>NC_062282.1:162378570-162999193 GCF_902655055.1 Lutra lutra
TTTGTAGTAAATGAGGTACTGTAAGTAAAATATATGCTCAACATTGATAACATGAAAGAGATTTTCAGCCTTTAATGCCCTTGGGCCCTGCTCACAGGATCTCAAAGTAGCTAAATTTTAACCATTACCAGAATCAGCAAATTTAATTTCTGACCCCGGCATCAATTGTATATCTGTTTCATTTATAAATAACCTAAATGGGAGAATTCCAAGCATAAAGCTAAGAGTAGAAGGTCCCTGGTTCCCATGAGACTGAAGTCATACAGTCCTGCAGATAAACTAAGTCCTAAAGTTAGTCTTAAGATAAGATAAGCTCTATAACTTCCTGAAATGTATTTCATCTAATGATACGTAATACTTCATGTCTTATGTCCTTAGTGAAGACTAAGCTAAGGGTAGAAGGTCCCTGGTTCCCATGAGATTAAAGTCATACAGTCCTGCAGATAAACTAAGTCCTAAAGTTACAGTCCTAAGATAAGCTCTATAACTTCCTGAAATGTATTTCATCTAATGATATGTAATACTTCATGTCTTATGTTCTTAGTGAGGACTGTATCCCAGGCAGCTGTCCTAGCCTGGGCTTGAAAACAAAAACAGAACAACAGAACAAAGGACCTTTTCCTTTAAAGATTCTAAAAGGTTTGTTCATTTTGTGTCAACAACACCAACTCTTTTGTGTGTGTGTGTGTGTGTGTGTGTGTGTGTGTGTGTGTGTGTGTGTAATTTGAGGATGAATTATTTAAAGAGGTAATAATTAATTTGAAAAAGCAGTGTATATCTTAGTTTCATATAATTTTGACAAAATAGATTTCAAATAAATAGTTAAATGAATATGAAACAAAATACTTAAAAATCTTGTGGGAAACACTGTCAAAATTTTTGCTAGAAGAGGATGTTCTGAGGGTATAGGTGAGTTAAAAAAAATCATTATGGACAAGGTAAGCAGATTGAACTGTGTATGGTTAAATACCTAGCATTCACTGGCTAGCTCAGTCAGTAATACATATGAGTCTTGATATCAAGGTCATGAGTTCAAGACCCATATTGGACATACAACTTACTTAAAAAAAATATGCAGTAATCATGAAGTGTAGCAGTGAGCATCTTCAACCTGAACAAAGTAACATGGATTAAAAATGATAGAATTAGTCACATAAATCAACACAGACAATAGATTGATTCATAATAGTGATATGGAACAAAAAATCCATTTTCCACAGGTTAAAATAAATATTTACTTTTGACATACATATATAAGAATTCATCTTTGTTCCCAAGAAAGCCCTAGGGCTGAAGGATCATCTTCATTGTGTTTCAATAAAGGACATAAATCTAATGGCTTGGGAGAAATTTTATAATCTTTCTACAACTTTTGAGTTATAAGTTTTAGGATAATTAATTTAAAAAAAAAAACAGAGAAGGACATGTACCCTACAAAACTGATTCTAAGGAAATGTCACATTAAAAATGAAGAATCACATATAAATAGTCTCTTGCCAAAATTCTTAAAATCCAAACTTTAACATCTGGATGATCTGCTGAGTCTCATTTATGTCATTATCTCACATCATCTCAAACAAAAGAACATATCTATATATTTTAAAAATCCTGTTCCATAATTTTTTAAGTATAAGATTTCACTCCCAATAGAATGTCAGTACCTTGAAGTGGAAGTGTTAGAATAAATTTTTAAGTGCCATCATCACCCACTCGATTAAATTTAACAGATTAAATTACTGGGGAATGATATGCCAACTTTGACATCTCACATCCGTCTCAAACACAATTCATTCTAAATGCTTACAATGTAACAATAGATACTATAGTCCAGGCTATGTAAAATTATATGCTTTAGGCTACAATCATTTAAAAAGTATTTATGCTATTTTAGTTGAGTGATTCATATATTGGAACATAAGAGGTCATTAAACATTTATGCTGATAAAAGATATGTATATGCATTTTTATATATTGATATAATATACTGTGAGCTATCTTGGAGATGAATCTCCACATCTCACTTCAGATGCCCGAACTGACATAAAAGTGATGTGTCTAGCAAACTTTGCCTAAAAAAGTTTTATGAGTAAAATAATGTAGTATTGTTATTTTAAATCACTAACATTTGATTGTCTTGCTATACAACAATATTAACTACAACATAATTTGATTCCTGGAAGAGACATAAACCCAAACTTCATACTAAAATCATGTCATTTTTTTCATAGAATCTGTTTGCAGTCAGAATTTTCTTAAAATCAATAAACCATAGCAAAGCAAAACAAAACTCAAAGAAACTGTTTGCAAAAAACTAAGGGCCTTGAGAAACCAGTTGCTATAACTAATACAATGTTAAACGTTTATTGAACTTGAAAAAATGAATAAACACATCATTTATCATCAGGGAAATGTCAATCAAAATTACAATGAGATATTACCTCACACCTTTCAGAATGGCTAAAATCAATAACACAAGAAATAACAGTTGATGGTGAGGCTGTGGAGGACATGCATATTGGCAGGAATGCAAATAGTGCCGTCACTATGGAAAACAAATAGAGGTTCATCAGAAAGTTAAAAATGGACCTACTCTATGATACATCAATTGCACTACTAGGTATTTACCCAGACGATACAAAAATACTAATTCAAAGAGGTACCCCTGTTTACAGCATCAATATTTATAATTGCCAAGATATGGAAGCAGCCCAAATGTCCATCAATCAATAATTAACTAAGGAAGTAATCTATATATATGCAATAGAATATTAATCAGCTATAAAAAAGAATGTCAAAGATATAAATATAATGATTCAAAGTGGTACATGCATCTCAAAGTTTATAGCAAAAATGGCCATAATAGCCAAAATAAGCAAAGTCCAGATGCCCATCAACAGATGAATGGATAAAGAAGAAAAAGTGTATCATATATAATATATATTATATATATACTACATATATAATGGAATATTACACACCTATCAAAAAGAATGAAGTCTTTCCATTTGCAATGACTAGATAGAACTAGAGGGCCTTATACTAAGTGAAATAAGTCAGTCAGAGAAAGACAAATATATTATTTCACTCATATGTGGAATTTGAAACAAAACAGATAAGTATAAAGGAAGGGAGGGAAAAATAAAATAAGATGAAATCAGAGAGGGAGAAAAACCATTAGATACTCTTAACTATAGGAAACAAACTGAAGGTTGTGGGAGGGGAGGTGGGAGGGGGATGGGATAGCTGGGTGATGGACATTAAGGAGGGCATTTGATGGAATCAGCACTGAATATTATATGAAGTGATGAATCACTAAACTCCATCTCTGAAATGGATAATACACAATGTTAATTGGTTTTAAATAAAATTTCAAGAGTAATGAAATTTTGCTATTTCCAACAAATGGGTGGAGCTAAAGAATGTAATTCTAAGCGAAACGAGTCAATCACAGAAAGACAAATATCATACAATTGCACTCATATGTGGTATTTAAGAAACAAAAAAAAAATCCACAAAGGGAAAACATTGGAGAGAGGGAAAGCAAGAAACAGACTTAATTACAGAAAACGAACTGATGGTTACAAGGGTAGGTGAGTGGGTGGATGGGTGAGATATGCAAAGGGAATTAAGAATACCTTTACCTTGATAAGCACTGAGTAATGTATACATTGTTTTTGTTTTGTTTTGTTTTGTTTTTAAATTTTTTATTTCTTTTCAGTGTAATAATATTCATTGTTTTTGCACCACACCCAGTGCTCCATGCAATCCGTACCCTCTCTAACACCCACCACCTGGTTCCCCCAACCTCCCACCCCCTACCCCTTCAAAACCCTCAGATTGTTTTTCAGAGTCCATAGTCTCTCATGGTTCACCTCCCCTTCCAATTTCCCTCAATTCCCTTCTCCTCTCTAACTCCCCTTGTCCTCCATGCTATTTGTTATGCTCCACAAATAAGTGAAACCATATGATACTTGACTCTCTCTGTTTGACTATTTCACTCAGCATAATCTCTTCCAGTCCCGTCCATGTTGCTACAAATGTTGGGTATTCATCCTTTCTGATGGAGACATAATACTCCATAGTGTATATGGACCACATCTTCCTTATCCATTCATCCGTTGAAGGGCATCTTGGTTCTTTCCACAGTTTGGCGACCGTGGCCATTACTGCTTTGTTTTGTTTTATTCACTATATTGTACCCCAGAAACTAATACAACATGGTGTTAATTGCACTGGAATTAAAATATAAATGATAAAGAGAATCTTTATAGTATATAACTCAGCATCTGTATTTTTTCTTTACCACCCAGACAATTTTCATGGGGGTTCCTGGAAATTGCTGAGACTTTCCATGTTTCCAGTTCCTGTAAGACAAGTATTCTTTCTATGGTTCTATATATTGCTGTCCAGTCTCCGTCTTGCTTTCATATCTTACAGGAAGGTCCCATTCATGAGCTCCAGGAAGGCACCTAAAATATAATAAAATATGATATATATTATATATAGTATATGTAATGTATATAATATAAAATTATAATACATTATTATATAATGTATTATATTATATGTATAATGTTTTTATATTATATATAATAATGTTATTTAATAATTTATAAATAAAATAAAAGAGAGGAGAGGGCTTATGTGGAGCCTCAGACAAAAGCTGAGAATATCTACAATTTTGGGAAACTCACTATATTCCATGATCACTTCCTGTCTCTCATGGGGATTTCATTGAAGAGGTGCACAGTCTACACAATCAAAAGTTTATAAAAGTATATAGTTTATTTTGATAGATTTAGTGTCTTTTGTGAAAGTCTGAAAAGATAAAATTTGTTTACACTTCAAAACAACAGTTAATACAGCACATGGACAAAAACCTTAATGAAAATTATGATTTTGTGGGTTAACTCTGTGGCCCAGTTGGTTAAAAGGCTGTCTTTGGCTCACATCCTGATTGGGATCAAGCCTAGTGTTGGGCTCCCTACTTAGTAGAGAGCCGTCTATCTCTCTCTCTCAAATAAATAAAATCTTATAATATATATACATGTATATGTACATACATGTATATATATACACATACAAATTATAGTAGGTTATGTATATATGTATACATACCTATACATGTATGTATATATACATATATACATACATATATACATACATGTATATATACATACAAATTATAGTAAGTTACATACATACATACATATATATGACCTACTGTAATTTGTTAATAAAAACATGTCATTTTATATGCAACAAAATGATATAAAAATCATATGATCATCTCAATATGTGCAAGGAAAAGATTTGATAACATGCCACATATTGTCTTGATAAAAACTCTCCAAATATTAGTTATAGGAAAAATTATAAAAATAAAAACAAAACCCCCATGTTAGCACACCCACACCTAACAATATAATCAATACCAAAAATGCCAAAAACTTCATTTCTCTAAGATCAGAAACAACACAAAGATGATCATTCTTAAAGATTGTATTCCTATAGTAATGAGCGTTCTAGCCAGAACAATTAAGCAAGGAAAAAAATAGAAGGTACTTAAATCAGAAAGAAATAATCTAACTTGCTTCTTTTTACAGATTACATCACCTTCTATCTAGAAAACCATAGACAACTCTATCAAACAGTTGTTAGAACTAATAACAAATTCAGTAAAATTGCAGGTTATAAAATCAATATAGAATAATGTTTTATTTTTACACACTAATGATGAAGTTTTGGAAAGAATAGTTAAGAAAATAATCCGTTTACAATATAATCTAATGAATAAATACTTAGGAATAAATTTAATCATAGAGGCGAAAGATCTCTACACTAAAATGTATAAGAAATTGATAAAAAATATTTGAAGAAGGCATAGATAAATGAAGAGAACCTATGTCCATTGGTTATAAAAATTAATTGTTAAAATAATATAATATTTAATTTAATAATATTTACAATATTAATGCCACCAAAAGCTATATTCAAATTAAATATAATTTCTTCAAAATTTCAGTGCATTTTTCAAATAAATAGAAAAAAAATCCTAAAATTCTAGAGACCACAAAAGACTCCAAATATCTAAAGCACTTTGAACAGGGGCACCTGGGTGGCTCAGTGGGTTAAAGCCTCTGCTTTCGGCTCAGGTCATGATCCCAGGGTTCTGGAATCGAGCCCCGCATCGGGCTCTCTGCTCAGCAGGGAGCCTGCTTCCTCCTCTCTCTCTGCCTGCTTCTCTGCCAACTTGTGATCTCTGTCTGTCAAATAAATAAATAAAATATTTTAAAAAAAATAAAGCACTTTGAACAAAAACAAAGTTGGAGGAGTCACAGTCTGATTTAAAACAAGATTATAAAAGTAGTAATCAAAGAAATGTGGTACTAGATTAAATATGAACACAGAGACAATGTAAAAGAACAGAGATTCAAGAAATAAAGTCACATATATACTTAAAATCAATCATTGACAAGAATGCAAAGGATAGGGTACCTGGGTGGCTCAGTCATTAAGCGTCTGCCTTGGTTCATGTCATGATCCCAGGAACCTGGGATTGAGCCCTGAATGAGGTTCCCTGCTCAGTGGGAGGCCTGCTTCTCCCTCTCTCACTCCCCCTGCTTTTGTTCCCTCTCTCGCTCTCTCTCTATCAAATAAATAAATAAAATCCTAAAAAAAAGAATGCAAAAGATACACAAAATGGGGAAAATATTCTCTTCAAATAGGTGATTGGATAACTGAATATCCACCTGTAAAAGAAAGAAATTAGACCTTTAGCTCATACCACTCATAAAAATTAAATTGAAATGGATTAAAGAATTAAATATAATATTTGAAACTGTAAAACTCTTTGAAGAAAGCATAGTAAGATGTCTCTTTGGTGTTGATTTTGAGGACTTTTTTTAAAATTTTTTATGACACCAAACTACAGGCAACAAAACCAAAAATAAACAAGTGAGGCTACATGAAACTAAAAGGTTTCTACAAAGTAATGGAAACAACCATGAAAAGTAAAAGGCAACCTATGAAATAAGAACATTTGCAAACTATCAACTAATAAGCCTAATATATAAACTATATGAGACAAGCATTATGAAAAAAAACACAAATAACAAATTTTTTAAAAAGAAAAAATTCAAACAGAAAATATGGCATACAAGAATCTATGGGATTCAACAAAAGTGTTTCTAATGGGGTATTTGGATTTTTCTTTTTTTGTTTTTTTTTTTTTTTATGTGCCATGCGTGCTTCTGAGTGCTTTATTGATTTTGTAGGAGAGAAGGCTTAAGCACAGAGATGTTGTGAAACTTATCCAAGGATACACCAGAAAATACCAAGTCAGATTTCAATCCCATGCAGTCTAAACAAGTGCAATGTGCTGCCTCTGTGTGTATACCCCCAAACCAGCAGCCCAGGGCTTCAAGGACAGAGTCCTAAAAATCTCATGCTGAGGTCAGATTTTGACCCATAAGATCACTTCTAACAATGTGCCTTGTTTGTATCTCTCTCTCTCTTTTTTTTTTTTTTTTAGTTTTTTTTTTATTTTTTCAGCATAACAGTATTCATTATTTTTGCACCACACCCAGTGCTCCATGCAATCCGTGCCCTCTACAATACCCACCACCTGGTGCCCCCAACCTCCCACCCCCCACCCCTTCAAAATTCTCAGATCGTTTTTCAGAGACCATAGTCTCTCATGGTTCACCTCCCCTTCCAATTTCCCTCAACTCCCTTCTCCTCTCCATCTCCCCTTGTCCTCCAGGCTATTTGTTATGCTCCACAAATAAGTGAAACCATATGATAATTGACTCTCTCTGCTTGACTTATTTCACTCAGCATAATCTCTTCCAGTCCCGTCCATGTTGCTACAAAAGTTGGGTATTCATCCTTTCTTTTTTCTTTTTCTTTTTTTTTTTTACAGCTTTATAAACATATATTTTTATCCCCAGGGGTACAGGTCTGCGAATCGCCAGGTTTACACACTTCACAGCACTCACCATAGCACATACCCTCCCCAATATCCATAACCCCACCCCCCTCTCCCAACCCCTTCCCCCCATCAACCCTCAGTTTGTTTTGTGAGATTAAGAGTCACTTATGGTTTGTCTCCCTCCCAATCCCATCTTGTTTCATTTACTCTTCTCCTACCCCCTCAACCCCCCATGTTGCATCTCCTCTCCCTCATATCAGGGAGATCATATGATAGTTGTCTTTCTCCGATTGACTTATTTCGCTAAGCATGATACCCTCTAGTTCCATCCACGTCGTCACAAATGGCAAGATTTCATTTCTTTTGATGGCTGCATAGTATTCCATTGTGTATATATACCACTTCTTCTTTATCCATTCGTCTGTTGATGGACATCTAGGTTCTTTCCATACTTTGGCTATTGTAGACATTGCTGCTATAAACATTCGGGTGCACGTGCCCCTTCGGATCACTACGTTTGTATCTTTAGGGTAAATACCCAGCAGTGCAATTGCAGGGTCATAAGGTAGTTCTATTTTCACATTTTGAGGAACCTCCATGCTGTTTTCCAGAGTGGTTGCACCAGCTTGCATTCCCACCAACAGTGTAGGAGGGTAACCTTCTCTCCGCATCCTCGCCAGCATCTGTCATTTCCTGACTTGTTAATTTTAGCCATTCTGACTGGTGTGAGGTGATATCTCATGGTGGTTTTGATTTGTATTTCCCTGAAGCCAGTGATATGGAGCACTTTTTCATGTGTCTGTTGGCCATCTGGATGTCTTCTTTGAAGAAATGTCTGTTCATGTCCTCTGCCCATTTCTTGATTGGATTATTTGTTCTTTGGGTGTTGAGTTTGCTAAGTTCTTTATAGATTTTGGACACTAGCCCTTTATCTGATATGTCGTTTGCAAATATCTTCTCCCATTCTGTCAGTTGTCTTTTGGTTTTGTTAACTGTTTCCTTTGCTGTGCAAAAACTTTTGATCTTGATAAAATCCCAAAAGTTCATTTTTGCCCTTGCTTCCCTTGCCTTTGGTGATGTTCCTAGGAAGATGTTGCTGCGGCTGAGGTCGAAGAGGTTGCTGCCTGTGTTCTCCTCGAGGATTTTGATGGAGTCCTTTCTCACATTGAGATCCTTCATCCATTTTGAGTCTATTTTTGTGTGTGGTGTAAGGAAATGATCCAATTTCATTTTTCTGCATGTGGCTGTCCAATTTTCCCAACACCATTTATTGAAGAGGCTGTCCTTTTTCCATTGGACATTCTTTCCTGCTTTGTCGAAGATGAGTTGACCATAGAGTTGAGGGGCTATTTCTGGGCTCTCTATTCTGTACCATTGATCTATGTGTCTGTTTTTGTGCCAGTACCATGCTGTCTTGATGATGACAGCTTTGTAATAGAGCTTGGAGTCCGGAATTGTGATGCCACCTACTTTGGCTTTCTTTTTCAATATTCCTTTGGCTATTCGAGGTCTTTTCTGGTTCCATATGAATTTTAGGATTATTTCTTCCATTTCTTTGAAAAAAATGGATGGTACTTTGATAGGAATTGCATTAAAAGTGTAGATTGCTTTAGGTAGCATAGACATTTTCACAATATTTATTCTTCCAGTCCAGGAGCATGGAACATTTTTCCATTTCTTTGTGTCTTCCTCAATTTCTTTCATGAGTATTTTATAGTTTTCTGAGTATAGATTCTTAGTCTCTTTGGTTAGGTTTATTCCTAGGTATCTTATAGTTTTGGGTGCAATTGTAAATGGGATGGACTCCTTAATTTCTCTTTCTTCTGCCTTGTCGTTGGGGTAGAGAAATGCAACTGATTTCTGTGCATTGATTTTATATCCTGACACTTTACTGAATTCCTGTACAAGTTCTAGCAGTTTTGGAGTGGAGTCTTTTGGGTTTTCCACATAGAGTATCATCTCATCTGCAAAGAGTGATAGTTTGACTTCTTCTTTGCCGATTTGGATGCCTTTAATTTCCTTTTGTTGTCTGATTGCTGAGGCAAGGACTTCTAGTACTATGTTGAATAGCAGTGGTGATAACGGACATCCCTGCCGTGTTCCTGGCCTTAGCGGAAAAGCTTTCAGTTTTTCTCCATTGAGAATGATATTTGCGGTGGGTTTTTCATAGATGGCTTTGATAATATTGAGGTATGTGCCGTCTATCCCTACACTTTGAAGAGTTTTGATCAGGAAGGGATGCTGTGCTTTGTCAAATGCTTTTTCAGCATCTGTGGAGAGTATCATATGGGTCTTGTTCTTTCTTTTATTAATTTGTTGTATCACATTGATTGATTTGCGGATGTTGAACCAACCTTGCAGCCCTGGAATAAATCCCACTTGGTCGTGGTGAATAATCCTTTTAATGTACTGTTGAATCCTATTGGCTAGTATTTTGGCGAGAATTTTTGCATCTGTGTTCATCAAGGATATTGGTCTGTAGTTCTCTTTTTTGTTGGGATCCTTGTCTGGTTTTGGGATCAAGGTGATGCTGGCCTCATAAAATGAGTTTGGAAGTTTTCCTTCTATTTCTATTTTTTGGAACAGTTTCAGGAGAATAGGAATTAGTTCTTCTTTAAATGGTTGGTAGAATTCCCCCAGGAAGCCATCTGGCCCTGGGCTTTTGTTTGTTTGGAGATTTTTGATGACTGTTTCAATCTCCTTACTGGTTATGGGTCTGTTCAGGCTTTCTATTTCTTCCTGGTTCAGTTGTGGTAGTTTATATGTCTCTAGGAATGCATCCATTTCTTCCAGATTGTCAAATTTGTTGGCGTAGAGTTGCTCATAGTATGTTCTTATAATTGTCTGTATTTCTTCGGTGTTCGTTGTGATCTCTCCTCTTTTATTCATGATTTATTTATTTGGGTCCTTTCTCTTTTCTTTTTGATAAGTCTGGCCAGGGGTTTATCAATCTTATTAATTCTTTCAAAGAACCAGCTCCTAGTTTCGTTGATTTGTTCTATTGTTTTGTTTTGTTTTGTTTTGTTTCTCATCCATTGATTTCTGTTCTGATCTTTATGATCTCTCTTCTCTTGCTGGGTTTGGGGTTTCTTTCTTGTTCTTTCTCCAGCTCCTTTAGGTGTAGGGTTAGGTTGTGTACCTGAGACCTTTCTTGTTTCTTGAGAAAGGCTTGTACCGCTATATATTTTCCTCTCAGGACTGCCTTTGTTGTGTCCCACAGATTCTGAATCGTTGTGTTTTCATTACCATTTGTTTCCATAAATTTTTTCAATTCTTCTTTAATTTCCTGGTTGACCCATTCATTCTTTAGAAGGATGCTGTTTAGTCTCCATGTATTTGGGTTCCTTCCAAATTTCCTCTTGTGATTGAGTTCTAGCTTTAGAGCATTGTGGTCTGAAATTATGCAGGGAATGATCCCAATCTTTTGATACCAGTTGAGACTTGATTTAGGACCAAGAATGTGATCTATTCTGGAGAATGTTCCATGTGCACTAGAGAAGAATGTGTATTCTGTTGCTTTGTGATGAAATGTTCTGAATATATCTGTGATGTCCATCTGGTCCAGTGTGTCATTTAAGGCCTTGATTTCCTTGTTGATCTTTTGCTTGGATGATCTGTCCATTTCACTGAGGGGAGTGTTAAAAACCCCTACTATTATTGTATTCTTGTCGATGTGTTTCTTTGATTTTGTTATTAATTGGTTTATATAGTTGGCTGCTCCCACTTTAGGTGCATAGATATTTAAAATTGTTAGATCTTCTTGTTGGACAGTTCCTTTGAGTATGATATAGTGTCCTTCCTCATCTCTTATTATAGTCTTTGGCTTAAAATCTCATTGATCTAGCAGAGAGAGTCAATTATCATATGGTTTCACTTATTTGTGGAGCATAACAAATAGCATGGAGGACAAGGGGAGATGGAGAGGAGAAGGGAGTTGAGGGAAATTGGAAAGGGAGGTGAACCATGAGAGACTATGGACTCTGAAAAACGATCTGAGAATTTTGAAGGGGTGGGGGGTGGGAGGTTGGGGGCACCAGGTGGTGGGTATTGTAGAGGCACAGATTGCATGGAGCACTGGGTGTGGTGCAAAAATAATGAATACTGTTATGCTGAAAAAATAAAAAAAAATTAAAAAATTAAAAAAATAAATAAATAAACAAAATCTTTAAAAAAAAAAATCTCATTGATCTGATATAAGGATTGCCACTCCTGCTTTCTTCTGATGTCCATTAGCATGGTAAATTCTTTTCCACCCCCTCACTTTAAACCTGGAGGTGTCTTCGGTTTTAAGATGAGTTTCTTGTAGGCAACATATAGATGGGTTTTGTTTTTTTATCCATTCTGATACCCTGTGTCTTTCGATTGGGGCATTTAGCCCATTAACATTCAGGGTAAGTATTGAGAGATATGAATTTAGTGCCATTGTATTGCCTGTAAGGTGACTGTTATTGTATATTGTCTCTGTTTCTTTCTGATCTACTACTTTTAGGGTCTCTCTTTGCTTAGAGGACCCCTTTCAATATTTCCTGTAAAGCTGGTTTGGTATTTGCAAATTCTTTCAGTTTTTGTTTGTCCTGGAAGCTTTTAATCTCTCCTTCTATTTTCAATGATTGCCTAGCTGGATATAGTATTCTTGGCTGCATGTTTTTCTCATTTAGTACTCTGAATATATCATGCCAGCTCTTTCTGGCCTGCCAGGTCTCTGTGGATAAGTCTGCTGCCAATCTAATATTTTTACCATTGTACGTTACAGACTTCTTTTCCCGGGCTGCTTTCAGGATCTTTTCTTTGTCACTAAGACTTGTAAATTTTACTATTAGGTGACAGGGTGTGGACCTATTCTTATTGATTTTGAGGGGGGTTCTCTGAACCTCCTGGATTTTGATGCTTGTTCCCTTTGCCATATTGGGGAAATTCTCTCCAATAATTCTCTCCAATATACCTTCTGCTCCCCTCTCTGTCTCCTCTTCTTCTGGAATCCCAATTATTTTAATGTTGTTTCGTCTTATGGTGTCACTTATCTCTCGAATTCTCCCCTCGTGGTCCAGTAACTGTTTGTCCCTCTTTTGCTCAGCTTCTTTATTCTCTGTCATTTGGTCTTCTATATCACTAATTTTTTCTTCTGCCTCATTTATCCTAGCAGTGAGAGCCTCCATTTTTTATTGCACCTCATTAATAGCTTTTTTGATTTCAACTTGGTTAGATTTTAGTTCTTTTATTTCTCCAGAAAGGGCTTTTATATCTCCCGAGAGGGTTGCTTTAATATCTTCCATGCCTTTTTCAAGCCTGGCTAGAACCTTGAGAATCATCATTCTGAACTCTATATCTGACATATTACCAATGTCTGTATTGATTAGGTCCCTAGCCTTTGGTACTGCCTCTTGTTCTTTTTTTTGTTGTGAATTTTTCCGCCTTGTCATTTTGTCCAGATAAGAGTTTATGAAGGAGCAAGTAAAATACTAAAAGGGCGGCAACAACCCCAGGAAAATATGCTTTAGCCAAATCAGAAGAGATCCCGAATCGTGAGGGGGAAGAAAGGGGATAAAAAGGGGTTCAGAAGGAAAAAAAAAAAGAAACTATTAAAAAGAAGAAAGCCGATAAAGAAAAAATATAAAAAGAGGAAAATATATATATATATATTAGATAAACTATTTAAAAAACGTTAAAAAAGAAAACGGTAAAAGTTAAAAAAAAATAGCAGCAAAAGAGAAAAAGAAAAAAAAATTGAAAAAGAAAAAAAAATTAAATTAACTGCAAGGCTAAAAAATCATGGGGAGAAAGCCATGAGTTCCGTGCTTTGCTTTCTTCTCCTCTGGAATTCCGCCACTCTCCTTGGTATTGAAACTGTACTCCTTGGTAGGTGAACTTGGTCCTGGCTGGGTTTCCCGTTGATCTTCTGGGGGAGGGGCCTGTTGTAGTGATTCTCAAGCGTCTTTGCCCCAGGCGGAGTTGCACCGCCCTTACCCGGGGCCGAGCTGAGTAATCCGCTCGGGTTTGCTTTCGGGAGCTTTTGTTCCCTGAGCGCTTTCCATAGAGTTCTGGAGGACGGGAGTGAAGATGGCGGCCTCCCAGTCTCCGGCCTGGAGGAGCCGAGAGCCCGGGGCCCCACTCCTCAGTGCGCCCTCAGAGAACAGCGCCCAATGACTCCTGTCACCCTGGCCTCCGGCCGCACTCCAAGCTGACCGAGCCTGCGACCGGTTCAAGGTAACCCCGAGCTGAGAGTCACTCCTCGGCTATGTCTCTGTAGCCGGCTTCCCCATTCTAATACCGGTAAGCTCTGTGACACACAGACACCCCTGATCCTTCTGCGACCCTGCGGGACCTGAGGCCGCGCTGACCCTGCCTGGGCTTCACCCCAGTTAAGCCTCTGGAGTGATGTCCCTCAGCGGAACAGACTTTTAAAAGTCCTGATTTTGCTCCGTTGCTCCGTTGCTCTGCCGCTCGCCGGTAGCTGGCCCCTCCCCCCGCGGTCTATCTTCCCGTCACTTTGGATTCACTTCTCCACCAGTCCTACCTTTCTGATAGTGGTTGATTTTCTGTTTCTAGAATTGCTGTTCTTCTTCTCTTCGATCTCCCGTTGGATTTGTAGGTGTTTGCAATCTTTAGATAAGCTATTTAGCTGATCTCAGCCTGCTACTTCTCCACCATCTTGACTCCTCCCTCTCCTAATGGGGTATTTGATAGCTACACAGGCTTGTCTCAAACAAACAAAAGGAATGAATCCCTCCCTCCTCGTGTGTGTGTGTGTGTGTGTGTGTGTGTGTGTGTGCATGTAGATATCTATATATATATATAAAGAAACTAGAAAAGAACAAATAAAGGAATAAGTTAGTAGAAGGAAATAAATAATGAGGATATGATTGGAAGGAAATACTATAGATAATATAAAGAAAATATGGGTGACCCGACTGGCCAAGTTGCTGGAATGTATAACTCTTGATCTTGGGTTTATGACCCATGTTTGAACCCCATGTTGTATGACCCTATGTTTGAGATCCATGTTGGGTGTAGAGATTATTTAAAAATAAAATATATTTGGGGCATCTCGGTGGCTCAGTGGGTTAAAGCCTCTGCCTTCCGCTCAGGTCATGATCCCAGGGTACTGGGATCCAGCCCCACATTGGGCTCTATGCTCAGCAGGGAGCCTACTTCCCCTCCTCTCTCACTGCCTGCCTCTCTGCCTACTTGTGATTTCTGTCTGTCAAATAAGTAAATAAAGTCTTAAAAAATAAAATAAATTTTAAAATAAAATACATTTTAAGAAGAGAAAATACAAAAAAAACAATGAAGCTAAAACTTGCTTCTTTCAAAAGGGAAACAAAATGAACAAAACTTTACCCAGACTCAAGAATAAAAACATTCAAATAAGTAACATCAGGAATTCAACAGAAAGTACAAATGATGCCACAGAAATACAAAATATCATAAGAGACTACCAAGAAGATCTATATGTCAATAAGTTAGACAACCTAGAAGGACAGATAAATCCCTAGAAATTTACAGTATTCCCAGATTGAATCATGAAGAAATAGAAAATCTGAATATGCATATTACTAATAAGGATATTGAATTAGTAATCAAAAAACTCCTAGCAAACAAAAGTTCAGGAAAATGGCTTTATTAGTGAATTCTATAAACATTCAAGAATATTTAATACTTACACTTCTCAAAATCTTCCAAAAACTCAGAGTATTTGGAATCCATACAAGATCATTTTATAAGGCTAACATTACCCAGATACCAAAACCAGGCAAGGAAACCACAGGGAAAACAAATGAATAATTTTATATTATATATATACACACACACACACACACACACACACATATATATGTATATATATAAAAATAATTATTTTATAGTATATGACATATATTATGTAATACTACATATTATGTATTTTATTTATGTATTTTATATTATATATATTTATATTTATATGTGGTGGGTGAACATAGATGCAAATATCCTCAACAAAATAGTAGCCAACTAAATTCAAGAGTACAGTAAAAGAGTCATACACCATAATCAAGTGTTATGTATTCCAGGGAAGCAAGTATGACTCAACATCTATAAGTCAGTTAATGTGATACATTACAGTTACAAAACAAAAGATAAAAACCATTGATCATATCAATAAATGTAGAAAAAATCTGAAAAAAGTTGACATCTATTTATTATACTTCTCAAAAAAGTGTGTATAGAGGAAAATTACATCAATATAAAATGGGCCATTTAAAAACAAACTACTAATGTATAATGATGAATAGCTGAGGGTTTTTACTGTCATATTAGGAACAAAACAAGAATAGCCACAGTCCCCACTCTTAGTCAACACAGCATTAGAAGACCCAACTGAAGCAACTAGATTTTTAAAAATATAGTAATATAAAAGGCATTGGCAAATCAGCAAGGAAGAAGTTACCATTTGCAGATGAAATATATATATAATAAATTTTTAATTTTTTAAAATTATTTTAAATATATTTATATATAAAAATATATATATATATAAATGAAAGACCACCAGAAACTGTTTATATATATATATATATATATATATATATATATATATATAAAAGACCACCAGAAACTGTTAGAACTAATAAATAAGTTCAGTAATGTTGCAAGATATAAAATTAATATACCAAAATCTATTGTTTTTTTCAAAGATTTTTTATTTATTTGAGTGAGAGATTGAGTGAGCAAGAGATAGAGCACAAGCCAGGAGAGGGGCAGAGAACTAGACCCCAGGGGAGCCTGATGTGGTATTCAACCCCAAGACTCCAGGATCATGACCTGAGCTGAATGCACTTAACCAAATGAGCCACTCAGGCAACATTTATTCTGTTTTTATACAATAATAACGACCTTTGAGAAAGAGAAATCCCATTGGTAATCATATCAAAATGAATAAAATGTCAAGAAATAATTTTCAAGGAATAAATTTAACCAAGAAAGTAAAAGACTTATACACTGGAAACTATAAGATATTGATGTAACTAAGTGACATAAATAAATGGAAAGAAATTTCATGTTCATAGATTGGTAGAATTAATACTGTTAAAATGCCTACACGACTCAGAGAAATCTATAGATTAGTACCTCTGGTGAGACAACAAGGAGATTCAATAAAATCCCTATGAAAATTCCAATTCCATTTCTCAAAGTAAAACAAATAATTCCAAAATTTGCATGGAATCACAATAGACCACAAATAGCCAAAACAATCTTGAGAAAAAGAAAAAGTGAAACATATTATGCTCACTGATTTCAATGTATTATAAAAAGCTATACTATTCAAATTGGTATGGTATTTGCATGAAAATAGACACAAAGATCAATGGAACAGAAGGGACAACCCAGAAATAAACTCACACATATATGTTTGATTAATGTACACAAGGACAGCAAGAATATACACTAAGGAAATACTGTCTCTTTAGTAAATAGTGGTGAGAAAATTATATGCAAAGGACTAAAACAAAATTTCTGGTTAATATCACATACAAAAATCAAACTAAAATGAATTAAAGATCTAAATGTAAGACCTGAAACCATAAAGCTTAAGAAGAAAACATAGGTAAAAATCTCCTTGACATTGGTCCTAGAGATGCTATTTTGGATATGAAGTCAGACACAAGGGAAGCAGAAAGAAAAATAAACATATGGGGCTGCATCAAACTAAGAAGGTTTTCTGCACAGCAAAGGACCCATTAACAAAATGGAAAGGAACCTAAGGACTGGAAGAAGATATTCAAAAAAATATATCTGATAAGGTTTTGATGTTAAAAATGTACAATGAACTCATACAAATTAGTAACAAAACAATTGGATTTAAAAATGGTCAGTGGAGGGGCACCTGGTTGGCTCAATTGGTTAAGTGTCTGCCTTTGGCTTAGGCATGATCTCAGGGTCCCCAGATTGAGTCCTGTGTTGGGCTCCCCACTCAGTGGGTAGTCTGCTTGTCCTTCCCTCTGCCCTTCCCCCACTTGTGTACATGACAAATGTAATAAAATTTCTATTATAGGAGTCCCAGAAGAAGAAGAGAGAGAAAAGGGAGCAGAAAATTCATCTAAAGAAATAATAGTTGTAAACTCCACTAATGTGGGAAAGAATACAGACATCCAGATCCAGGAGGCATAGAGAATTCCCATCAAAATCAACAAAATATATTTACTTAAGACATATTTTCATTAAATTTGCTAACCATAGTGATTTTTAAAAAATCTTAAAAGACAAGATATGTTTCCAAAGACAAAGGAAACAAAAGCCAAAATAAACTTTTGGGACTTCATCAAAATCAAAAGCTTCTGCACAGCAAAGGAAACAGTCAACAAAACAAAGAGGCAACCCACGGAATGGGAGAAGATATTTGCAAATGACAGTACAGACAAAAGGTTGATATCCAGGATCAATAAAGAACTCCTCAAAATCAACACATACAAAACAGAGAATCATATCAAAAAATGGGCAGAAGATGTGAACAGACACTTCTCCAATGAAGACATACAAATGGCTACCAGACACATGAAAAAACGTTCATCATCACTAGCCATCAGGGAGATTCAAATTAAAACCACATTGAGATACCACCTTACACCAGTTAGAATGGCCAAAATTAGGAAGACAGGAAACAACATGTGTTGGAGGGGATGTGGGGAAAGGGGAACCCTCTTCCACTGTTGGTGGGAATGCAAGTTGGTGCAGCCTCTTTGGAGAACAGTGTGGAGATTCCTCAAGAAATTAAAAATAGAGCTTCCCTATGACCCTGCCATTGCACTACTGGGTATTTACCCCAAAGATACAGATGTAGTGAAAAGAAGGGCCATCTGTACCCCAATGTTTATAGCAGCAATGGCCATGGTCGCCAAACTGTGGAAAGAACCAAGATGCCCTTCCATGGACGAATGGATAAGGAAGGTGTGGTCCATATACACTATGGAGTATGATGCCTCCATCAGAAAGGATGAATACCCAACTTTTGTCTCAACATGGACAGGACTGGAAGAGATTATGCTGAGTGAAATAAGTCAAGCAGAGAGAGTCAATTATCATATGGTTTCACTTATTTGTGGAGCATAACAAATAGCCTGGAGGACAAGGGGAGTTAGAGAGGAGAAGGGAGTTGGGGGAAATTGGAAGGGGAGGTGAACCATGAGACACTATGGACTCTGAAAAACAATCTGAGGGGTTTGAAGTGGCGGGGGGTGGGAGGTTGGGGGAACCAGGTGGAGGGTATTAGGAGGGCACGGATGGCATGGAGCACTGGGTGTGGTGCAAAAATAATGAATACTGTTATGCTGAAAATTAATTAATTAATTAATTAATTAATTAAAATAAAAAATATTTGTCCTCCCATAAAGAAAATCTTAAAAGCAGCAAGACAATAGACATCATTAAATTACAAAGGAAAACCCATAACCCTAGCTGCAGATTTTTCAACAGAAACTTGGCAACCCAGAAGGCAGTGGTATGATACAGTCCAAGTGCTGTGGGGAAAATCTGCAGCAAAGAATCCTGCACACAGGAAAGCGGTCATTCAGACTACGAGACGTAAAGAGTTTCCCAGACAAACAAAAACTAAAGGAGCTCCTGACCACTAAACCAGCCCTGCAAGAAAGAGTAAAGGGGACTCTGAGTGGAAAGGAGAGACCAAAAGTTACAGGGACAACGATAGATCAGATAATACCTCCAGAAAAAAATTGCAAAAGAAGTAATGAAATGGCAATAAATACATATCAATAATTACTCTGAATGTAAATGGATAAGGGATCCCATCTAAAGACATAAGTTGTCAGAATCAATAATAAAACAAGACCCATGTATATGCTGAGCACAGGAGACTAATGTTAGATCCAAAGACACCTGCAGATAGAAAATGAAGGGACAGAGAAATACTTAGCAAGCAACTGGATATCAAAAGACAGCTGGAGTAGTACCCTGACATTAGACAAATGGAATTTACAACAAAGAATGTAACAAGAGATAAAGAAGGGCACTGTATCATAATAAACGGGGCAATCAACAAGAAAACCTAACAACTGTAAATATTTATACTATCAACATGGGAGCACCAAATATATAAAACAAGTCATCACACACTTATGGAACTAATTTAATAACAAAATAATAGTAGGGATTATAATACCTCACTTACATCAATGGAGATATCATCCTTAGATAGACAGATGATGATGATAGATAGATAGATAGATATAGATAGAAATGACAGATAGATGATAGATGATAGATAGAAGATCAGCCATAAAAAAGAATTATTCAGTCATAAATAAAAAAAGTTTTGTCATTTGCAATAACATGGATGGTTCCAGAGAGCATTTTTCTAAACAAAATAAGTCAAAGACAAATACCATATGATCTTACTCATATGTGGAATTTAATAAACAAAACAAATAAGCAAAGAGGAAAAGATAGAGATAAAAACAAGAAACAAACTCAACTCTAGAGAACAAAGTGATGTTTCTGGAATGATGTGGATGGGGCAATGGCTAAAACAGCGAATGGGGATTAAGGAGAGCACTTGAGATGAGCACTAGGTGTTGTAGGAAAGTGTAGAATTACTATGCTGCACATCTGACACTAGTATAACACTGTGTGTCATTACACTCCTTCATTAATGTACAGCTGCCATCATGACTGTGTAAGGCCAGTAAATTAACTGTATGTTTTGTTACATTTACTTTCTCTCTTTTAAAGATTGTATTTATTTATTTGAGAGAGTCAAAGAGCATGAGCAGGGGAAGAGCAGAGGTAGAGGGACAAGGAGATTCCAGGCTGAGCAAGGAGCCTGATGGGGGGCTGGTCCCATGACCCTGAGATCATGACCTTAGCTGAAATCAAGAGTCAGACATTGTTACTTTTAGTTCCATATTAATTTATTTGGTAATCACTTAATTGACTTATGAACCTATCAGGAATAAAAACAAGCAAAATCACATATAAAATAATCCCATCTTCTTATCTGCCTCTCTGTAGGAGGCTGTGTGAGAATTATGTTCCTTCATTGACTCCATAAACACCCAGGAGACTCCATGCCTCCAAATGGGGTCAACCTAGTGGCCTGCTCTAAAGTTGGTATCTCATGTAAGAAACAGGCCATACACTTTTCCTTTAACAGTGTGTTTTGGGGCTTGAACAATGGAAATAAAATATGCTAAGAACAGAGGGTATAATAGGTAAGGGGTTCAGAAAGGTAGCTTCCCCCCACCTTAACAAATGTTTCCTCTCACTCTATTTAATCCATCTGAAATAGACTATCTCTATTCTGTCTCTGACACTAGGATTTTTTCTGCTGCACCCTGAGGAATGCCTGTCTGTCTCAGTACCCCTACTCCTTTCCACACAAACAACTGTTTCCTGTTCCCTTCATTTCCCTCCCCAGCTGTCCTCTGGAGACATGGCAGCCCATGTCACCCATCAAAGAGTAGGTATTTTCTCCTCCAGAAGCCACATGATACAGAACTCCAACGTGGTAAGTGTCCTCTCTGCCTTTCCTTGGTCCTCCCACATCATTTATGACACTGGTCCTTGCAAACTCTCAGCTCCTTTGAAGTGAGTTTCTGGATTATAGCACCACACCATGCTTCTGTCATTCTGGAAGCAGGGACATTGAGGCAGATACTCCAATGGTGTGATCAATGGCTAGGCACCCACGAGGAAGGGCTTCTTGGTAGCCTCTGGGGAACAAGTGCACCCAGTGTGTTAGATGTGAAATAACGACAGTGAACTGTCTGGGGTGCTGTAAAATTGGTAACATTTAGAGATGTTAGAGAGGAGCACCCGGGAGACATGAGGGATGAGGTAAGTAACAGATGAGTATGTCACAAACATAAACTCAGACAGTGCAGCTATAGGTGAAACAGGATTCTCTGACAGAGATGCCCAATTTTACAAGAGAAGGAGAAGCAAAGAGGAATGGTCTAAAGAGAGCAAATTAGTCTCCATGGAAGGATATTTTTACATGAAACTGTAGCTATTGGAAGACATCAAAGATGTTATAAAGGAAGACTATTTATGCAGAAGAAAAGATGGATATGCCAAAGATGCAAGAAAAACAATGTCATGTAAATATAAATACCTTTGTTTCAAAGGAAATGGGAACTAGAGATACGGAGATTGTATGTTGCTTGTTTGTTTGGCTAATTAATTGGTTATTGTATTATTTTTTAATGTATATGGACTGGAATGTGCATACAGTGTAATCTAGCAGGTTATTTCCATGCTCAAATCAGTGTTTCAGAAAGAATAAAGTAGACTAGACAAAAAGTGTATTAATTGATGAGAAATTGGAGGCAGACATTTCCTTGAATTACCTTTACAAGTGATTTTAATTCTTTGAAATTCTATGTCCTAAAAGGATTTGTTATGCATTTTGAATAAAATACACTGGAATTATCCTAGATCCATTATCCCAAAAATGTATGACCCAATGAGAATGTTAAAGAGAGCAAGGACACATCACAGGGAAATATCTTGCTTTTTCCCTCCCCAATTATTCTTTTAACATTCTGGTGAGTTATTTTTCATTAATATCCACACATTACTATGATGAATAAATTGCCTGGCAGCTCACAGGTTTTGCTCCTGAACTCCTGAATTTATTTCCTGTACAGCTCTTCCAGAAAGAATCAAGATCACACATCATCACATACAGGTGCAACTCACAGGACAAAGGGGTGAGAAGAGTAGGATCTTCCAGTCCCAAAACTCTTCCATCGTCATTACCTGAAATTTACATCATTGGCCACACTCTTCTGACTTCAAGCAGAGCTATGAAGTGTGTGGTCAGTGTGGATGGCACTGAACCCATACAGATCTAGACATTCTACTGAGAGAGGACAGAATAGATGTTTAGAGTCACCATGACGACACATGGAATGTAGCACCATGAGGAGGTATAACCCAAGGTGGGGCATTTATGTAGGGGGAGAAGGTAGGAGATGGTGACTTTTATATGGAGGAGTGCAGAGATAAAGGAAATTTGGGATAACTTCTTTTTTCAAGATTTCTGGCTTGGGCTATTGTAAATGGTGGTACCAATGATGGCCCACGTTTCAGGAGACTTTGGGAGTTCACTGTTGGGCATGATGAATTTGGTGTCACTGAAACAATACTCACAGGACTTCCTTATACTGACATGACAGCAGCAACAAATAGATATAAGGTAGCCATGAAATGATTCTTTGGTGTATGATTCGGTCTCCTGAAAGGTCAAAAGGACAAAACAAAATGGCTGGTTAATTATAGTGTCAAATGGCTAGTATAGAATGCAATTGTGAATAGCCCAGCTCATTGACTTCATAATAAGGACTATCAGTTAGCTCTCTTACACACACCTGTCTGTGTGTATATGGGTGGGAAGCAGACTACACATTGTCATTCAACATACTGCATTTCCATTTTCCCCAGAGAGCCTCATGGACCAATGTCACCAGGCAGCGAGAACACAATATACTTTTGATTCACAACATCGAATTGTATTTCTTTACCTGGTTATATACTCTTATATCCTGAATACTACACCCTCTCTTTCTAGGATATAGTAGTTTAAATGCTTATTTAAAATATAAGGAAATAACTATAATAACAGAAATAATGAAGTAATGATAGAAATACTACTACAGTAATTTTAGAAATAATAATAATAAAATCAACAGTAATAATCATTGTCCCTGTATAACTAATAAGTGCTAAACTCTTTTTTTTTAAGATTTTATTTAGTTATTTGACAGACAGAGATCACAAGTAGGCAGAGAGGCAAGCAGAGAGAGAGAGGAAGGGAAGCAGGCTCTCTGCTGAGCAGAGAGCCCGATGCAGGGCTCGATCCCAGGACTCTGAGACCATGACCTGAGCCGAAGGCAGAGGTTTAACCCACTGAGCCACCCAGGCGCTCCTAAGTGCTAAACTCTTATGTGTGTTTGTGTGTGTGTACACAGGTATGGGCATGTGCATACATGGGTGTATTTGTGCGTATGTGTTATGAGTTTTCTCATTTAATCTTTAAAACTTCGAGGCAAGTATTGCTATTGTCCTGGTTTCATAAAAATGCATTTCAGATAAAATTTTACATTTGAATGATATGCTATGTGATAATAAGACATAATATACAATATTTCATATATACTATATTTGCATTAAATTTTCTTGTTTATCTCTTCAAATCATGGACACTTTTAGCTTATATTGTTACATTCTTAATATAATTATTTGGTTCAGCATCATACCCATTCCTAGGAAAAGTCAGAGTGTCATACATCTAACGTGGTATGCATTTTCCATGTCAACTCCTTTACAGAAGCAATGATTTTATTCCATCCATATTTAGGGAAGTCCATTGTCAGACCTCTGCTTCTTCTATGTAGTTCCATTACAGTGAATTATCAGTAATGACCACTTAACAGGAATCAATTGTACACCAATCATGTAAGTCTGGTATTTGAAGAGAGTGCTTTTAATTGGTATATCAATTTGGCCATTGATATCATGGGTTTTTAGAATACATCCAAAAATAAAGGCAGCATTATCTTTTAGTATAAGATATAAGTGTGTATATCAGAATATATATTCCCAGGATTTCTGTATCAAACACTTTTCAAAAGAAATATTACTCAGGAAGAAATGATTTCTCGTATTTGTCTTTTGTCTTACAATCAAAACTTTCATATGATGATGTAGTGTAGAAGCATACAAATAATTGGATAAATGTGAAGTCATACTGATATTATTGAATAATTTCTTATATTTAAATGTAAATTCCCTTCTATTTAAATTTAAAGAAATATTCTGAATGGATTATTCATATACTGAGATAATTGGCAGAAAAGTGAAAAGAATATTTTTGAAACTAGTCAAGTCAAAATTGCATAATGCATTTTGAACATCTTGACAAGTGTAAAATGGTAAAGATTATTTGAGTGTAGTGAATTCACTGGGTAAAGGGTATGAAGGCCTTTCTTTTATGTCCAAGGAAAATTTGGGATGTGACTGTGTTTATAACTAAATCCATGGTATCTAATGATGACAACATCTTCTATAATTAGTCTCTAAACTTCTAGAGGTTAGGGCAGTATAAACTGTATGTTACATATGTTTATTTACATTATCATTATTAGACATAGAATATTCAATGTCAGGTAGAGAGAAAGAGACTATAACTTTATAAGACTACCACAGATTTGGAAAAGTTTACAGGGTATGTAACATTTGTCTTCCCTCTTTCTTCTGTAGAGTTAGGAAGCTCACCACCAGTGCATAACTTTTTGGATTCAAGAACAGATTTCATTCAACATTCTGGATGGCACAGAAGGTATCCTTTTCTCTATCATTCTAGCATCATGGGAGGATATTTCAGATGCCTGATTAACGGGTTGGGCAAAAATACATAAAAGATCATTGTAGAAGTTTGCTTGGGTGGCTTAGTTGGTTAAGCATCAGATTCTTGATCTCAGCTCGGATCTTGAACTCCGGGTCATGAATTCAATCCCTGTGTTGGGCTCCATGCTGGATGTAGAGCCTATTAAAAAAATTCTTGTAGAAATTTCAGGGAAGTGGAAAGAAGATAGTAGAACAAAAAAGATGAAGTAGTCAATGAATTTATTAGGGAATGCTTCTAATATATAAAGATAAAGTATAGACATTCTTGTGGATGTAAATGTAAACATAATTGATGTATTGTGAAAAATTTTGATATCAGAGTCCATAGTCAAAAATTTCTTTAACAATCATTTACTGAGAACATACAATAGGCCAGTAATTCCTAAGTGATTGGGGTTCTGTAGAAAATAGACATTACATATTTTTCTTTTTTTACAGATTTATTTACTTTAGAGAAAGAGACAGTTGGGGAAGGGAGACAGAAAGAGATAGACTCTTAAGCAGACTCTTTGTTGAGTGTGGAGCCTGACCCAGAGCTTGATCCCATGACTCTGATATCCCGACCTGAACCAAAACCAAGAGGTGGGCCTTTAACCAACTGTGGCCCCCAGGTGCTCCGATACTTCTCAACACTAAAATTGAGAATGGATTTTTCAGTGCAAATGAGTATAACAATGGGAGTCACTAATGGAAAAAGGAAAACTAGAATGACAAAATTATGGGGAAAAATGAGAAAAAGACAACAATTTTGGATAATTATTATTGAATTGGAGTTGTCAGTAATATTCATAGACTTATTTTATTCATAAATTTTAGAGGCTTATTTATGATCCACCATTCATGGGAAGCATCAGTGCCCTTAAATCTTAATCTGTGTCTACACCAAAATTTACTGAGCTGTAGGTCAAACAAGTCAAAAGAGCAAGAACTTCTTAAATATGTGTATATCCACAACTTCATTCAAAGGTTAATCTTTTAATATAGTGAAAATTATAGCAAAACAACATTCACATTCCAGACCATTAAAATAGAATATAGAGGTTTATTTCATAATGTAGAATCGTAATACCAACTAAAACAGAAAAATTCAAATTATTCATATTTAACTAGAGACATATTTGTACATTTGCTTCCCCAAAGGGAAAACCAAAACACATTCATTCAAAATCATGAAGAGTTATTTTTTGTATTTAAAGATTTTGTTTTTAAGTAATCTCTAAGCCCAATACCTATACCCAATAAGTTGAACTTACAACCCTGAAATCAAGAGTTGCATGCTCTATTTACTGAGGCTGGCAGAGGCCAAAGACTTAAGAATAGTTCTTAAAGATGGCAAGTAAATTATTTTATATATTATTTCTTTTTCATAATTGGCATCCGTGTTTTCCTAAATTGTACCACTATGTCTCTGTGTGTGCAAGTATGTATGAATGTATATTTATTTATTGAGGGATAGATCATACCTACCGAATCTGTGCACATAATAGTAGAGGGAACAGTTAAGTAGCCACTATCCACATCTAAAGAGCATCATTATTTAGAAACCATATGATTCCCTATATAAAGAAGTAATTAAATATAAGTCAATTTTGGGAAGTTACTAAAACTGGCCAAAATAAAACATATTCTTATTTTAACTGAATACAATGTTCTTTTTCTTTTACATTTAAATACTGATGCTTCAAATTACAAATACAGATTAACCTAGTTTTAGCATCTCATTAGTTCATATTTTAGAAAAATATATAAATAATATATTTCATTTTCTCTAAGGTTAGCCAAATAAGAGCTGAGACAGAATATTGAGTTCCGTATCCTATTCATTTATTCATTTGTTTAAAATATATTATTGAGCAACTACTATGTACAAGGCATTGTTCAGCCACTCAGCTTATACAGAGGGCAAAATAATGATCTCACATTTGGAAGTTTAAGTTCTTGTGTGTTAGGATGACAATAAACAATAAATATAATTCATATGTTTATTTAATATGTTATAGATGAAAAGTGATTTGCAAAACACGTCAAAGGACAGCACCACTGAACACTAAATCAAAACTAATGATGTACTATATGTTGGCTAATTGAACATAATAAAAAAAAGTAAAAGAAGAGTATGACCACATTAACAACAACAACAACAAAAGGAGAGCACAATAAGGAGAAATAGGCAAATTGGGGTACGCAGGGCAGGAGAGGGTACTAAGATTTTAAGTGCGCTGTTTAAGGGTACACCACATTTAAAGGTGACTTTGACAAAAGACTGAACTCAATTTAAGAATATGGAATTGATTGAATTTAAATAAAATAAAATTTAATTAAAGATTTTTTAATGCAATTTTAAAAAAGAACATGGAATTAAGATCCTGAGACTACATGGAGCTAACAACTTACTGAACAGACCAAATATGATCATTTGATTCAAACGAATAAATTCCCAGATTGTAAAACAAGCCCATTTCAAAAGCTGGTTGAGAGTCTACTGATTTTAACTGCAAAATATGCCTCACTCTCTTTTTATTATTCTAAATGTAATGTTTTCTAATGTTTTCTAATATTATTCTAAATGTAAGTGAGTTTGAGATTTACACCACTGCATTTTAGCTCTCTTATTTTTTTTCCTATTTTAGGTAAAAGAGTGGAATTCATGATGGGGCAAGAGAATCACAGTTTCACCGGTGATTTCATTCTCCTAGGACTCTTTTCTTCTTCCCAATCAAGTCTAGTTTTCTGCTCCCTTATAGTCATTATTTTTATTATGACTATTACGGAAAACACAATCATGATCCTCCTTATCCTCAGGGACTCAAGACTCCACACTCCAATGTATTTCCTGCTCAGCCATCTGTCTTTCATGGACATCTTGCATATTTCTAACATTGTTCCCAAAATGGTCTCTGACTTCCTGTCAGGCAGCAGAACTATTTCATTTGCAAGTTGTGGCTTCCAGGTATTTCTGTCCCTCACCCTCCTAGGTGGTGAGTGTCTTCTCCTGGCAGCAATGTCTTATGACCGCTATGTAGCCATCTGCCATCCACTGCACTATCCCATTCTTATGAGTGACTATGTCCGCATCCTCATGGCTGGAGGGTCCTGGCTGGTTGGGACTGTCAACTCCACAGTCCACACAGCTTATGCCCTCCACTTTCCCTTCTGCAGCTCAAGAGCCATTGACCACTTTTTCTGTGAGGTCCCTGCCATGTTGAAGTTGTCCTGTGTGGACACAACCCTGTATGAACAAGGAGTTTATGTAAGTGGCTTAATTTTTCTCCTCATCCCTTTTTCCCTAATCTTTGCTTCTTATGTCCAAATCCTCCTCAGTGTTCTTCAAATGAAATCATCAGAAGCACGGAAAAAGTCATTTTCTACCTGTTCTTTCCACATGATTGTGGTCACAATGTACTATGGGCCATTTATTTTCACATACATGAGACCCAAATCATACCACACTCCAGGCCAGGACAAGTATTTGGCAATATTCTACACCATCCTCACACCCACACTGAACCCTATCATCTACAGCTTTAGGAATAAAGACGTTCTGGAGGCAATGAAAAATATGCTCAAAGGTAAGTTTCTCCATTAAAGATAGTAAGAAAAATGCTTGAAGCCTATGTTTTCTATATTAATATTCAATACTTATAGGTTATTCATTATTCATGTATCTGGAAAGAAAATCAGTTTCTATCCATCAAGAGTAGAAAGTGGATTTTTCCAAACCCCTGATGATAATAAACAAAATTTTTTAAGTTTTTGTTTTATAAACACATACACCTAAAAAGGTACTATTCCCTCTCACAAAAAAATTATAAGAATTTATAAAAATTGACTTTTACAATACAATCACATTTTAAAGGATCTATCCTTATGACTTTTGTACCTTATGAAACAGTAAAATTATAATTCCAATGTTAGAACCAGTTATCAAAAGTTCATAAAAAATCATGTGCAAAATGGGTGGAGGTGTTCAAAAGATAAGAATTCTAGTTGTAAGATACATAAGTTAAAAAGAAGTCCTGCATGGTGAATAGCATGGTGACTGTAGTTAACAATGTTCTTTTGTATATAAGAAAGTAGCTAAACGTGTATGTTTTAGAAGTTCTCATAAAAAAATGAATTGTAGCTATGTGTGGTGATACATAATTAAACTTTTCTTGAAAATTACTTTACAATATATAGATACATCAAATTGTTATGCAGTACACCTAAGAACAGTAGAATTATATTTACATCTCAATAAAACAAACATAAATTGATGCATTTTATTATTTAACAAATAATATTAATTGAATGTATATTATGCATATTTTAAATATGTATTTTAATATACTAATACATTGTGTAATTCATGTGATATAATCCATACATTAAACATTATTTCATAAGAATAATATTTATTAAAAATTATTTCATAAGTAGCATTCAATTTCTATTTATATGAGTTCTAAATCATGGAAACATTTCATTATGAAGTCCACAATCCCTGTTTTTTTGCACACAGATGGAAGCAAGTATTGCATATAAGAATATCCAGACATGAATTGCATCCTTGTCCTAATACCCTGGGTCTTTTTATTGTGACTATCTGAGTGAGAGGGCTGCACCTCTGTACAGCGAAAGAGGTATAAAGAGGGACCAAAAGCAGTCTAGCAGGCACAAGCAATTTCTGTTTTTGCTCCCTTTCAAACTTAATTGGAAGCGAATTTGGGAAACAAAATGTCAGTATTACATTAAATCACAAACCAATGCAACTACATGCATCACCCTGTAATCACCTGGGAGTTTCTAAAAACAAATAAACTTTCAGAGCTCCACTTGAAATATCCATTTTTCATTGAATAGTTTGTTTTGAAACCTTTGTTATTGAAGTGAGAAATGTCTGTACATACACTTACATATATACATCAGTTATGGTACAATGAAAGTACTCATCCTTTGCTAGAAGCAAACACAAAAATATTTAATAAGTGTATGTTAAAATTGCGTCTTATTTTACATATGCCCATAGGGTTATATTTTGTAACTCTTTTATCATTTTATCCTAAAAATTATTGCAAAGAAGCAAATATTTTTTAACACTTATTTGTTTATTTTAGTGTGAGATAGCAAGAGCAGGTTCAATGGGGGGAGGGGCAGAGGGAGAAGTAGAGAGAGATTCTTAAGCAGATTCCCCATTGAGCATGGAGCCAAAAGTGGGGTTCAATATCAAGGTCCTGAGATCATGACCTGAGTCAAAATCGAGAATCAGATCCTTATCCAACTGAGCTACCCAGCCACCTGCCAAATAAATGTTTCTATGCATAATTAATTCAAATGATTTTGTCAGTAATGAAACTAGACTACATTCAATTAGGTATCAAATTAATTATTTATACTAAATGAATATCATATTTATACCATAAATTTTGCATACTGTGTCTTCTTTATCCATACATTCCTTCATTCACTGAGTCGAAATGTCCATTGACAGGTGAATGGATAGAGAAGATGTGACATATATTTACATAAGGAGGATTAGTCATCAGAAATGATGAATATCACTTTCAACCTTATGGATGGAACCAGAGGGTATATATACTGAACAAAATAATCAGAGAGAGACAATTATTGTATGGTTTCACTTATACCTAGAGTATAAGAAACTGTGCAGAGGATCATAGGGGAAGGAAAGGACAATGTCATCGATGAGGGAGAAAAACTATGAAAGACTCTTAACTACAGTAAACTAACAGAGGGTTGCTGGAGGTGAAGTGTGTGGGGGGATGGGATAACTGGATGATGGACATTAAGGAGGACACAATATGATGAGCATTGGGTGTTATACACAATTGATAAATTACTGAACACTACATCTGTAATTAATGATGACTGCATGTTAGATAATTGAACTAAAATAAAATAAATAATAGGTTATTTACAATAGAGGGAAATTTTAACTGATTTTATAATAGCGAAATTATATCCAGCTGGTGGTAATTATGTAAAGTTTTTCCAACACATTTGAAAAGAACATAATTCATACTTAAAGATATGAATTACATTTATCTAGGTAAATTTTCATATACCTAGAGAAAATATTTCAGTATACATTTAATTATGTAACATACTGAGGTATTTTATCTAGGTATTTGCTATTTTACTGAGAAAAAATATTGATTTATTTTATAGGGTACGACAGTATATCAAAAAGATAATACAGATATGTTCTATGAATAATGGGCATAATTCTTTTAAAAAGTCTCCAAGTATCTATTATTTGTTTATATTCCACTAAGTTTAAACATATCTCTATAATTTCCTATATCCAAGATCTATTCTCTATAAGTAAACAAATATGTGAGTATCTATAACATTTGTATATTCATAGATCTGTACCTTATTGATAATAAATAAAGGAAGATTGATATATTTTTAAATTATTCCTTCAATGATTATTCATTACATTTTAATTAAATTCCCCATTATTCTTGGTAAAAAAATAGTTGGCACAATATTTCAAATTGCCTTTGCTGACTTTTTATCAGTGAATCTGAAATGATCCAACTAAGTGAATTTCAATAATTTTTCTATATACCTTCCTTCAACCTAATTACACAATAAAACTGAGCTGAGGGGCGCCTGGGTGGCTCAATGGGTTAAGCCTCTGCTTTCAGCTCAGGTCATGGTCTCGGGTCCCACATCGGGCTCTCTGCTCAGCAGGGAGCCTGCTTCTCCTTTTCTCTCTGCCTGCCTCTCTGCCTACTTGTGATTTCTCTCTTTCAAGTAAATAGATAAAATCTTTAAAAAAAAAAAAACTGAGCTGAACACTATTCAGTTTTATTTAAGGCTGTTTAGCTCCAGATCATTAATTACAAAGAGCTTCAGATGATATCTAAAAACATTTGCAAATAGCTGCATTGATAGTTGTAAATATATACCATTTCCTCATGTTTTGCCCAAATCATATTAAACTCCTTGCATTCTTCCCCAGGGGAACATGAAGGATTTACTAACATTTCACAGTTGTCGCCAATTAGGCAGTCCTGTGACTTGAAGAAAACGCCCCTGGAGATAATTCAGAAGGAGCAATGATCAAAAAAGAATAAAATGTCCCTGTTTACATATCCTCGTGTATAAATTGCTTTGTTTAGTGCTTCTTTTCTTGTGCATTATGCAAGCAAATAAACATAGAATTTATTTTTTATTTAAAGGACTTTCTATTTAGGTTAAGGATTCAGTTTGTGACCCAGTGGCATGGCACAATTGCACTTGTGTAGTTTCCAAAACTTTATGAAAAGACCATTGGTCACCAGGAAGGCAAGTAGCTATAAAAATAGATATTTCTCCACACATGATTTAAAATTCATGACTATGGAATATCCCAGTGTTTTAAGTTTTAGTTTTTGGTCACTGACTAAAATGTAAGAGTATCCTCTGCTACTTTTAAGATCTTTTGTCACACAAAGGATGCTCCAAATACGGCTACATATACATAATCCTATAAAAATAGTCAATTAAATCACATTACTACAACATTGATGAAGTTATAAATTCACCCTTATTTCTATTTTTTTATTACCTTTTCAGCTTTTTGCATTTTTTCCATTGAACAATTTCTTCCAAATCTTGGTTATGAAGGCACAATCATGAATGTAGTTGTAATCTATACATGTGCATGAAACAATCACTTTAGGAAAGGTATTGTCAAATGATTATCTAATCAAATATGCATTATTTTATGTTAAACCTCAGTGAAAGCTACCTATCAGAGTCTCTTTCTATTAACATATTTTACATTTTGTTTGATTATTCTTTTTTGATATCCCATGCTTCAAAAAAATAATTATTTTGAAATACTCAGCTGCATTTCATAAAGTACCTACTTTTTAAATATTCCTGATATGTTAATAGCAAAATATTACTATCTATATATTTTTAATTTTTATTCCTTTTTTTAAATTTCTATTCAGTGTCCCAGAATTCATTGCTTATGCACCACATGCAGTGCTACATGCAATACACGCCCTCCATAGTACCCATCACGAGGTTCACCAAACCTCCCACCCAACACCTCCAACCTTCTAAATTCCCCAACTCCCTTCTCCCCTCCATCTTCCCATGTCCTCACTGATATTCCTTATGTGCCACAAATAAGCAAAACCCATGATAATTGACTCTCTCTGCTTGACTTACTTCACTCAGCATAATCTACTCCAGTCCTGACTGCACTAATACAAAAGTTGAGTATTCATCATTTATGATGGAGGCATAATACTCCATAGTGCATATGGACTACAACTTCCTTATCCATTCATCCGTTGAAGGGCATCTTGGTTCTTTCCACAATTTGATGACTGTGGACATTGCTGCTCTGAACACTGGGGTACAGATGGTCCTTCTTTTCACTACATCTGTATCTTCAGGGTAAAAACCAAATAGTGCAATTGCAGGGTCATAGAGAAGCTCTATTTTTCATTTCTTAAAGAATCTCCACACTGTTCTAAAAAGTGGCTGCACGAACTTGCATTCCCACCAACAGTGTAAGAGGGTTGCCCTTTCTCCACATCGTCTCCAACACATGTTGTTTACTGTCTTGTTAATTTTGACCATTCTAACTGGTGTAAGGTGGTATCTCAATATGGTTTTTTAAAAAAAAAAATTTTATTTATTTTCAGTGTAACAGTATTCATTGTTTTTGCACCACACCCAGTGCTCCATGCAATCCGGGCCCTCTCCAATACCCACCACCTGGTTCCCCCAACCTCCCACCCCCGCCCCTTCAAAACCCTCAGATTGTTTTTCAGAGTCCATAGTCTCCATGGTTCACCTCCCCTTCCAATTTCCCTCAACTCCCTTCTCCTCTCCATCTCCCCTTGTCCTCCATGCTATTTGTTATGCTCCACAAACAAGTGAAACCAAATGATAATTGACTCTCTCTGCTTGACTTTTTTCACTCAGCGTAATCACTTCCAGTCCCGTCCATGTTGCTACAAAAGTTGGGTATTCATCCTTTCTGATGGAGGCATAATACTCCATAGTGCATATGGACCACACCTTCCTTATCCATTCGTCCGTTGAAGGGCATCTTGGTTCCGTCCAAAGTTTGGAGACCGTGGCCATTGCTGCTATAAACATGGGAGTGCAGATGGCCCTTCTTTTCACTACATCTGTATCTTTGGGGTAAATACCCAGTAGTGCAATGGCAGGGTCATAGGGAAGTTCTATTTTTAATTTCTTGAGGAATCTCCACACTGTTCTCCAAAGTGGCTGCACCAACTTGCATTCCCACCAACAGTGGAAGAGGGTTCCCCTTTCTCCACATCAAACCCAACACAGGTTGTTTCCTGCCTTGCTAATTTTGGCCATTCTAACTGGTGTAAGAAGGTATCTCAATGTGGTTTTAATTTGAAACTTCCTGATGGCTAGTGATGATGAACATTTTTTCATGTGTCTGATAGCCATTTGTATGTCTTCATTGGAGAAGTGTCTATTCATGTCTTCTGCCCATTTTTTTTTGACATCATTCTCTGTTTTGTGTGTGTTGAGTTTGAGGAGTTCTTTATAGATCCTGGATATCAACCTTTTGTCCGTACTGTCATTTGCAAATATCTTCTCCCATTCCATGGGTTGCCTCTTTGTTTTGTTGACTGTTTCCTTTGCTGTGCAGAAGCTTTTGATCTTGATGAAGTCCCAAAAGTTTATTTTCACTTTTGTTTCCTTTGCCTTTGGAGACATATCTTGAAAGAAGTTGCTGTGGCTGATATGGAAGAGTTTACTGCCTATGTTCTCCTCTAGGATTCTGATGGATTCCTGTTTCACGTTGGGGTCCTTTATCCATTTTGAGTTTATCTTTGTGTACAGTGTAAGAGAATTGTCGAGTTTCATTCTTCTACATGAAGCTGTCCACTTTTCCAAGCACCATTTATTGAACTTTTTTCCACTGTATATTTTTTCCACTGTATATTTTTTCCTGCTTTGTCGAAGATGAATTGACCATAGAGTTGAGGGTCCATATCTGGACTCTCTAATCTGTTCCACTGGACTCTGTGTCTGTTTTTATGCCAGTACCATCCTGTCTTGCTGATCACAGCTGTGTAGTAAAGCTTGAAATTAGGTAACGTGATGCCCCCAGTTTTATTTTTGTTTTTCAACATTTCCTTAGCGATTTGGGGTCTCTTCTGATTCCATACAAATTTCTGGATTATTTGCTCCAGCTCTTTCAAAAATACCGGTGGAATTTTGATCAGAATGGCATTAAAAGTACAGATTGCTCTACGCAGTATAGACATTTTAACAATGTTTATTCTTCCGATCCAAGAGCATGGAAGGGTCTTCCATCTTTTTGTGTCTTCTTCAATTTCTTTCATGAGTGTTCTGTAGTTCCTTGAGTAGAGATCCTTTGCCTTTTGGTTAGGTTTCTTCCCAGGTATCTTATGGTTCTTGGCGCTATAATAAATAGAATCAATTCTCTAATTTCCCTTTCTATATATTCATTATTAGTGTATAAGAAAGCCACTGATTTCTGTACATTGACTTTGTATCCTGCCACGTTACTGAATTGTGTATGAGTTCTAGTAGTTTGGGGGTGGAGTCTTTTGGGATTTCCATATAAAGAATCATGTCAATTGCAAAGAGAGAGAGTTTGACTTCTTCATTGCCAATTTGGATACCTTTTATTTCTCTTTGTTGTCTGATTGCTGTTGCTAGGACTTCTATTACTATGTTGAACAAGAGTGGTGAGAGTGGGCATCCTTGTCGTGTTCCTGATCTCAACAGGAAGGCTGCGAGCTTTTTCCATTAAGGATGATAATTGCTGTGGGTCTTTCATAGATAGATTTTAGGAAGTTCAGGAATGTTCCCTCTATCCCTATACTTAGAAGCGTTTTAATCAGGAACAGATGCTGGATTTTGTCAAATGCTTTTTCTACATCAATTGAGAGGACCATGTGGTTCTTCTCTCTTCTCTTATTGATTTGTTCTATCACATTGACTGATTGATTTTCGAATGTTGAACCATCCTTGTAGCCCAAGGATGAATCCCACCTGGTCATGGTGGATAATCTTTTTAATGTGCTGTTGGATCCTGTTTGCTAGGACCTTGTTGAGAATCTCAGCATCCATATTCATCAGTGATATTGGTCTGAAATTCTCCTTTTTGGTAGGGTCTTTGCCTGGTTTGGGGATCAGGGTAATGCTGGCTTCATAGAAAGAGTCTGGAAGTTTTCCTTCTGTTTCAATTTTTTGAACAGCTTCAGGAGAATAGGTGTTATTTATTCTTCAAAAGTTTGGTAGAATTCCCCAGGGAATCCATCAGGTCCTGGGCTCTTGTTTTTTGGGAGGTTTTTGATCACTGCTTCAATCTCGTTACTAGATATTGGTCTATTCAGGTTGCCAATTTCTTTCTGGTTCAATTTTGGGAGTTTATAGTTTTCCAGGAATGCATCCATTTCATCTAGGTTGCTTAGCTTATTGGCATATAACTGTTGATAATACCTTCTGATGATTGTTTCTACTTCCTTGGTGTTAGGAGTGATCTCTCCCTTTTCATTCATAATTTTGTGAATTTGAGCTTTCTATCTTTTCTTTTGGATTAGTGTGGCCAATGGTTTATCGATCTTATTGATTCTTTCAAAAAACCAGCTTCTAGTTTCATGGATATGTTCTACTGTATCTCTGGTTTCTACCTCATTGATCTCAGCTCTAATCTTGATGATTTCCCTTCTTATGTGTGGAGTGGGTTTGATTTGTTGTTGATTCTCTAGTTCTTGAAGTTGTAGAGAGATCTGGTGTGTTCTGGATTTTTCAATTTTTTTGAGGGAGGCTTGGATGGCTATATATTTCCCCCTTAGGACTGCCTTTGCTGTATCCCATAGGTTTTGGACCAAGGTGTCCTCATTCTCATTGGTTTCCATGAATTGTTTAAGTTCTTCCTTGATCTCCTGGTTGATCCAAGCATTCTTAAGCAAGGTGGCCTTTAGCTTCCAGGTGTTTGTGTTCCTTCCAAACTTTTCCTTGTGATTGAGCTCCAGTTTCAAAGCATTGTGATCTGAGAATATGCAGGGAATAATCTCAGTCTTTTGGTATCGGTTGAGTCCTCATTTGTGACGCAGTATGTGGTCTATTCTTGAGAAGGTTCGATGTGCACTTGAGAAGAATGAGTATTCTGTTGTTTTAGGGTGGAATGTTCTGAATATATCTATGAGGTCCATCTGGTCCAATGTGTCATTCAATGCTCCTGTTTCTTTATTGATTTTCTGAATCGATGATCTGTCTATTTCTGAGAGAGGTGTGTTAAGATCTCCTACTATTAATGTATTCATATCAATATCACTCTTTATCTTGATTAACAGTTTTCTTATGTAATTGCTGCTCCCATATTGGGGGCATGGATATTTACAATTGTTAGATCATCTGGGTAGATAGTCCCTTTAAGAATGATGTAGTGTCGACAGAGGAGGAGTCAAGATGGCGGAGAAGTAGCAGGCTGAGACTACTTCAGGTAGCGGGAGATCAGCTAAATAGCTTATGTAAAGATTGCAAACACCTATAAATCCAACGGGAGATTGAAGAGAAGAAGAACAGCAATTCCAGAAACAGAAAATCAACCACTTTCTGCAAGGTAGGACTGGCGGAGAAGTGAATCCAAAGCGACGGGAAGATAGACCGCGGGGGGAGGGGCCGGCTCCCGGCGAGCGTCGGAGCAACGGAGCACAAAATCAGGACTTTTAAAAGTCTGTTCCACTGAGGGACATCGCTCCAGAGGCTTAACTGGGGTGAAGCCCAGGCGGGGTCAGCGTGGCCTCAGGTCCCACAGGGTCACAGAAGGATCGGGGGTGTCTGAGTGTCGCAGAACTTACCGGTATTAGAACAGGGAAGCTGGCTACAGACACAGAGCCAAGGAGTGAGCTCTAAACTCGGGGTTACCTTGAACAGGTCGCAGGCTCGGTCAGCTCGGAGCGCGGCTGGAGGCCAGGGTGACGGGAGTAGTTGGGCGCTGTTCTCTGAGGGCGCACTGAGGAGTGGGGCCCCGGGCTCTCGGCTCCTCCGGGGCGGAGACTGGGAGGCCGCCATCTTCACTCCTGTCCTCCAGAACTCTACGGAAAGCGCTCAGGGAACAAAAGCTCCCGAAAGCAAACCCAGCAAACCCGAGCGAATTACTCAGCCCGGCCCTGGGTAAGGGCGGTGCAACTCCGCCTGGGGCAAAGACGCTTGAGAATCACTACAACAGGCCCCTCCCCCAGAAGATCAACGGGAAACCCAGCCAGGACCAAGTTCACCTACCCAGGAGCGCAGTTTCAATACCAAGGAGAGTGGCGGAATTCCAGAGGAGAAGAAAGCAAAGCATGGAACTCATGGTTTTCTCCCCATGATTCTTTAGCCTTGCAGTTAATTTAATTTTTTTTTCTCTTTTTCAATTTTTTTTCTCTTCTTCTGCTAAATTTTTTTAACTTTTACCGTTTTCTTTTTTAACGTTTTTTAAATAGTTTATCTAATATATATATATTTTTTTCCTTTTTATATTTTTTATTGGCTTTCTTTTTTCAATAGATTCTTTTTTTTTCTTTTTTTTTTCTTTTTTTTTTCTTCTGAACCCCTTTTTATCCCTTTTCTCCCCCCTCATGATTTGGGATCTCTTCTGATTTGGCTAAAGCATATTTTCCTGGGGTTGTTGCCACCCTTTTAGTATTTTACTTCTTCCTTCATATACTCTTATCTGGACAACATGACAAGGCGGAAAAATTCACAACAAAAAAAAGAACAAGAAGCAGTACCAAAGGCTAGGGACCTAATCAATACAGACATTGGTAATATGTCAGATATAGAGTTCAGAATGATGATTCTCAAGGTTCTAGCCGGGCATGAAAAAGGCATGGAAGATATTAAAGCAACCCTCTCGGGAGATATAAAAGCCCTTTCTGGAGAAATAAAAGAACTAAAATCTAACCAAGTTGAAATCAAAAAAGCTATTAATGAGGTGCAATCAAAAAAGGAGGCTCTCACTGCTAGGATAAATGAGGCAGAAGAAAGAATTAGCAATATAGAAGACCAAATGACAGAGAATAAAGAAGCTGAGCAAAAGAGGGACAAACAGCTACTGGACCACGAGGGGAGAATTCGAGAGATAAGTGACACCATAAGACGAAACAACATTAGAATAATTGGGATTCCAGAAGAAGAGGAAACAGAGAGGGGAGCAGAAGGTATATTGGAGAGAATTATTGGAGAGAATTTCCCCAATATGACAAAGGGAACAAGCATTAAAATCCAGGAGGTTCAGAGAACCCCCCTCAACATCAATAAGAATAGGTCCACACCCCGTCACCTAATAGTAAAATTGACAAGTCTTAGTGACAAAGAAAAGATCCTGAAGGCAGCCCGGGAAAAGAAGTCTGTAACGTACAATGGTAAAAATATTAGATTGGCAGCAGACTTATCCACAGAGACCTGGCAGGCCAGAAAGAGCTGGCATGATATATTCAGAGTACTAAATGAGAAAAACATGCAGCCAAGAATACTATATCCAGCTAGGCTATCATTGAAAATAGAAGGAGAGATTAAAAGCTTCCAGGACAAACAAAAAACGGAAAGAATTTGCAAACACCAAACCAGCTCAACAGGAAATATTGAAAGGGGTCCTCTAAGCAAAGAGAGACCCTAAAAGTAGTAGATCAGAACGAAACAGAGACAATATACAATAACAGTCACCTTACAGGCAATACAATGGCACTAAATTCATATCTCTCAATACTTACCCTGAATGTTAATGGGCTAAAGGCCCCAATCAAAAGACACAGGGTATCAGAATGGATAAAATAACAAAACCCATCTTTATGTTGCCTACAAGAAACTCATCTTAAACCCGAAGACACCTCCAGGTTTAAAGTGAGGGGGTGGAAAAGAATTTACCATGCTAATGGACATCAGAAGAAAGCAGGAGTGGCAATCCTTATATCAGATCAATTAGATTTTAAGCCAAAGACTATAATAAGAGATGAGGAAGGACACTATATCATACTCAAAGGAACTGTCCAACAAGAAGATCTAACAATTTTAAATATCTATGCCCCTAACGCGGGAGCAGCCAACTATATAAACCAATTAATAACAAAATCAAAGAAACACATCGACAAGAATACAATAATAGTGGGGGATTTTAACACTCCCCTCACTGAAATGGACAGATCATCCAAGCAAAAGATCAACAAGGAAATCAAGGCCTTAAATGACACACTGGACCAGATGGACATCACAGATATATTCAGAACATTTCATCCCAAAGCAACAGAATACACATTCTTCTCTAGTGCACATGGAACATTCTCCAGAATAGATCACATTCTTGGTCCTAAATCAAGTCTCAACAGGTATCAAAAGATTGGGATCATTCCCTGCATATTTTCAGACTACAATGCTCTAAAGTTAGAACTCAATCACAAGAGGAAATTTGGAAAGACCCCAAATACATGGAGACTAAACAGCATCCTTCTAAAGAATGAATGGGTCAACCAGGAAATTAAAGAAGAATTGAAAAAATTTATGGAAACAAATGATAATGAAAACACAACAGTTCAGAATCTGTGGGACACAACAAAGGCAGTCCTGAGAGGAAAATATATAGCGGTACAAGCCTTTCTCAAGAAACAAGAAAGGTCTCAGGTACACAACCTAACCCTACACCTAAAGGAGCTGGAGAAAGAACAAGAAAGAAACCCTAAACCCAGCAGGAGAAGAGAAATCATAAAGATTAGAGCAGAAATCAATGAAATAGAAACCAAAAAAACAATAGAACAAATCAACGAAACGAGGAGCTGGTTCTTTGAAAGAATTAATAAGATTGATAAACCCCTGGCCAGACTTATCAAAAAGAAAAGAGAGAGGACCCAAATAAATAAAATCATGAATGAAAGAGGAGAGATCACAACGAACACCAAAGAAATACAGACAATTATAAGAACATACTATGAGCAACTCTACGCCAACAAATTTGACAATCTGGACGGAATGGATCCATTCCTAGAGACATATAAACTACCACAACTGAACCAGGAAGAAATAGAAAGCCTGAACAGACCCATAACCAGTAAGGAGATTGAAACAGTCATCAAAAATCTACAAACAAACAAAAGCCCAGGGCCAGACGGCTTCCCGGGGGAATTCTACCAAACATTTAAAGAAGAACTAATTCCTATTCTCCTGAAACTGTTCCAAAAAATAGAAATAGAAGGAAAACTTCCAAACTCATTTTATGAGGCCAGCATCACCTTGATCCCAAAACCAGACAAAGATCCCATCAAAAAAGAGAACTACAGACCAATATCCTTGATGAACACAGATGCAAAAATTCTCGCCAAAATACTAGCCAATAGGATTCAACAGTACATTAAAAGTATTATTCACCACGACCAAGTGGGATTTATTCCAGGGCTGCAAGATTGGTTCAACATCCGCAAATCAGTCAATGTGATACAACACATTAATAAAAGAAAGAGCAAGAATCATATGATACTCTCCATAGATGCTGAAAAAGCATTTGACAAAGTAGAGCATCCCTTCCTGATCAAAACTCTTCAAAGTGTAGGATAGACGGCACATACCTCAATATTATCAAAGCCATCTATGAAAAACCCACCGCAAATATCATTCTCAATGGAGAAAAACTGAAAGCTTTTTTTGCTAAGGTCAGGAACACGGCAGGGATGTCCGTTATCACCACTGCTATTCAACATAGTACTAGAAGTCCTAGCCTCAGCAATCAGACAACAAAAGGAAATTAAAGGCATCCAAATCGGCAAAGAAGAAGTCAAACTATCACTCTTCGCAGATGATATGATACTCTATGTGGAAAACCCAAAAGACTCCACTCCAAAACTGCTAGAACTTGTACAGGAATTCAGTAAAGTGTCAGGATATAAAATCAATGCACAGAAATCAGTTGCATTTCTCTACACCAACAAGACAGAAGAAAGAGAAATTAAGGAGTCCATCCCATTTACAATTGCACCCAAAACTATAAGATACCTAGGAATAAACCTAACCAAAGAGACTAAGAATCTATACTCAGAAACCTATAAAGTACTCATGAAAGAAATTGAGGAAGACACAAAGAAATGGAAAAATGTTCCATGCTCCTGGATTGGAAGAATAAATATTGTGAAAATGTCTATGCTACCTAAAGCAATCTACACATTTAATGCAATTCCTATCAAAGTACCATCCATTTTTTTCAAAGAAATGGAACAAATAATCCTAAAATTCATATGGAACCAGAAAAGACCTCGAATAGCCAAAGGAATATTGAAAAACAAAGCCAAAGTAGGTGGCATCACAATTCCGGACTTCAAGCTCTATTACAAAGCTGTCATCATCAAGACAGCATGGTACTGGCACAAAAACAGACACATAGATCAATGGAACAGAATAGAGAGCCCAGAAATAGACCCTCAACTCTATGGTCAACTCATCTTCGACAAAGCAGGAAAGAATATCAATGGAAAAAAGACAGCCTCTTCAATAAATGGTGTTGGGAAAATTGGACAGCCACATGCAGAAAAATGAAATTGGATCATTTCCTTACACCACACACGAAAATAGACTCAAAATGGATGAAGGATCTCAACGTGAGAAAGGACTCCATCAAAATCCGCGAGGAGAACACAGGCAGCAACCTCTTCGACCTCAGCCGCAGCAACATCTTCCTAGGAACATCCCCAAAGGCAAGGGAAGCAAGGGCAAAAATGAACTATTGGGATTTTATCAAGATCAAAAGCTTTTGCACAGCAAAGGAAACAGTGAACAAAACCAAAAGACAACTGACAGAATGGGAGAAGATTTTTGCAAATGACATATCAGATAAAGGGCTAGTGTCCAAAATCTATAAAGAACTTAGCAAACTCAACACCCAAAGAACAAATAATCCAATCAAGAAATGGGCAGAGGACATGAACAGACATTTCTGCAAAGAAGACATCCAGATGGCCAACAGACACATGAAAAAGTGCTCCATATCACTCGGCATCAGGGAAATACAAATCAAAACCACCATGAGATATCACCTTACAGCAGTCAGAATGGCTAAAATTAACAAGTCAGGAAATGACAGATGCTGGCGAGGATGCGGAGAAAGGGGAACCCTCCTACACTGTTGGTGGGAATGCAAGCTGGTGCAACCACTCTGGAAAACAGCATGGAGGTTCCTCAAAATGTTGAAAATAGAACTACCTTATGACCCTGCAATTGCACTGCTGGGTATTTACCCTAAAGATACAAACGTAGTGATCCGAAGGGGCACGTGCACCCGAATGTTTATAGCAGCAATGTCTACAATAGCCAAACTATGGAAAGAACCTAGATGTCCATCAACAGACGAATGGATAAAGAAGAAGTGGTATATATACACAATGGAATACTATGCAGCCATCAAAAGAAATCAAATCTTGCCATTTGCAACGACGTGGATAGAACTAGAGGGTATCATGCTTAGCGAAATAAGTCAATCGGAGAAAGACAACTATCATATGATCTCCCTGATATGAGGGATAGGAGATGCAACATGGGGGGTTGAGGGGGTAGGAGAAGAGTAAATGAAACAAGATGGGATTGGGAGGGAGACAAACCATAAGTGACTCTTAATCTCACAAAACAAACTGAGGGTTGATGGGGGGAGTGGGTTTCGGAGAGGGGGGGTGGGGTTATGGATATTGGGGAGGGTATGTGCTATGGTGAGTGCTGTGAAGTATGTAAACCTGGCGATTCGCACACCTGTACCCCTGGGGATAAAAATATGTGTTTATAAAAAATAAAATTAAAAAAAATTTAAAAAAAAGAATGATGTAGTGTCTTTCTGTATCTCTGACTACAGTCTTTAGTTTAAAATCTAATTTGTCTGAAATGAGAATCGCTACCCCAGCCTTCTTTGGAGGCCCATTGGCATGAAAGATGCTTCTGCAACCCTTCACTTTCAGTCTGGGTGTATCTCTAGGTTCAAAATGGGTCTCTTGTAGACAACATATGGATGGGTCCTGTCGTTTTATCCAATCTGCAACCCTGTGCCATTTTATGGGTGCATTTAGGCCATTCACATTGAGAGTGATTATTGATAGATATGTTTTTATTGACATCGTGTTACCTTTCAAGTCCCACGTGGGTTTTCAGACATTTTCCCCTGAGTTAAGTCCTCCCACGCCCCTCAAGGGTGTGGGCTCTGAGGAAACCAGTTTTTCTGGCTTTTGTTCTCTGGACATTTTTATGTTTGTTTCTTTCTTTTCTCTCGCCTTGACAGCTTTTGATGGTTTTTGTAGGTTTAGAGGAAAGCAGACTGCACCCAGACCTCCCTCTCAGAGAAAATCCTCAGTCTGTTCCCCTCTGGGTCTCCAGAGCACATTAAGTTCCCCCTTGGCTGCTACAGAGCAGGTTCTGAGTCGTGGTCCCTGGGGACACAAGACCTCCTGCTTGTATCCAAAACCATGACAGTGGCGGCTGTCTGGGCAGCTCCAGACCGCCAGCAAGGTTCCAAGTATTGATCACACCTGAGATTTTCCCACTGTCCCGGACTGGGAGTGCCGGGTCTTTCTGGGTCTGAGAGCACTGAGCTGGCACCTTTGCACACCTCTCTCAGGGGAGGGTGTGGGGCACGTGCGTCTCAGGCTCTGATAGGATGGCACAGTGTTCTGCCGGTTTGTGCGGGTCCCAGCCCCTCACTGGAGCCAGACCCCAGACGTTCTCAGGTGAGCTGGCAGCTCAGCGACCAAGACCTGGTTTCTCTGCCACACATTCTCTGGCTCAGCACCAGGGGTTGCTGTCCTAGGTCCGGGAACTTAAGCCCCTGTCCCTAGCTGCCCGATTCCCACAATTTCCCCCCATGATCTTTTGCTCTTTTTGAGTGCTTTCAACCAGACTCCAGTTAATGCTCCAGTTAACTCCAGTTAATGCTGGTCCCCAGTCGCAGAGCACTCTCATATTGGGGTATTACTTTCCAATGGGTTGCCTCTGATGGCTCCCTCCCCCTTTTGTTTATCTTCCGTATCAGTCCAATGTTCCACTCCGCTTTACCTGCCCACTGGTATCTTCTGCCCCCATAGAGATCCAGACATGTATAATTCTGATCTCAGGCTGATTTCATGGATGATCAGAGTTCTTTAGTAGGTAATCAGCTCACTTTAGGGTACAGGTTGAACGGCGGTTCCTCCTACTTCCCGCCATCTTGTCTTCTCCCCCTTCTGCCCATTGTTTGACATGATTATCTGTTTTGTGTGTTTTTAGTTTGAGGAGTTCTATATAGATCCTAGATATCAGCCTTTTTTCTGTACTGTCATTTGCAAATATCTTCTTCCATTCCGTGAGTTGCCTCTTTGTTGTGTTGACTATTTCCTTTGCTGTGCAGTAACATTAGAACTTGAGAAAGTCCCAAAAATTCATTTTTGCTTTTGTTTCCTTTGTCTTTGGAGACATATCTTGAAAGAAGTTGTTGTGGCTGATGTTACTGTCTATTCTCCTCTATAATTCTGAAGGATACCTGCCTCATGTTGAGGTCTTTTCTCAATGTTGAGTTTACCATTGTGTATGGTGTAAGAGAATGGTTGAGCTTCATTCTTCTACACATAGCTGTCCAATTTTCCCAGCACCATTTATTGAAGAGACTGTTTTTTCCACTGTATATTTTTTCCTGCTTTGTTGAAGATTGTTTTACCATAGAGTTGTGGATCCATATCTGGGTTCTCTACTGTGTTACACTGGTCTTTGTGTCCTTTTTTGTGTCAGTACCATGCTGTCTTAGTGATCACAGCTTTGTACTAAAGCTTGAAATCAGGCAACATGATGTCACTAGTTTTGTTTTTCTTTTCGAACATTTCCTTAGTAATTCGGGGGCTCTTCTATTCCATATAAATTTTAGGAAAGTTTCCTCCATCTCTTTGAAAAATGCTGGTGGAATTTTGATCGGGATGGCATTGAAAGTATAGATTTCTCTAGGCAGTATAGATATTTTAACAGTATTTATTTTTCTGATCCATGAGCAAGGAATGGTCTTCCATCTTTTTATGTCTTCTTCAACCTCTTCATGAGTCTTCTGTAGTTCCTTGACTACAGATCCTTTACCTCTTTGGTTAGGTTTATTTCACGGTATCTTATGGTTCTTGGTGCTACAGTAAATGGAATCGATATTCTAATTTCCCTTTCTGTATTTTCATTGTTAGTGTATAAGAAAGCAACCGATTTCTGTACATTGACTTTGTATCCTGCCACGTTACTGAATTGCTTTATGAGTTCTAGTAGTTTGGGGTGGAATCTTTTGGTTTTCCATATAAAGTATCATGTCATCTACAAAGAGAGTTTCACTTCTTAATTGCCAATTTGAATACCTTTTTTTTTCTTTTTGTTGTCTGACTGCTTTTGCTAGGACTTCTAACACTATGTTGAACAAGAGTGGTGAGAGTAGGCATCCTTGTCGTGTTCCTGATCTCAACAGGAAGGCTGTGAGCTTTTTCCCATTGAGGATATTTGCTGTGTGTTTTTCATAGATAGATTTTATGAAGTTGAGTAATGTTCCCTCTATCCCTATACTTTGAAGTGTTTTAATGAGGAATGGATGCTGAATTTTGTCAAATGCTTTTTCTGCATCAATTGAGAGGACCAAAAAAGAAGAGCCCAGGACCTACGAATTCCCTGGGGAATTCTACCAAACTTTTAAAGAAATAATACTTATTCTCCTGAAGCTGTTTCAAAAAATTGAAGCAGAGGGAAAACTTCCAGTCTCTTTTTATGAAGCCAGCATTACCCTGATCTCCAAACCAGGCAAAGGCCCCACCAAAAAGGAGAATTTCAGACCAATATCACTGATGAATATGGATGCTAAGAGTCTCAACTAGATCCTAGCCAATGGGATCCAACAGTACATTAAAAGGATTATCCACCATGACTAGGTGGGATTTATCCATGGGATGCAGGGGTGGTTCAACATTTGCAGATCAATCAATGTGATAGAACAAATCAATAAGATAAGAGAGAAAAACCACATGGTCCTCTCAATAGATGTATTTTTTTAAGACTCATCTCTATTTAAAGTTCAGATGAATACCCAAATTTTGTATCAACATGGACGGGACTGGGTGAAATTATGCTGAGTGAAATAAGTCAAGCAGAGAGAGTCAATTATCATATGGTTCCACTTATTTGTGGAGCATAACAAATAGCATGGAGGACAAGGGGAGTTGGAGAGGAGAAGGGAGTTGAGGGAAATTGGAAGGGGAGGTGAACCATGAGAGACTATGGACTCTGAAAAACAATCTGAGGGTTTTAAAGGGGCCGGGGGGTGGAAGGTTGGGGGAACCAGGTGGTGGGTATTGGAGAGGGCACGGATTGCATGGAGCACTGGGTGTGGTGCAAAAACAACGAATACTGTTACGCTGAAAATAAATTAAAAAAATAAAATAAAAGTCCTCTTTCATTAATAATTTCTCTTTTACATTTATTGTGGCCAAAAGTTGATGATTAAGTGAAAATATTCCTGAACAGCACAGAACATGTACCCTGTTGCTATGATGAAAAATTGTGGGAAATTTCACACAATGACAAAATCCACAGACTCTGCTCTTTAGAGTAAATGTTATAGAAAGAACAACTTTGGTTCCCAGCAGTAAGGACTATTAGAAAAGATAATCCTAATCCATTAGTTAGCTAATCATTTGCAGAATAACCATTCACTTTCCATACTCTACTAGATTAGCATCAGGATAGCTGAACAGAAGAGAAAGACAACTACAGAATTTGCTAAATGGAGAGAAACCTAAGGTCCAGCTGCTTTCATAAAAATTTAGTCTCCTCAGTAGGCTCTGGAACTGATCAACTTGCCAGACTTATTCCAAGAAAAACCTGAATTATGATAACATTATCTGATCAACTTGTATTTACAATTTTTAATTTACTGATCTTTAACATACTTCATGTGTGAAAAAATATTTGAGACAAGATGGATTGGAATCTCAATTTTGCAAATGAGGAAATTGAGGTTTAGAGTGAATTTAGCATTTCATCCCAGGTCATGTAGGTAATGAAAGAAGAAAATAAAACCTAGGTACTGAATTTTGACTCCAAATCTTATTCCATTTTCACAAAGTATAACTACTGGTATGTTTAATCATGTCTGATTCCTATGAATGAACAAATAAAAATATTGCAAAATTTTAGTTTTGATGACTTTGCCATAGTTCTAGAGACAGACATTAAACATTAAATGAGGCATTGCTGACAAGAATAAAGTGTTAAGGGCCATAGCAATACTAGAGGTCACATTTGGTGTAGAATACCTAGAAGGATGACTTTACAGGGATGGCAGCAGCTAGCATGGCATAACAGTGGCACTACAACTTGTACTTACAAATTTGGGAGAATTTCCACTTTTTTTGGTTTTTTGGGGAGCAAATAACAAATTTGGAAAAAGTGAAAGATCCAGATGGGAAAAATATATATTTATGTGAAGATTCAGGCATTTGTCCTACAGGATGAAGTATTTATATAAAACTGCTATTTTCATCATACGAATATGATTTTGATTTCAATTAACCAGAAATTGCCATATAGCCAAGGGAAAAATTTATTAGATATGAATTAAAGCTCATCTCAATATTTTATTTCAGTGTCCTGATATTCAGCTGTTTTGCATAATTTTGTTAATCTTTGCTTAAATTTTTTCCTGTTTGTACGATTTATCATGATACATATTTATTGATTATTTTACACTTTAAGGGAGTGTTTATTTGCTTTTGTCATTTTGATCATTGAATGTACTGTATTAAATGTTTAAATACAAATACACTGAGATTATGGCGTATATTATTGTTGAAACTTTGACATGAAAGTATATTTATAATCCAGTTTCAGTAACAACCATCATTCTTACTTTATAAAACATCAAAACATCACTTTAAAATATGACTTTGAAGACATACAGATAATTGAAAATCACATTACTATATTGAACCACAAAGTAATGTAGAAGTTATATGAGACAATAATCTGGCTAAATGAAATAGAGATTTTGGTCTAATCATAACTGTAAAAACATACTTTTATATGATTGATATTTTACCACACGTTTTAAGATAAGTATTGAAATTATTACATGCAGGAATGTTCTTGAGGGGCTGAAAATTTTGGATCTTAGGAGAGGTGAGGAACAGCTGAATATTTGAACAAAACCTCTCTTTTATTGATATTAAGGAGCACATGGTTATTGGATACTTTTCAGGCAAAGGATTTCTAAAGTGAACATTTACTACTAGGATCCAATGCATAATTTCTTTATCACCAGGATTACCAGAAGAGAATTCTTCTTATCCCCATTTATTCTAAAACACTGTATGAATAGTCCATAGAAAGGATAATACATTCATGGGGAAACTATTTGTGATGTTCATTATATATATAAAACCTTATGTGTCTCAGATAAGAAAGATATCTAAATAGGGGCACCTGGGTGCCATTAAGCGATTGTTTTTTGTTTAGGTCATGATCCCAGGTTCCTGGGATGGAGCCCTGCATTGGGATCCCTGCTCAGAGGGAAGCCTGCTTCTCCCTCTCCCACTCCCTCTGTTTGTGTCCCCTCTCTCACTGTGTCTCTCTCTGTCAAATGAATAAATAAAAATTTCAAAAAGAAAGAAAGAAAGGAAAGAAAAGAAGAGAGGAGAAAAGAAAAGAAAAATAAATGATACCAAATAAGTTTTGGAGAAATAGATGCTACTAATCAACAACAAACCTACCTGTATTTATAACTATAATGTTTTATATTTGTCTGCATAATGCTTATTATTTTTACCAGACTTGCTTGTAGAACTTTGCTTTGGTCTAGGGATCAGAGTACTGAAGTCCAGGGGAACTTGAAGAGAGGGTGCAAAATCAATCTGACTAGTTGTTTTCATTGGAAAGCCATCAACAAAAACGCTGGTAAACCACTAATAAAGCAATCTTTTTATTCAAACTATTTTGGACTGAAAGAGCCAAGATATATTAAAAAGTTAGAAATATCCACCTAAATATTTCACATCATGTAGTGTAAATCAAGACAAATGTCTTTAACCAATTTAGGTCTGTAAGATTCACTATTTTCTCCAGAATTCTTAAGGTAATATGGAAAATGTTTTCCTGTCAGTTAGTTTCTATGTAGTACACTAATAATAGGGAAATAGTTTCTACATTATATGCTTTTTCTTTTATCTCTACAAAGTTTACAATAATGAAACCCTTAGAGAACCACACTATGACTGAATTCATTCTTCTGGGTCTACTGCAATACACTCCAACTCACTTCTGTCTCTTTGTGCTTATCATCATGATGTTCCTATTCACACTTACAGGAAACAGCCTCCTAATTCTACTGATCCTGGTAGACTGCCATCTTCATATCCCTATGTATTTTTTCCTTTGGCAGATCTCTCTCATTGACATCCTTTTCACACTTGCCTTTGTCCCCAAGATGTTGAATGACTACCTTCTGCATAAGACGATCATCTCCACTTTTCACTGTGGCACCCAGATCCTCCTGGGGTTGGCCCTGGGAGGGACTGAGTGTTTCCACTTAGGACCCATGTCCTATGACTGACATGTTGCCATCTGCAAACCTTTACATTACCCAATCCTCACGAATTGGTCCCTCTGTAGGTTGATGGCTATTTGCTCATGGACTAGTGGTACTTTCAGTGCCTTGATACATACTGTCTATACCATGAAATTCCCCTTTTGTGGATCCAGAGAAATCAATAATTTCTACTGTGAACTTCCTGTTGTGCTGCATCTCTCCTGTGAGGATACCTCATGACCCATGAGACTGGGATTTTGATCAGCACCATCATTCTGTTTCTGATTCGATTCTCATTCATTCTTGCCTCCTACACACTCATCCTGGTCACCGTTATCCAAATGGCTTCAGCTGAGGGCCAGGAAAAAAAAAAGCATTCTCAACCTGCTCTTATCAACTGACAGTGGTCAGTTTATATTATTGTGCCATCATTTTGTGTACATGCAGCCAATCTCTTCCCATAATTCAGGCCAAGATAAAGTTGTGTCTGTCTTCTACACGATTCTGACACCCATGCTCAGCCCCATGATTTATAGTCTTCAGAATAAAGATGTGATAAGATCCCTGGGAAAAAATACTATGAAAGTGTTCATTATATTCTAAAATGAATATGTAGACTCAGTGGATATTGTTTTACTGAGCATAAATTTTGTTTATGCCATATGATGCATTTTGAACTATCTGACAATAATCACATACTAGCCTATTAGATAAACCATTTCATTCAATTTATTAACATCAAATACATTTGTCCTCAAGTAAATACAGAGCCGCAGCATAAAATAACCAGGCCTTGCTGATTGCATTGAGAATATAAGTCAAAGTCATAAACTGTATAACTGGAACAAAAATTAAGGGAGAAGACTGAAAGACATGTTAAATCGCCAGACAATGCTCAGAAGCATGAATCCTGGACTCCTGCATGAAGGGAGACAAGGTAGAAAGGATAGAAGGCTAGGCACACTGTCTAAAGCCCCAGGTTAAGAACCATCATCTAGATATTCTATCACTAAAAACTTATACATTGGGGATGGTACATTAGAAATCAGGTCCTTTTCTGCACTTTCAGAGGCTTAGAAATCAGCCTTTGAGTATCTTTAAACAGGAATAGAAATTCTGAGGCTTGATATCTTCCTATATGTATGAGAGTCTTGAGTGACTCTGTCGTTAATGGTATCATTGATTGTGGCTACTGTCTTACTTGCTAAATTAATAGTGTGAATTAGAAAATGACCACCAGTTGCCCTGATAATTTTTTGATTGAAAAATTTATGAACACTCAACATTCATCATGTTTTGCTTCTGTGTAATGCCACTTTAGGATGTAAAAGTAAAAAAAAAAAATAAAAATAAAAAGTAATCCTGAAAAGTCACGGTATTTATGCCAACCAGAAAACCAATATGGGAAATTATATTCATTCTCTGAGAAACATGTTGAGGATCCAAGGTTTGAAATTTGTATTAACTAGTCTCATTGGTTTTCAGAGAACAGTCATTCTTTAAAGTAGAAGGACTATTTTGATAGCCAAATGTCTAACCTTGAACTCTCTATCCCAGATGTTCAAGTTTATGATACAAAGCCTTTACCATAGCAATTCAAACAGGAACCCGAACAATAATGTCAATATCCTTAAGTCTCTGAGGTCCTGATTATCACCTCTGCTAGAGGTTCTAATAAAATTTATAGGCTAGGCTAGGAAGCGGCAAGTTCAAAGACTAATAGGTTAGCAGTGTAAAACCTTCTGAATGGATCACAATATCAGTTAACAAACACTAGTAATTAATAAAGATATCTATGATCTATCTAGTTTAGCTTCATGATAAAGTGTGCCAAGGATCAAGTATTTATTTTATCACCATCTAATAAATTAAATTGGACAATTTAATTTTACATATTATTGTCCCATTTGTAGTTTTTTACAACACAATGCTATTCTCACGATGATATTATGAGTATTAAAGAAAATTTTCTCTAATGTCATTACTTATGTCTATTCTTTCTCTTCACTGTTTACTCATACATGTTCATCTGTTCATTCAAATTTATTGATATATTTAAAATCTCATTTGGAGGTAAATCATCCCACACCTGTACAAAGGAAGAAAATTAAATGAAAGAAACATCTGGATTTATGACATCCTTCATTTAACTCGGTACGAGATCATTCTTCACTAATAGTAACTCTTCCTGCTTGGTTCATTTATTTTATATACTGCTGCAGACAATGCTTAACATATATTAGATGATCTTCCATATTTTCAGTTTCTGTGAAATTCAACTTGTAGCCACGTGATTACTTTTATAGAAAAGACATTGGGCATAAGTAAAATTAATTATTTCCAGCCATCCACCTCAGTCTTTTCCATGGAGACATTGGTGATTGTCTGATCTTGAAAGATAAAGCTGCAAAAGAAAGAGAAAAACCCCATTCATATGGCATTCCTCATCAAAGACAAGAAAACTTTGCTACCTTAAGACAGTGAAGTTGCTTATTGTTATAGGTAACATTGATTTCCATAATACAGAATAACATACCATCTCCAAATATTTTGATAATTTGTGAAAGGAATGTTTCATAGTAATGGCAAGTTTTGTGATATGCTTAAGTAAAATACGTGGTGACATTAATGATTGACTTTTTCTCCTTTCTTTTTTTGAAATCCATTTTATTTTATTTTATTTTATTTTATTTTATTTTATTTTATTTTATTTTATTTGTTCAGTATTCCAAGATTCATTGTCCGTGCACCATACCCAGGGCTCTGTGTACACCATGCCCTCCCTAACACCCACCACCAGGCTCACCCATCCCCCAATGCACTTCGCCTCCAAAACCTTCAGTTGTTTCTTAGAGTCCACAGTCTCTCATACTTCATCTCCCGCTCTGATTTCCCCCACTCACTCTTCCTTTCCTTCCCCTAATATTCTCCATGTTATTCCTTATGCTCCACAAGTAAGTGAAATGATATGATGATTGACCCTCTCTGCTTGACTTATTTCACTCAGAATAATCTCCTCTAGGCCCATCCATGTTGATACCAAAGTTGGGTATTCATCCTTGCTGATGGCCGTGGAATATTCCATTGTATGTATGGACCACATCTTCTTTATCCATTCATCCTTTGAAAGACATCTTGGCTCTTTCCACAGTTTGGTAATTGTGGTCATTGCTGCTATAAACATTGGGGTACAGATGGCCCTTCTTTTCACTACATCTGTATCTTTAGGCAAATACCCAATAGTGCAATTGCAAGGTCATAGGGTAGCTCTATTTTTAATTTCTTGAGGAATTACCACAGTGTTTTCCCAAGTGGCTGCACCAACTTGCATTCCCACCAACTGTGTAGGGGGTTCCCCTTTCTCCACATCCTCTCCTTTTTAAAAATCCTATGCACAACATCTTCTGTATATGTTTAAAAGAATACAAGAAATCTAGATCAAATCATTGCTAAAATATATATAAATTCCTAAGTAATATTAGTTTTTGATGCCTGTTTTTGAGATTATTTGTTGAATTTTTCTGTGAAAACATAAACTGGAATTTATTTATTTCAGAAACTTAAATATTGTGTAAGAATGCCTGAAATCACACATATATGAAGATATATGGTGTTTTTATATTTGAGTCTACTATCTGGAAACAGTACACATAAACATGGGTTCAGTGGATATGTTAAGATTTCCAAGGTTTCAATTTGCATTTCGTTCATTCTGGCTCAACTTATATTTTAATTTCTGTATCTTATCACTCACATATGTAATTTGAATTCAGCAAATTAAATTTATATATATAATTACCATACTTTTAACACAGAAGAAAAACTTAAAACAATTAAATTGCCTATTCAAGGGACTGAAGCATGACTGTATTTACAAATTGCTAGTTCAAGGATTTTACTCGGCTAAGTCAAGAATCTTCTATGTTCCTTTTTCCCCTTTCTTCTTGATACACAATAAAGATAAAAGAGTGGCCTTTGGGAAGTTCTCCTGATTATGACTGCACTTGAAAGTTGTTTTTGGTCTGAAACCATTCCCTGATTTTCATACCTTCCTTGGGTGTATTTATCTTCACTGCAATTTTGAGTTTGACTTTGATGTATTCCTCTCTTGTCCTCATGACTGTTGGCTCTCCAGGCATAGGCTATGCTCTGTAGGGGATAGACAAGGGTCTTGACATGTTCCCTAATCTGCTGGCTGAGCCTTCACCTTGCCTTTCACTGGTACCAATCAACTTCCAAGCTCAGCCTTATCCTCCCTCCTTTGTTGGCTACAGCTGCCAAACCAGGCATGTGCCATAACCCCATGCTTTTCTCCATGCATTATTACTAACTTGGGACACACAGGCATCTGGATCTCTCCACCCTCCTGTGGCCACCCTGTGCACTGGGGATGATTCTGCACTCACATATAGATCACATGCTCTAAGTATCCCCAAATTCATCCAAATGATGCTGCTTATCTCAGATCCACCATAACTATGCTTATAACCACAAGGGATCATTTTAAAGCATAGTGTAAAATGTCTTACTTCTTTGAAGACTTTTTTTCTAACTTTGTTCTGCAGATTCAATGAAAGTTCTTGAAAACTGTCATCACAGATTTACTTATTTATTTATTTTTCTCCTATAAAGAAGATAAACTCCTGGCTCTCTACCTTCATAACTTTGTCTTTTCTGTGTGTGTGTGTGTGTGTGTGTGTGTGTTTAATGTGAAAAATGAAGTGTTTAGTCCTCACCCTCGAATGCTTTGCCTACTACCTTACATTGCACATCCAATAACTTTTGACTATGAGAAACTTTTCTTTGCTAAGATATTTTAAACATTTTCTTTTTTAAATATTTACAGAGGATTAACATTATTATTAATGTTATTATTGGAGACATGTAAACAATAAAAACAAGTGGGGATCATTTGAGGTGTAAAATTTTATTAAAATATTATTTCAAAATATCACAAACAACAGTGAACAACAATTCTCCTGTGATGATACATAATATTTTGTTTGATCTGGGACTTAAACAAAAGAGAAAACCCTTAATAACATATGATCAATTTACATTATACCTAGAAATTTATATTTCTTGACTGTTTTAAATTCTATTTTTAAAAAAATAGCATCCAAATTTGTGAAAGGTTAAAAATTAAAAGGTTATGTAATATAATTTTATAAATTTAATATACTTACATATACAAATACACATGTATATATAAAATTATATATGTCAAATTATTTTCTTTAATTAAATTCATCACATTTTATTTTTTCTTTTTGCCTTTGTGAAATTAAAATATTTACTTAGAATGGTGTTCAGTACTTTCTCCCCTCATATAATACAAAAACTACAATATGTCTAATATTTAAAATTATATTCAGTATACTCTTTGTAGTTCTTGAATAAATATCTCTTGGTATAGCTGCCAGGATCATGCCAATAATGTCTTCTTTTTTGTTTGTTTGAAGTTTTTATTTAAATTTTATTTAGTTAACATATAGTGTAATATTGGTTTCAGGAGTGGAATTTAGTGATTAATCACTTATATATTACACCTAGTGCTCATCACAAGTGTCCTCATTGATGTACATCACACATTTAACACATCCCCATCCACCTTCCTCCATCCATGTTCAGTTTTTTCTCTATAGTTAAGAGTCTCTTAAATATACTAGATAGAGCTACACTATGACCCAGCAATTGCACTACTGGGTATTTACCCTAAAGATATAAATGTAGTGATCTGAAGGGACAGTGCACCCAAATGTTTATAGCAGCAATGTCCACAATAGCCAAACTATGGGAAGAACCTAGATGTCCACCAACAGATGAAGGGATAAAAAAGATGTGGTGTGTGTGTACACACACACAATGGAATACTACACAGACATAAAAAAAAAAAAACACCATAAAATCTTGCCACTTGCAAAGACCTGAATGGAACTAGAAGGTATTATGTTAAACAAAATAAGTCAGTCAGAGAAAGACAATTATCATATGATCTTTCTGATATGAGGGATTTGAGAAACAAGACAGAGGATAATAGGGAAAGGGAGGATAAATGGAACAAGACAAAACTAGAGAGGGAGACAAACCATAAGAGACTCTTAATCTCAAGAAACAAACTGAGGGTTTTTGAAGAGAGGGGGGTGGGAGGGATGGGGTGGCTGCGTGATAGACATTGTAGAGGCTATGTGCTATGGTTAGTGCTGTGAATTTTGTAAGACTGATGAGTCACAGACCTGTACCCCTGAAACAAATAATACATTATATGTTAATAAAAAATTCATTCAAGAAGTTTAGGGGCACCTGGATGGGCTCAGTCCATTAGACATCTGCCTTTGGCTCAGGTCATGATCACAGGGTCTTGGGATTGAGCACTATGAGACACTCCATGCTCAGTGGGGAGCCTGCTTCTCCCTTTCCTTCTGCTACTTTCCCCTGCTCCTGGTTGCTCTCTCTCTCTCAAATAAACAAATAAAAAAATTTTTTAAAGAGTTTCTTTCTTGATTTACCACCCTTTCTTGTTTCTTGTTTCCTCCTTCCATTATGTTCCTCTGTGTTGTTTCTTAAATTCCACATATGAGTGAAAAGAAATGGTACTTGTCTTTCTCTGACTAACTCTCTGCTTAGGATAATATACTCTACTACCATCCACATTGTTGCAAATGGCTATATATATATATATATATATATATATATATATAATATGTAGCTATGTATTTTGATGGCTAGACAGATAGATAAAACCTCTTCTTTATCCATCCATCAGTCAATAGACATTTGGACTCTATCCATAATTTGGTTATTATTGGTAGTTGGTGATGCTGCTATAAATATCAGGGTGCATATGTCCCTCTGAAGGAGATTTTATGTATATTTTTAGTAAATAACTACAAGTGCAACTGCTGGGTCATAGCATACATCTATTTTTCACATTTTGAGGAACCTCCATACTGTTTTCCAGAGTGACTGCACCAGTTTGCATTCCCGCCAATAGGTGTAGGAGGATTCTCCTTTCTCTACATCCTCGCTAACATCTCTTCTTCCCTGTGTCATTAATTTAACCATTCTGACAGGTGTGAAGTGATATATAATTGTAATTTTGATTTGCATCTCCCTCATGATGTAGAGCATCTCTTCATGTGTCTGTTGGCCACCTATATGTTTTCCATGGACAAATATCTATTCATATCTCCCACCCATTTTTAACTGGGTTATTTATTTTTGGGGTGTTGAGTTTGATAAATTCTTTTAATTTCTTACATGTGCTGGCAAATTTAATATGAATTAGCAAATTAGTAACTGTGATCACAGTAAACTACATACTTAGTGGATATTAGTATGAAATATAGAAATACAGAAAACTCAATAAAGTATTTTTTAAAAATAGGAAATGTTAAAATAATAAAATTTGGGTTGACCTCTTAGGAACTGGCAGGAAAAAAAATGTCTTTAAAAACATCTGGGGGGCGCCTGGGTGGCTCAGTGGGTTAAGCCGCTGCCTTTGGCTCAGGTCATGATCTCAGGGTCCTGGGATCGAGTCCCACATCGGGCTCTCTGCTCAGCAAGAAGCCTGCTTCCCTCTCTCTCTCTCTGCCTGCCTCTCCGTCTACTTGTGATCTCTCTCTGTCAAATAAATAAATAAAATCTTTAAAAAAAAATCTGGGAAATTTTCACAACTCCTGCCCCTAAACTGGCATGATATCATCCTGAATTATTAGTAATTCTCAGGGGGCATTGTCAAATGAACACAAACAAGACAAGAAATATTAAAATTGTCCCCAAGTATAGAAGCCTACAGTCATGTTTGTCTCCATATGGATATAACTGAACTGTCAAGTACCAAATTGAAAGGTGAATTTGTACATTTTTACAGAAAATATTCCAGAAATTTTACTCAGGATATGCATGTAACAATGCCCAGAAGTGAGAAAGACAGTGATCTACTGGTAAACTTGTATTATATCAAGAAACATGCCAATTCTGTAAGTACACTTTGAATACAATTAATAAAAATAAAGAATTGCTCTTTGTTAAGCACTGGAGTAAGTCACTGCTAAATTCACACCCCGTGTGCTAGAGGACTTGAGAAAGAAAATGATAGGGCACCTAGGTGGCTCAGTGGGTTAAGCAACTAACTGCCTTTGGCTCAGATCATGATCCTGGAGTCCCAGGATGGAGTCCTGCATTGGGCTTCCAGCTCCACAAGGAGTCTGTTTCTCCCTCTGACCTTCTTCCCTCTCATGCTTTCTCTCTCACTCTCTCTCAAATAAACTAATAAAATCATTTAAAAAAGAAAATTGTATTCAGGCTTTATCATGTATAAAATTACTATATACAGATTTTTAAGTATAAAACAAAATTGAGAGAACCAGATGAAGACTTGTGAACTTTTAAAAGAAAAATTCTTTTTATGCCTAAAATATACATTGCCTTCAATCTAGGAAGAACTTGTGTGATCACAAATAACCCATCATAAAAGGAAGGTAAAAAAAATGTTAAATGGTTGATATTATGTATGACCTTTTTACTTATTTTTAGGATCTTATTTATTCATTTGAGACAGAGAGATACAGAGAAAGATAGAGAGAGATCATGAGCCAGGGGAGAGGCAGAGGGAGAGGGAGAAACAGACTCCTGGTTGAGCAGGGAGCTGGATGCAGCATTAGATCCCAGGACCCGGAGATCATGACCTGAACAAAAGGCAGACGTTTAACCCTTTGAGCCATCCAGGTGCTCCTATGATTGACCTTCTTACCTGAATCATGGGCAATAAGACTGCCACATTCATGAAACAGAGACACCTGAAAGCTGATGAAATGGGTGATGGATGCTAAAATAAATGTACAAGTGAAGTAGAAGAGAATGACAAAGGGTAGAAATATTTATCTATACTGATTTGACTAAATAAATTTGTACAAGAGGATATTTTAAAAATAATTAAAATGTAAGTAAGATATAATGCATTGGACAACAGAGGAAGGGAACGCCAGGACAGTGGAGAAAGGCATTTGATGTGATGTGGTTAGAGACTTCTGTAGAATCCCTGACATGGAGAAGACAAAGGTGACAGCAAAAGTGAGAATGTCTGTAATGTGACTCTTTCTTATGGATTTTATACTCCAGGCAATGGAGATGGTCACATATATGCACCTGATATGACTATACACATTTTAGTTCCATTTTTAAAAACACTTTTCTCATTGTGATTGAATATCTCTAAAGAGATTATGCTGCCATTTAGGGGTGAATTAAGAGACAGAGTTGAGAATAAGGCTACAGGTGATGTCAGCACTGATGGCTTTATATACAACAATGTGGGGGTTAGGGTCTGGAGAAGAAATACACATAACATCTTTGTGTTTGTTTTCTTTGTTTTCAGAGCCAGCTTACAAACACGATATCTAAATTGGAAGAGAGGAAGGCCAGACTAAGACTTACTGAAACAGGCTTGGGCAGTGTCCACTCTGTGCCTGGGACTCACAGATGATCCTGAGAATCAATATAACACCCAGAGTCAAATCCTCAACAAATGTACTGGTGGCACCATTTCAAACTGTACCCTAAAGTGAGTTGATTACCTACCAAAGAACTCAGATCACCCATGAAATCAGCCTAAGAACAGAATTATACACGTCTGGATCTCTACAGGGGCAGAAGACTCCAGTGGGCAGGTAAACTGGAATGGGAACTTCAGACTGATATTGGAAGATAAACAAAAGGCGGGGGGAGACACCAGAGGCGACCAATTGTAAAGTAATACCCCTAATACAAGAGTACCCTGCATCTGGGAACCAGAATTAACTTGGAGAATGGTTGAAAGCACTCAAAAAGAGCAAAGGATCATGGGGGGGGATTGTGGGAATCTGGGTGGCTAGGGACACAGGCTTAAGTCCCTAGACCCAGGACAGCCTCCCCTGGCACTGAGCCAGAGAGAGTGCAGCAGAGAAACCAGGTCTTGATCCCTGAGCCACCAGTGCACCCGAGAACGCGTGGGGTCCAGTTCCTGTGAGTGGCTGGGACCCTCCCCAGATGGCAGAACACCAAGCCCTGCTAACTGAGCCTGAGACACACGCAAGCCTCATCCTCCTGGGACAGGTGCATGAAGGCCCCGCCCCGCACTCTTAGACCAGCGCCATTCTATCAGAGTCTGAGATGCACATGCACCCAAACCCTCCCCTGAGAGAGGTGCACAAAGGCCCAGCCTGGTGCTCTCGGACCAGAGCCCTGCTACAGAGCCTGAGATGCATGCACTCCACACCCTCCCCTGAGAGAGGTGCACACAATCCAGGCGCTCTTAGACCCAGAAAGACCAAGCACTGCCAGCCCAGGCCAGCGGGAAAATCTCAGTGTGCAATCGCTGCTTGGAACCTCTCTGGCGGTCTGGAGCTGCCCAGGAAGCTGCTGCTGCCATGGTTTTAGGTACAAGCAGAAGATCCAGTGTCCCCAGGGAGCACGACTTGGAACCTGCTCTGCCAGCGGTCAAGGGGGAATTTATATAGGCTCTGCAGCATGCACAGGGGACCAGACTGAGGCTCCTCTCTGAGAGGGAGGTCAAGATGCAGTTTGCTTTCCTCTAAACCTACAAAAACCATCAAAAGTGGTCAAGGCAAGAGAAAAAAAATAGTGAACAAACATAAAAACCTCCAGAGAACAAAAGCCTGAAAAACCGGTTTCCTCAGTGCCCATGCACTTGAGGGGGGCTGGAGGACTTAACTCAGGGAACACCATTTAATTTTTAATTTTTTATCTCCTTTCAGTGTAACAGTATTCATTGTTTTTGCACCACACACAGTGCTCCATGCAATCCTTGCCCTCTCTAATAACCACCACCTGGTTCCCCCAACCTCCCACCCCCAGCACCTTCAAAACCCTCAGATTGTTTTTCAGAGTCCATAGTGTCTCATGGTTCACCTCCCCTTCCAATTTCCCTCAACTCCCTTCTCCTCTCTAACTCCCCTTGTCCTCCAGGCTATTTGTTATGCTCTACAAATAAGTGAAATCGTATGATAATTGACTCTCTCTGCTTAACTTATTTCACTCAGCATCATCTCTTCCAGTCCGATCCATGTTGCTACAAAAGTTGGGTATTCATCCTTTCTGATGGAGGCATAATACTCCATAGTGTATATGGACCACATCTTCCTTATCCATTCGTCCGTTGAAGGGCATCTTGGTTCTTTCCACAGTTTGGCGACTGTGCCCATTGCTGCTATGAACATTGGGGTACAGATGGCCCTTCTTTTCACTACATCTGTATCTTTGGGGTAAATACCCAGTAGTGCAATGGCAGGGTCATAGGGAAGCTCTATTTTTAATTTCTTGAGGAATCTCCACACTGTTTCTCCAAAGTGGCTGCACCAACTTGCATTCCCCCCAACAGTGTAAGAGGGTTCCCCTTTCTCCACATCTTTTCCAACACATGTTGTTTCCTGTCTTCCTAATTTTGGCCATTCTAACTGGTATAAGGTGGTATCTCAATGTGGTTTTAATTTGAAACTTCCTGATGGCTAGTGATGATGAACATTTTTTCATGTGTCTGATAGCCATTTGTATGTCTTCATTGGAGAAGTGTCTGTTCATATCTTCTGCCCATTTTTTTATATGATTGTCTGTTTTGTGTGTGTTGAGTTTGAGGAGTTCTTTATAGATCCTGGATATCAACCTTTTCTCTGTACTGTCATTTGCAAATATCTTCTCCCATTCTGTGGGTTGCCTCTTTGTTTTCTGACGGTTTCCTTTGCTGTGCAGAAGCTTTTGATCTTGATGAAGTCCCAAAAGTTCATTTTTGCTTTTGTTTCCTTTGCCTTTGGAGACATATCTTGAAAGAAGTTGCTGTGGCTGATATCGAAGAGGTTATTGCCTATGTTCTCCTCTAGGATTCTGATAGATTCCTGTCTCATGTTGAGGTCATTTATCCAATTTTGAGTTTATCTTTGTGTACGGTGTAAGAGAATGGTCGAGTTTCATTCTTCTAAATATAGCTGTCCAGTTTTCCCAGCACAATTTATTGAAGATACTGTTTTCCACTGTATATTTTTTCCTGTTTTGTCGAAGATTATTTGACCATAGAGTTGAGGGTCCATATCTGGGCTCGCTACTCTCTTTCACTGGTCTATGTGTCTGCTTTTATGCCAGTACCATGCTGTCTTGGTGATCACACCTTTGGAATAAAGCTTGAAATTAGGTAACGTGATGCCCCCAGTTCTTTACCTCTTTGTTTAGGTTTATTCCCAAGTATCTTACGGTTCTTGGTGCTAGAGTAAATGGAATCGATTCTCTAATTTCCCTTTCTGTATTTTCATTGTTAGTGTATAAGAAAGCCACTGATTTCTGTACATTGACTTTGTATCCTGCCACGTTGATGAATTGCTGTATGAGTTCTAGTAGTTTGGGGGTGGAGTCTTTTGGGTTTTCCATATAAAGAACCATGTCAATTGCAAAGAGAGAGAGTTTGACTTCTTCATTGCCAATTTGGATACCTTTTATTTCTCTTTGTTGTCTGATTGCTGTTGTTAGGACTTCTATTACTATGTTGAACAAGAGTGGTGAGAGTGGCTATCCCTGTCGTATTCCTGATCTCAAGGGGAAGGCTGCAAGCTTTCCCCATTGAGGATGATATTTGCTGTGTGTTTTTCATAGATAGATTTGATGAAGTTCAGGAATGTTCCCTCTATCCCTATACTTTGAAGCGTTTTAATCAGGAACAGATGCTGGATTTTGTCAAATGCTTTTTCTGCATCAATTGAGAGGACCATGTGGTTCTTCTCTCTTCTCTTATTAATTTCTTCTATCACACTGATTGATTTGCAAATGTTGGACCATCCTTGTAGCCCAGGAATGAATCCCACCTGGTCATGGTGGATAATCTTTTTAATGTGCTGTTGGATCCTGTTTGCTAGGATCTTGTTGAGAATCTTAGCATCCATATTCATCAGTGATATTGGTCTGAAATTCTCCTTTTGGTAGGGTCTTTGCCTGGTTTGGGGATCAGGGTAATGCTGGCTTCATAGAAAGAGTCTGGAAGTTTTCCTTCTGCTTCAATTTTTTGAAACAGCTTCAGGAGAATAGGTGTTATTTCTTCTTCAAAAGTTTGGTAGAATTCTCCCAGGAATCCATCAGGTCCTGGGCTCTTGTTTTTTGGGAGGTTTTTGATCACTGCTTCAATCTCGTTACTAGATATTGGTCTATTCATGTTGTCAATTTCTTCCTGGTTCAATTTTGGGAGTTTATAGTTTTCCAGGAATGCATCCATTTCATCTAAGTTGCTTAGCTTATTGGCATATAACTGTTAATAATAACTTCTGATGAATGTTTCTACTTCCTTGGTGTTAGTTGTGATCTCTCCCTTTTCATTCATAATTTAATGAATTTGGGCTTTCTCTCTTTTCTTTTGGATTAGTGTGGCCAATGGTTTATCCATCTTATTGATTCTTTCAAAAACCAGCTTCTAGTTTCATTGATACATTCTACTCTATCTCTGGTTTCTACCTCATTGATCTCTGCTCTAATCTTGATGATTTCCCTTCTTATGTATGGAGTTGGTTTGAATCAACAGATTCTCCAGTTCTTTAAGGTGTAGAGACAGATGGTGTGTTCTGGATTTTTCAGTTTTATTGAGGGAAGCTTGGATGGCTATGTATTTCCCCCTTAGGACTGCTGTTGCTGTATCCCGTAGGTTTTGGACTGAAGTATCTTCATTCTCATTGGTTTCCATGAATTGTTTCAGCTCTTCTTTGATCTCCTGGTTGATCCAAGCATTCTTAAGCAAGGTGGCTTTTAGCTTCCAAGTGTTTGAGTTCCTTCGGAACTTTTCCTTGTGACTGAGCTCCAGTTTCAAAGCATTGTGATCTGAGAATATGCAGGGAATAATCTCAGTCTTTTGATATCGGTTGATTCCTGATTTGTGACCCAGAATGTGGTCTATTCTTGAGAAGGTTCCATGTGCACTTGAGAAGAATGAGTATTCTGTTGTTTGAAGGTGGAATATTCTGTATCTATGTATCTATGTATCTATGTATCTATGAGGTCCATCTGGTCCAATGTGTCATTCAATACTCTTGTTTCTTTTTTTTTAATTATTTTTTTATTTTTTCAGTGTAACAGTATTCATTATTTTTGCACCACACCCAGTGCTCCATGCAATACGTGCCCTCTCCAATACCCATCACCTGGATCCCCCAACCTCCCACCCCCGCCCCTTCAAACCCTCAGATTGTTTTTCAGAGTCCATAGTGTCTCATGGTTCACCTCCCCTTCCAATTTCCCTCAACTCCCTTCTCCTCTCTAACTCCCCTTGTCCTCCAGGCTATTTGTTATGCTCCACAAATAAGTGAAATCGTATGATAATTGACTCTCTCTGCTTAACTTATTTCACTCAGCATAATCTCTTCCAGTCCGATCCATGTTGCTACAAAAGTTGGGTATTCATCCTTTCTGATGGAGGCATAATACTCCATAGTGTATATGGACCAAATCTTCCTTATTCATTTGTCCGTTGAAGGGCATCTTGGTTCTTTCCACAGTTTGGCGACTGTGCCATTGCTGCTATGAACATTGGGGTACAGATGGCCCTTCTTTCCACTACATCTGTATCTTTGGGGTAAATACCCAGTAGTGCAATGGCAGGGTCATAGGGAAGCTCTATTTTTAATTTCTTGAGGAATCTCCACACTGTTCTCCAAAGTGGCTGCACCAACTTGCATTCCCACCAACAGTGTAAGAGGGTTCCTCTTTCTCCACATCCCCTCCAACACATGTTGTTTCCTGTCTTCCTAATTTTGGCCATTCTAACTGGTGTAAGGTGATATCTAAATGTGGTTTTAATTGAATCTCCCTGATGGCTAGTGATGATGAACATTTTTTCATGTGTCTGATAGCCATTTGTAACTTTCTTTTCCTTTCCTTTTCTTTCTTTTCCTTCTTCCCTTTCTATTATTCCTTTCCTTTCCTTTCTTATCCTTTTTCTTCTTTTTCTTTACTTAATGATGATATCACTTAAGATTAACCCTCCTAGAAGGGAGTTGAGGGAAATTGGAAGGGGGGTGAACCATGAGAACCTATGGACTCTGAAAAACAATCTGAGGGTTTTGAAGGGGCTGGGGGTGGGAGGTTGGGGGAACCAGGTGGTGGGTATTGGAGATGGCACGGATCGCATGGAGCACTGGGTGTGGTGCAAAAACAATGAATACTGTTACACTCAAAAGAAAAAAAAATTTTAAAAAAAAAGATTAACCCTCCTAGGGACCCTTATGTAGTTCAGTTGGTTAAATGACTGACTCTTAATTTCAGCTTAGGGCATGATCCCAGGTTAGTAAGATCAAGATTTGCATTGGGCTCTGCACTGAGCATGGAATTTGCTTAAGATTCTCTCTTGGCCTCTCCATCTGCCCCTCCCCCCACTACACATACATACATGCTCTCTCTTTCTAAAAAAAAAAAAGTAACTCTAATAGAAGATATCAAGTGTATAGCACAGTTTGTATCATTAACTATACACGCATTGCTGTACATGAGATATTCAGAACTTATTCACCTTGCATAATGGAGATTTTACAGTCTTTGACCCAAATGTCCCCACATTTCCCCTCTCCATCAGCCTCTGACAACTGCCACTTAACCCTCTGCTTCTAAGAGTGTGACCATTTAGATATCACCCACCACTGTAATTGGGCAGTGTTTGTATTTCTTTATGTGATTTATTTATTTAGTATAATGTATTCCAGTCTCACATATGTTGTTACAATGGAAGTATTACCTTTTCAAGGCTCTTGTATGTATATCTTCTATAGTTTCTTCATCCATTCCTTTGTTGATTAACTCTTAGGGTTGTTTACATCTTAGATATTGTGAATAATGCTATAATAACCATAAGAGTGCATGTATTATCAAGATATGGATTTTACTTCCTTTGGGTATATATCTCTATATACCTGGGATTGTGGTATAATATTTTATTTCTATTTTTAATTATTTCAGGAACTCCCATAATCTTTAATATAGGGGCTCTACCAGTTGACCTCTCCACCAGCAGTGCACAAGTATCCTCTTTTCTCTACATCCTGACCAATACTTATTATCTTTCATCTTTCTTATAATAGCTATGGATCATTTAATTGGCAGGCAGGGTAGGGCATGGGAATTTTGCTACTGTCCATTCTATTAAGCTGGAAGGGAAATGTGAACCTAGTGTTCACCAGCCTCACCATGTAGGGACAGTTTCAGCAACTCCCCTACCATTTGTGGAAAATTAAGTCCTGACACATTTATGATGAGGAAAACAAAGACAAAGAAGAATGTAACCATAAAGGAATCATCTTAAAGCATGTAGCCTACTGATACACACCCAAAACACATTAGATGTCTCATGACTAATGACTAATTATGAGACTAATGGGAACATTTCACTGCAAGGCATTGCAGAACACACACACACGCACACATATACACACACATAGATAACTAATGAGTAAGGGTCTCCTGACTAATCTTTACTAGATAATAAAGGGTAACCTCATCTTAACAATAACCAGACCTCAAAAGTCCTTGTAAGTTCACTTTCAACACACAAGTTCCTTAGAGACTTAGATATCCTTAAACAAACTAAATAACAATATATAATCATTCACTTCTCACAATCACAAGTGCAACTCTTTCTGGCTGTCCCTGTGTTTAATAAAAGTACATTTTTGCACAGAAAATGTTTCAAGAATTCTTTCTTGATCATTTGCTTGACCTTATTAATTCTATTTGTACTCTTAAGTTGTGGGTTTTCTCTGTGCCCGAGGGCAGACAAATCTGTTCAATGTCCCTTAGTAGTATCCCTGTCCACTGTATTTCTCAGCATGGGGGGTGATACTTTTGTTACCAAGTCTCCATCACTCTTTCCATTCAGTATTTGGTCTTCCTTTCAAAGTATAGATGCTGTTGTCTCAACCCTCAATTCTTCAAAAGTATTTATCTCTGTATAACTGCAGATTTGGTGTGGAAACAGGGAGTTTAACTCAGTTTTCCTGCCTCTCTCTACTGGAACAGAACTTAAGGCTTCTTTTCTTCCAAATAGTTTAATTGTGGATCTCAGGGAAACTGGCAGAAGAGGAGGAACCTAAGCTCACCTATTCCCATGGATACAACTAGATAACACTCGTATCAATGAAAATAACCCACAAAATGACCCAAACACTAGCAACAACACAATCTCACAACTACATGTAGAGAAGAGGCCACATCAAAGAAACTTGGGGGAGGGGGCAAAGATACTGTCAGAGACTAAAAAGACCTATAGGACTGTGGGAGTGAAGGGCACAACAGGCACTAAGAGTGGACAGAAACAGATCTACACACTGGGCAGCCCACACAGGCAATACAAAACCTCATGATATTTGGCTTGGAAAACCAAGGTGCCATATTTCAGGTTCTTAAACAGCAGGACTTAAACCTTAACTTTAACAATCATTGGAATCAGTGCTGGGAGAGCAAGTAGGATGACAGGAAGCTAATTCTCTGCCCTTAAGAGACAACACAACAGCCCAAAGAGATACAGTACAAGAGAAGCTCTTTGCAAAGATTTGGGCCATATGGAAGGAATTTAATTTATTGGTCTCGGAGCATATGCTAGAGGGGCTGAGATCCTCAGGAAACTTCTCCAAGGACACACACACACACACACAGTTGGAAGGTGTTATTTCCCTCCCCCAACAAGAGCATTAACAAATGGCCTCATAAAGGAACCAGGATCTTTCTGATCCAACTACCTAACTTTCTAACACTGTTGCAGTGTCTCTACACTCACTTTATGCATCCATCCACTCCAACTCTGTTGACCTTGCTCTTTGCAGCTATAGGTCTCCTCCATAGAGGACCTGCACACGACCATTGATAACATTAGAGATCTTCCCACACACACACTGAGACACACCTCATCAGCCACCTCCAATACCCTTATGGCTGGAGCCCATTTAAATGGCCATGGTCGCCAAACTGTGGAGAGAGTCAAGATGCCCTTCAACAGATGAATGAATAAAGATGTGGTCCATATATACAATGGAATATTACTCACCCATCAGAAAGGATGAATACCCAACATTTACATCAACATGGACAGGACTGGAGGAGATTATGCTGAGTGAAATAAGTCAAGCAGAGAGAGTCAATTATCATATGGTTTCACTTACTTGTGGAGCATAAGGAATAACATAGAGGACTTTGGGAGAAGGAGAGGAGAAGTGAATTGGGGGAAATCAGAGGGGGAGATGAAGCATGAGAGACTGTGGACTCTGAGAAACAAACAAGGTTTTGGAGAGGAGAAGTGTGGGGGTTGGGTGAGCCTGGTGGTGAGTATTAAGGAGGGCACATATTGCATGGAGCACTGGGTGTGGTGCATAAACAATGAATTCTGTAACACTGAAAAGAAATTTAAAAATAAAAATTAAAAATAAATAAATAATAAATACAAATAAAATAAATGTTACCATAAGCCTGGCAGTGTGCAAGCATTCAGGACAGGCACCAGCACAAATTCAAAGTAACTCCTGCCATGAGACAAGGAATGATAATGACACAAGTAAAGTAGACTGGTGACTGGTGCCTCAGCAGTAGGCTGGTTGCATAGAGTTGATCTGACTACAGGCCCCACCCACCAATGAAAGTTTCTCAAGGGACAGTGCAGGGAAAGCACCCTGCAATTTTTGTGCTACTGCGTCTCTGTGAATGTCTGATAGATTTCAATTCAATCCCAAAGAGGACCCACACTTGGCCACTAATAACAGAGGAACCAGAGTGCCCTCAACTGGAAAGGAAGCCACTTCAGACAACTTAATTGAAGGAAAAAGTGGCTCAGCCACGTCAAGTGACCACAACACACACAGGAGACATGCTTGAGCATCAGCTGATGGTGAAATGGCCACAGGGAACTGCAAGGCATTACAAAATCTCCTCTTCAGAAGGTCACTAACTGCAAGAAGAGGAGACGTAGATGACACTCATAACACCCAGAAACAGACACAGAGAACTGAACAAAATAAGGAGACAAAGAAATACATCTCAAATGAAAAACAGAACAGAATCAGCCAGAGACCAAAATGAAACAAACTAATATACCTGATAAGTAATTTAAAGTAGTGAGCATAAGATACTCATGACCCTTGAGAAAAGAGTAGAGGATATCAGTAAGCCCCTCAACAAACAGATGGGAAACAGGAAAAGAAACCACTTAGTGATAAAGAACATGGTAAGTGAAACTTAAAATACAATAGCTGGAATAAGTAGCAGGCAAGAGGAAGCAGAAAAATTAATCAAGTGACCTGGAGGACAGAGGAAGAGAAATTAATCAAACTGAACAGGTGAAAGAAAAAAATACAAAATGAGAACAGACTTAGGGACTCCTGGGTGGCCCAGTCTGTTAAACATTCAAATCTTGATTTCATCTCAGGTCTAATCTCAGAATCCCAGGATGAATCTCCAAGTTGGGTTCCCTGCTTAGTGGGGAGTTTACTCTCCTTCTCCCTCTCCTTTTGTTCCTCCCACTGTACTCTCTCTCTCTCTCTGTCAGTCTCTCTCAAATAAATAAATCTTTTAAAAAATAAAAATAAATGAGACTAGACTTAGGAACTCAGCAGTATCATCAAGTGTAATAACATCTTCACTATAGGGACCACAGAAGGAGAAGATAAAGAAGTGGCAGAAAATGTATCTGATGAAATAATAGGTCACAATTTCCCAATAAGGTGAAAGAACAAATCCAGATGCCGGAAGCACAGAGAGCACCCAACATAATCATCCCAAAAAGGTATATGGTATACACATTATTTTCAAGAGCATATGGAATATTCTCCAGAAGAGATCACATGTTATGCCACAAAAAAATCTCCAAAAATTTAAAAAGATCAAAGTCATAACATGCATCATTTAAGACCACTAGAAATCAAGCAAAGAATGAATCTAGGAAGAGCTCAAGTAAACAGAGGTTTAATAATGTGATTCTAAACAATGAATGGCTTCATCAAAAAATTAAGGAGGAAGTCAAAAATGAATAGAAATAAATGAAAATGAGAAGATAATGGCCCAAAATCATTGGGAATGTAGGAAAAACTGTTCTAAGTGGAAATTTTATAGCAATACAGGCCTACATCATGTAGCATGAAAAATCGCAAATAAAAAAATATAACATTACATATAAAGGAGATAAAAGAGTAAAACAAGGAGGAGTCAAGATGGCGGAGAAGTAGCAGGCTGAGACTACTTCGGGTAGCGGGAGATCAGCTAAATAGCTTATCTAAAGATTGCAAACACCTACAAATCCAACGGGAGATTGAAGAGAAGAAGAACAGCAATTCCAGAAACAGAAAATCAACCACTTTCTGCAAGGTAGGACTGGTGGAGAAGTGAATCCAAAGCGACGGGAAGATAGACCGCGGGGGGAGGGGCCGGTTCCCGGCGAGCGCGCAGAGCAACGGAGCAAAATCAGGACTTTTAAAAGTTGTTCCGCTGAGGGACATCGCTCCAGAGGCTTAACTGGGGTGAAGCCCAGGCGGGGTCAGCGTGGCCTCAGGTCCCACAGGGTCAGAAGGATCGGGGGTGTCTGAGTGTCGCAGAACTTACCGGTATTAGAACAGGGAAGCGGCTACAGACACAGAGCCAAGGAGTGAGCTCTAAACTCGGGGTTACCTTGAACGGTCGCAGGCTCGGTCAGCTCGGAGCGCGGCTGGAGGCCAGGGTGACGGGAGTAGTTGGGCGCTGTTCTCTGAGGGCGCACTGAGGAGTGGGGCCCCGGGCTCTCGGCTCCTCCGGGCGGAGAGGAGGCCGCCATCTTATTCCGTCCTCCAGACTCTACGGAAAGCGCTCAGGGAACAAAAGCTCCCGAAAGCAAACCCAGCAACCCGAGCGATACTCAGCCGGCCCGGGTAAGGGCGGTGCAACTCCGCCTGGGGAAAGACGCTTGAGAATCACTACAACAGGCCCCTCCCCCAGAAGATCAACGGGAAACCCAGCCAGGACCAAGTTCACCTACCAGGAGCGCAGTTTCATACCAAGGAGAGTGGCGGAATTCCAGAGGAGAAGAAAGCAAAGCAGGAACTCATGGTTTCTCCCCATGATTTAGCCTTGCAGTTAATTTAATTTTTTTTCTCTTTTTCAATTTTTTTTCTCTTCTTTGCTAAATTTTTTTAACTTTTACCGTTTTCTTTTTTAACGTTTTTAAATAGTTTATCTAATATATATATATTTTTCCTTTTTATATTTTTTATTGGCTTTCTTTTTCAATAGTTTTTTTTTTTTTTTTTTCTTTTTTTTTCTTCTGAACCCCTTTTTATCCCCTTTCTCCCCCCTCATGATTGGGATCTCTTCTTATTTGGCTAAAGCATATTTTCCTGGGGTTGTTGCCACCCTTTTAGTATTTTACTTCTTCCTTCATATACTCTTATCTGGACAACATGACAAGGCGGAAAAATTCACAAAAAAAAAGAACAAAGCATACCAAAGGCTAGGGACCTAATCAATACAGACATTGGTAATATGTCAGATATAGAGTTCAGAATGATGATTCTCAAGGTTCTAGCCGGGCATGAAAAAGGCATGGAAGATATTAAAGCAACCCTCTCGGGAGATATAAAAGCCCTTTCTGGAGAAATAAAAGAACTAAAATCTAACCAAGTTGAAATCAAAAAAGCTATTAATGAGGTGCAATCAAAAAAGGAGGCTCTCATGCTAGGATAAATGAGGCAGAAGAAAGAATTAGCAATATAGAAGACCAAATGACAGAGAATAAAGAAGCTGAGCAAAAGAGGGACAAACAGCTACTGGACCACGAGGGGAGAATTCGAGAGATAAGTGACACCATAAGACGAAACAACATTAGAATAATTGGGATTCCAGAAGAAGAGGAACAGAGAGGGGAGCAGAAGGTATATTGGAGAGAATTATTGGAGAGAATTTCCCCAATATGACAAAGGGAACAAGCATAAAATCCAGGAGGTTCAGAGAACCCCCCTCAACATCAATAAGAATAGGTCCACACCCCGTCACCTAATAGTAAAATTGACAAGTCTTAGTGACAAAGAAAGATCCTGAAGGCAGCCCGGGAAAAGAAGTCTGTAACGTACAATGGTAAAAATATTAGATTGGCAGCAGACTTATCCACAGAGACCTGGCAGGCCAGAAAGAGCTGGCATGATATATTCAGAGTACTAAATGAGAAAAACATGCAGCCAAGAATACTATATCCAGCTAGGCTATCATTGAAAATAGAAGGAGAGATTAAAAGCTTCCAGGACAACAAAAAAACGGAAAGAATTTGCAAACCAAACCAGCTCAACAGGAAATATTGAAAGGGGTCCTCTAAGCAAAGAGAGACCCTAAAAGTAGTAGATCAGAACGAAACAGAGACAATATACAATAACAGTCACCTTACAGGCAATACAATGGCACTAAATTCATATCTCTCAATACTTACCCTGAATGTTAATGGGCTAAAGGCCCCAATCAAAAGACACAGGGTATCAGAATGGATAAAATAACAAAACCCATCTTATGTTGCCTACAAGAAACTCATCTTAAACCCGAAGACACCTCCAGGTTTAAAGTGAGGGGGTGGAAAAGAATTTACCATGCTAATGGACATCAGAAGAAAGCAGGAGTGGCAATCCTTATATCAGATCAATTAGATTTTAAGCCAAAGACTATAATAAGAGATGAGGAAGGACACTATATCATACTCAAAGGAACTGTCCAACAAGAAGATCTAACAATTTTAAATATCTATGCCCCTAACGCGGGAGCAGCCAACTATATAAACCAATTAATAACAAAATCAAAGAAACACATCGACAAGAATACAATAATAGTGGGGGATTTTAACACTCCCCTCACTGAAATGGACAGATCATCCAAGCAAAAGATCAACAAGGAAATCAAGGCCTTAAATGACACACTGGACCAGATGGACATCACAGATATATTCAGAACATTTCATCCCAAAGCAACAGAATACACATTCTTCTCTAGTGCACATGGAACATTCTCCAGAATAGATCACATTCTTGGTCCTAAATCAAGTCTCAACAGGTATCAAAAGATTGGGATCATTCCCTGCATATTTTCAGACTACAATGCTCTAAAGTTAGAACTCAATCACAAGAGGAAATTTGGAAAGACCCCAAATACATGGAGACTAAACAGCATCCTTCTAAAGAATGAATGGGTCAACCAGGAAATAAAGAAGAATTGAAAAAATTTATGGAAACAAATGATAATGAAAACACAACAGTTCAGAATCTGTGGGACACAACAAAGGCAGTCCTGAGAGGAAAATATATAGCGGTACAAGCCTTTCTCAAGAAACAAGAAAGGTCTCAGGTACACAACCTAACCCTACACCTAAAGGAGCTGGAGAAAGAACAAGAAAGAAACCCTAAACCCAGCAGGAGAAGAGAAATCATAAAGATTAGAGCAGAAATCAATGAAATAGAAACCAAAAAAACAATAGAACAAATCAACGAAACGAGGAGCTGGTTCTTTGAAAGAATTAATAAGATTGATAAACCCCTGGCCAGACTTATCAAAAAGAAAAGAGAGAGGACCCAAATAAATAAAATCATGAATGAAAGAGGAGAGATCACAACGAACACCAAAGAAATACAGACAATTATAAGAACATACTATGAGCAACTCTACGCCAACAAATTTGACAATCTGGACGGAATGGATCCATTCCTAGAGACATATAAACTACCACAACTGAACCAGGAAGAAATAGAAAGCCTGAACAGACCCATAACCAGTAAGGAGATTGAAACAGTCATCAAAAATCTACAAACAAACAAAAGCCCAGGGCCAGACGGCTTCCCGGGGGAATTCTACCAAACATTTAAAGAAGAACTAATTCCTATTCTCCTGAAACTGTTCCAAAAAATAGAAATAGAAGGAAAACTTCCAAACTCATTTTATGAGGCCAGCATCACCTTGATCCCAAAACCAGACAAGATCCCATCAAAAAAGAGAACTACAGACCAATATCCTTGATGAACACAGATGCAAAAATTCTCGCCAAAATACTAGCCAATAGGATTCAACAGTACATTAAAAGTATTATTCACCACGACCAAGTGGGATTTATTCCAGGGCTGCAAGATTGGTTCAACATCCGCAAATCAGTCAATGTGATACAACACATTAATAAAAGAAAGAGCAAGAATCATATGATACTCTCCATAGATGCTGAAAAAGCATTTGACAAAGTAGAGCATCCCTTCCTGATCAAAACTCTTCAAAGTGTAGGATAGACGGCACATACCTCAATATTATCAAAGCCATCTATGAAAAACCCACCGCAAATATCATTCTCAATGGAGAAAACTGAAAGCTTTTTTTGCTAAGGTCAGGAACACGGCAGGGATGTCCGTTATCACCACTGCTATTCAACATAGTACTAGAAGTCCTAGCCTCAGCAATCAGACAACAAAAGGAAATTAAAGGCATCCAAATCGGCAAAGAAGAAGTCAAACTATCACTCTTCGCAGATGATATGATACTCTATGTGGAAAACCCAAAAGACTCCACTCCAAAACTGCTAGAACTTGTACAGGAATTCAGTAAAGTGTCAGGATATAAAATCAATGCACAGAAATCAGTTGCATTTCTCTACACCAACAAGACAGAAGAAAGAGAAATTAAGGAGTCCATCCCATTTACAATTGCACCCAAAACTATAAGATACCTAGGAATAAACCTAACCAAAGAGACTAAGAATCTATACTCAGAAACCTATAAAGTACTCATGAAAGAAATTGAGGAAGACACAAAGAAATGGAAAAATGTTCCATGCTCTGGAATTGGAAGATAATATTGTGAAAATGTCTATGCTACCTAAAGCAATCTACACATTTAATGCAATTCCTATCAAAGTACCATCCATTTTTTTTCAAAGAAATGGAACAAATAATCCTAAATTCATATGGAACCAGAAAAGACCTCGAATAGCCAAAGGAATATTGAAAAACAAAGCCAAAGTAGGGTGGCATCACAATTCCGGACTTCAAGCTCTATTACAAGCTTGTCATCATCAAGACAGCATGGTACTGGCACAAAAACAGACACATAGATCAATGGAACAGAATAGAGAGCCCAGAAATAGACCTCAACTCTATGGTCAACTCATCTTCGACAAAGCAGGAAAGATAATCAATGGAAAAAAAGACAAGCCTCTTCAATAACTGGTGTTGGGAAAAATTGGACAGCCACATGCAGAAAAATGAAATTGGATCATTTCCTTACCACACACGAAAATAGACTCAAAATGGATGAAGGATCTCAACGTGAGAAAGGACTCCATCAAAATCCGCGAGGAGAACACAGGCAGCAACCTCTTCGACCTCAAGCCGCAGCAACATCTTCCTAGGAACATCCCCAAAGGCAAGGGAAGCAAGGGCAAAAATGAACTATTGGGATTTTATCAAAGATCAAAAGCTTTTGCACAGCAAAGGAAACAGTGAACAAAACCAAAAGACAACTGACAGAATGGGAGAAGATTTTTGCAAATGACATATCAGATAAAGGCTAGTGTCCAAAATCTATAAAGAACTTAGCAAAACTCAACACCCAAAGAACAAATAATCCAATCAAGAAATGGTCAGAGGACATGAACAGACATTTCTGCAAAGAAGACATCCAGATGGCCAACAGACACATGAAAAAGTGCTCCATATCACTCGGCATCAGGGAAATACAAATCAAAACCACCATGAGATATCACCTTACACAGTCAGAATGGCTAAAATTAACAGTCAGGAAATGACAGATGCTGGCGAGGATGCGGAGAAAGGGGAACCCTCCTACACTGTTGGTGGGAATGCAAGCTGGTGCAACCACTCTGGAAAACAGCATGGAGGTTCCTCAAAATGTTGAAAATAGAACTACCTATGACCCTGCAATTGCACTGCTGGGTATTTACCCTAAAGATACAAACGTAGTGATCCGAAGGGGCACGTGCACCCGAATGTTTATAGCAGCAATGTCTACAATAGCCAAACTATGGAAAGAACCTAGATGTCCATCAACAGACGAATGGATAAAGAAGAAGTGGTATATATACACAATGGAATACTATGCAGCCATCAAAAGAAATCAAATCTTGCCATTTGCAACGACGTGGATAGAACTAGAGGGTATCATGCTTAGCGAAATAAGTCAATCGGAGAAAGACAACTATCATATGATCTCCCTGATATGAGGGATAGGAGATGCAACATGGGGGGTTGAGGGGGTAGGAGAAGAGTAAATGAAACAAGATGGGATTGGGAGGGAGACAAACCATAAGTGACTCTTAATCTCACAAAACAAACTGAGGGTTGATGGGGGGAGTGGGTTTCGGAGAGGGGGGTGGGGTTATGGATATTGGGGAGGGTATGTGCTATGGTGAGTGCTGTGAAGTATGTAAACCTGGCGATTCGCACACCTGTACCCCTGGGGATAAAAATATGTGTTTATAAAAATAAAATTAAAAAAAATTTAAAAAAAAGAATGATGTAGTGTCTTTCTGTATCTCTGACTACAGTCTTTAGTTTAAAATCTAATTTGTCTGAAATGAGAATCGCTACCCCAGCCTTCTTTGGAGGCCCATTGGCATGAAAGATGCTTCTGCAACCCTTCACTTTCAGTCTGGGTGTATCTCTAGGTTCAAAATGGGTCTCTTGTAGACAACATATGGATGGGTCCTGTCGTTTTATCCAATCTGCAACCCTGTGCCATTTTATGGGTGCATTTAGGCCATTCACATTGAGAGTGATTATTGATAGATATGTTTTTATTGACATCGTGTTACCTTTCAAGTCCCACGTGGGTTTTCAGACATTTTCCCCTGAGTTAAGTCCTCCCACGCCCCTCAAGGGTGTGGGCTCTGAGGAAACCAGTTTTTCTGGCTTTTGTTCTCTGGACATTTTTATGTTTGTTTCTTTCTTTTCTCTCGCCTTGACAGCTTTTGATGGTTTTTGTAGGTTTAGAGGAAAGCAGACTGCACCCAGACCTCCCTCTCAGAGAAAATCCTCAGTCTGTTCCCCTCTGGGTCTCCAGAGCACATTAAGTTCCCCTTGGCTGCTACAGAGCAGTTCTGAGTCGTGGTCCCCTGGGGACACAAGACCTCCTGCTTGTATCCCAAAACCATGACAGTGGCGGCTGTCTGGGCAGCTCCAGACCGCCAGCAAGGTTCCAAGTATTGATCACACCTGAGATTTTCCCACTGTCCCGGACTGGGAGTGCCGGGTCTTTCTGGGTCTGAGAGCACTGAGCTGGCACCTTTGCACACCTCTCTCAGGGGAGGGTGTGGGGCACGTGCGTCTCAGGCTCTGATAGGATGGCACAGTGTTCTGCCGGTTTGTGCGGGTCCCAGCCCCTCACTGGAGCCAGACCCCAGACGTTCTCAGGTGAGCTGGCAGCTCAGCGACCAAGACCTGGTTTCTCTGCCACACATTCTCTGGCTCAGCACCAGGGGTTGCTGTCCTAGGTCCGGGAACTTAAGCCCCCTGTCCCTAGCTGCCCGATTCCCACAATTCCCCCCATGATCTTTTGCTCTTTTTGAGTGCTTTCAACCAGACTCCAGTTAATGCTCCAGTTAACTCCAGTTAATGCTGGTCCCCAGTCGCCAGAGCACTCTCATATTGGGGATTACTTTCCAATGGGTTGCCTCTGATGGCTCCCTCCCCCTTTGTTTATCTTCCGTATCAGTCCAATGTTCCACTCCGCTTTACCTGCCCACTGGTATCTTCTGCCCCATAGAGATCCAGACATGTATAATTCTGATCTCAGGCTGATTTCATGGATGATCAGAGTTCTTTAGTAGGTAATCAGCTCACTTTAGGGTACAGGTTGAACGGCGGTTCCTCCTACTTCCCGCCATCTTGTCTTCTCCCCCTTCTGCCCATTGTTTGACATGATTATCTGTTTTGTGTGTTTTTAGTTTGAGGAGTTCTATATAGATCCTAGATATCAGCCTTTTTTCTGTACTGTCATTTGCAAATATCTTCTTCCATTCCGTGAGTTGCCTCTTTGTTGTGTTGACTATTTCCTTTGCTGTGCAGTAACATTAGAACTTGAGAAAGTCCCAAAAATTCATTTTTGCTTTTGTTTCCTTTGTCTTTGGAGACATATCTTGAAAGAAGTTGTTGTGGCTGATGTTACTGTCTATTCTCCTCTATAATCTGAAGGATACCTGCCTCATGTTGAGGTCTTTTCTCAATGTTGAGTTTACCATTGTGTATGGTGTAAGAGAATGGTTGAGCTTCATTCTTCTACACATAGCTGTCCAATTTTCCCAGCACCATTTATTGAAGAGACTGTTTTTTCCACTGTATATTTTTCCTGCTTTGTTGAAGATTGTTTTACCATAGAGTTGTGGATCCATATCTGGGTTCTCTACTGTGTTACACTGGTCTTTGTGTCCTTTTTTGTGTCAGTACCATGCTGTCTTAGTGATCACAGCTTTGTACTAAAGCTTGAAATCAGGCAACATGATGTCACTAGTTTTGTTTTTCTTTTCGAACATTCCTTAGTAATTCGGGGGCTCTTCTATTCCATATAAATTTTAGGAAAGTTTCCTCCATCTCTTTGAAAAATGCTGGTGGAATTTTGATCGGGATGGCATTGAAAGTATAGATTTCTCTAGGCAGTATAGATATTTTAAACAGTATTTATTTTTCTGATCCATGAGCAAGGAATGGTCTTCCATCTTTTTATGTCTTCTTCAACCTCTTCATGAGTCTTCTGTAGTTCCTTGACTACAGATCCTTTACCTCTTTGGTTAGGTTTATTTCACGGTATCTTATGGTTCTTGGTGCTACAGTAAATGGAATCGATATTCTAATTTCCCTTTCTGTATTTTCATTGTTAGTGTATAAGAAAGCAACCGATTTCTGTACATTGACTTTGTATCCTGCCACGTTACTGAATTGCTTTATGAGTTCTAGTAGTTTGGGGTGGAATCTTTTGGTTTTCCATATAAAGTATCATGTCATCTACAAAGAGAGTTTCACTTCTTAATTGCCAATTTGAATACCTTTTTTTTTCTTTTTGTTGTCTGACTGCTTTTGCTAGGACTTCTAACACTATGTTGAACAAGAGTGGTGAGAGTAGGCATCCTTGTCGTGTTCCTGATCTCAACAGGAAGGCTGTGAGCTTTTTCCCATTGAGGATATTTGCTGTGTGTTTTTCATAGATAGATTTTATGAAGTTGAGTAATGTTCCCTCTATCCCTATACTTGAAGTGTTTTAATGAGGAATGGATGCTGAATTTTGTCAAATGCTTTTTCTGCATCAATTGAGAGGACCAAAAAAGAAGAGCCCAGGACCTACGAATTCCCTGGGGAATTCTACCAAACTTTTAAAGAAATAATACTTATTCTCCTGAAGCTGTTTCAAAAAATTGAAGCAGAGGGAAAACTTCCAGTCTCTTTTTATGAAGCCAGCATTACCCTGATCTCCAAACCAGGCAAAGGCCCCACCAAAAAGGAGAATTTCAGACCAATATCACTGATGAATATGGATGCTAAGAGTCTCAACTAGATCCTAGCCAATGGGATCCAACAGTACATTAAAAGGATTATCCACCATGACTAGGTGGGATTTATCCATGGGATGCAGGGGTGGTTCAACATTTGCAGATCAATCAATGTGATAGAACAAATCAATAAGATAAGAGAGAAAAACCACATGGTCCTCTCAATAGATGTATTTTTTTAAGACTCATCTCTATTTAAAGTTCAGATGAATACCCAAATTTTGTATCAACATGGACGGGACTGGGTGAAATTATGCTGAGTGAAATAAGTCAAGCAGAGAGAGTCAATTATCATATGGTTCCACTTATTTGTGGAGCATAACAAATAGCATGGAGGACAAGGGGAGTTGGAGAGGAGAAGGGAGTTGAGGGAAATTGGAAGGGGAGGTGAACCATGAGAGACTATGGACTCTGAAAAACAATCTGAGGGTTTTAAAGGGGCCGGGGGGTGGAAGGTTGGGGGAACCAGGTGGTGGGTATTGGAGAGGGCACGGATTGCATGGAGCACTGGGTGTGGTGCAAAAACAACGAATACTGTTACGCTGAAAATAAATTAAAAAAATAAAATAAAAGTCCTCTTTCATTAATAATTTCTCTTTTACATTTATTGTGGCCAAAAGTTGATGATTAAGTGAAAATATTCCTGAACAGCACAGAACATGTACCCTGTTGCTATGATGAAAAATTGTGGGAAATTTCACACAATGACAAAATCCACAGACTCTGCTCTTTAGAGTAAATGTTATAGAAAGAACAACTTTGGTTCCCAGCAGTAAGGACTATTAGAAAAGATAATCCTAATCCATTAGTTAGCTAATCATTTGCAGAATAACCATTCACTTTCCATACTCTACTAGATTAGCATCAGGATAGCTGAACAGAAGAGAAAGACAACTACAGAATTTGCTAAATGGAGAGAAACCTAAGGTCCAGCTGCTTTCATAAAATTTAGTCTCCTCAGTAGGCTCTGGAACTGATCAACTTGCCAGACTTATTCCAAGAAAAACCTGAATTATGATAACATTATCTGATCAACTTGTATTTACAATTTTTAATTTACTGATCTTTAACATACTTCATGTGTGAAAAAATATTTGAGACAAGATGGATTGGAATCTCAATTTTGCAAATGAGGAAATTGAGGTTTAGAGTGAATTTAGCATTTCATCCCAGGTCATGTAGGTAATGAAAGAAGAAAATAAAACCTAGGTACTGAATTTTGACTCCAAATCTTATTCCATTTTCACAAAGTATAACTACTGGTATGTTTAATCATGTCTGATTCCTATGAATGAACAAATAAAAATATTGCAAAATTTTAGTTTTGATGACTTTGCCATAGTTCTAGAGACAGACATTAAACATTAAATGAGGCATTGCTGACAAGAATAAGTGTTAAGGGCCATAGCAATACTAGAGGTCACATTTGGTGTAGAATACCTAGAAGGATGACTTTACAGGGATGGCAGCAGCTAGCATGGCATAACAGTGGCACTACAACTTGTACTTACAAATTTGGGAGAATTTCCACTTTTTTTGGTTTTTTGGGGAGCAAATAACAAATTTGGAAAAAGTGAAAGATCCAGATGGGAAAAATATATATTTATGTGAAGATTCAGGCATTTGTCCTACAGGATGAAGTATTTATATAAAACTGCTATTTTCATCATACGAATATGATTTTGATTTCAATTAACCAGAAATTGCCATATAGCCAAGGGAAAAATTTATTAGATATGAATTAAAGCTCATCTCAATATTTTATTTCAGTGTCCTGATATTCAGCTGTTTTGCATAATTTTGTTAATCTTTGCTTAAATTTTTTCCTGTTTGTACGATTTATCATGATACATATTTATTGATTATTTTACACTTTAAGGGAGTGTTTATTTGCTTTTGTCATTTTGATCATTGAATGTACTGTATTAAATGTTTAAATACAAATACACTGAGATTATGGCGTATATTATTGTTGAAACTTTGACATGAAAGTATATTTATAATCCAGTTTCAGTAACAACCATCATTCTTACTTTATAAAACATCAAAACATCACTTTAAAATATGACTTTGAAGACATACAGATAATTGAAAATCACATTACTATATTGAACCACAAAGTAATGTAGAAGTTATATGAGACAATAATCTGGCTAAATGAAATAGAGATTTTGGTCTAATCATAACTGTAAAAACATACTTTTATATGATTGATATTTTACCACACGTTTTAAGATAAGTATTGAAATTATTACATGCAGGAATGTTCTTGAGGGGCTGAAAATTTTGGATCTTAGGAGAGGTGAGGAACAGCTGAATATTTGAACAAAACCCTCTCTTTTATTGATATTAAGGAGCACATGGTTATTGGATACTTTTCAGGCAAAGGATTTCTAAAGTGAACATTTACTACTAGGATCCAATGCATAATTTCTTTATCACCAGGATTACCAGAAGAGAATTCTTCTTATCCCATTTATCTAAAACACTGTATGAATAGTCCATAGAAAGGATAATACATTCATGGGGAAACTATTTGTGATGTTCATTATATATATAAAACCTTATGTGTCTCAGATAAGAAAGATATCTAATAGGGGCACCTGGTTGCCATTAAGCGATTGTTTTTTGTTTTAGGTCATGATCCCAGGTTCCTGGGATGGAGCCCTGCATTGGGATCCCTGCTCAGAGGGAAGCCTGCTTCTCCCTCTCCCACTCCCTCTGTTTGTGTCCCCTCTCTCACTGTGTCTCTCTCTGTCAAATGAATAAATAAAAATTTCAAAAAGAAAGAAAGAAAGGAAAGAAAAGAAGAGAGGAGAAAAGAAAAGAAAAATAAATGATACCAAATAAGTTTGGAGAAATAGATGCTACTAATCAACAACAAACCTACCTGTATTTATAACTATAATGTTTTATATTTGTCTGCATAATGCTTATTATTTTTACCAGACTTGCTTGTAGAACTTGCTTTGGTCTAGGGATCAGAGTACTGAAGTCCAGGGGAACTTGAAGAGAGGGTGCAAAATCAATCTGACTAGTTGTTTTCATTGGAAAGCCATCAACAAAACGCTGGTAAACCACTAATAAGCAATCTTTTTATTCAAACTATTTGGACTGAAAGAGCCAAGATATATTAAAAAGTTAGAAATATCCACCTAAATATTTCACATCATGTAGTGTAAATCAAGACAAATGTCTTTAACCAATTTAGGTCTGTAAGATTCACTATTTTCTCCAGAATTCTTAAGGTAATATGGAAAATGTTTTCCTGTCAGTTAGTTTCTATGTAGTACACTAATAATAGGGAAATAGTTTCTACATTATATGCTTTTTCTTTTATCTCTACAAAGTTTACAATAATGAAACCCTTAGAGAACCACACTATGACTGAATTCATTCTTCTGGGTCTACTGCAATACACTCCAACTCACTTCTGTCTCTTGTGCTTATCATCATGATGTTCCTATTCACACTTACAGGAAACAGCCTCCTAATTCTACTGATCCTGGTAGACTGCCATCTTCATATCCCTATGTATTTTTTCCTTTGGCAGATCTCTCTCATTGACATCCTTTTCACACTTGCCTTTGTCCCCAAGATGTTGAATGACTACCTTCTGCATAAGACGATCATCTCCACTTTTCACTGTGGCACCCAGATCCTCCTGGGTTGGCCCTGGGAGGGACTGAGTGTTTCCACTTAGGACCCATGTCCTATGACTGACATGTTGCCATCTGCAAACCTTTACATTACCCAATCCTCACGAATTGGTCCCTCTGTAGGTTGATGGCTATTTGCTCATGGACTAGTGGTACTTTCAGTGCCTTGATACATACTGTCTATACCATGAAATTCCCCTTTTGTGGATCCAGAGAAATCAATAATTTCTACTGTGAACTTCCTGTTGTGCTGCATCTCTCCTGTGAGGATACCTCATGACCCATGAGACTGGGATTTTGATCAGCACCATCATTCTGTTTCTGATTCGATTCTCATTCATTCTTGCCTCCTACACACTCATCCTGGTCACCGTTATCCAAATGGCTTCAGCTGAGGGCCAGGAAAAAAAAAGCATTCTCAACCTGCTCTTATCAACTGACAGTGGTCAGTTTATATTATTGTGCCATCATTTTGTGTACATGCAGCCAATCTCTTCCCATAATTCAGGCCAAGATAAAGTTGTGTCTGTCTTCTACACGATTCTGACACCCATGCTCAGCCCCATGATTTATAGTCTTCAGAATAAAGATGTGATAAGATCCCTGGGAAAAAATACTATGAAAGTGTTCATTATATTCTAAAATGAATATGTAGACTCAGTGGATATTGTTTTACTGAGCATAAATTTTGTTTATGCCATATGATGCATTTTGAACTATCTGACAATAATCACATACTAGCCTATTAGATAAACCATTTCATTCAATTTATTAACATCAAATACATTTGTCCTCAAGTAAATACAGAGCCGCAGCATAAAATAACCAGGCCTTGCTGATTGCATTGAGAATATAAGTCAAAGTCATAAACTGTATAACTGGAACAAAAATTAAGGGAGAAGACTGAAAGACATGTTAAATCGCCAGACAATGCTCAGAAGCATGAATCCTGGACTCCTGCATGAAGGGAGACAAGGTAGAAAGGATAGAAGGCTAGGCACACTGTCTAAAGCCCCAGGTTAAGAACCATCATCTAGATATTCTATCACTAAAAACTTATACATTGGGGATGGTACATTAGAAATCAGGTCCTTTTCTGCACTTTCAGAGGCTTAGAAATCAGCCTTTGAGTATCTTTAACAGGAATAGAAATTCTGAGGCTTGATATCTTCCTATATGTATGAGAGTCTTGAGTGACTCTGTCGTTAATGGTATCATTGATTGTGGCTACTGTCTTACTTGCTAAATTAATAGTGTGAATTAGAAAATGACCACCAGTTGCCCTGATAATTTTTTGATTGAAAAATTTATGAACACTCAACATTCATCATGTTTTGCTTCTGTGTAATGCCACTTTAGGATGTAAAAGTAAAAAAAAAAAATAAAAATAAAAAGTAATCCTGAAAAGTCACGGTATTTATGCCAACCAGAAAACCAATATGGGAAATTATATTCATTCTCTGAGAAACATGTTGAGGATCCAAGGTTGAAATTTGTATTAACTAGTCTCATTGGTTTTCAGAGAACAGTCATTCTTTAAAGTAGAAGGACTATTTTGATAGCCAAATGTCTAACCTTGAACTCTCTATCCCAGATGTTCAAGTTTATGATACAAAGCCTTACCATAGCAATTCAAACAGGAACCCGAACAATAATGTCAATATCCTTAAGTCTCTGAGGTCCTGATTATCACCTCTGCTAGAGGTTCTAATAAAATTTATAGGCTAGGCTAGGAAGCGGCAAGTTCAAAGACTAATAGGTTAGCAGTGTAAAACCTTCTGAATGGATCACAATATCAGTTAACAACACTAGTAATTAATAAAGATATCTATGATCTATCTAGTTTAGCTTCATGATAAAGTGTGCCAAGGATCAAGTATTTATTTATCACCATCTAATAAATTAAATTGGACAATTTAATTTTACATATTATTGTCCCATTTGTAGTTTTTTACAACACAATGCTATTCTCACGATGATATTATGAGTATTAAAGAAATTTTCTCTAATGTCATTACTTATGTCTATTCTTTCTCTTCACTGTTTACTCATACATGTTCATCTGTTCATTCAAATTTATTGATATATTTAAAATCTCATTTGGAGGTAAATCATCCCACACCTGTACAAAGGAAGAAAATTAAATGAAAGAAACATCTGGATTTATGACATCCTTCATTTAACTCGGTACGAGATCATTCTTCACTAATAGTAACTCTTCTGCTTGGTTCATTTATTTTATATACTGCTGCAGACAATGCTTAACATATATTAGATGATCTTCCATATTTTCAGTTTCTGTGAAATTCAACTTGTAGCCACGTGATTACTTTTATAGAAAAGACATTGGGCATAAGTAAAATTAATTATTTCCAGCCATCCACCTCAGTCTTTTCCATGGAGACATTGGTGATTGTCTGATCTTGAAAGATAAAGCTGCAAAAGAAAGAGAAAAACCCCATTCATATGGCATTCCTCATCAAAGACAAGAAAACTTTGCTACCTTAAGACAGTGAAGTTGCTTATTGTTATAGGTAACATTGATTTCCATAATACAGAATAACATACCATCTCCAAATATTTTGATAATTTGTGAAAGGAATGTTTCATAGTAATGGCAAGTTTTGTGATATGCTTAAGTAAAATACGTGGTGACATTAATGATTGACTTTTTCTCCTTTCTTTTTTTGAAATCCATTTTATTTTATTTTATTTTATTTTATTTTATTTTATTTTATTTTATTTGTTCAGTATTCCAAGATTCATTGTCCGTGCACCATACCCAGGGCTCTGTGTACACCATGCCCTCCCTAACACCCACCACCAGGCTCACCCATCCCCCAATGCACTTCGCCTCCAAAACCTTCAGTTGTTTCTTAGAGTCCACAGTCTCTCATACTTCATCTCCCGCTCTGATTTCCCCCACTCACTCTTCCTTTCCTTCCCCTAATATTCTCCATGTTATTCCTTATGCTCCACAAGTAAGTGAAATGATATGATGATTGACCCTCTCTGCTTGACTTATTTCACTCAGAATAATCTCCTCTAGGCCCATCCATGTTGATACCAAAGTTGGGTATTCATCCTTGCTGATGGCCGTGGAATATTCCATTGTATGTATGGACCACATCTTCTTTATCCATTCATCCTTTGAAAGACATCTTGGCTCTTTCCACAGTTTGGTAATTGTGGTCATTGCTGCTATAAACATTGGGGTACAGATGGCCCTTCTTTTCACTACATCTGTATCTTTAGGCAAATACCCAATAGTGCAATTGCAAGGTCATAGGGTAGCTCTATTTTTAATTTCTTGAGGAATTACCACAGTGTTTTCCCAAGTGGCTGCACCAACTTGCATTCCCACCAACTGTGTAGGGGGTTCCCCTTTCTCCACATCCTCTCCTTTTTAAAAATCCTATGCACAACATCTTCTGTATATGTTTAAAAGAATACAAGAAATCTAGATCAAATCATTGCTAAAATATATATAAATTCCTAAGTAATATTAGTTTTTGATGCCTGTTTTTGAGATTATTTGTTGAATTTTCTGTGAAAACATAAACTGGAATTTATTTATTTCAGAAACTTAAATATTGTGTAAGAATGCCTGAAATCACACATATATGAAGATATATGGTGTTTTTATATTTGAGTCTACTATCTGGAAACAGTACACATAAACATGGGTTCAGTGGATATGTTAAGATTTCCAAGGTTTCAATTTGCATTTCGTTCATTCTGGCTCAACTTATATTTTAATTTCTGTATCTTATCACTCACATATGTAATTTGAATTCAGCAAATTAAATTTATATATATAATTACCATACTTTTAACACAGAAGAAAAACTTAAAACAATTAAATTGCCTATTCAAGGGACTGAAGCATGACTGTATTTACAAATTGCTAGTTCAAGGATTTTACTCGGCTAAGTCAAGAATCTTCTATGTTCCTTTTTCCCCTTTCTTCTTGATACACAATAAAGATAAAAGAGTGGCCTTTGGGAAGTTCTCCTGATTATGACTGCACTTGAAAGTTGTTTTTGGTCTGAAACCATTCCCTGATTTCATACCTTCCTTGGGTGTATTTATCTTCACTGCAATTTTGAGTTTGACTTTGATGTATTCCTCTCTTGTCCTCATGACTGTTGGCTCTCCAGGCATAGGCTATGCTCTGTAGGGGATAGACAAGGGTCTTGACATGTTCCCTAATCTGCTGGCTGAGCCTTCACCTTGCCTTTCACTGGTACCAATCAACTTCCAAGCTCAGCCTTATCCTCCCTCCTTTGTTGGCTACAGCTGCCAAACCAGGCATGTGCCATAACCCCATGCTTTTCTCCATGCATTATTACTAACTTGGGACACACAGGCATCTGGATCTCTCCACCCTCCTGTGGCCACCCTGTGCACTGGGGATGATTCTGCACTCACATATAGATCACATGCTCTAAGTATCCCCAAATTCATCCAAATGATGCTGCTTATCTCAGATCCACCATAACTATGCTTATAACCACAAGGGATCATTTTAAAGCATAGTGTAAAATGTCTTACTTCTTTGAAGACTTTTTTTCTAACTTTGTTCTGCAGATTCAATGAAAGTTCTTGAAAACTGTCATCACAGATTTACTTATTTATTTATTTTTCTCCTATAAAGAAGATAAACTCCTGGCTCTCTACCTTCATAACTTTGTCTTTTCTGTGTGTGTGTGTGTGTGTGTGTGTGTGTGTGTGTTTAATGTGAAAAATGAAGTGTTTAGTCCTCACCCTCGAATGCTTTGCCTACTACCTTACATTGCACATCCAATAACTTTTGACTATGAGAAACTTTTCTTTGCTAAGATATTTTAAACATTTTCTTTTTTAAATATTTACAGAGGATTAACATTATTATTAATGTTATTATTGGAGACATGTAAACAATAAAAACAAGTGGGGATCATTTGAGGTGTAAAATTTTATTAAAATATTATTTCAAAATATCACAAACAACAGTGAACAACAATTCTCCTGTGATGATACATAATATTTTGTTTGATCTGGGACTTAAACAAAAGAGAAAACCCTTAATAACATATGATCAATTTACATTATACCTAGAAATTTATATTTCTTGACTGTTTTTAAATTCTATTTTAAAAAAATAGCATCCAAATTTGTGAAAGGTTAAAAATTAAAAGGTTATGTAATATAATTTTATAAATTTAATATACTTACATATACAAATACACATGTATATATAAAATTATATATGTCAAATTATTTTCTTTAATTAAATTCATCACATTTTATTTTTTCTTTTTGCCTTTGTGAAATTAAAATATTTACTTAGAATGGTGTTCAGTACTTTCTCCCCTCATATAATACAAAAACTACAATATGTCTAATATTTAAAATTATATTCAGTATACTCTTTGTAGTTCTTGAATAAATATCTCTTGGTATAGCTGCCAGGATCATGCCAATAATGTCTTCTTTTTTTGTTTGTTTGAAGTTTTTATTTAAATTTTATTTAGTTAACATATAGTGTAATATTGGTTTCAGGAGTGGAATTTAGTGATTAATCACTTATATATTACACCTAGTGCTCATCACAAGTGTCCTCATTGATGTACATCACACATTTAACACATCCCCATCCACCTTCCTCCATCCATGTTCAGTTTTTTCTCTATAGTTAAGAGTCTCTTAAATATACTAGATAGAGCTACACTATGACCCAGCAATTGCACTACTGGGTATTTACCCTAAAGATATAAATGTAGTGATCTGAAGGGACAGTGCACCCAAATGTTTATAGCAGCAATGTCCACAATAGCCAAACTATGGGAAGAACCTAGATGTCCACCAACAGATGAAGGGATAAAAAAGATGTGGTGTGTGTGTACACACACACAATGGAATACTACACAGACATAAAAAAAAAAAACACCATAAAATCTTGCCACTTGCAAAGACCTGAATGGAACTAGAAGGTATTATGTTAAACAAAATAAGTCAGTCAGAGAAAGACAATTATCATATGATCTTTCTGATATGAGGGATTTGAGAAACAAGACAGAGGATAATAGGGAAAGGGAGGATAAATGGAACAAGACAAAACTAGAGAGGGAGACAAACCATAAGAGACTCTTAATCTCAAGAAACAAACTGAGGGTTTTTGAAGAGAGGGGGGTGGGAGGGATGGGGTGGCTGCGTGATAGACATTGTAGAGGCTATGTGCTATGGTTAGTGCTGTGAATTTTGTAAGACTGATGAGTCACAGACCTGTACCCCTGAAACAAATAATACATTATATGTTAATAAAAAATTCATTCAAGAAGTTTAGGGGCACCTGGATGGGCTCAGTCCATTAGACATCTGCCTTTGGCTCAGGTCATGATCACAGGGTCTTGGGATTGAGCACTATGAGACACTCCATGCTCAGTGGGGAGCCTGCTTCTCCCTTTCCTTCTGCTACTTTCCCCTGCTCCTGGTTGCTCTCTCTCTCTCAAATAAACAAATAAAAAATTTTTTAAAGAGTTTCTTTCTTGATTTACCACCCTTTCTTGTTTCTTGTTTCCTCCTTCCATTATGTTCCTCTGTGTTGTTTCTTAAATTCCACATATGAGTGAAAAGAAATGGTACTTGTCTTTCTCTGACTAACTCTCTGCTTAGGATAATATACTCTACTACCATCCACATTGTTGCAAATGGCTATATATATATATATATATATATATATATATATATATAATATGTAGCTATGTATTTTGATGGCTAGACAGATAGATAAAACCTCTTCTTTATCCATCCATCAGTCAATAGACATTTGGACTCTATCCATAATTTGGTTATTATTGGTAGTTGGTGATGCTGCTATAAATATCAGGGTGCATATGTCCCTCTGAAGGAGATTTTATGTATATTTTTAGTAAATAACTACAAGTGCAACTGCTGGGTCATAGCATACATCTATTTTTCACATTTTGAGGAACCTCCATACTGTTTTCCAGAGTGACTGCACCAGTTTGCATTCCCGCCAATAGGTGTAGGAGGATTCTCCTTTCTCTACATCCTCGCTAACATCTCTTCTTCCCTGTGTCATTAATTTAACCATTCTGACAGGTGTGAAGTGATATATAATTGTAATTTTGATTTGCATCTCCCTCATGATGTAGAGCATCTCTTCATGTGTCTGTTGGCCACCTATATGTTTTCCATGGACAAATATCTATTCATATCTCCCACCCATTTTTTAACTGGGTTATTTATTTTTGGGGTGTTGAGTTTGATAAATTCTTTTAATTTCTTACATGTGCTGGCAAATTTAATATGAATTAGCAAATTAGTAACTGTGATCACAGTAAACTACATACTTAGTGGATATTAGTATGAAAATATAGAAATACAGAAAACTCAATAAAGTATTTTTTAAAAATAGGAAATGTTAAAATAATAAAATTTGGGTTGACCTCTTAGGAACTGGCAGGAAAAAAAATGTCTTAAAAACATCTGGGGGGCGCCTGGGTGGCTCAGTGGGTTAAGCCGCTGCCTTTGGCTCAGGTCATGATCTCAGGGTCCTGGGATCGAGTCCCACATCGGGCTCTCTGCTCAGCAAGAAGCCTGCTTCCCTCTCTCTCTCTCTGCCTGCCTCTCCGTCTACTTGTGATCTCTCTCTGTCAAATAAATAAATAAAATCTTTAAAAAAAAATCTGGGAAATTTTCACAACTCCTGCCCCTAAACTGGCATGATATCATCCTGAATTATTAGTAATTCTCAGGGGGCATTGTCAAATGAACACAAACAAGACAAGAAATATTAAAATTGTCCCCCAAGTATAGAAGCCTACAGTCATGTTTGTCTCCATATGGATATAACTGAACTGTCAAGTACCAAATTGAAAGGTGAATTTGTACATTTTTACAGAAAATATTCCAGAAATTTTACTCAGGATATGCATGTAACAATGCCCAGAAGTGAGAAAGACAGTGATCTACTGGTAAACTTGTATTATATCAAGAAACATGCCAATTCTGTAAGTACACTTTGAATACAATTAATAAAAATAAAGAATTGCTCTTTGTTAAGCACTGGAGTAAGTCACTGCTAAATTCACACCCCGTGTGCTAGAGGACTTGAGAAAGAAAATGATAGGGCACCTAGGTGGCTCAGTGGGTTAAGCAACTAACTGCCTTTGGCTCAGATCATGATCCTGGAGTCCCAGGATGGAGTCCTGCATTGGGCTTCCAGCTCCACAAGGAGTCTGTTTCTCCCTCTGACCTTCTTCCCTCTCATGCTTTCTCTCTCACTCTCTCTCAAATAAACTAATAAAATCATTTAAAAAAGAAAATTGTATTCAGGCTTTATCATGTATAAAATTACTATATACAGATTTTTAAGTATAAAACAAAATTGAGAGAACCAGATGAAGACTTGTGAACTTTTAAAAGAAAAATTCTTTTTATGCCTAAAATATACATTGCCTTCAATCTAGGAAGAACTTGTGTGATCACAAATAACCCATCATAAAAGGAAGGTAAAAAAAATGTTAAATGGTTGATATTATGTATGACCTTTTTTACTTATTTTTAGGATCTTATTTATTCATTTGAGACAGAGAGATACAGAGAAAGATAGAGAGAGATCATGAGCCAGGGGAGAGGCAGAGGGAGAGGGAGAAACAGACTCCTGGTTGAGCAGGGAGCTGGATGCAGCATTAGATCCCAGGACCCGGAGATCATGACCTGAACAAAAGGCAGACGTTTAACCCTTTGAGCCATCCAGGTGCTCCTATGATTGACCTTCTTACCTGAATCATGGGCAATAAGACTGCCACATTCATGAAACAGAGACACCTGAAAGCTGATGAAATGGGTGATGGATGCTAAAATAAATGTACAAGTGAAGTAGAAGAGAATGACAAAGGGTAGAAATATTTATCTATACTGATTTGACTAAATAAATTTGTACAAGAGGATATTTTAAAAATAATTAAAATGTAAGTAAGATATAATGCATTGGACAACAGAGGAAGGGAACGCCAGGACAGTGGAGAAAGGCATTTGATGTGATGTGGTTAGAGACTTCTGTAGAATCCCTGACATGGAGAAGACAAAGGTGACAGCAAAAGTGAGAATGTCTGTAATGTGACTCTTTCTTATGGATTTTATACTCCAGGCAATGGAGATGGTCACATATATGCACCTGATATGACTATACACATTTTAGTTCCATTTTTAAAAACACTTTTCTCATTGTGATTGAATATCTCTAAAGAGATTATGCTGCCATTTAGGGGTGAATTAAGAGACAGAGTTGAGAATAAGGCTACAGGTGATGTCAGCACTGATGGCTTTATATACAACAATGTGGGGGTTAGGGTCTGGAGAAGAAATACACATAACATCTTTGTGTTTGTTTTCTTTGTTTTCAGAGCCAGCTTACAAACACGATATCTAAATTGGAAGAGAGGAAGGCCAGACTAAGACTTACTGAAACAGGCTTGGGCAGTGTCCACTCTGTGCCTGGGACTCACAGATGATCCTGAGAATCAATATAACACCCAGAGTCAAATCCTCAACAAATGTACTGGTGGCACCATTTCAAACTGTACCCTAAAGTGAGTTGATTACCTACCAAAGAACTCAGATCACCCATGAAATCAGCCTAAGAACAGAATTATACACGTCTGGATCTCTACAGGGGCAGAAGACTCCAGTGGGCAGGTAAACTGGAATGGGAACTTCAGACTGATATTGGAAGATAAACAAAAGGCGGGGGGAGACACCAGAGGCGACCAATTGTAAAGTAATACCCCTAATACAAGAGTACCCTGCATCTGGGAACCAGAATTAACTTGGAGAATGGTTGAAAGCACTCAAAAAGAGCAAAGGATCATGGGGGGGGATTGTGGGAATCTGGGTGGCTAGGGACACAGGCTTAAGTCCCTAGACCCAGGACAGCCTCCCCTGGCACTGAGCCAGAGAGAGTGCAGCAGAGAAACCAGGTCTTGATCCCTGAGCCACCAGTGCACCCGAGAACGCGTGGGGTCCAGTTCCTGTGAGTGGCTGGGACCCTCCCCAGATGGCAGAACACCAAGCCCTGCTAACTGAGCCTGAGACACACGCAAGCCTCATCCTCCTGGGACAGGTGCATGAAGGCCCCGCCCCGCACTCTTAGACCAGCGCCATTCTATCAGAGTCTGAGATGCACATGCACCCAAACCCTCCCCTGAGAGAGGTGCACAAAGGCCCAGCCTGGTGCTCTCGGACCAGAGCCCTGCTACAGAGCCTGAGATGCATGCACTCCACACCCTCCCCTGAGAGAGGTGCACACAATCCAGGCGCTCTTAGACCCAGAAAGACCAAGCACTGCCAGCCCAGGCCAGCGGGAAAATCTCAGTGTGCAATCGCTGCTTGGAACCTCTCTGGCGGTCTGGAGCTGCCCAGGAAGCTGCTGCTGCCATGGTTTTAGGTACAAGCAGAAGATCCAGTGTCCCCAGGGAGCACGACTTGGAACCTGCTCTGCCAGCGGTCAAGGGGGAATTTATATAGGCTCTGCAGCATGCACAGGGGACCAGACTGAGGCTCCTCTCTGAGAGGGAGGTCAAGATGCAGTTTGCTTTCCTCTAAACCTACAAAAACCATCAAAAGTGGTCAAGGCAAGAGAAAAAAAATAGTGAACAAACATAAAAACCTCCAGAGAACAAAAGCCTGAAAAACCGGTTTCCTCAGTGCCCATGCACTTGAGGGGGGCTGGAGGACTTAACTCAGGGAACACCATTTAATTTTTAATTTTTTATCTCCTTTCAGTGTAACAGTATTCATTGTTTTTGCACCACACACAGTGCTCCATGCAATCCTTGCCCTCTCTAATAACCACCACCTGGTTCCCCCAACCTCCCACCCCCAGCACCTTCAAAACCCTCAGATTGTTTTTCAGAGTCCATAGTGTCTCATGGTTCACCTCCCCTTCCAATTTCCCTCAACTCCCTTCTCCTCTCTAACTCCCCTTGTCCTCCAGGCTATTTGTTATGCTCTACAAATAAGTGAAATCGTATGATAATTGACTCTCTCTGCTTAACTTATTTCACTCAGCATCATCTCTTCCAGTCCGATCCATGTTGCTACAAAAGTTGGGTATTCATCCTTTCTGATGGAGGCATAATACTCCATAGTGTATATGGACCACATCTTCCTTATCCATTCGTCCGTTGAAGGGCATCTTGGTTCTTTCCACAGTTTGGCGACTGTGCCCATTGCTGCTATGAACATTGGGGTACAGATGGCCCTTCTTTTCACTACATCTGTATCTTTGGGGTAAATACCCAGTAGTGCAATGGCAGGGTCATAGGGAAGCTCTATTTTTAATTTCTTGAGGAATCTCCACACTGTTCTCCAAAGTGGCTGCACCAACTTGCATTCCCACCAACAGTGTAAGAGGGTTCCCCTTTCTCCACATCTTTTCCAACACATGTTGTTTCCTGTCTTCCTAATTTTGGCCATTCTAACTGGTATAAGGTGGTATCTCAATGTGGTTTTAATTTGAAACTTCCTGATGGCTAGTGATGATGAACATTTTTTCATGTGTCTGATAGCCATTTGTATGTCTTCATTGGAGAAGTGTCTGTTCATATCTTCTGCCCATTTTTTTATATGATTGTCTGTTTTGTGTGTGTTGAGTTTGAGGAGTTCTTTATAGATCCTGGATATCAACCTTTTCTCTGTACTGTCATTTGCAAATATCTTCTCCCATTCTGTGGGTTGCCTCTTTGTTTTCTGACGGTTTCCTTTGCTGTGCAGAAGCTTTTGATCTTGATGAAGTCCCAAAAGTTCATTTTTGCTTTTGTTTCCTTTGCCTTTGGAGACATATCTTGAAAGAAGTTGCTGTGGCTGATATCGAAGAGGTTATTGCCTATGTTCTCCTCTAGGATTCTGATAGATTCCTGTCTCATGTTGAGGTCATTTATCCAATTTTGAGTTTATCTTTGTGTACGGTGTAAGAGAATGGTCGAGTTTCATTCTTCTAAATATAGCTGTCCAGTTTTCCCAGCACAATTTATTGAAGATACTGTTTTCCACTGTATATTTTTTCCTGTTTTGTCGAAGATTATTTGACCATAGAGTTGAGGGTCCATATCTGGGCTCGCTACTCTCTTTCACTGGTCTATGTGTCTGCTTTTATGCCAGTACCATGCTGTCTTGGTGATCACACCTTTGGAATAAAGCTTGAAATTAGGTAACGTGATGCCCCCAGTTCTTTACCTCTTTGTTTAGGTTTATTCCCAAGTATCTTACGGTTCTTGGTGCTAGAGTAAATGGAATCGATTCTCTAATTTCCCTTTCTGTATTTTCATTGTTAGTGTATAAGAAAGCCACTGATTTCTGTACATTGACTTTGTATCCTGCCACGTTGATGAATTGCTGTATGAGTTCTAGTAGTTTGGGGGTGGAGTCTTTTGGGTTTTCCATATAAAGAACCATGTCAATTGCAAAGAGAGAGAGTTTGACTTCTTCATTGCCAATTTGGATACCTTTTATTTCTCTTTGTTGTCTGATTGCTGTTGTTAGGACTTCTATTACTATGTTGAACAAGAGTGGTGAGAGTGGCTATCCCTGTCGTATTCCTGATCTCAAGGGGAAGGCTGCAAGCTTTTCCCCATTGAGGATGATATTTGCTGTGTGTTTTTCATAGATAGATTTGATGAAGTTCAGGAATGTTCCCTCTATCCCTATACTTTGAAGCGTTTTAATCAGGAACAGATGCTGGATTTTGTCAAATGCTTTTTCTGCATCAATTGAGAGGACCATGTGGTTCTTCTCTCTTCTCTTATTAATTTCTTCTATCACACTGATTGATTTGCAAATGTTGGACCATCCTTGTAGCCCAGGAATGAATCCCACCTGGTCATGGTGGATAATCTTTTTAATGTGCTGTTGGATCCTGTTTGCTAGGATCTTGTTGAGAATCTTAGCATCCATATTCATCAGTGATATTGGTCTGAAATTCTCCTTTTTGGTAGGGTCTTTGCCTGGTTTGGGGATCAGGGTAATGCTGGCTTCATAGAAAGAGTCTGGAAGTTTTCCTTCTGCTTCAATTTTTTGAAACAGCTTCAGGAGAATAGGTGTTATTTCTTCTTCAAAAGTTTGGTAGAATTCTCCCAGGAATCCATCAGGTCCTGGGCTCTTGTTTTTTGGGAGGTTTTTGATCACTGCTTCAATCTCGTTACTAGATATTGGTCTATTCATGTTGTCAATTTCTTCCTGGTTCAATTTTGGGAGTTTATAGTTTTCCAGGAATGCATCCATTTCATCTAAGTTGCTTAGCTTATTGGCATATAACTGTTAATAATAACTTCTGATGAATGTTTCTACTTCCTTGGTGTTAGTTGTGATCTCTCCCTTTTCATTCATAATTTAATGAATTTGGGCTTTCTCTCTTTTCTTTTGGATTAGTGTGGCCAATGGTTTATCCATCTTATTGATTCTTTCAAAAAACCAGCTTCTAGTTTCATTGATACATTCTACTCTATCTCTGGTTTCTACCTCATTGATCTCTGCTCTAATCTTGATGATTTCCCTTCTTATGTATGGAGTTGGTTTGAATCAACAGATTCTCCAGTTCTTTAAGGTGTAGAGACAGATGGTGTGTTCTGGATTTTTCAGTTTTATTGAGGGAAGCTTGGATGGCTATGTATTTCCCCCTTAGGACTGCTGTTGCTGTATCCCGTAGGTTTTGGACTGAAGTATCTTCATTCTCATTGGTTTCCATGAATTGTTTCAGCTCTTCTTTGATCTCCTGGTTGATCCAAGCATTCTTAAGCAAGGTGGCTTTTAGCTTCCAAGTGTTTGAGTTCCTTCGGAACTTTTCCTTGTGACTGAGCTCCAGTTTCAAAGCATTGTGATCTGAGAATATGCAGGGAATAATCTCAGTCTTTTGATATCGGTTGATTCCTGATTTGTGACCCAGAATGTGGTCTATTCTTGAGAAGGTTCCATGTGCACTTGAGAAGAATGAGTATTCTGTTGTTTGAAGGTGGAATATTCTGTATCTATGTATCTATGTATCTATGTATCTATGAGGTCCATCTGGTCCAATGTGTCATTCAATACTCTTGTTTCTTTTTTTTTAATTATTTTTTTATTTTTTCAGTGTAACAGTATTCATTATTTTTGCACCACACCCAGTGCTCCATGCAATACGTGCCCTCTCCAATACCCATCACCTGGATCCCCCAACCTCCCACCCCCGCCCCTTCAAACCCTCAGATTGTTTTTCAGAGTCCATAGTGTCTCATGGTTCACCTCCCCTTCCAATTTCCCTCAACTCCCTTCTCCTCTCTAACTCCCCTTGTCCTCCAGGCTATTTGTTATGCTCCACAAATAAGTGAAATCGTATGATAATTGACTCTCTCTGCTTAACTTATTTCACTCAGCATAATCTCTTCCAGTCCGATCCATGTTGCTACAAAAGTTGGGTATTCATCCTTTCTGATGGAGGCATAATACTCCATAGTGTATATGGACCAAATCTTCCTTATTCATTTGTCCGTTGAAGGGCATCTTGGTTCTTTCCACAGTTTGGCGACTGTGCCCATTGCTGCTATGAACATTGGGGTACAGATGGCCCTTCTTTCCACTACATCTGTATCTTTGGGGTAAATACCCAGTAGTGCAATGGCAGGGTCATAGGGAAGCTCTATTTTTAATTTCTTGAGGAATCTCCACACTGTTCTCCAAAGTGGCTGCACCAACTTGCATTCCCACCAACAGTGTAAGAGGGTTCCTCTTTCTCCACATCCCCTCCAACACATGTTGTTTCCTGTCTTCCTAATTTTGGCCATTCTAACTGGTGTAAGGTGATATCTAAATGTGGTTTTAATTTGAATCTCCCTGATGGCTAGTGATGATGAACATTTTTTCATGTGTCTGATAGCCATTTGTAACTTTCTTTTCCTTTCCTTTTCTTTCTTTTCCTTCTTCCCTTTCTATTATTCCTTTCCTTTCCTTTCTTATCCTTTTTCTTCTTTTTTCTTTACTTAATGATGATATCACTTAAGATTAACCCTCCTAGAAGGGAGTTGAGGGAAATTGGAAGGGGGGTGAACCATGAGAACCTATGGACTCTGAAAAACAATCTGAGGGTTTTGAAGGGGCTGGGGGTGGGAGGTTGGGGGAACCAGGTGGTGGGTATTGGAGATGGCACGGATCGCATGGAGCACTGGGTGTGGTGCAAAAACAATGAATACTGTTACACTCAAAAGAAAAAAAAATTTTAAAAAAAAAGATTAACCCTCCTAGGGACCCTTATGTAGTTCAGTTGGTTAAATGACTGACTCTTAATTTCAGCTTAGGGCATGATCCCAGGTTAGTAAGATCAAGATTTGCATTGGGCTCTGCACTGAGCATGGAATTTGCTTAAGATTCTCTCTTGGCCTCTCCATCTGCCCCTCCCCCCACTACACATACATACATGCTCTCTCTTTCTAAAAAAAAAAGTAACTCTAATAGAAGATATCAAGTGTATAGCACAGTTTGTATCATTAACTATACACGCATTGCTGTACATGAGATATTCAGAACTTATTCACCTTGCATAATGGAGATTTTACAGTCTTTGACCCAAATGTCCCCACATTTCCCCTCTCCATCAGCCTCTGACAACTGCCACTTAACCCTCTGCTTCTAAGAGTGTGACCATTTTAGATATCACCCACCACTGTAATTGGGCAGTGTTTGTATTTCTTTATGTGATTTATTTTATTTAGTATAATGTATTCCAGTCTCACATATGTTGTTACAATGGAAGTATTACCTTTTTCAAGGCTCTTGTATGTATATCTTCTATAGTTTCTTCATCCATTCCTTTGTTGATTAACTCTTAGGTTGTTTACATCTTAGATATTGTGAATAATGCTATAATAACCATAAGAGTGCATGTATTATTCAAGATATGGATTTTACTTCCTTTGGGTATATATCTCTATATACCTGGGATTGTGGTATAATATTTTATTTCTATTTTTAATTATTTCAGGAACTCCCATAATCTTTAATATAGGGGCTCTACCAGTTGACCTCTCCACCAGCAGTGCACAAGTATCCTCTTTTCTCTACATCCTGACCAATACTTATTATCTTTCATCTTTCTTATAATAGCTATGGATCATTTAATTGGCAGGCAGGGTAGGGCATGGGAATTTTGCTACTGTCCATTCTATTAAGCTGGAAGGGAAATGTGAACCTAGTGTTCACCAGCCTCACCATGTAGGGACAGTTTCAGCAACTCCCCTACCATTTGTGGAAAATTAAGTCCTGACACATTTATGATGAGGAAAACAAAGACAAAGAAGAATGTAACCATAAAGGAATCATCTTAAAGCATGTAGCCTACTGATACACACCCAAAACACATTAGATGTCTCATGACTAATGACTAATTATGAGACTAATGGGAACATTTCACTGCAAGGCATTGCAGAACACACACACACGCACACATATACACACACATAGATAACTAATGAGTAAGGGTCTCCTGACTAATCTTTACTAGATAATAAAGGGTAACCTCATCTTAACAATAACCAGACCTCAAAAGTCCTTGTAAAGTTCACTTTCAACACACAAGTTCCTTAGAGACTTAGATATCCTTAAACAAACTAAATAACAATATATAATCATTCACTTCTCACAATCACAAGTGCAACTCTTTCTGGCTGTCCCTGTGTTTAATAAAAGTACATTTTTGCACAGAAAATGTTTCAAGAATTCTTTCTTGATCATTTGCTTGACCTTATTAATTCTATTTGTACTCTTAAGTTGTGGGTTTTCTCTGTGCCCGAGGGCAGACAAATCTGTTCAATGTCCCTTAGTAGTATCCCTGTCCACTGTATTTCTCAGCATGGGGGGTGATACTTTTGTTACCAAGTCTCCATCACTCTTTCCATTCAGTATTTGGTCTTCCTTTCAAAGTATAGATGCTGTTGTCTCAACCCTCAATTCTTCAAAAAGTATTTATCTCTGTATAACTGCAGATTTGGTGTGGAAACAGGGAGTTTAACTCAGTTTTCCTGCCTCTCTCTACTGGAACAGAACTTAAGGCTTCTTTTCTTCCAAATAAGTTTAATTGTGGATCTCAGGGAAACTGGCAGAAGAGGAGGAACCTAAGCTCACCTATTCCCATGGATACAACTAGATAACACTCGTATCAATGAAAATAACCCACAAAATGACCCAAACACTAGCAACACCAATCTCACAACTACATGTAGAGAAGAGGCCACATCAAAGAAACTTGGGGGAGGGGGCAAAGATACTGTCAGAGACTAAAAAGACCTATAGGACTGTGGGAGTGAAGGGCACAACAGGCACTAAGAGTGGACAGAAACAGATCTACACACTGGGCAGCCCACACAGGCAATACAAAACCTCATGATATTTGGCTTTGGAAAACCAAGGTGCCATATTTTCAGGTTCTTAAACAGCAGGACTTAAACCTTAACTTTAACAATCATTGGAATCAGTGCTGGGAGAGCAAGTAGGATGACAGGAAGCTAATTCTCTGCCCTTTAAGAGACAACACAACAGCCCAAAGAGATACAGTACAAGAGAAGCTCTTTGCAAAAGATTTGGGCCATATGGAAGGAATTTTAATTTATTGGTCTCGGAGCATATGCTAGAGGGGCTGAGATCCTCAGGAAACTTCTCCAAGGACACACACACACACACACAGTTGGAAGGTGTTATTTCCCTCCCCCAACAAGAGCATTAACAAATGGCCTCATAAAGGAACCAGGATCTTTCTGATCCAACTACCTAACTTTCTAACACTGTTGCAGTGTCTCTACACTCACTTTATGCATCCATCCACTCCAACTCTGTTGACCTTGCTCTTTGCAGCTATAGGTCTCCTCCATAGAGGACCTGCACACGACCATTGATAACATTAGAGATCTTTCCCACACACACACTGAGACACACCCTCATCAGCCACCTCCAATACCCTTATGGCTGGAGCCCATTTAAATGGCCATGGTCGCCAAACTGTGGAGAGAGTCAAGATGCCCTTCAACAGATGAATGAATAAAGATGTGGTCCATATATACAATGGAATATTACTCACCCATCAGAAAGGATGAATACCCAACATTTACATCAACATGGACAGGACTGGAGGAGATTATGCTGAGTGAAATAAGTCAAGCAGAGAGAGTCAATTATCATATGGTTTCACTTACTTGTGGAGCATAAGGAATAACATAGAGGACTTTGGGAGAAGGAGAGGAGAAGTGAATTGGGGGAAATCAGAGGGGGAGATGAAGCATGAGAGACTGTGGACTCTGAGAAACAAACAAGGTTTTGGAGAGGAGAAGTGTGGGGGTTGGGTGAGCCTGGTGGTGAGTATTAAGGAGGGCACATATTGCATGGAGCACTGGGTGTGGTGCATAAACAATGAATTCTGTAACACTGAAAAGAAATTTTAAAAATAAAAATTAAAAATAAATAAATAAATAAATACAAATAAAAATAAATGTTACCATAAGCCTGGCAGTGTGCAAGCATTCAGGACAGGCACCAGCACAAATTCAAAGTAACTCCTGCCATGAGACAAGGAATGATAATGACACAAGTAAAGTAGACTGGTGACTGGTGCCTCAGCAGTAGGCTGGTTGCATAGAGTTGATCTGACTACAGGCCCCACCCACCAATGAAAGTTTCTCAAGGGACAGTGCAGGGAAAGCACCCTGCAATTTTGTGCTACTGCGTCTCTGTGAAATGTCTGATAGATTTCAATTCAATCCCAAAGAGGACCCACACTTGGCCACTAATAACAGAGGAACCAGAGTGCCCTCAACTGGAAAGGAAGCCACTTCAGACAACTTAATTGAAGGAAAAAGTGGCTCAGCCACGTCAAGTGACCACAACACACACAGGAGACATGCTTGAGCATCAGCTGATGGTGAAATGGCCACAGGGAACTGCAAGGCATTACAAAATCTCCTCTTCAGAAGGTCACTAACTGCAAGAAGAGGAGACGTAGATGACACTCATAACACCCAGAAACAGACACAGAGAACTGAACAAAATAAGGAGACAAAGAAATACATCTCAAATGAAAAACAGAACAGAATCAGCCAGAGACCAAAATGAAACAAACTAATATACCTGATAAGTAATTTAAAGTAGTGAGCATAAAGATACTCATGACCCTTGAGAAAAGAGTAGAGGATATCAGTAAGCCCCTCAACAAACAGATGGGAAACAGGAAAAAGAACCACTTAGTGATAAAGAACATGGTAAGTGAAACTTAAAATACAATAGCTGGAATAAGTAGCAGGCAAGAGGAAGCAGAAAAATTAATCAAGTGACCTGGAGGACAGAGGAAGAGAAATTAATCAAACTGAACAGGTGAAAGAAAAAAATACAAAATGAGAACAGACTTAGGGACTCCTGGGTGGCCCAGTCTGTTAAACATTCAAATCTTGATTTCATCTCAGGTCCTAATCTCAGAATCCCAGGATGAATCTCCAAGTTGGGTTCCCTGCTTAGTGGGGAGTTTACTCTCCTTCTCCCTCTCCTTTTGTTCCTCCCACTGTACTCTCTCTCTCTCTCTGTCAGTCTCTCTCAAATAAATAAATCTTTTAAAAAATAAAAATAAATGAGACTAGACTTAGGGAACTCAGCAGTATCATCAAGTGTAATAACATCTTCACTATAGGGACCACAGAAGGAGAAGATAAAGAAGTGGCAGAAAATGTATCTGATGAAATAATAGGTCACAATTTCCCAAATAAGGTGAAAGAAACAAATCCAGATGCCGGAAGCACAGAGAGCACCCAACATAATCATCCCAAAAAGGTATATGGTATACACATTATTTTCAAGAGCATATGGAATATTCTCCAGAAGAGATCACATGTTATGCCACAAAAAAAATCTCCAAAAATTTAAAAAGATCAAAGTCATAACATGCATCATTTAAGACCACTAGAAATCAAGCAAAGAATGAATCTAGGAAGAGCTCAAGTAAACAGAGGTTTAATAATGTGATTCTAAACAATGAATGGCTTCATCAAAAAATTAAGGAGGAAGTCATAAAATGAATAGAAATAAATGAAAATGAGAAGATAATGGCCCAAAATCATTGGGAATGTAGGAAAAACTGTTCTAAGTGGAAATTTTATAGCAATACAGGCCTACATCATGTAGCATGAAAAATCGCAAATAAAAAAATATAACATTACATATAAAGGAGATAAAAGAGTAAAACAAGGAGGAGTCAAGATGGCGGAGAAGTAGCAGGCTGAGACTACTTCGGGTAGCGGGAGATCAGCTAAATAGCTTATCTAAAGATAGCAAACACCTACAAATCCAACGGGAGATTGAAGAGAAGAAGAACAGCAATTCCAGAAACAGAAAATCAACCACTTTCTGCAAGGTAGGACTGGTGGAGAAGTGAATCCAAAGCGACGGGAAGATAGACCGCGGGGGGAGGGGCCGGTTCCCGGCGAGCGGCAGAGCAACGGAGCAAAATCAGGACTTTTAAAAGTTTGTTCCGCTGAGGGACATCGCTCCAGAGGCTTAACTGGGGTGAAGCCCAGGCGGGGTCAGCGCGGCCTCAGGTCCCTCAGGGTCGCAGAAGGATCGGGGGTGTCTCAGTGTCGCAGAGCTTACCGGTATTACAACGGGGAAGCCGGCTGCAGAGACAGAGCCGAGGAGTGACTCTCAGCTCAGGGTTGCCTTGAACCGGTCGCAGGCTCGGTCAGCTCGGAGCGCGGCCGGAGGCCAGGGTGGCGGGAGTCATTGGGCGCTGTTCTCTGAGGGCGCACTGAGGAGTGGGGCCCCGGGCTCTCGGCTCCTCCGGGCCGGAGACCAGGAGGCCGCCATCTTTATTCCCGTCCTCCGGACTCTACGGAAAGCGCTCAGGGAACAAAAGCTCCCGAAAGCGAACCCGAGCGGATGACTCAGCGCGGCCCCGGGTAAGGGCGGTGCAACTCCGCCTGGGGAAAGACGCTTGAGAATAACTACAACGGGCCCCTCCCCCAGAAGATCTACGGGAAAACCAGCCAGGACCAAGTTCACCTACCAAGGAGAACGGCGGAATTCCAGAGGAGAAGAAAGCAAAGCACGGAACTCATGGCTTTCTCCCCATGATTTTTTACCTTGCAGTTAATTTATTTTTTTTTCTTTTTCAAATTTTTTTTTCTTTTTCTCTTCTTCTAATAAATTTTTTTTAACTTTTACCGTTTTCTTTTTTTAACGTTTTTAAAATAGTTTATCTATATATATATATATATTTTCCTCTTTTTATATTTTTTCTTTATCGGCTTTCTTTTTTTTAATAGTTTTTTTTTTCTTTTCTTTCTTTCGGAACCCCTTTTTATCCCCTTTCTCCCCCCTCACAATTCAGGATCTCTTCTGATTTGGCTAAAGCATATTTTCCTGGGGTTGTTGCCACCCTTTTAGTATTTTACTTGCTCCTTCATAAACTCTTATCTGGACAAAATGACAAGGCGGAAAAATTCACAACAAAAAAAAGAACAAGAGGCAATACCAAAGGCTAGGGACCTAATCAATACAGATATCGGTAATATGTCAGATATAGAGTTCAGAATGATGATTCTCAAGGTTCTAGCCGGGCTTGAAAAAGGCATGGAAGATATTAAAGCAACCCTCTCGGGAGATATAAAAGCCCTTTCTGGAGAAATAAAAGAACTAAAATCTAACCAAGTTGAAATCAAAAAAGCTATTAATGAGGTGCAATCAAAAATGGAGGCTCTCACTGCTAGGATAAATGAGGCAGAAGAAAGAATTAGCGATATAGAAGACCAAATGACAGAGAATAAAGAAGCTGAGCAAAAGAGGGACAAACAGCTACTGGACCACGAGGGGAGAATTCGAGAGATAAGTGACACCATAAGATGAAACAACATTAGAATAATTGGGATTCCAGAAGAAGAGGAGACAGAGAGGGGAGCAGAAGGTATATTGGAGAGAATTATTGGAGAGAATTTCCCCAATATGGCAAAGGGAACAAGCATCAAAATCCAGGAGGTTCAGAGAACCCCCCTCAAAATCAATAAGAATAGGTCTACACCCCGTCACCTAATAGTAAAATTGACAAGTCTTAGTGACAAAGAGAAGATCCTGAAAGCAGCCCGGGAAAAGAAGTCTGTAACGTACAATGGTAAAAATATTAGATTGGCAGCAGACTTATCCACAGAGACCTGGCAGGCCAGAAAGAGCTGGCATGATATATTCAGAGTACTAAATGAGAAAAACATGCAGCCAAGAATACTATATCCAGCTAGGCTATCATTGAAAATAGACGGAGAGATTAAAAGCTTCCAGGACAAACAAAAACTGAAAGAATTTGCAAATACCAAACCAGCTCAACAGGAAATATTGAAAGGGGTCCTCTAAGCAAAGAGAGACCCTAAAAGTAGTAGATCAGAAAGAAACAGAGACAATATACAATAACAGTCACCTTACAGTCAATACAATGGCACTAAATTCATATCGCTCAATACTTACCCTGAATGTTAATGGGCTAAATGCCCCAATCAAAAGACACAGGGTATCAGAATGGATAAAAAAACAAAAAAAATCTATATGTTGCCTACAAGAAACTCATCTTACACCCGAAGACACCTCCAGGTTTAAAGTGAGGGGGTGGAAAAGAATTTACCATGCTAATGGACATCAGAAGAAAGCAGGAGTGGCAATCCTTATATCAGATCAATTAGATTTTAAGCCAAAGATTATAATAAGAGATGAGGAAGGACACTATATCATACTCAAAGGAACTTTCCAACAAGAAGATCTAACAATTTTAAGTATCTATGCCCCTAACGCGGGAGCAGCCAACTATATAAACCAATTAATAACAAAATCAAAGAAACACATCGACAAGAATACAATAATAGTAGGGGATTTTAACACTCCCCTCACTGAAATGGACAGATCATCCAAGCAAAAGATCAACAAGGAAATCAAGGCCTTAAATGACACACTGGACCAGATGGACATCACAGATATATTCAGAACATTTCATCCCAAAGCAACAGAATACACATTCTTCTCTAGGGCACATGGAACATTCTCCAGAATAGATCACATTCTTGGTCCTAAATCAAGTCTCAACCGGTACCAAAAGATTGGGATCATTCCCTGCATATTTTCAGACCACAATGCTCTAAAGCTAGAACTCAATCACAAGAGGAAATTTGGAAAGAACCCAAATACATGGAGACTAAACAGCATCCTTCTAAAGAATGAATGGGTCAACCAGCAAATCAAAGAAGAATTGAAAAAATTTATGGAAACAAATGATAATGAAAACACAACAGTTCAGAATCTGTGGGACACAACAAAGGCAGTCCTGAGAGGAAAATATATAGCGGTACAAGCCTTTCTCAAGAAACAAGAAAGGTCTCAGGTACACAACCTAACCCTACACCTAAAGGAGCTGGAGAAAGAACAAGAAAGAAAGCCTAAACCCAGCAGGAGAAGAGAAATCATAAAGATCAGAGCAGAAATCAATGAAATAGAAACCAAAAAAACAATAGAACAAATCAACGAAACTAGGAGCTGGTTCTTTGAAAGAATTAATAAGATTGATAAACCCCTGGCCAGACTTATCAAAAAGAAAAGAGAGAGGACCCAAATAAATAAAATCATGAATGAAAGAGGAGAGATCACAACGAACACCAAAGAAATACAGACAATTATAAGAACATACTATGAGCAACTCTACGCCAACAAATTTGACAATCTGGAAGAAATGGATGCATTCCTAGAGACATATAAACTACCACAACTGAACCAGGAAGAAATGGAAAGCCTGAACAGACCCATAACCAGTAAGGAGATTGAAACAGTCATCAAAAATCTCCAAACAAACAAAAGCCCAGGGCCAGACGGCTTCCCGGGGGAATTCTACCAAACATTTAAAGAAGAACTAATTCCTATTCTCCTGAAACTGTTCCAAAAAATAGCAATGGAAGGAAAACTTCCAAACTCATTTTATGAGGCCAGCATCACCTTGATCCCAAAACCAGACAAGGATCCCAACAAAAAAGAGAACTACAGACCAATATCCTTGATGAACACAGATGCAAAAATTCTCGCCAAAATATTAGCCAATAGGATTCAACAGTACGTTAAAAGGATTATTCACCACGACCAAGTGGGATTTATTCCAGGGCTGCAAGGCTGGTTCAACATCCGCAAATCAATCAATGTGATACAACACATTAATAAAAGAAAGAACAAGAACCGTATGATACTCTCCATAGATGCTGAAAAAGCATTTGACAAAGCACAGCATCCCTTCCTGATCAAAACTCTTCAAAGTGTAGGGATAGATGGCACATACCTCAATATTATCAAAGCCATCTATGAAAAACCCACCGCAAATATCATTCTCAATGGAGAAGAACTGAAAGCTTTTCCGCTAAGGTCAGGAACACGGCAGGGATGTCCGTTATCACCACTGCTATTCAACATAGTACTAGAAGTCCTAGCCTCAGCAATCAGACAACAAAAGGAAATTAAAGGCATCCAAATCGGCAAAGAAGAAGTCAAACTATCACTCTTCGCAGATGATATGATACTATATGTGGAAAACCCAAAAGACTCCACTCCAAAACTGCTAGAACTTGTACAGGAATTCAGTAAAGTGTCAGGATATAAAATCAATGCACAGAAATCAGTTGCATTTCTCTACACCAACGACAAGACAGAAGAAAGAGAAATTAAGGAGTCCATCCCATTTACAATTGCACCCAAAACTATAAGATACCTAGGAATAAACCTAACCAAAGAGACTAAGAATCTATACACAGAAAACTATAAAGTACTCATGAAAGAAATTGAGGAAGACACAAAGAAATGGAAAAATGTTCCATGCTCCTGGATTGGAAGAATAAATATTGTGAAAATGTCTATGCTACCTAAAGCAATCTACACATTTAATGCAATTCCTATCAAAGTCCATCCATTTTTTTCAAAGAAATGGAACAAATAATCCTCAAATTTACATGGAACCAGAAAAGACCTCGAATAGCCAAAGGAATATTGAAAAAGAAAGCCAAAGTAGGTGGCATCACAATTCCGGACTTCAAGCTTTATTACAAAGCTGTCATCATCAAGACAGCATGGTACTGGCACAAAAACAGACACATAGATCAATGGAACAGAATAGAGAGCCCAGAAATGGACCCTCAACTCTATGGTCAACTCATCTTCGACAAAGCAGGAAAGAATGTCCAATGGAACAAAGACAGCCTCTTCAATAAATGGTGTTGGGAAAATTGGACAGCCACATGCAGAAAAATGAAATTGGATCATTTCCTTACACCACACACGAAAATAGACTCAAAATGGATGAAGGATCTCAATGTGAGAAAGGAATCCATCAAAATCCTCGAGGAGAACACAGGCAGCAACCTCTTCGACCTCAGCCGCAGCAACATCTTCCTAGGAACATCACCAAAGGCAAGGGAAGCAAGGGCAAAAATGAACTTTTGGGATTTTATCAAGATCAAAAGCTTTTGCACAGCAAAGGAAACAGTTAACAAAACCAAAAGACAACTGACAGAATGGGAGAAGATTTTTGCAAATGACATATCAGATAAAGGGCTAGTGTCCAAAATCTATAAAGAACTTAGCAAACTCAACACCCAAAGAACAAATAATCCAATCAAGAAATGGGCAGAGGACATGAACAGACATTTCTGCAAAGAAGACATCCAGATGGCCAACAGACACATGAAAAAGTGCTCCATATCACTCGGCATCAGGGAAATACAAATCAAAACCACCATGAGATATCACCTCACACCAGTCAGAATGGCTAAAATTAACAAGTCAGGAAATGACAGATGCTGGCGAGGATGCGGAGAAAGGGGAACCCTCCTACACTGTTGGTGGGAATGCAAGCTGGTGCAACCACTCTGGAAAACAGCATGGAGGTTCCTCAAAATGTTGAAAATAGAACTACCCTATGACCCAGCAATTGCACTACTGGGTATTTACCCTAAAGATACAAACATAGTGATCCGAAGGGGCACATGCACCCGAATGTTTATAGCAGCAATGTCTACAATAGCCAAACTATGGAAAGAACCTAGATGTCCATCTACAGACGAATGGATAAAGAAGACGTGGTATATATACACAATGGAATACTATGCAGCCATCAAAAGAAATGAAATCTTGCCATTTGCGACGACGTGGATGGAACTAGAGGGTATCATGCTTAGCGAAATAAGTCAATCGGAGAAAGACAACTATCATATGATCTCCCTGATATGAGGGAGAGGAGATGCAACATGGGGGGTCGAGGGGGCAGGAGAAGAGTAAATGAAACAAGATGGGATTGGGAGGGAGACAAACCATAAGTGACTCTTAATCTCACAAAACAAACTGAGGGTTGATGGAGGGAGGGGGTTGGGAGAGGGGGTGGGGTTATGGATATTGGGGAGGGTATGTGCTATGGTGAGTGTTGTGAAGTGTGTAAACCTGGCGATTCACAGACCTGTACCCCTGGGGATAAAAATATATGTTTATAAAGCTGTTAAAAAAAAAAGAAAGAAAGGATGAATCCCCAAGTTTTGTAGCAACATGGACGGGACTGGAAGAGATTATGCTGAGTGAAATAAGTCAAGCAGAGAGAGTCAATTATCATATGGTTTCACTTATTTGTGGAGCATAACAAATAGCATGGAGGACAAGGGGAGATGGAGAGGAGAAGGGAGTTGAGGGAAATTGGAAGGGGAGGTGAACCATGAGAGACTATGGACTCTGAAAAACGATCTGAGAATTTTCAAGGGGTGGGGGGGTGGGAGGTTGGGGGCACCAGGTTGTGGGTATTGTAGAGGGCACGGATTGCATGGAGCACTGGGTGTGGTGCAAAAATAATGAATACTGTTATGCTGAAATAAAATAAAAAAATTAAAATGCAAAAAAAAAAAAAAACTATAAACATTTGCTGGAGACATAACATATATAGGAAACCATAAAGACCTCAGCAAACAGTCACTGTAAAATCACTAAATGTCACCAAAAAAAGATAAAGGAATTCAATAAGGTTTTAGGACACAAAATAACTGCACAGATATCCATTTCATTTCCATAAACTAATAAGGAATAATCAGGAAGAAAATTTTAAGAAAAAATTGCATTTACAATTGCACCAAAAATCACAAAATACCAAGGAATATATTTAACCAAGGCGGCGAAACACCTGTACTTTGAAATCTATTTTAAAAAATATGAAAGAAATTAAAGATGACACAAACATATGGACAAACATTCCATATTCATGGATTGGGAAAACTAATATTGTTAAAATGTACACTACCCAAACCATCAACACATGTAATGCAATCCCTATTAAAATGCCAACAGCTTTTTCTTTCCCAGAATTTGAACAATCTTAAAATTTATACAGAACCAGGGAAAAGGATGCTGGGTAGCCAAAGCTGTCTTGAAAAAGAAAAACAGAGTTGGAGGTATCACAATTCCAGATTTGAAGTTATCTTATAAAGATGTAGTAATTAAAAGAGCATGGCACAATTTTTGATGGGGTCTTTGCCCGGGGTTTAGGAACCAAGGTAATGCTGTTTTCATCAAACGAGTATGGAAGTTTTCCTTCTCTTCCCATTTTGTAGACATCTTCTGAAGATTAGGCATTATTTCTTCTTTAAATGTTTGGTAGAATTCCCCTGGGAAGCCATCTGGCCCTGGACTCTTGTTTGTGGAAGGTTTTTGATTACTGCTTCAATTTTGTTACTGGTTATTGGTCTATTCAGATTATCAGCTTATTCCTGTTTCAGTCTTAGTAGTTTATACGTTTCCAGGAAGGCATCCATTTCCTCCAGGTAGCTTAATTTATTGGAATATAGTTGCTGATAATAATTTCTAACAATTGTTTCTATTTCCTTGGTGTTAGTCATGATCTCTCCCTTTTCATTCATAATTCCATTAATTTGGAACCTTTCCCTTTTCTTTTGGATGAGTCTAGCTGGAGGTTTATTGATATTAATTTTTCAAAGAACCAGTTTCAAGTCTTGTTGATCTGCTGTAATGTTTTCTTTTTGTAGTTTCTAATTCATTGTTTTCTGCTCTCTTCGTTATTTCTCTTCTGCTTACTTTAGGTTTTATTTGTTGTTCTTTCTCCCATTCTTTTAGGTGTAAGGTTAGCTTGTGTGTTTGGGATTTTTCTACTTTTTTTCAGTGAGGTTTGCATGGCTTTATTTTTCTCCCTTGGGACCGACTTTGCGTAACCCACAGGTTTTGGACCGATGTGTTTTTGTTCTCATTGGTTCCCATGAATTGTTTAAGTTCTTCCTTAATTTTCTGTTTGGCCCAAATATTCTTTAACAGGATGGTCTTTAGCTTCCATCTGTTTGAACTCCTTTCATTTTTTTTTTATTGAGTTTCAATTTCAAAAGATTATGGTTTGAGAATATGCAGGGGATAGTCTCAATCTTTTGATATTGAATGAGACCTGATTTGTGAGATAGTGTGTGTTCTATTTTGGAGAAAAATTGTATGTGCATTTTAGAAGAATGAGTATTCTGTTGTTTTAGGGTAGAATGTTCTGTTATATATATATATATATTCCATCTGGTCCAATGTGTCCTTAAAAGCTCTTGTTTCTTTGTTGATCTTCTGCTTAGATGATCTGTCCATTGCTGAGAGTGGAGTGTTGAGGTTAAAGTATTAAGCTATTAAAGTGTTATTATCAATATGATTCTTTATTTTGGTTAACATTTGGCTTATGTAGTTGGCTGTTGGCTGCTCCTGCTTTGGGGACATAGATATTTCCAATTGTTAAATCTTCTTGTTGGAGTGATCATTTAAGAATAATATAGTGCCATTGGTGGGAATGCAAGTTGGTGCAGATACTTTGGAAAACAGTGTGGAGACTCCTTAAGAAATTAAAAATAGAGCTTCCCTATGACCCTGCAATTGCACTACTGGGTATTTACCCCAAAGATACAGATGTAGTGAAAAGAAGGGCCATCTCTACCCCAATGTTCATAGCAGCAATGGCCACAGTCATCAAACTGTGGAAAGAACCAAGATGCCCTTCAACAGACAAATGGATAGGAAGATGTGGCCCATATACACTATGGAGTATTAAGCCTCCATCAGAAAGGATGAATACCCAATTTTTGTAGCAACATGGACGGGACTGGAAGAGATTATACTGAGTGAAATAAGTCAAGCAAAAAGAGTCAATCATCATATGGTTTCACTTATTTGTGGAGCATAAGAAATAACATGGAGGACATGGGGAGATGGAGAGGAGAAGGGAGTTGAGGGAAATTGGAGGAGGAGATGAACCATGAACAAAACAATCTGAGGGTTTTGAAGGGGGGGGTGGGAGCTTGGGGGAGCCAGGTGGTGGGTATTAAGGAGGGCACGTATTGCATGGAGCACTGGGTGTGGTGCATAAACAATGAATTCTGGTACACTGAAAAGAAATTTAAAAAATTTTTTGAAAAGAATGATATAGTGTCCTTCTCTATCTCTTAGTACAGTCTTGACCATAAATCTAATTTGTCTGATATGAGAATTGCTACCATAGTTTCCTTTGAGGTCTGTTGGCATTAAAAATGGTTCTATTTCCCCTTACTTTCAGTCCAGATGTACCTCTAGACTCAAAATGAGGCTCATGTAGACAGCATACAGTGGGGTCATGTCTTTTTATCCAATCTGCAACCCTGTGCCATTTCATGGGAGCATGTAGGCTGTTCATGTTGACAGTGACTATTGAAAAATACGGTTTTAGTGCCATCATGTTGTCTGTGAAGTCCCTGTTTCTAAAGATTGACTCTGTAAATTTCTAGTTTATATTATTCCTGGGGTCTTTCTTCCTTTATAGAATCCCCCTTACTATTTCTTGCATGGTGGATTGATGGTCACATATCCTTTCAGTATCTGCCAGTCCTGGAAGCTCTTTATCTTTCCATCCATTCTGAATGACATCCTTGCTGGAAAAAAAATCCTTGGCTGCACATTCTTCTCATTTAGTATCCTCAATATGTATTCCAAGCCCTTTTTGGCTTGTCAAGTCTCTATGGACAGGTCTTCTGTTATTCTAATGTTCCTCCTTCTGTACATAAGAAATCTCTTCCCCCTAGCTGCTTTCAGGATTGCTTCCTTGGTTCTAAGATTTGTGAGTTTTACTATTATACATTGGGGCATTGATCTGTTCTCGTTAATTTGGGGAGGGGTCCTCTCTGGCTCTTGGACAGGAATGCTAGTTTCATTCCCCAGATTAGGGAAGTTTTCAGCTATGATTTGCTCAAATACGTCTTCTTTAGTCTTCTCCACCACCCCAGGGATCCCAATAATTCTGATACTGGAATGTTTCATGGCGTTATTAATTTCTCTCAGTCTGATCTCTTTGGCTTGAAGGTGTTTATCCTAGGCCTCCTCAGTTTCCTTCTTTTCTATTATCTTATCTTTAGCTCACTGATTCGTTCTTCTGCACCATTTATTCTGGCTGTCAGAGTATCAATTTTAGACTGCATCTCATTCATAGCATTTTTAAGTTCAGCCTGATTTGATCTCATTTCTATCCTTAAAGATTCTATATTGTCACTAACATTTTTCTCAAGCATAGCTACTGACTTCGTGATTGTTACCCTGAAGTCTATCTCTGATATCTTGCTTATATTCATATCCATTACATCTGGGGAAGAGGTCCTGAATATTTTCTTTGTTGGGGGTTCGTCCTCTTAGTCATTCTGTTGAGGTGTGATTGAAGGAACATACAGAATCCAAAGTATTAACTATGACCCAAGCAAGATGCACCATTTTATAGGGACCCAAATGTTGTTGTCCTCCTATTCTTCCAGCCTGTGTTCTGGGGGAAGTGTCTAGCATGTTGTTAGTCATGCAACACTGCCTGGGCAGAGTTTCCCTTCCCCCTGTTGAGGGTGGTGGTCACAGTGGAAACCAGTTTTCTGTTCTCTGGTGGCTTTCTGCATCTCTTATGACTCTTCTGAGAGAAGAAATTGTAGTCTGCTCTTCCTGAGACCTTCAGACCACACTGTATTCATTTCTGTCTGCACTGCTAAAAACAACAGCCTCCATGCTGGTGCACCCCATACAAGCTCTCCCAGATGTTGATCCCAGGACTGTAGCCTGTCTCTTCCCTTTGTGCTTCTAAAACTGTGAGATGGCCCCAGTTTGTGCACCCACACTCCAACTCCTGGATCCCATGTGGGGATGGCACTAATGTCCTTTTCCAACCACTACCAGCCTGTGAGTCTGTGCTCTGTCCCGAGTGCAGGACTCTTTTGTGCTCTGGTGTTACATCACCTTCCTGGAACCAGCTAATGACGTCTCCCTCCCCCTTCCATTTATCTTCTGATATGTGTCCACAGAATCCTGGCTCCACTATTCATACCTTATGACCACCAGATATTTTCTGCTTGTAGAGATCCAGATATATATTCCTACATCTTGGGCTGATTTTGTAGGTGTTCAGAATGGCTTGGTAGATATTCAGCTAGATTCAAGGGACAAGTTGAAATAGGGTCCCCTACTCTTCTGCCATCTTGCCTCCCTCATCAATCTTATATAACATACAGTGCTCATTAAACACATACCCTCAAAAATATCCATCACCCAGTTACCCCATCCCACTGCCCCCTCCCTTCCAGCAACCCTCAATTTGTTTCTTAAGATTAAGAGTCTTTTGTGGTTTGTCTCCCTCTCTACTACTTTCATCTTGTTTCATTATTTTCACTCTTCCCCTATGATCCTATGGCTTGCTTCTTAAATTCCACATATCAGTGAGATCATATGATACTTGTCTTTCTCTGACTGACATAATTCATATGGGCCAGTCTCCAGAATTGACATATGTTAGGCCATGAAATAAGTTGAAGTAAGTTTAAAATGTGGGAACATAAAAACCATCTTTTCTGATAGAATGTAATGAGGCTTAACAATGAATAACAGAAGAAGTAGTAAACATAGTTATTATTTTAAAGATTTTATTTATTTATTTGATAGAGACAGATCCCATAAGTAGTGATGGGGCAATGGAAGAGGGAGACAAAGACCCACCACATAGCAGGGAGCCCAATGCAGGGATGGATCCCAGGACTCTGGGATCATGACCTGAGCTGAAGGCAGACACTTAACAGACTGAGCCACCTACTTGCCTCTGGAACTCATAATTATATGATATTAAACAATACACTATTTGAGAAATAAAGTGTTTAAGAAATCACAGTGGATAAAAAGAAAAGAAAACAACTTGAGGCATATGGAAACAGAAACAAAGATACTGAAACCTGTTAAGTTCATATAAATCATTGTTAAGGAGAATTGCAGTAAACATTTACATTTAACAAACAAGAAATTTCTCAAATCAACAACTAAATGTTATAATTTAATTAACTAGAAAAAGAAAATGAAAGTTAAACCCAAAGCTTGAAAAGGAAAAAATACTAAAGATTACAGGAGACATGACAACAGTATAGAAAAAGCAGCAAAGAAAGATGTCAAAACTAAATGAAGGTTCTTTGAAAATTGACAAAACTTTAACTATATCAAATAAGAAAAAAAAAGACTCAATTGCACCTGGGTGACTCAGATGGTAAGCATCTGCCTTTGGCTCAGGTCATGATATCTAGGTCCTGGTATACAGTCCCACATCTGGCTCCCAGATCAGTAGGAAGTCTGCTTCTCCTTCTCCCTCTGCCTCTGCCTGCCCCCCTGCTTGTACTCTCTCTGTCTCTCTATCAAATAAAGAAGTAAATAAATAAAAAATAAATCTATCTTTATTTTTTTAAAGATTTTATTTATTTATTTGACAGAGATCAGAAGTAGGCAGAGAAGCAGGCAGAGAAAGAGAGGAGGAAGCAGGCTCCCTGCTGAGCAGAGAGCCTGATGTGGGGTTCGATCCCAGGACCCTGGGATCATAACCTGAGCTGAAGACAGAGGCTTTAACCCACTGAGCCACCCAGGTGCCCCAATAAATCTATCTTTAAAAGAGAAGTCTCAAAATAACAATATCAACAGTGGGTAAATTATCACAAGTTTTATAGATACAAAACAAATATGAATGGAATTTGAATAATTATACATTAACAAATTGGATAACCAATAATAAATGGATAAATTCCAAAAGCAAGCACAAGACCAAGACTGAGTTATGAAGAAATATAAAATTTGAGAAGATGTACAATTAGTAAGGAAATTGAATAAGTATTTAAATCTATGCAAGTCAAAAAGTCCTCAGGCCAAAATGAGTTCACCGGTTAAATTTTCCAAGTGTACAAAACCAAATTAACACAATTTTTTTAAACTCTTGCAAAAACTAGAGAAGAATAGAATACATACTTATTCATTCTTTGAGGCCAACATTGTCCTGATAACAAAGCCAGAAATGATATTGGTCTGTATATCAGTCTTTATATAAAAGTTTCATAAAATACTAGCAGTCCTAATTCATCAGTACATGAAAAGTATTATACACTGTGACCTAGTTGGATTTATTCTTGGAATGTCAGGATTGTTCAATATATGAATGTAAATATATACAATGCACCACAGGAACAGAATAAAGGAAATTTCATGCACCAAAAAAAAAAAAAAAACTTTGAAAAAGAATAAGATGGGAGGGTTAGAGTACCTGTTTTGAGAACTAAGCATAAGACAATAGTAATCAAAACAGAATGGCACCCCAATAGCTAAGATCACCTTGAGAAAAAAGAACAAAGCTAGAGGTATCACAATCACAGATTTCAAGCTACTACAAAGCTAAATTAATAAAACAAAACAAACAAGCAAAAAAACCATGGTGCTGGAACAGAAACTGCCACATAAATCAATACAACAAAACACCTCAGAAATAAACCCACACTTATATGGTCAATTAATCTACAAAGAAAGGTGGATATGAATGTACAGTGGGAGAAAGGACAGTCTCTTCAGTAAAGGGTGCTGTGAAACCTGAACACCTTAATCCAAAGGAATTAAATTGAGTCATTTTCTACACCATACACAAATATTAAAAAAATGGATGTTCTCAAGTCTTTCTCGAAAAGGAAATTATCGCCTTGACTTTGACCATAAAAACATATTTCTAGATGTGACTTCTCTGGAAGGAAAAGAAAAAATCCACATTAAACTCTTAGGACTACAGCATTTGTTTTCCTAAATGCAAAGTGAAAGAAACCATAAACAAAGCAAAAAGGCTAGATTCTGATTGGAAGAAGATATTTGCAAATTATATATTCAATAAAGGGTTAACATCCAAAATATATAAAGAACTTATACATGAGAGACATAATATTCAAGAAATCTGAATAAATATATTTGTTTGCCCACTGAATTGACATTTAACACAACTATTAAAACAGCTACAGAAATTATCAGAATTCATTTCTAAACTTTGTCCTAAGGGCATGCTGAGCTATTGGTGATTTAACCTGCATTGTTCATGTCTCAGTGGACATTCCCAAGTGAATACACACACAAAACAGCAAGTGTTATCCTTAATCTCCAAAGATGTCCTGAAATCATGATTGCTGTTCAGTTTTTATGGAGTTATATAAAATGTCAAGGGCAGGGGTGAGAGAGAAGTATAAATAGGTTTGAAAAATATTCAAATCTATTCAGAAAAATGACTTCGTTCATATGATGATGGGAAGATCGATGTCAGTTACTCAAACCAGTAAGTTTGCAAATATCCACTATAATAAAAGTACATGTCTTAGTCATATTTTTATTTATCATTTGAAGTTGAGATACTTCTGTAATGCTTAAGATAATTTTTTTTTATTTTTTTCAGCATAACAGTATTCATTATTTTTGCACCACACCCAGTGCTCCATGCAATCCGTGCCCTCTACAATACCCACCACCTGGTGCCCCCAACCTCCCACCCCCCACCCCTTCAAAATTCTCAGATCGTTTTTCAGAGTCCATAGTCTCTCATGGTTCACCTCCCCTTCCAATTTCCCTCAACTCCCTTCTCCTCTCCATCTCCCCTTGTCCTCCATGCTATTTGTTATGCTCCACAAATAAGTGAAACCATATGATAATTGACTCTCTCTGCTTGACTTATTTCACTCAGCATAACCTGGCGATTCGCAGACCTGTACCCCTGGGGATAAAAATATATGTTTATAAAGCTGTAAAAAAAAAAAAAAAAAAAAAAAAAAAGAAAGAAAGAAAGGATGAATCCACAAGTTTTGTAGCAACATGGACGGGACTGGAAGAGATTATGCTTAAGATAATTTTGATTAGAATTAATTTAAAAACTTTTTAAATAAACTATTAGAATTAACAATTGATACATTCTAGTATTTAATTAACTATGGAAATTCAAAGGAAAGTTTTATTTGACTGAAATCAACTTAAAAATATATAATTTTTTATTTTTGTATATTTCATATATATTAGATATATATTAAAACTTAAAAGGTAAATATATTGCTTACATACATTGTACTTTGAAAAAACACGAAGCTCTCTTAAAACACAGAACATTATAGATCTCTTGAAAGAATTTGTGTTGTACCTTATAATTTACTGTGAAGTGGTAGAAAATATGGTGGAATTGATATTCTAATCAACAGTTGATATTATCTACAAGCATCAGTGAACTTTTTTTCTGGATTTATGGTAAATAAAACTAAGGTGTACACTAAATGATACTATATTCATAAAAATAGGGTCACTTTAAAAATAATAATTCTGACAAAATATATGCTAAATATATAATGCAAATTGGACTGAAAATGTGAGAATTTGTCTGAACCAAGGGATTTTTAGAAAAAAATAATTGAATTTGAAACAGACATATTATCCATTGGGAAAGGAAATGCATATTGAGTCCAGAGCTGTAATATACCCCCTGAAGGTGGGGGAGATTACAACTAAATAAAGAATACTTCAGTATGGCATATGTAGATTAAACTTTATTTCACAGAACTAGAGCTGTTTTCATGCACATATTATGTTGTGATCACATAGCTGTTGATCCTATCAGGTTAATTCTTTTGGCATTATAGATTATTTACTGGACTGAAATCATTCCCAATTTAAGATTGACAGTTTAGGAAATGAGTGATGTAATCTATGTAAGAGTTGGTCAAGTTTGGAAATAAGATTTTAACGAGTCTGAGTGAGAATAGCTGCACTGTTTACAATAGAAAATGATTTAGGGGCTCTCTGGATGGGAAGGAAATGAGGGTCTTCATAAGAAACAATGTTGAGTCATATTGGGTAGGCTTTAGGTGGGCTCACATGAAATGAATAAAGCTAGCATGTATAAGTCCAAATCATCAATAGTGAGTATAGGGGGTAAAAAAACACATTTTCTATTTCTTTCCTGGATTTGTGGTGGGGGCTATTTTACCAATGAGTGCAAAGTGGATAAATGTTTCCCAAAACAAATATTAATTGCTTATGCAGGGTTTTTCCTTATATGCATCTGGCTTTTCTAATTAAATGACTTCTTGCCTATATTTTACTCAAAAGTGTAAGATGGAATTTGCAGTAATAGTCAAATGGTAATGACTATATCTGTGTATGGTGGCAATATTTTTTAATGCAAATGACACATTCTGGAAATAATTCAGGCATTCATAGGAATAGTAGTATGTTATGATTATTTTTATTTTAACACAAATTTTGGCCAATTGTCCTGCTCTCTGTTTTTAACTATTGCATTTTTTAAAATTGTCTTTTGGGGCACCCAGGTGGCTCAGTCAGTAAAGTGTCTGCCTTAGGCTCGGGTCATGATCCCAAGGTTCTTATATTAAGCCTTGCATCTGGCTCCTTGATTGGCAGGGTGCCTGATTCTCCCTCTCCTGCTCCCCTTCTTGTGTTTCAAATATACAGTGTTCTTAACTACATTTAAACTGCTGTACAACAAATCTTATTCAACATGTATACTGGAAGCTATAGCATTTGACCCATGTCTTCTCTTTTCTCCCTTCCATTTAGACACTGACAACTATCATTCTAATCTGTACTTCTGTTTTTGGCTTATTTCACTTAGCTTAGTGTCCTCCAGGTTGATCAATGCTGCTGTTGTTGTGATTGATATATATCTCCAATTTGCTTATCCATTTATTTATCAATAAATAAATAAAATTAATATCCATATTTATCTATTAGGAATAATACTACAATAATAGTTATAAGAGCACAAGTATATGTTCAAACTTGATTTCATTTCATTTTGTTTTCTTTGGATGTTTTCCAGAAGTGGGATTGTTGGATCATGTGGTAGTTTTACTTTTAACTTTTTTCTTTTTTTTTTTTTTTGACTGAAACAATGTTTTATTATCTGTAGCTAATAACTGCATATTAGAAAATTTCCAAGAATTGGCAAAGAGTAATTGCCTAAATTTTTTTTTGATGGATGGTATTCATTTATTTATTTATTTATTTTTAAATTTTTTTAAATTTTTTATTTTTTCAGCATAACAATATTCATTATTTTTGCACCACACCCAGTGTTCCATGCAATGCGTGCCCTCTACAATACCCACCACCTGGTGCCCACAACCTCCCACCCCCCCACCCCTTCAAAATTCTCAGATCGTTTTTCAGAGTCCATAGTCTCTCATGGTTCACCTCCCCTTCCAATTTCCCTCAACTCCCTTCTCCTCTCCGTCTCCCCTTGTCCTCCATGCTATTTGATATGCTCCACAAATAAGTGAAACCATATGATAATTGACTCTATCTGCTTGACTTATTTCACTCAGCATAATCTCTTCCAGTCCCGTCCATGTTCTACAAAACTTGGGAATTCATCCTTTCTTTTTTCTTTTTTTCTTTTTTTTTACAGCTTTATAAACATATATTTTTATCCCCAGGGGTACAGGTCTGCGAATCGCCAGGGTTACACACTTCACAACACTCACCATAGCACATACTCTCCCCAATATCCATAAACCCACCCCTCTCCCAACCCCCTCCCCCCATCAACCCTCAGTTTGTTTTGTGAGATTAAGAGTCACTTATGGTTTGTCTCCCTCCCAATCCCATCTTGTTTCATTTACTCTTCTCCTACCCCCTCAACCCCCCATGTTGCATCTACTCTCCCTCATATCAGGGAGATCATATGATAGTTGTCTTTCTCCGATTGACTTATTTCGCTAAGCATGATATCCTCTAGTTCCATCCACGTCGTCGCAAATGGCAAGATTTCATTTCTTTTGATGGCTGCATAGTATTCCATTGTGTATATATACCACATCTTCTTTATCCATTCGTCTGCAGATGGACATCTAGGTTCTTTCCATAGTTTGGCTATTGTAGACATTGCTGCTATAAACATTCGGGTGCACGTGCCCCTTCGGATCACTACGTTTGTATTTTTAGGGTAAATACCCAGCAGTGCAATTACAGGGTCATAGGGTAGTTCTATTTTCAACATTTTGAGGAACCTCCATGCTGTTTTCCAGAGGGGTTGCACCAGCTTGCATTCCCACCAACAGTGTAGGAGGGTTCCCCTTTCTCCGCATCCTCGCCAGCATCTGTCATTTCCTGACTTCTTAATTTTAGCCATTCTAACTGGTGTGAGGTGATATCTCATGGTGGTTTTGATTTGTATTTCCCTGATGCCGAGTGATATGGAGCACATTTTCAGGTGTCTGTTGGCCATCTGGATGTCTTCTTTGCAGAAATGTCTGTTCCCGTCCTCTGCCCATTTCTTGATTGGATTATTTGTTCTTTGGGTGTTGAGTTTGCTAAGTTCTTTATAGATTTTGGACACTAGCCCTTTATCTGATATGTCATTTGCAAAAATCTTCTCCCATTCTGTCAGTTGTCTTTTGGTTTTGTTAACTGTTTCCTTTGCTGTGCAAAAGCTTTTGATCTTGATAAAACCCCAAAAGTTCATTTTTGCCCTTGCTTCCCTTGCCTTTGGTGATGTTCCTAGGAAGATGTTGCTGCGGCTGACGTCGAAGAGGTTGCTGCCTGTGTTCTCCTCGAGGATTTTGATGGATTCCTTTCTCACATTGAGATCCTTCATCCATTTTGAGTCTATTTTTGTGTGTGGTGTAAGGAAATGATCCAATTTCATTTTTCTGCATGTGGCTGTCCAATTTTCCCAACACCATTTATTGAAGAGGCTGTCTTTTTTCCATTGGACATTCTTTCCTGCTTTGTCGAAGATGAGTTGACCATAGAGTTGAGGGTCCATTTCTGGGCTCTCTATTCTGTTCCATTGATCTATGTGTCTGTTTTTGTGCCAGTACCATGCTGTCTTGATGATGACAGCTTTGTAATAAAGCTTGAAGTCCGGAATTGTGATGCCACCAACTTTGGCTTTCTTTTTCAATATTGCTTTGGCTATTCGAGGTCTTTTCTGGTTCCATATAAATTTTAGGATTATTTGTTCCATTCCTTTGAAAAAAATGGATGGGACTTTGATAGGAATTGCATTAAATGTGTAGATTGCTTTAGGTAGCATAGACATTTTCACAATATTTATTCTTCCAATCCAGGAGCATGGAACATTTTTCCATTTCTTTGTGTCTTCCTCAATTTCATTCATGAGTACTTTATAGTTTTCTGTGTATAGATTCTTAGTCTCTTTGGTTAGGTTTATTCCTAGGTATCTTATAGTTTTGGGTGCAATTGTAAATGGGATGGACTCCTTAATTTCTCTTTCTTCTGTCTTGTTGTTGGTGTAGAGAAATGCAACTGATTTCTGTGCATTGATTTTATATCCTGACACTTTACTGAATTCCTGTACAAGTTCTAGCAGTTTTGGAGTGGAGTCTTTTGGGTTTTCCACATATAGTATCATCTCATCTGCAAGGAGTGATAGTTTGACTTCTTCTTTGCCGATTTGGATGCCTTTAATTTCCTTTTGTTGTCTGATTGCTGAGGCTAGGACTTCTAGTACTATGTTGAATAGCAGTGGTGATAACGGACATCCCTGCCGTGTTCCTGACCTTAGCGGAAAAGCTTTCAGTTTTTCTCCATTGAGAATGATATTTGGGGTGGGTTTTTCATAGATGGCTTTGATAATATTGAGGTATGTGCCGTCTATCCCTACACTTTGAAGAGTTTTGATCAGGAAGGGATGCTGTACTTTGTCAAATGCTTTTTCAGCATCTATGGAGAGTATCATATGATTCTTGTTCTTTCTTTTATTAATGTGTTGTATCACATTGATTGATTTGCGGATGTTGAACCAACCTTGCAGCCCTGGAATAAATCCCACTTGGTCGTGGTGAATAATCCTTCTAATGTACTGTTGAATCCTATTGGCTAGTATTTTGGCGAGAATTTTTGCATTTCTGTTCATCAAGGATATTGGTCTGTAGTTCTCTTTTTTGTTGGGATCCTTGTCTGGTTTTGGGATCAAGGTGATGCTGGCCTCATAAAATGAGTTTGGAAGTTTTCCTTCCATTGCTATTTTTTGGAACAGTTTCAGGAGAATAGGAATTAGTTCTTCTTTAAATGTTTGGTAGAATTCCCCCGGGAAGCCGTCTGGCCCTGGGCTTTTGTTTGTTTGGAGATTTTTGATGACTGTTTCAATCTCCTTACTGGTTATGGGTCTGTTCAGGCTTTCCATTTCTTCCTGGTTCAGTTGTGGTAGTTTATATGTCTCTAGGAATGCATCCATTTCTTCCAGATTGTCAAATTTGTTGGCGTAGAGTTGCTCATAGTATGTTCTTATAATTGTCTGTATTTCTTTGGTGTTCGTTGTGATCTCTCCTCTTTCATTCATGATTTTATTTATTTGGGTCCTCTCTCTTTTCTTTTTGATAAGTCTGGCCAGGGGTTTATCAATCTTATTAATTCTTTCAAAGAACCAGCTCCTAGTTTCGTTGATTTGTTCTATTGTTTTTTTGGTTTCTATTTCATTGATTTCTGCTCTGATCTTTATGGTTTCTCTTCTCCTGCTGGGTTTAGGCTTTCTTTCTTGTTCTTTCTCCAGCTCCTTTAGGTGTAGGGTTAGGTTGTGTACCTGAGACCTTTCTTGTTTCTTGAGAAAGGCTTGTACCGCTATATATTTTCCTCTCAGGACTGCCTTTGTTGTGTCCCACAGATTCTGAATCGTTGTGTTTTCATTATCATTTGTTTCCATAAATTTTTTCAATTCTTCTTTAATTTCCTGGGTGACCCATTCATTCTTTAGAAGGATGCTGTTTAGTCTCCATGTATTTGGGTTCTTTCCAAATTTCCTCTTGTGATTGAGTTCTAGCTTTAGAGCATTGTGGTCTGAAAATATGCAGGGAATGATCCCAATCTTTTGATACCAGTTGAGACTTGATTTAGGACCAAGAATGTGATCTATTCTGGAGAATGTTCCATGTGCACTAGAGAAGAATGTGTATTCTGTTGCTTTGGGATGAAATGTTCTGAATATATCTGTGATGTCCATCTGGTCCAGTGTGTCATTTAAGGCCTTGATTTCCTTGTTGATCTTTTGCTTGGATGATCTGTCCATTTCAGTGAGGGGAGTGTTGAAATCCCCTACTATTATTGTATTCTTGTCGATGTGTTTCTTTGATTTTGTTATTAATTGGTTTATATAGTTGGCTGCTCCCACGTTAGGGGCATAGATATTTAAAATTGTTAGATCTTCTTGTTGGACAGTTCCTTTGAGTATGATATAGTGTCCTTCCTCATCTCTTATTATAGTCTTTGGCTTAAAATCGAATTGATCTGATATAAGGATTGCCACTCCTGCTTTCTTCTGATGTCCATTAGCATGGTAAATTCTTTTCCACCCCCTCACTTTAAACCTGGAGGTGTCTTCGGGTTTAAGATGAGTTTCTTGTAGGCAACATAAAGATGGGTTTTGTTATTTTATCCATTCTGATACCCTGTGTCTTTTGATTGGGGCCTTTAGCCCATTAACATTCAGGGTAAGTATTGAGAGATATGAATTTAGTGCCATTGTATTGCCTGTAAGGTGACTGTTATTGTATATTGTCTCTGTTTCGTTCTGATCTACTACTTTTAGGGTCTCTCTTTGCTTAGAGGACGCCTTTCAATATTTCCTGTAGAGCTGGTTTGGTATTTGCAAATTCTTTCAGTTTTTGTTTGTCCTGGAAGCTTTTAATCTCTCCTTCTATTTTCAATGATAGCCTAGCTGGATATAGTATTCTTGGCTGCATGTTTTTCTCATTTAGTACTCTGAATATATCATGCCAGCTTTTTCTGGCCTGCGAGGTCTCTGTGGATAAGTCTGCTGCCAATCTAATATTTTTACCATTGTATGTTACAGACTTCTTTTCCCGGGCTGCCTTCAGGATCTTTTCTTTGTCACTAAGACTTGTAAATTTTACTATTAGGTGACGGGGTGTGGACCTATTCTTATTGATTTTGAGGGGGTTCTCTGAACCTCCTGGATTTTGATGCTTGTTCCCTTTGCCATATTGGGGAAATTCTCTCCAATAATTCTCTCCAATATACCTTCTGCTCCCCTCTCTGTTTCCTCTTCTTCTGGAATCCCAATTATTCTAATGTTGTTTCGTCTTATGGTGTCACTTATCTCTCGAATTCTCCCCTCGTGGTCCAGTAGCTGTTTGTCCCTCTTTTGCTCAGCTTCTTTATTCTCTGTCATTTGGTCTTCTATATTGCTAATTCTTTCTTCTGCCTCATTTATCCTAGCAGTGAGAGCCTCCATTTTTGATTGCACCTCATTGATAGCTTTTTTTATTTCAACTTGGTTAGATTTTAGTTCTTTTATTTCTCCAGAAAGGGCTTTTATATCTCCTGAGAGGGTTGCTTTAATATCTTCCATGCCTTTTTCAAGCCCGGCTAGAACCTTGAGAATCATCATTCTGAACTCTATATCTGACATATTACCAATGTCTGTATTGATTAGGTCCCTAGCCTTTGGTACTGCCTCTTGTTCTTTTTTTTGTTGTGAATTCTTCCGCCTTGTCATTTTGTCCAGATAAGAGTTTATGAAGGAGCAAGTAAAATACTAAAAGGGTGGCAACAACCCCAGGAAAATATGCTTTAGCCAAATCAGAAGAGATCCTGAATTGTGAGGGGGGAGAAAGGGGATAAAAAGGGGTTCAGAAAGAAAGAAAAAAAAAAAAAAGAAAGAAACTATTAAAAAAAGAACGCCGATAAATAAAAAATATAAAAAGAGGGAAAAAAAATATATATATATATTAGATAAACTATTTTAAAAACGTTAAAAAAAGAAAACAGTAAAAGTTAAAAAATTTAGCAGAAGAGGAGAAAAAGAAAAAAAAATTGAAAAAGAGAAAAAAATTAAATTAACTGCAAGGCTAAAAAATCATGGGGAGAAAGCCATGAGTTCCGTGCTTTGCTTTCTTCTCCTCTGGAATTCCGCCGCTCTCCTTGGTAGGTGAACTTAGTCCTGGCTGGGTTTCCTATTGATCTTCTGGCGGAGCGGCCTGTTGTAGTGATTCTCAAGCGTCTTTGCCCCAGGCGGAGTTGCACCGCCCTTACCCAGGGCCTCGCTGAGTCATCCGCTTGGGTTTGCTGGGTTTGCTTTCGGGAGCTTTTGTTCCCTGAGCGCTTTCCCTAGAGTCCAAAGGATGGGAATAAAGATGGCGGCCTCCCGGTCTCCGGCCTGGAGGAGCCAAGAGCCCGGGGCCCCACTCCTCAGTGCGCCCTCAGAGAACAGCGCCCAATGACTCCCGTCACCCTGGCCTCTGGCCGCGCTCCGAGCTGACCGAGCCTGCGACCGGTTCAAGGTAACCCCGAGCTGAGAGTCACTCCTCGGCTCTGTCTCTGCAGCCGGCTTCCCCGTTCTAATACCGGTAAGCTCTGCGACACTCAGACACCCCCGATCCTTCTGTGACCCTGCGGGAGCTGAGGCCGCGCTGACCCCGCCTGGGCTTCACCCCAGTTAAGCCTCTGGAGCGATGTCCCTCAGTGGAACAGACTTTTAAAAGTCCTGATTTTGCTCCGTTGCTCCGCCGCTCGCCAGGAACCGGCCCCTCCCCCTGCGGTCTATCTTCCCGTCGCTTTGGATTCACTTTTCTGCCAGTCCTACCTTGCAGAAAGTGGTTGATTTTCTGTTTCTGGAATTGCTGTTCTTCTTCTCTTCAATCTCCCGTTGGATTTGTAGGTGTTTGCAATCTTTAGATAAGCTATTTAGCTGATCTCCCGCTACCCGAAGTAGTCTCAGCCTGCTACTTCTCCGCCATCTTGACTCTAATTTCTACTTTTAACTTTTCGAAGAACGTCTATACTATTTTCTTAGTAGCTATACTAATTAAAATTCCCATCAATAGCATTCAAGTGTTGTGTTTTTCCACACTCTCCCAAACACTCATTATTTTTTTTATAATAGCCATTCTAAAAAGTGTGAGGTCATATCTCCTGATTTTGATCTGTTCTACTGCTGAGGTAAAGGCTCAGAAAGTTGAATTCAGTAGCCCAAGTTAACATTTCTAGTACGTGACAGAACTAGAGTTAGATCTACCATTGGCTCCCAAAATCTGCAACATGTTTTTGCAATAAAGCAAAATAAACTTTTTTTCTATATTAATCAAAACTCAGAGTATACACTGATAAATCAGATATATCTCAAAATATGTGTCTACCTACTTTCTTATTTATCCATCAATGCTTGATTCACCTTTGTTGTATTTCATGCAGGTATACATAGAAGCACAAGGTATATGCACATACAAATACTGTGCATTTTAGATATCTGTGTACAATAAAATCCTTAGGATCACAAGCTCTATAACCATCTAAATAAATAAAAATACACATTGCTTAAATATTTTAAAAGAGCATAATTCCTAAGTCACTAAGCATTCTGAACTCTGTACTGTTTGTTCTTTTTATAGAAACTATTGTGGAAAAAGTAGAAGGCATGAAAAATTTCATGTATATGTATGACATTGCAGAGATACTGTAGGGAACTGTGCTTGGCTGGACTCCAGAAGGTTCTCCTCTCAATAATCAGATTCATTCTAGGAAAGTCATTTGACAATGCTATAAAATCCAGATAATGGATAGCAATGCAAAATAATTATTATCTATGAACATAACAATACAATTATGAAGGAACTTTTCAAAGAACTAAGGTAGACTTTGTGGAGCCAATAGTTTCAAGGTAGTTCCAGGAAATAACATCTGATAGACCTAATTTTATAAAATTCTTCCCCTAGAGATGAGTAAAGGAGGTCCTTTTGGTAAAGTTCACCCAAAAATATGAATGTGCTCTTGAAAAGAAAGGAAGCAATCCAAATTTATTTGAGAGCTGGTGGCGATTTTTTTAACACTCAGATGCTTTAAAAGTTTAGTCTGAGATTCCTTAAAAATTTTCAGGAAAACAATGGAAAGCTTCTAAATGCACATTCTTCTTGCCTCTGTGCAATAATCAGACAAAATCTAATGTGATCAGACTCATTCAATTATCTGAAAGATCTTTCTTAGAGATTCATTAGCTTCAAAATAAAGTCTACATTGTCTCTTACCTAGAGGACATATTTCTACATTTGCCACTGGATCACTTTAGAGTTTTAAGCAATTTATTTCTCATCATATGGAATCCACTTTTCATCTTTAAAATAATGATCTTATATTTGAAAAATCTCTTTATTCTGTAAATATGTGAATCACTACAGTGAAATGTTTTTCATATGTTATTTGTGATTGAATAGGAACATGGGAGACATGGGAAAAATAATATCTGCAATATTAATGTTCCTTATTAAATGTTATTAAAATAAATATGTTAATATTTAATGTATAAACTGGACATTATTTAGTAATGTCAGTTATACATCATTATTTGTATAAACTGGACATTATTTAGAGAATGTATAAACTGGACATTATTTAGAGAATCTTCCTTATTATGATGTAGGAATGAACTGAGTATTTGCATTTATGGGCCAATTTACATTGGAAATAACACAGAGGAGGATGATTCTTTGTAAGCAAAATCACCTAAGGAAACATTGGCATTGGGACAAGACATGGTTTAGAGTTCATTTAGAGGGAGTGATGTGTGTATTCGCTACACCATTGTTTAAAGTAGTATTGTTACAGGGAACAAGAGAAAATATGATTAAGACTCCAAATAAGAGGAAACAAGAACTATTTTGAAATGAACAAAATATGAGCACTGAAGCAATTTATTTAGGCATAAAGGAACTTATATGTCTTCTTGACTCTGTTTCATCTATAGTAAATTTTTAATTAATAGATTTTATATTTTTCTTTTCATTTCTATTTAGGTTTGGTAGTTAAAAATAACCATTTTTATTTCTTTTTTTTATATTTTTAAATTTTTTTCAGTGTTCCAAGATTCATTGTTTATGCACCACACTCAGTGCTCCATGCAATATGTGCTCTCCATAATACCCATGGCCAGGCTAACCCTTATTTCTTAATTGTTGCTTAAATAGTGTTAAGATAGGATTATTTTAAATATGAAATTAATACATAATATCTCTTTCTATCTAGTATTGAAGTTAAGATAGAAAATCTGAAGAGTTTCCTTAAATCTTTGATTTATCATCTGCAAATATGACTGTATCAACCTCAAGAACATTGCTTCACATAGAACCAGAGCACTGCTATAGGTATTTCACAGTAATTTAAGATTCACAACTGCAATAATTTGAGGACATGTAAATTACTAACTGAAATAACTTTTTTATCACACTAGGATATTATTCCAAGAATGCATGGACATGGCATCAAAAAACCACAGGGTAAAATGATGGTCCCATAACCCATTCTCCTTAACATCCAAGGCAAATACTTCAAATTCTCTTAAAGTTCTCCTAATACTTTCTTAATATTTCAAACAGAATGCTCATCTTCTGATGCTGGATTCCTGATTCCCACATATCAGGTCATGATTTGTAATTCAGGCCACTGGATGAAGTGTCATGCTTTCCCTATATCATCATTTTCCCCTCCCATCCTCATTCTGTCAACATAGTTGCAGCACATGTTATGTTTGAGGACATGAACAAAGAGCTTTCTTACATTTCCTTTTTAAGGCTTTTTAAGTCTTTTAAGCCTTGCCAGTCTTGGAAACTCTTAATCTCTCCATCCATTTTGAATGTCAGTCTTGCTGATAAAGTATTCTTGGCTGCATGTTCTTCTCATTTAGTGCGCTGAATATATCTTTCCAGCCCTTTCTGGCTTGCCAGGTCTCTGTGGACAGGTCTGACGTCATTCTGATGGGCTTTCCTCTGTAAGTAAGAAGCCTCTTTTTCCTAGCGGCTTTCAAGAGATTATATCTACAATTATGATTCCTCAATTTGACTATCAGGTGCCTTGATGTTTTTTTGGAATCTACAATCTTGGGTGGAGACCGTTTGGCCTCTAGTACATGAACGCTGGTTCCATTCGCGAGATTGGGAAAATTTTCATGAAGAACTTGTTCCACTATATCTTCTAGACTTCTTTCTTTCTCCTCCCCTTCCAATAATTCCAATAAGAATTCCAATAATTCTGACATTGGAACGTTTCATGGCATCATTTATTTCCCTGATTCTGTTTTCATGGCTTCTAAGCTGTTTGTTCCAGGCTTCCTCCTGATCCTTTCTCTCTATCGGTTTGTTCTCCAGATCACTAATTCTGTTCTGTCTCAGTTACCCTAGCTTTTAGTGAATTTAGATTAGATTGGAATTCATTGAGAGCAATTTGAACATCATCCCTGGTGGCTTTCAGTTCTGCCCTAATCAATTCATTTTGTCATCCATGGCTTTCTCCAACTTAGCTATTGCCTGGATAACTGTTAGCCTCAATTCCCTTTCCGACATATTGTCTATGTCAGTAGCCATTAGCTCTGTTGCAGAAGGACCATTCTCTGAATTTTTCTTCTGTTGGTCATTCCTCCTCCTAGTCATTTGGTGAGAGATGGCTGAATGAATAGAGCTGGATGTATTGACCATGGTGCAGTCAAGGTGCACCCTAGAACACTTCTGAGCAATCAAGAGTCCCCACCCAAATGAAAGAAAAAAAGAAAGAGAGAAAAAAAAAGAAAAAGAGAGAGAGAGAGAGAGACAGGAAAAAAAAAAGAAATATAGAAGAGAAGGCTCAGCCCAAATGGGCGCCAAGGTAAGATTTATGAAGTATACAAACAAAAACAGACATACAAAAAGACTGATAAAAGTATATGACAAGAGAAATATATATATATATATATATATATATATATATATATATATATATATATGTGTGTGTGTATATATATACACACATATATATATATATATGCAAAATAAACAAACAAAAAAAGAAACTCATCTACAAGAACCCCAAGTATAAGATTTACATAGTACCAGGACAAACACAAATACACAGAAACACTGGTGGAAGAAAAAGATGGGAGAGTGGATATAAATTCTCAGTGTGGGTGAGGAAAGTTATTTTGATTCTTCCTGGATGTATCTTGATATCTTGGTTAAAGGACTCAACTTTCCAAAGATAAAGTGGGATTAAAAATTGGTTTATGTATAGTGGTAGCATTGATTGGGGAAAGGGGATTACCTTGAAGTTTGACTCTATATGAATATTAAAAAATAAAAAATAAAAATAAAAAAAGAAGTAACTAAACTAAACTAAAATTTTTAAAAAATTAAGAAAATAGAAAAGCAAAAGAAAAACTCAGGTATATGTATCAAAAAGTTCAGGTTGAAAGGTTATTATGGAACTTGATGTACTGGACATCTTACTGTGATGGTAAATAGGCTAAAATATTATCTATATAAAAAATTTTAAAAATTAAAAAATGGACCAGAATAGTGGGAACGAATTAAAAATAAAAGTTGTATCTATGAAGGAGTGGTGGTTGTTCTCTTGTCGTCTTTTTTCTTTCTTTCTTTCTTTTTTCCAGTTGTCTTTCTGGGTTAGGGGCCTGCCTCGCGGGTTTTCAGGCAGTGTTTCCTGAGTTAAGTCCTCCTGCCCCCCTCAAGGGGGTGGGCTCTGAGGAAACCGGTTTTTCAGACTTTTGTTCTCTGGAGGTTTTTGTTTGTTCGTTTGTTTTCCCTCCCCTTGGCGGCTCTTGATGGGTTTTGGGGGTTAGGAGGAAAGCAAACTGCACCCCGACCTCCCTCTCAGAGAGAAGCCTCAGTCTGTTCCCCTCTGGGTGCTGCAGAGCACTAAGTTCCCCCTCGGGCGCTGGCAGAGCAAATTCCCAGTTGCGTTCCCTGGGGACACAGGAACTCCTGCTTGTACACAAAACCACAACAGCGGCTGCTGTCTGGGCAGCTCCAGACTGTCAGAGAGGTTCCAAGCATCGATTGATCGCACACTGAGATTTTCCCGCTGGCCGGGGCTGGGTGTACTCAGCATTTCCGGGATTGAGAGCTCCCGGCTGGCGCCTGCATGCACCTCTATCAGGGGAGGGTGTGGGGTGCGATTCAGGCTCTGATAGCAGGGCACCGGCGCACATGTGAGGACTATAAAAAGGCTCTGTTTCTGCCGGCTGGTGAGGGTCCCAGCCCTCTCACGTTAGCCACACCCTACGCACCCTCAGGCATGCTCACTCGAGGCTCAGGGACCGAGATCTTGTTTCTTCAATGCACTCTCTCTGGCTCAGTGCCAGGTGTGCCTGTCCTTGGTCTGGGGACTTAAGCCACTGTCCCTAACCGCCTCGATTCTCACAACTTCCCCCGTGATCCTTTGCTCTTTTTGAGTGCTTTCAACCAGATTCTAAGGAAATGCTGGTCCCCAGTCACAGGGCACTCTCGTATTGGGGTATTACTTTCCAATGGGTCACTTCCAGTGGCGCCCTCCCCATTTTGTTTATCTTCCAATATCAGTCCGATGTTCCCATGCTGCTTTACCTGCCCACTGGCATCTTCTGCCCCCGGAGATCCAGACGTGTATAATTCTAATCTCAGGCTGATTTCATGGGTGATCGGAGTTCTTTGGTAGGTAATCAGCTCACTTTAGGGTACAGGCTGAAAAGGCGCCTTCTCCTAGTTCTCCGACATCCTGTCCCCCTCCCAGTTTTGTTTTTTTCAATATTTCCTTACCAATTTGGGATATTTTCTGATTCCATACAAATTTTAGGATTATTTTCTCCAGCTCTTTGAAGAATACTGGTGGAATTTTGATCAGAATGGCATTAAAAGTATAGATTGCTTTAGGCAGTATGGACATTTTAACAATGTTTATTCTTCCGATCCAAGAGCATGGAATGATCTTCCATCTTTTTGTGTTTTCTTCAATTTCTATCATGAGTGTTCTGTAGTTCCTCGAGTACAGATCCTTTACCTCTTTGGTTAGGTTTATTAACAGGAATCTAATGGTTCTTGGTGCTATAGTAAAAGGGATCAATTCTCTAATTTCCCTTTCTGTATTTTCATTGTTAGTGTACAAGAAAGCCACTGATTTCTGTACATTGACTTTTTATCCTGCTACATTACTGAATTGCTGAATGAGTTCTAGTAGTTTGGGGGTGAAGTCTTTTGGGTTTTCCATATAAAGTATCATGTCATCTGCGAAGAGAGAGAGTTTGACTTCTTCATTGCCAATTTGGATACCTTTTATTTTTTTTTGTTGTCTGATTGCTGTTGCTAGGACTTCTAATCCTATGTTGAACAAGAGTGGTAAAGAATGAGTATTCTGTTGTTTTAGGGTGGAATGTTCTGTATATATCTATGAGGTCCATCTGATCCAGTGTGTCATTCAATGCTCTTGTTTCTTTATTGATTTTCTGCGATGATCTGTCTATTTCTGAGAGAGGTGTGTTAAGATTTCCTACTATTAATGTATTCGTATCAATATGACTCTTTATCTTGATTAACAGTTTTCTTATGTAATTGGCTGCTCCCATATTGGGGGCATAGTTTTTATAATTGTTAAATCATCTTGGTGGATAGTCCCTTTAAGAACTATGTAGTGTCCTTCTGTATGTCTGACTACAGCCTTTATTTAAAATCTAATTTGTCTGATATGAGAATCGCTACCCCGTCCTTCTTTTGAGGCTCATTGACATGAAAGATGCTCCTCCATCCCTTCACTTTCAGTCTGGTGTATCTTTAGGTTCAAAATGGGTCTCTTGTAGACAACATATGGATGGGTCCTGTCGTTTTATCCAATCTGCAACCCGTGTCATTTTATGGGCGCATTTACGCCATTCACATTGAGAGTGATTATTGATAGATACGTTTTTAATGACATCGTGTTGCCATTGAAGTCTGTCTTCCTGTAGATTGTCTCTATATTTCTGTTCAATGATATTCTTAGGATTTTTCCTCTTTTATAGAACCCCCCTTAATATTTCCTGCAGTGTCAGCTTAGTGGTTGCATAGTCTTTTAAGCCATGCCGGTTTTGGAAACTCTTTTTCTCTCCATCCATTTTGAATGTCAGTCTTGCTGGATAAAGTATTCTTGGCTGCATGTTTTTCTTGTTTAGTGCCCTGAGTATATCTTGCCGGCCCTTTCTGGCTTGCCAGGTGTCTGTGGACAGGTCTGACGTTATTCTGATGGGCTTTCCTCTGTAAGCAAGGAGCCTCTTTTTCCTAGCGGCTTTCAAGAGATTATATCTACAATTGTGATTCCTCAATTTGACTATCAGGTGCCTTGATGTTTTTCTGGAATCTATAATTATGCGTGGAGACCATTCAGCCTCTAGTACATGAATGCTGTGTTCATTTGCGAGATTGGGAAAATTTTCATGAGGAACTTGTTCCACTATATCTTTTAGACTTCTTTCTTTCTCCTCCCCTTCAGGGATTCCAATAATTCTGACATTGGAATGTTTCATGGCATCATTTATTTCCCCGATTCTGTTTCCATGGCTTCTAAGTTGTTTGTTCCAGGCTTCCTCCTGATCCTTTCTCTCTATCTGTTTGTCCTCCAGATCACTAATTCTATCTTCTGTCTCAGTTACCCTAGCTTGGAGAGAATTTGGATTAGATTGGAACTCATTGAGAGCTTTGTGAACCTGTTCCCTGGTAGCTTTCAGCTCAGCCCTAACATTGTGAACATCTTCCCTGGTCGCTTTCAGTTCAGCCCTAATCAATTCCGTTTGGTCATCCATGGCTTTCTCCAACTTAGCTATTGCCTGGATAATTGTTAGCCTGAATTCTCTTTCTGACATATTGTCTCTGTTGATAGCTGTTAGCTCTGTTGCAGAAGGCCCATCCTCTGTATTTTTCTTCTGTTGGGCATTCCTCCTTCTAGTCATTTTGGTAAGAGTTGGCTGAACAGATGTAGCTGGATGTATGACTGTGGTGCAGTCAAGGTGCACCCTGGAAAGCTTCTGAGCAATCAGGATTCCCCACCCAAACGAGAGAAGAAAGAAAAGAAAAAGAAAAAAAGAGAGAGGGGGGAAGGGGAAGATAAAAGAGAAGGTTCAGCCCAAATGGGCCCCAAGGTAAGATTTAGGAAGTATACAAACAAAAACAGACCAAAAAAAAAAGACTGATAAAAGTATATGACAAGGAAACAGTCAAGAAAACAAAGAGGTAACCCACGGAATGGGAGAAGGTATTTGCAAATGACAGTACAGACAAGAGATTGATATCCAGGATCTATAAAGAACTCCTCAAACTCAACACACATAAAACAGATAATCATATCAAAAAATGGGCAGAAGATATGAACAGACACTTCTCCAATGAAGACATACAAATGGCTATCAGACACATGAAAAAATGTTCATCATCACTAGCCATCAGGGAGATTCAAATTAAAACCACATTGAGATATCACCTTACACCAGTTAGAATGGCCAAAATTAGCAAGACAGGAAACAACATGTGTTGGAGGGGATGTGGAGAAAGGGGAACCCTCTTACACTGTTGGTGGGAATGCAAGTTGGTGCAGCCTCTTTGGAGAACAGTGTGGAGATTCCTCAAGAAATTAAAAATAGAACTTCCCTTTGACCCTGCAATTGCACTACTGGGTATTTACCCCAAAGATACAGATGTAGTGAAAAGAAGGGCCATCCATACCCCAATGTTTATAGCAGCAATGGCCATGGTCGCCAAACTGTGGAAAGAACCAAGATGCCCTTCCACGGACGAATGAATAAGGAAGATGTGGTCCATATACACTATGGAGTATTATGCCTCCATCAGAAAGGATGAGTACCCAACTTTTGTAGCAACATGGACGGAACTGGAAGAGATTATGCTGAGTGAAATAAGTCAAGCAGAGAGTGAATTGTCATATGGTTTCACTTACTTGTGGAGCATAACAAATAGCATGGAGGACATGGGGAGTTAGGGAAGGGAGTTGGGGGAAATTGGAAGGGGAGGTGAACAATGAGAGACTATGGACTCTGAAAAACAATCTGAAGGGTTTGAAGAGATGGTGGGGTTGGAGGTTGGGGGAACCAGGTTGTGGGTATTAGAGAGGGCACAGATTGCATGGAGCACTGGGTGTGGTACAAAAACAATGAATACTGTTATGCTGAAAATAAATTTTAAAATGATTAAAAAAATAAATAAATAATTAGGGAGCGTAAAAAAAAGTATATGACAAGAGAGAAAAAATATATATATATATATTTATAAGCAAATAAAGGAAGAACCTCATCAAAAAGAACCCCAAGTGTAAGATTTATATACTGTCAGGACAAACACAAAAACACAGAAACACTGGCAGAAGAAAAAGATGGAGAGTGGTAATAAATTCTCAGTGTGGGTGAGGATGGTTGTTTTGATTTCTTCCTGGATGTATCTTGATATCTTTGTTAAAGGACTCAACTTTCCTAAGATAAAGGGGGCGTAAAAATTGGTTTACCTATAGGGGTAGCGTTGATTGGGGAAAGGGGATTACCTTGAAGTTTAACTCTATATGAATATTAGAAAATAAAAATAAAAAAGGAATAAACTAGACTAAACTAAACTAAAATTTTAAAAAAATAAATAGAAGTGCAAAAGAAAAACACAGGTGTATGAATCAAAAAGTTCAGGTTAGAAGGTTATTATGGAGTTTGATGTACTGGACATCTCACTATGATGGTAAATAGGTTAAAAAATTATGTATATTTAAAAAATGAGCCAGAATAGTGGGAACAAGTTAAAAATAAAAGTTGTCTTATGAAGTAGTGGTGGTGGTTCTCTTGTCTTTTTTTTTTCTCTTTCGTGGTTGGTTTTCTGGGGGAGGGCCTGCCACGTGGGTTTTCAGTCAATGATGTTCCCTGAGTTAAGTCCTCCCGCCCCCCTGAAGGGGGTGGGCTCTGAGGAAACCGGTTTTTTCAGGCTTTTGTTCTCTGGAGGATTTTATGTTTGTTCACTTTTTTTTTTCCTTGCCTTGACTGCTTTTGATGGTTTTTGTAGGTTTAGAGGAAAGCAAACTGCACCCTGACCTCCCTCTGAGAGAGAAGCCTCAGTCTGGCTGCAGAGCCCAAATAAATTCCCCCTTGGCTGCTGGCAGAGCAGCAGGTCCCTGGTTGCATCCCAAGTTGTGGTCCCTGGGGATGCAGGATCTTCTGTTTGTACCCAAAACCACGGCAGCAGCGGCTGTCTGGGAAGCTCCAGACTGCCAGAGAGGTTCCAAGCAGCGATTGCATGCTGAGATTTTCCCTCTAGCCCCAGCTGGGAGTGCCTGGTCTTCCTGGGTCTAAGAGCGCCAGGCTTGCGCACACCTCTCTCAGGGGAGTGTGTGGGGTGCGAGTGCGTGTCTCAGGCTCTGGTGGAATGGCGTGGGTCTATGAGCGCGGGTGGGGGGGGTCTCAGGCTCTGTAGCACCTGCCCTCTGGCTCTGGAGCCTCTGCCTTCTGGTGAGGCTCCCAGCCCCTCACAGGAGCTGGACCCCATGCGATCTTGGGAGCGCTGGTGGCTCAGGACCAGGACCTGGTTTCTCCGCCACACTCTCTCTGGCTCAGCACCAGGGGAGGCTGTCCTGAGTCCAGGGACTTAAGCCCCTGTCCCTAGCCACCCCAATTCCCGTGATTCCCCCCCCCATGATCCTTTGCTCTCCTTGAGTGCTTTCAACCAGACTCCAAGTTAATGCTGGTCCCCAGAAGCAGGGCACTCTCAGATTGGGGTATTACTTTCCAATGGGTTGCCTCTGGTGGCTTCCTCCCCCTTTTGTTTAACTTCCGATATCAGTCCAAAGTTCCCACTCCGCTTTACCTGCCCACTGGCGTCTTCTGCCCCTGTAGAGATCCAGACGAGTATAATTCTGGTCTCAGGCTATTTTCATGGGTGATCGGAATTATTTGGTAGGTAATCAGCTCACTTTAGGGAACAGGTTGAAAGGCGCCTCCTCCTACTTCCCCACCATCTTGTCTCCCAAGAAGCTGACCAAGAGTGGTGAGAGTGGGCATCCTTGTCATGTTTCTGATCTCAATGGGAAGGCTGTGAGCTTTTCCCCAAGACATTGTTTTTAAGACATTTAGTGTTTTTAAGGAAACACCATTTAAGAGATTATTTTATTTTTCTGTGTTCCTTGCTTCATGTTTGAATACTGTAGCTCATAAATAGTGGTTATGAAACAAATTTTATTATTAATAATATTCACTTAGAAATAAATAAATGTTTTTTCAACAATAAATCAGTACAATATATATTTACAGCAATGCCCGTAATTATATGTTGGGTAACCTTATATTAATCTTCTCATTCTCTTTTCTGTTCTAAATCTCAAATTTTGTGTTTCATGTTGTTTTCTGGTAGATTTTCATCAAATTATCTTTCGAAATTTTCATTAAATTTATTATATGAATTATTATCTTTTCTTTTCCAGATGTTCTTTATTATTATTTAGCACTTCATCTTATTTATTTTTTTATTTTATTTTATTTTTTCAGAGTAACAGATTCATTGTTTCAGTCCTCCATGCAATACAAGCCCTTATTAATATTATCCACACCAGGCTCACCCATCCTACAACTCCCTCGCCTCCAAAACCCTCAGTTTGTTTCTCAGAGTCCATAGTTTCTCATGGTTCATCTTCCTCTGATTTCCCAAAATTCACTTTTCCTTTCTTTCTCCTAATGTCCTCCATGTTATTCCTTATGCTCCATAAGTAAATGGAACCATATGATAATTGACTTTCTCTGTTTGACTTATTTCACTCAGCACACTCTCCTCCAGTCCCATCCTTGTGATACAAAAATTGAGTATTCATCTTTCTGATTGAGGCATAATACTCCATTGTATATGTACCATATCATCTTTATCCATTAATCTGTTGAAGGATCTTGGTTCTTTCCAAGTTTGGCGACTGTGGCCATTGCTGCTATGAACACTGGGGTACAGATGACCCTTCTTTTCACTATATCTGTATCCCTAGGGCAAATACCCAGTAGTGTAATTTCAGGGTTATAGGGTAGCTCTATTTTGTTTTCTGATTTTAATTTCTTAAGGAATCTCCACATTGTTTTCCAAAGTGGCTGCACGAACCTGCATTCCCTTCAACAGTGTAAGAGGGTTCCCCTTTCTCAACAACCTCTCCAAAACTTGTTGTTTCTTGTGTTAATTTTACCCATTCTAACTGGTGTAAGGTGGTGTCTCAATATGGTTTTCATTTGAACTTCCCTGATGGCTAATGATGATGAAAATTTTTTCATGTGTCTGCTAGCCATTTGTATGTCTTCTTTGCAGAATTGCCTGTTCATGTCTTCTGCCCATTTTTTAACACGATTATTTGTTTTTTGAGTATTGAGTTTGATGAGTTCTTTATAGATCTTGGATATCAGCCCTTTGTCTGTAGTGTGATTTGTGAATATCTTCTCCCATTCCGTGGGTTTCCACTTTGATTTGTTGATTGTTTCCTTTGCTGTGCAGAAGCTATTGATCTTGATGAAGTCCCCAAAGTTCATTTTTGCTTTTGTTTCTTTTGTCTTTGGGGACATGTATTGAAAGAATTTGCTGTGGCCGATGATGAAGAGGTTACTGCCTATGTTCTCCTCTAGGATTCTGATGGGTTCCTGTCTCATGTTGAGATCTTTTATCCATTTTGAGTTTATCTTTATGTATTGTGTAAGAGAATGGTCAAGTTTCATTCTTCTACATATAGCTGTCCAATTTTCCCAGCACCATTTATTGAAGAAATTGTCTTTTTTCCACTGCATATTTGTTCCTGCTTTGTCAAAGATTATTTGACCATAGAGTTAAGGGTCCATATCTGGGCTCTGTATTCTATTCCACTGGTCTATGTGTCTCTTTGTGTGTCAGTAGCATGCTGTCTTGGTGATCACAGCTTTGTAGTAAAAATGAAATCAGGCAACATGATGCCCTCAGCTTTGTTTTTCTTTTTCAACATTTCCTTAGTAATTCTGGGTCTTTTCTGGTTACATATAAATTTTAGGATTGTTTGTTCCAGCTCTTTGAAAAATGCCTGTAGAATTTTGATTGGGATGACATTGAAAATATAGATTGCTCTGGGAAGTAGATACATTTTAGCAATGTTTATTTTTCTGATCCATGAGCATGGAATGGTTTTCTATCTTTTTGTGTCATCTTCAATATCTTTCATGAGTCCTCAAGTACAGATCCTTTACCTCTTTGGCTAGGATTATTCCTTATGATTTTTGGTGTAATTATTAATAAAATCAATTCTCTAATTTATCTTTCTAAAGTTTCATTGTTAGTTTATAAGAAAGCAACTGATTTCTGTACATTGATTTTGTATCCTTCCATATTACTGAATTGCTGTATGAGTTCTAATAGTTTGGGGATGGAGTCGTTTGGGCTTCCCATATAAAGTATCATGCCATCTGTGAAGAGAGAGAATTTGACTTCTTCTTTGTCAATTTGAATACCTTTTATTTCTCTTTGTTGTCTGATTGCTGTTTCTAGGACTTCTAATACTATATTGAACAAGAGTGGGGAGAGTCGACATTCTTGTTATGTTCCTGATCTCAAAGGGAAGGCTTCCACCTTTTCCCCACTGAGGATGATATTTGTTGTGGGTTTTTCATAGATAGATTTGATGAAGTTGAGGAGTTTTCCCTCTATCCCTATACTTTGAAGTGTTTTAATCAGGAAGAGATGTTGTATTTTGTCAAGTGCTTTTTCTGCAGCAATTGAGAGGACCATGTGGTTCTTCTCTCTTCTCTTATTGATTTGTCCTATCACATTGACTTGCAAATGTTGAACCAGGCTTGCACCCCAGGGATAAATCCCACCTGGTCATGGCGGATAATCTTTCTAATGTACTGTTGTATCCTATTAGTGAAGCTCTAGGTGAGGATCTTGGCATCCATATTCATCAGGGATATTGGTCTGAAATTCTCCTTTTCATGGGGTCTTTGCTTGGTTTGGATATTAGGGTAATGCTGCCTTCATAGAAATTGTCTGGAAGTTTCCCTTCTGTTTCTGTTTTGAAACAGCTTCAGGAAAATAGGTATTATTTCTTCTTTGAAAGTTTGGTAGAATTCCCCAGGGAATCCGTCAGGTCCTGTGCTCTTGATTTTGGGGAGGTTTTTGATCATTACTTCAATCTCATTTCTAGATATTGGTCTATTCAGGTTGTCAATTTCTTCCTGTTTCAGATTTGGCAGGTTACAGGTTTCCAGGAATGCATCCATATCACCTAGGTTTCTTACCTTATTTGCATGTAGCTGTTGATTATAATTTCTGATTATTGTTTCTATTTCCTTAGTGTTGATCATGATCACTCCCCTTCATTCAAAATTTTATTAATTTGGGTCCTCTCTCTTTTCTTCTGAAGTAGTTCTCCCATTGGTTTATTGATATTATTGATTCGTTCAAGGAACCAGCTTCCAGTGTCATTGATGTGTTCTACTATACCTCTAGTTTCTATCTCATTGATCTCTGCTCTAATCTTAATTATTCTCCTTCTGCACGGAGTTGGTTTAATTTATTGTTGATTTTCTAGTTCTTTAAGGTGTAAAGACAGTTGGTGCGTTCAGGATTTTTCAATTTTTTAAGTGAGGCTTGAACAGCTAAGTATTTCCCTCTTAGGATGTAGGACTAAGGACTGCCTTTGCTGTATCCCATAGGTTTTAGACGGATGTATATTCATTCTCATTGGTTTCCATGAATTGTTTAAGTTCTTCTTTGATTTTCTGGTTGATCCAAAAATTCTTGAGCTGGATATTCTTTAGCTTCCAGGTGTTTGAATTTCTTCCAAACTTTTTTTGTTTTTGTTTTGTTTTCTTTTGTGGTTGAGTTCCAGTTTCAAAGCATTGTCATCTGAGAATATGCAGGGAATAATCTTAATCTTTGGTATAGGCTGAGCCCTGATTTGTGACCCAGTATGTGGTCTATTCTGGACAAAGTTTCATGTGTGCTCGAGAAGGATGTGGATTCTGTGGTTTTAGTGTGGAATGTTCTGTATATATCTATGAGGTCCATCTGGTCCAATGTGTCATTCAAAGCTCTTGTTTCTTTATTGATTTTCTGCTTGGATGATCTCTCTACTACTTAGAGTGGTGTGTTAAGATCCCCTACAATTAATGTATAAAGATCAATATGATTCTTTATTTTTATTAACAGTTGTCTTCTGTAGTTGACTGCTCCCATACTGGGTGCATAAATATTTACAATTGTTGATCTTATCAGTGGATAGACCCTTTAAGAATGATGTAATGTCCTTCTTTATCTCTGACTGCAGTCCTTAGCTTAAAATCTAATTTATCTGATATGAGAATCACTACCTCATCTTTCTTTTGAGGCTCGTTTGAATGAAAGAAGGTTCTCCATCCCTTCAATTCAGTCTGGATGTCTTTAGGTTCCAAATGTGTCTCTTATAGACAGCACATGTGTAGGTCCTGTCTTTTCATCCAGTCTGCAATCCTGTGCCATTTTATGGGAGCACTTAGGCCATCCACATTGTAAGTGATTATTGAAAGATATGTTTTTATTGACATTATTTTGCCTGATAAGTCCTTGTTTCTATAGATTGCCTCTGTAAATTTCTGGTCTATGTCACTCTTGTGTTATTTCTTCTTTCATGGAAACCCCCTTAATATTTCTTGTAGTATGGCTTGGTGGTCACATACCTTTTAAACCTTGCTGGTCTTGGAAGCTCTTTATCTCTCCATCCATTTTGAATGTCAGCCTTGCTGGATAAAGTATTCTTGGCTGCATGTTCTTCCCATTTAGTGCCCTGAATATGTCTTGCCAGCCCTTTCTGACTTGCCCGGTTTCTGTGGACAGGTCTGACATTTTTCTGCTGGCCCTTCCTCTGTATGTAAGGAATATCTTACCCTTAGCTGCTCTTAAGTCCTCCTGTCTGAATTTATGATTAGTGAATTTCACAATTAAGTGTATGGAGGTCTTTTTCAGATTCATTGAACTTGGGGGGTGTTCTTTCTGCCTCTAGGACTCAAACATTTGTTTCATTCCCCAGATTAGGGAAATTTTCATCCATAATTTGTTCAACTATATCTTCTAGTATTCTCTCTTTCTCCACCCCTTCAGGGATCCCAATAATTCTAATGTTGGAATGTTTCATGACATCATTTATTTCCCTAATTCTGTTTCCATGGCTTCTAAGCTGTTTGTTCCTGACCTCCTCCTGATCCTTCTTTTCTTTTTTTTTTAAGATTTTATTCATTCATCTGTCAGAGGAGAGAGTGAGAAAGAGAGCACACACAAGCAAGCAGAGGCAGAGAGAGAAGCAGGCTCCCTGCTGAGCAAGGAGCCTGATGTGGGACTCAATCCCAGGACCCTGGGATCATGACCTGAGCCGAAGGCAGCGGCTTAACCGATTGAGCCACCCAGGTGTCCCTGATCCTTCTTTTCTATCAGTTTGTCTCCTATATCATTAATTCAATCTTCTGCCTCAGTTACTCTAGCTTTAAAGTATTTAGATAAGATTGGATCTCATTGATAGTATTTTTAACTTCTGCCAGATTGGCTTTCACTTTGGCCCTTAGAGATTCTATGTTGCCACTAATGGTCTTCTCCAACCTAGCCATTGCCTGGATAACTGTTACCTTGAATTCCATTTCTGATATATTGTTTATGTCCATATCCAATATTTCTGTTGCAGAGGTCACAGTCTCTGAATTTTTCCTCTGTTGGGTGTTCCTCCTCCTATTCATTTTGGTGAGAGGTGCCTGAGGGGATATATACCTGAATATATCAATCTTGATCTAGTCAAGGTGCCCCTTGGAAAGACTCAGAGCAATAGGAAGTCACCACCAAAAGAAAAGAAAAAAGAGAAAAGAGAGAGAGATAAGGAGAGGGGGAAAAGGGGGGGAAATAGCCAAAATAGTCCCAAAAGTAAAATTTATAAGGTACATAAACGATAACAAACAGACAAGAAAACTGATAAAAGTAAAAGACAAGAAAGAAAATAAAAGAAAGAACCAGCCACAATGAATCCCAAGAATATGATTTATAGGGAACAAAAACAAAAGCAAATGCACAGAAATACTGATAGAAGGATAAGATGGGAAGGTGGTTATAAACCCTCAATGTGGGCAAGGAAGGTTATTTCAGTTCTTCTTGGGTGTATCTTGTTATCTTTGTTAAAGGACTCAACTTGCCAGAGATAAAGGGAGATTAAAACTGGTTTATATATAGGGGTACTATTGAATAGGGGGAAAGGATTACCTTGAAGCTTATACCTATAAGTATAAAAAAAGAAAGAAAAAGGAACATAGATATATGTATGAGAAAAGTTCAAGTTAAAATGTTATTATGGAATATGTTGTATTAAACCTCTAGTTGTAATGTTAAGTAGGTTTAAAAAATTAAAAGAACAAGAATCGTGAGAACAAATTTTAAAAAGCAGGAAAGAAAGAGAAAAGTTGTATCTATAAAATATACAGGTTTTGCGGCAATACCAGGAGCTTAATATATTGTTTTCCCCTGATGCTAGGGTTTTACAGTTTTATGGGAACCCTGTGGTAGTTGTCCTCTCATTCTTTTGGCTTGTTTTCCATAGGAGGGGTCTGCCACATTGTTTTTCAGTCAGTCCTGCTTGATCTGTTGGCAGAGGGATCACAACCTTAGTTCAAGATAGGTTCTCTCAGTCATGGGGAGGAGTGTGCTCAGACCCCGCAGTGGCACAGGCCATGGAAGCCTGTGGGCAGAGGGATCCCAACCAGTGTTCATGCCAGGCTCTCTCAGGTGCAGCCAGAGTGCACTCACACCCTGCGGCCAGTTGCAGAAGTCTGTGATCCTACTGCTGGCTTGCACCCACAACAGGCTTTCTCAGTCATAGGCAGGATTTTGCCCAGCCCAAGTGGTGGTGCAAGCAGTGGAAAGCCAGGGGCTCAGGGACCACAGAATGGACCATCTGCCATCCTCTCTCTGGCACATCTGGTCACTGGCTGTGACCATCCTGGGTCCATGGGCTTAGCACCATGCCCATGACAACCTGATTCCTCCAGTTGCCCATTAAGATCTTTGGCTCTTTTTGAGTGCTTTTAACCAGACTCCAAGTTACTGCTGGTCCCCAAGCACATGGTACTTTCATATTGGGGTATTACTTTCCAATGGGTCTCTTCCGATGGCTCCCTCCCCCTTGTTTATCCTCCGATATCATTCCCAGCATTCCTACTCCACTTTGCCTCTCCACTGATGATCTCCTGCCCCCATAGAAATCCATAATTATATAATCTTTCATCTCAGGCTTATTTCATGGATGTTCAGAGTGTTCTGGCAGATAATTAGCTCACTTCAGGGGACCAGTTGAAACAGATTCTCCTACTTCTCCACCATCTTGCCCCTCCTCCATAGCATTTCATTTTAAACAACACATGGCATTTATACTTTGGATTTAACAACTTGTCATACCACTCTGAGGACAGCAGATTTTTGCAAATGGACCATTCACTTATGCCAATCATTTTTAACTCAGTTTGTATGTCTGTCTGTCTGTCTTTCATATAAAGACTTCCTCAACATCTGATGGCTTTGGTCATAGAAACATATGAGAGACTAAGGTATGACAATCATTTATTTTTTTAAATATAATGTATATTTGTTTAAGGGGTACAGGGTTGTGATTTATCGGTCTTACCCAATTCACAGCACTCACCATAGCACATACCCTCCTCAATGTCCGTCATCCAGCCACCCCATCTCTCCAAACCCCCTCTTCCCTCCAGCAACCTCAGTTTGTTTCCTGAAATTAAGAATCTCTTGTGATTTATCTCCATCTCTGCTTCCATCTTGTTTCATTTTTCCCTCTCAGTGAGATCATATGATAATTGTCTTTCTCTGATTGTCTTATTTTAATTAACATAATACCCTCTTGTTCCATCCATTGCAAATGGCAAGATTTAGGTTTTTGTTTTTTGCGGTTTTTTTCTGATGAAATATATATATATATATATATATCACGTTTTGTCTACCCATTTATCTGTTAATGGATACCTAGGTTCCTTCCATTTTTAGGATATTGTGAACGTTGCTGCTATAAACATTTGGGTGCACATGCCCCTTTGGATCACTACATTTGTATCTTTAGGGTAAATACCCAGTAGTGCAATTGCTGGGTCATAGGGTAGCTCTATTTTCAACTTTTTGAGGAACCTCCATGCTGTTTTCCAGAGTGGCTGCACCAGCTTGCATTCCCACCAACAGTGTAGAAGGGTTCCCCGTTCTCGCATCCTCACCAACACCTGTCATTTCCTGACTGGTTAATTTTAGCCATTCTGACTGGTGTGAGGTGGTATGTAATGGTGGTTTTAATTTGTATTTCCCTGATGTCGAGTGATGTTGAGCCCTTTTTAATGTGTCTGTTGGCCATTTGCATGTCTTCTTTGTAGAAATGTCTGTTCATGTCTTCTGCCCGTTTCTTGATTGGATTATTTGTTCTTTGGATGTTGAGTTTGATAACTTCTTTATGGATTTTAGATATAGCCCTTTACCTGATACGTCATTTGCAAATATCTTCTCGCTTTCTGTTGGTTGTCTTTGGTTTTGTTGACTGTTTCCATTGCTGTGCAAAAGCTTTTGATCTTAATTAAGTCTCAGTAGTTCATTTTTGCCCTTGATTCCTTTGCCTTAGGTGATGTTTCTAGGAAGAAGTTTCTGCTGTTGAGGTCGAAGAGGTTGCTGCCTGTGTTCTTCTCAGGATTTGGATGGACTCCTGTCTCACTTTGAGATCTTTCAACCATTTTGATTCTGTTTGTGTGTGTGGTGTAAGGAAATGGTCCAGTTTCATTCTTCTGCATGTGGCTGTCCAATTTTTCAAACACCATTTGTTGAAGAGACTGTCTTTTTTACATTGCACATTCCTTCCTGTTTTGTCAAAGATTAGTTGGCCATAGAGATGAGGGTCCATTTATGGGCTCTCTATTCAGTTCCATTGATCTATGTGTCTGTTTTTGTGCAAGTACCATACTGTCTTAACAATTACAACTTTGTAATAGAGCTTGAATTCTGGAATTGTAATGCCGCCAACTTTGGTTTTCCTTTTCAACGTTTCTTTGGCTATTCTGGGTCTCTTCTGGTCCATTTTAATTTTAGGACTATATTTTTCTGTTTCTTGGGAAAAAGTTGATGGTATTATGATAGGGATTGCATTAAATGTGTAGATTTTTGTAGGTAGCATAGACATTTTCACAATATTTTTTCATCCAACCCATGCACATGGAACGTTTTTCTGTTTCTTTGTGTCTTCCTCGATTTCTTTCATTAGTATTCTACAGTTTTCTGAGTACAGATTCCTTACCTCTTTGGTTAGATTTATTCCTAGGTATCTCATGGTTTTGGATGCAATTGTAAATGGAACTGACTCCTTAATTTCTCTTTCTTCTGTCTTGTTTTTGGTGTATAGAAATGCAACTGATTTCTGTGCATTGACTTTATATCCTGACACTTTACTGAATTCCTGTATGAGTTCTAGCAGTTTTGGAGTGGAGTCTCTTGGGTTTTCCATATAAACTGTCATATAATCTGCAAAGAGTGAGAGTTTGACTTCTTCTTTGCCAATTCAGATACCTTTTATTTCTTTTTGTTATCTGATTGCTGAAGCTAGAATTTCTAGTACTATGTTTGATAGCAGTGAGGATAGTGGACATCCCTGCCATGTTCCTGACCATAGGGGAAAAGCTCTCAGTTTTTTCCTATTGAGAATGATATTTGCTGTGGGTTTTTCATAGGTGGCTTTTATGACATTGAGGTATGCACCTTCTATCCCTACACTGTGAAGAGTTTTGATCAAGAAAGGATGCTGTACTTCATCAAATGCTTTTTCAGCATCTAGTGAGAGTATTGTATGGTTCTTGTTCTTTCTTTTATTAATGTATTGTATCACATTGACTGATTTGTGGATGTTGAGCCAACCTTGCAGCCCAGGAATAAATCCCATTTGGTCATGGTGAATAATCCTTTTAATGTACTATTGGATCCTATTGGCTAGTATTTTGGTGAGAATTTTCTCTTCTGTGTTCATCAGGGATATTGGACTGTAATTCTCCTTTTTGATGGGGTCTATGTCTGGTTTTGGGATCAAGGTGATGCTGGCCTCATAAAAAGAGTGTGGAAGTTTTCCTTCCATTTCTATTTTTTTGGAACAGTTTCAGGAGAATAGATATTACTTCTTCTTTAAATGTTTAGCAGAATTCCCCTGGGAAGCCGTTCAGGAGATTTTTGAGTACTGCTTCAATCTCTTTACTGGTTATGGGTTTGTTCAGGTTTTCTATTTCTCCCCAGTTCAGTTTTGGTAGTTTATATATCTCTAGGAAAGTGTCCATTTCTCTCAAGTTGTCAAATTTGCTGATGTATAGTTCTTCATAATATGTTGTTATAATTGTTTGTAATTCTTTGGTGTTAGTTGTGATCTCTGCTCTTTCTTCATAATTTTATTTATTTGGGTCCTTTCTCTTTTGTTTTTGGTAAGTCTAGCCAGGGTGTTATAATTGTTATTAATTCTTTCAAAGAACAAGCTCCTAGTTTTGTTGATTTGTTCTATTGTTTTTTTTTTTTGGTTTCTATTTCATTGATTTCTGCTCTGATCTTTATGATTTCTAATCTTCTGCTGTGTTTAGGCTTTATTTGTTGTTCTTTGTCCAGCTCCTTTAGGTGTAGGGCTAGGTTGTGTATTTGAGATTTTTCTGGTTTCTTGAGAAAGACTTTTATTGCTATATACTTTCCTCTCAGGACCACCTTTGCTGCATCCCAAAGATTTTGAACAGTTGTGTTTTCATTTTTATTTGTTTCCATGAATTTTTTTAAATTCTTCTTTAATTTCCTGGTTGACCCATTCATTTTTAGTAGGATGTTCTTTAGCCTCCATTTGAGTTCTTTCCATCTTTCCTCTTGTGGTTGAGTGGTAGTTTCACAGCATTGTGGTCTGAAAATAAGCAGGGAATGATCCCAATCCTTGGTACCAGCTGAGCCCTGATTTGTGACTGAAGATGTGATCTATTCTGGAGAATGTTCAATGTGTACTAGAGAAGAATGTATATTCTGTTGCTTTGGGATGGAATGTTCTAAATATATCTGTGATGGCCATCTGGTCCAGTGAATCATTTAAAGACTTTATTTCCTTATTGATGTTTTGCTTAGATGATCTGTCCATATCAGTGTGGGTGGGTATTAAAGTTCCCTACTATTATTGTATTATCATTGTATTTTTTTTATTTTGTTATTAATTGGTTTATATAGTTAGTCGCTCCCATGTTAGGGGCTTATATATTTTAAATTGTTAGATCTTCTGGTCGGACAGACCCTATGAATATGATATAGTGTCCTTCCTCATCTCTTATTATAGTCTTTGGCTTAAAATCTCATTTGTCTGATATAAGAACTGCCACCCCAGGTTTCTTTTGATGTCCATTAATGTGGTAAATTGTTTTCCAACCCCTCATTTTAAATCTGGATGTGTCTTTGGGTCTAAAATGTGTTTCTTGCAGAAAGCATATTGAAGGGTATTATTTTTTATCCAGAGTGTATTTCAATTGGACCATTTAGCCCATTTACATTCAGGGTAACTATTGAAAGATATGAAGTTAGTGCCATTGTATTGCCTATAAGGTGACTGTTACTGTGTATTGTATCTGTTCCTTTCTGGTCTGTTACTTTTAGGCTCTCTCTTTGCTTAAATGACCCCTTTCAATATTTCCAGTAGAGCTGGTTTGGTGCTTGCAAATTCTTTCAGTTTTTGTTTGTCCTGGAAGTTTTTCATTTCTCTTCCTATTTTCAATGATAGTCCAGCTGGATATAGTATTCTTGGTTACATATTTTTCTCATTTAGTACTCTGAATATATCATGCCAGTTCTTTCTGGCCTGCCAGGTCTCTGTGGATAAGTCTTCTGCCAATCTAATATTTCTAATATTGTAGGTACAGACCTCTTGTCCTGAGCTACTTTCAGGATTTTCTTTTTGTCTCTAGGATGTATAAGTTTTACACTTTGATGATGCGGTGTTGATCTATTTCTACCAATTTTGAGGGGTGTCCTCTGTGCCTCCTGGATTTGATACTTGTTTCTTTCCCAAATTAGGGAAGTTTCTGCTATAATTTGCTCCAATATACCTTCTGCCCCTCTCTTCCTTTCTTCTTCTTCTAGGATCCCAATTATTCTAATAATTGGGAAACTGTTTCATGTTATGGTATTACTTATTTCTGGAACTCTCTCTTAGTGATCCAATAATTGTTGTTTATCTCTCCTTTTCTCAGCTCCTTTATTTTCCATCATTTGGTCATCTATATCACTAATTCTCTCTTCTGCCTCATTTATCCTAACAGTAAGAGCCTCCATTTTATTGTACCTCATTAATAGGTACAATATTTTTTCTTTTTTTTTTTTTCATTTAAACTGGGTTAGATTTTAGTTCTTTTATTTCTCCAGAAAGGGATTTTGTTTTTCCAGAAATGGATTATCTTCTATGCTTTTTTTCAAGCCCAGGTAGCATCTTTATAATTGTCATTCTGAACTCTAACTCTGACATCTCACTAATGTCCCTATTGATTAGGTCCCTATGGTTGGTACTGCCTCTTGTTCTTTTTTGTGGTGCGCTTTCTGCCTTGTCATTTTTTCCAGAAAAAAACAAATGAATGAGATAACAAAATGCTAGATGCTAAATGGGTAACAATGACCCCAGAAAAAATGTACACTAACCTAACCAAATCAGGAACCAGGGGGAGAAGTAAGGGGGGAAAAAAAAAATATATATATATATATGTATATTCATCTTTACAGTCATAGTCCATCCCTTCAACATGTTACCCTTATTTTTGTATATATATGTTTTTCTTCAAAATTTTGGGAGGCAGTTTCTTTGAACAGACCAAAATACACACAAAATCAAGTGATCAGGTGTGTGGCTCTGTTCTATTCATGCTGGTGAAAATAAGAGTAAACATGATGAAGGGATGGACTATGACTGTAAAGATGAAAATTTTTTAAATTTTAAAAATTTAATTTTAAAAATTTTAATTTTTTTTAATTTTAAAAAGGAATTAAGATAAGAAGCTGGTTTAAAAGGAAAAAAAAAGAGAATGTGTATGGCTGGAGACTAGAACAAAGCCATATGCTAGATTTAAGTTATATTTTGGTCTGTTAGAAGAAACTGTATCCCCAAATTTTATTTTTTATTTATTTTATTTTTTAAATTTTACTTGTTATTTTGTATTCATTTTATTTCTCAAAAAAATTATGTGCTAAAATATATATAACATGGAATTTACCATTTTAACAATTTTGAGTGTACAGTTCAGTAACATTAAAAATTTTTTTAAATTTTTTAAAAAGAAAAACTTATTTGTATACAAAAAATAAGGTTAAATACAATGAAGGGATAGAGTATGACTATAACAATGAAAATTTAAAAAGATTTTTAAAAAGGTATCTTTAAAAAGATTTTTAAAAAGGTATTGAAAAGATGAAACAGTTAAAATAGGTTAAAATTGGAAAGAGGAAATATTCCAAAAAATAGAAAAAGAAAAAAATAACAAAATAACAAAAATTAAAAATTTAATTTTGAAAGACTAAAGAATCATGAAGAAAAAAAATCCATGAATTCTATGTGCTGTGTTTCCCTACCACTGGTGTTCTACAGTTCTCATTGATCAACAAACTTGGTCTTGGCTGGGTGTTCTTGCAGATCTCCTGTGGTAGAGTCTGTTGCAGTGTTTCTCAAATGTCTTTGCCTGAGGTGGAATTGCACTACCCCTGCCAGCGGCCAGGCTAAGTAATCTGCTTGGATTAGCTCTCAGTAGTTTTTGTTCCCTAAAAGCTTTCCATACAGTTCTGGAGAACAAGAATGAAAATGGCAGCCTCCCAATCTCCACCCCCCAAGGAGCCTAGAGCTTGGAAACTCCCTCTCTGTGCACCCTCAGTGAAAAGCAGTCAATCACTCCTGTCTCCCTAGTCTCTGGCCACACACTGAGCACACCCAGCCTGTGACTGAGCATTTCTATCCCTGGCACATGGCCCTGTTTGGAGACTCCAAACCCAACAGAGTCCTGCAGCATGCTCCCACACCTCTCCTTCCAGTGGAGGAAGGAGGGGTGGTCCCAGATCTGCCCCTTTTGTGGTCCCTGCTCGAAGAGTAGTGGCCTGATTATACCTCAGATCACATTTTATGGCAACCCTGAAGTAACAGCCCACTCCTTGGCTGTCTTTGCACCTAGCTTTTCTGCTCTGATACTTGGGAACTCTGTTGCACTCAGGCACCCCCAGTATTTCTGTGACCCCATGGGTTCTCATACCACACTGTCCCAGTGAGGGTTCCACCCCCTCTCCCCCCACTTAGCCACTGGAGCAATGTCCCTAAGCAGAGCAGACTTCTAAAAGTTCTGTTTTTGTGCTTCCTTTCTCTATCAATTGCCAGTACTTAGCTGACAGAAACTCCCACCCTGGTGGTCTCAGATCACTTTTCCACATGTTCTACCTTCCAGAAAGTGTTCACTTTCCTATTCATAGAATTACTGCCATAACTATCTAGCTGACTTCCTGGGACCAGATGAAATTTAGGTCTCCTACTCCTCCTGCCACTTGTTCTCCACACTACAATCCTTTCAAGGCATAACATGCTGGGCTTACTGATGGTATTCCTTCTGGAGAAGATTCCTTCCACTCATTTCCACTTATAATATTCTCAAAATGCCATTTCTCTTTCTCCTTTTAAATGCTGATCCTTAAAATTCCTTCTCCCAAAAATTCCTTAATATTATAACCTCTGATTCCACCCTTCACTCTCTTCCCCACTTTCTTTAAATTTATACAGATTTACTTCTTTTTTATTATGTTAGTTGAGTTTTATGATGGGGTGATACATTTGGGAGAAAACTCTTGCACTTATCTAAAAATGGAAAGTGTTTTAAATACACAAAAGCAAGAGGTAAAACAGAATAATGAAAGGTCCCAAAAACAATGTGTAATGTTATATAATTATTACGAAGTAGATGAACACAATACAGACCTTTTCAGAGAGCTTGAGCAGAGTCATGGAGCTAAAATAAAATTTTAGAATAAGTCATTATAAAAAGAGTTTCTTTAAACTAAAGCATGTGAATATTGAGTAGGGATGAAAAAATCTGCTTATATTTGGCAATAACTATTTATTATATATTTCTAGAGAAAAAATAAGCAGACAATAATGCTTGGCATCTAAAATGCTTGATTTGGCAAGCTGTTTACAGAAGAAAAAAAACAAAAAAGCAAACAAAAACAACAAACAAGAGAACAAACAAAAAGGATATATATCTACAGCATGACTGAATAGACTACTATAGTATTGGAAATATTAGGACTTAATTATAAAATAAAGAATAATTTCACAAGGGTGATAAAATGTTTTCAAGAACAGTTTTGTAATTTATGCATTTTACTTTGACTTAGAATGCATACTTAAGAAGTACAAATTCTGATGTTGATAATAATTAAATTTACATAGAAAAAATAAAATATGTCTTTCTTAATAAAGTCACAGAAATGTATTATTCTTACAAATTTACACATTTCCATGAAATATTTTGGAGACAGATGTATGTGTCATCAAGATTTTATCTATGATGTGAAAATTTTTTTTCAAAATATGTGTTAAGTATTTTAAGAGCTTAATTGTGTCCTCAGTAAATCACAGTGGAACTAAAATAATAAATTAAAAAGAGATTATTTTTCTGTACTTAATATGTGTCTCTCTTTAAGGAAAACTACATTCATAATGCATGGAAAATATTAACCAAACATCTACTGATTTCTTTTTATTGGGGTTATTCCCACCCTCAAGAATTGGCCTGCATTTTTTCATTTTCAATTTTCTCATTTTCCTAATGGCTCTTTTTGCCAACCTGTCCATGATCATCCTCATCCTCCTGGACACCCATCTCCATACACCCATGTATTTTCTACTTAGTCAGCCTTCCCTCATGGACCTGAACTTCATCTCCAACATTGTTCCCAAGATGATTTCTGATTATCTCTCTGGGAACAAGTCTATTTCTTTCATCAGATGTGCAGTTCAGAGCTTCTTCTTCGTTGCTTTACCTGGTGCTGAAGGATTAATATTGGCCTCTATGGCCTATGATCGTTATGTGGCAATTTGCTTTCCTCTCCATTATCCCATTCATATGAGCAAAAGACTGTGTGTGTTGATGATAACAGGATCTTGGATCATGGGCTCCATCAACTCCTGTGCCCACACTGCATATGTCCTCAATATACCTTACTGTTGATCCAGGACCATCAACCATTTCTTCTGTGATCTTGCAGCCAAGTTGACTCTGGCCTGCATGGACACCTGGGTCTATGAGTACACAGTGTTTTTTTTGTTTTGTTTGTTTGTTTGTTTTTTAGCACACAAGCAGGCAGAGAGGCAGGCAGAGGTGGAGAGAGAGGCAGAGAGAGAGGCAGGCCCCCCGCCAAGCAAGGAGCCCGAGGTGGGACTCTATCCCAGGACCCCAGGATCATGACCTGAGCTGAAGGCAGCGGCTTAACCCACTGAGCCACCCAGGCATCCCAGTACACAGTGTTTTTGAGCATCACTCTTTTCCTTGTGTTTCCATTCATCTGCATTGCATGTTCCTATGGCCAGGTCCTCCTTGCTATCTGTCGCATGTGGTCAACAGAAGGGAGGAAGAAGTCCTATTTGACCTGTAGCACCCACCTCACTGTGGTGACTTTCTACTATGCACCTTTTGTTTACACTTGTCTATGCCCAAGATCCTTTCGATCTCCCACAGAGGACAAGGGCCTGGCTGTCTTCTACACCATCCTGACCCCCATGCTCAACCCCATCATCTACAGCCTTAGAAATAAGGAGGTGATGGGGGCCCTGAAAAGAGTGATTCTGAGGTTGTGGTCTGTAAAATGAAACAAAGTTCTCACTTGTTCTCTGTTGCTTAGGAATACATTAATTTCATTCCTTAAGAATGCCATTCCAGGATTAAAGAAAGGGATTACATTAATCTAGAAAATTAAAATAATAGACATTTGACAAAATAATTGTATATTCCCAATCACTCTGTTTTTGTGGTAATTTTTCTTTTTATTTCTTTTTTTGTTACAAATAATTTATTAACTGCATGTTGAAGTTAAAGGCCACAGTTATACTCAATAATACAAGTATCTAACAATACAGTAAATAGGAACACAATAGCCAAAATATATAAAGAGGGACTCCTGGGTGGCTCAGTGGGATAAGCTTCTCCCTTTGGCTCAGGTCCTGATCTCAGGGTCCTGGGATTGAGCCCCACATCATTCTCTCTGCTCAGTAAGGAGCTTTCTTCCCCCCTCTCTCTCTTCCTGCCTCTCTGCCTACTTGAGATCTATCCCTCTCTCAAATAAATAAATAAAATCTTTTTTTTTAATATATGGAAAGGGCCCAGATGCCCATCAAGAGATGAAAGGGTAAAGAAGGTATATATATCATAATATAAATCTATGTAGAGATATATGGATATAAAAACAGAATGAATTCTTGCCATTCCAATGACATGAATGAAGGTATAGGGTATTATGCTAAACAAAATAAGTCAGTCTGAGAAAGACAAATATCATATGATTTCACTCACATGTAAATTCAAGAAACAAAGGAGTGAAGGGGGAAAAGAAAAAGGTAAACAAATAAAAAGACCCTGAATTCTAGAGAACAAGCTTATGGTCACCAGAGGGGAAGGTGTGGGACATGGGTTAAACAGGGAATGGGGATTAAGGAGTACACCTGTGATGAGCACCAGATGTTTAATAGCCACATTATGCACCTGAAACTTATATCACACTGTATTTTATCTAATTGGAATTAAAATAAAATCTTAAAAAACAGTTAAGTGGTGACAAATGATCTAATATTATGTGCAATGGACAATTTGTGAAACAAGCATAAAATGCTGTCAAATTACCTCTCTTCAATGACACTGAAGTATGTAGCATAATTCACATTGTGTTTAATTGTTGCAAATGGTTCTCAGTGTAAATGCCTAGAAACATTTTGGAGTTTTGTTATTTTTTATCTGTATGAATGACCAATGCTGCTATTGATTAACTAATAAAGTAATATAACTTAATTCTCCTTACAAAAATTAGCATATATATCCATAAATATAAACACATATACACATATATAACATATAAACATAAAATGCAAAACACTGAACCATAAAGAAACAAATAAATTTAGCATATTTGAAAGTGGAGAATTCCTGGTTTCAAGCCAATCTCCATTTTAGCTAAGGTTTTGTGAGATTTCATTTCCACCCACAGTAGATAGACATGTTACAGAACTGTGGTGGCTCTGTTACATTATGATGAACTTCTGAAAGGGGTTCTCTGTTCTTCATGCCACCAGTGGCTCCTAACCATACCCATCCTTACTTGTCTGCACAACATAACTTTGCTGCTTAGAGCTTGTCAGATTCAACCGAATTATAAATAGAAAATGCTTAGTAACCATCAGTGTTCTAAAACCCATTTTATTCCAAATGTACCATTGGTAATGCTATGATACTCACTAATGTGGCTATTTCATTGTTATTTTCATCCATTCACATAAAAGTGATTTAGTACAACATTTTCCAACATTTTTTAATAAGTGTACCAATTCTTGGGGTCCCTTGCTGGGTCAGTGGATTAAGAATCTGACTCTTGATTTTGGCTCAGATGATTTTATATTGACCCGCAATCCTGGTTTTGAGACTGGTGTGGAACCTGTTTAATTTGATTTCTCCCTATGGAGAGGAGAAAAGGGTTAGGGGAAATTGGAGGGGGAGATGAACCATAAGAGACTATGGACTCTGAAAAACAGTCTAAGGGTTTTGGAGAGGTTGGGGGTGGGAGGTTGGGTAAGCCTGGTGGAGGGTATTAGGAGGGCATGTATTGCAAGGAGCACTGGGTGTGGTACATAAACAATGAATTCTGGAACACTGAAAAGAAATTTTAAAAATAAATAAAATTTCTTTTTAAAAAGATTATTTCTCCCTTTCCCTTTGCCCCTCCCTCCACTCCTCTAAAGAAAAATAAAACAATAAAAAAGTGTACAGATGTTTATAGTCCCATATATAATAATAATAATAAAACAGTATCATTTAAAATGGATATCAGCCTATGTTCTCCTCTAAAATTTTGATAGATTCCTCCCTCATGTTGAGGTCTATCATCCATTTCAAGTTTATCTTTGTGTATGGTGTAAGAGAATGGTTGAGTTTCACTCTTCTACACATAGCTGTCCAAATTTCCCAGCACCATTTATTGAAGAGACTGTCTTTTTTCACTGTATATTTTTTCCTGCTTTCTTGAAGATTATTTGACATCAGCCACAGGAGCTTCTTTCAAGACACGTCTCCAAAGGCAAAGGAAACAAAAGTAAAAATGAACTTTTGGGACTTCATCAAGATTAAAAGCTTCTGCACAGCAAAGGAAACAGTCAACAAAACAAAGTGGCAACCCACAGAATGGGAAAAGATAGTCGCAAATCACACTACAGACAAAAGGCTGATATCCAAGATCTATAAAGAATTCCTCAAACTCAACACACACAAAACAGATAACCATGTCAAAAAAATGGGCAGAAGACATGAACAAACACTTCTCCAATGAAGACATACAAATAGCTAATGGACACATGAAGAAATGTTCATCACTAGCCATCAGGGAGATTCAAATCAAAACCACATTGAGATACCACCTTACACCAGTTAGAATGGTCAAAATCACCAAAACAGTAAACACCATGTGTTGGAGAGGATGTGGAGAAAGGGGAACCCTGTTACACTGTTGGTGGGAATACAAGATGGTACAGCCATTTTGGAAAAACAGTGTGGAGATTCCTTAAGAAATTAAAAATGGAGCTTCCCTATGACCCTGTAACTGCACTACTGGGTATTTATCCCAAAGATACAGATGTAGTGAAAAGAAGGGCCAACTGTACCCCAATGTTCATAATAGCAATGGCCACAGTCGCCAAACTGCAGAAAGAGCCAAGATGCCCTTCAAGGGATGAATGGATAAAGATATGGTCCATATATACAGTGGAATTTTATGCCTCCATCAGAAAGGATGAATACCTAACTTTTGTATCAACATGGACGGGACTGGAGGAGATTATGCTGAGTGAAATAAGTCAAGCAGAGCAAGGGTCATTTATCATATGGCTTCACTTACTTATGGAGCATAAGAAATAACACGGAGGATATTGGGAGATGGAGAGGATAATTGAGTTGGGGGTAATCAGAGGGGGGAGACAAACCATGAGAGACTGTGGACACTGAGAGACAAAAGGCAGGGTTTTTGCGGGGGCAGTGAGCCTGGTGGTGTGTATTATGGAGGGCACTGGCTGTGGTGTATAAACAACGAATTTTGGAACACTGAAAAATTTTAAATTAAATTAAAATAAAGGGGTTCCAGCTTCTTTGCATATTATCATATGTTGTTATCAGCATTAGGCACCCATAGAAGTCCACTCAAGTAATCCAGGATGAGGTTTCCTGGACTGGCCACCTGTTTTATTGGTACACCATTCCCGTATTTAAACTTAGCCCTGGAAAACAGTGTTTCTGTATTCATAAATTTAAATCAAATATATTCGATAACCATGTTTTTACAATAATTCTTTTTTTAAGGGGGGAGACAAAGGGTTATAAATTCACTCTACTTGGCTTTCAATCCAGAATTATTTGAGTTAGAATCTTATTAATAATGATTTTTTAAGGGACCTGGTGAAACCAGAAATGCCCTTCACTCTTTCTGTGCTGTGAACACATTCAAGTTTAGATCCCTGAGACTGAGAGGTTTTCATGAACAGCAACAGTGGGCAGGACTGAAGTAACAGGGCAGTAACTGAAGCACTTTTCCTTCACCAGAAATGCTCTCTGTGCTCAGGGGAGTACAGGGAGGGGAGTTCTCAACCATCCACTGGGTCCCACTCAAATTTCATACCTTCAGCGAGCAAGAATGTCAAATGGCCCCCTGAGGTGTGCTGCTGTTACAAAAACACACCACAAGGCTGTAAAGTCTTGAGCATAAACATGTGAAAATGAGATTAAACTAAGTGTACCACTTGCTTCCACGTGTTTAAATGTTCTGTATGTGTATGTCTCAAGATTTGCTTTCTTTTCCTTGTTGCCACATATCACTGTTCCTAACATAGTGATGTATGTGTCTGACGGAGGTTGTGTATATTGGTTTTAGATATTTCTTTGATCACAGCTCCTAACTGAAAAATTGCTTCAGCAAAGTGTTTTCTATCTGTTTTTCTGAAAACAAAACCAAATTATGCTTCTAACAAAGAACCAGTCTAACCTGATAAACAAAACTGATTCATTTCTTGGATTATGCAGATTTGATTTATACATAAGGCACCTCCATGAAAGTAAATTCAACAGAAATTTCATAAAACACAGTCTTCAATTAACAGATACTTTTAATTGTAAATCACTAAGGGACTTCATATGTGGGTCTATAACCTGGGACAAAGCTTTCTGAAAGTCTAAAATGAAACAGGAAGATTAGAAATTCTATGAGTGCAGGAGCTTAGTGACTTTGTCTTCCCACTCAGTCTCCAGCAGGTAGAACAGGTCAGTATATGTGGGTCCTCCCAGGTGGGAGAGTATGCATCGTATGTATGTATTTTATATATTTACTTTTCTTTATTTTGAACTGGTCCTCAAGGATGTGCAAGTAGCAAAGTCAAGAACCAGGAAAGGACACCACAGGGGCAGTTGCAGAACTAGAAGGGGAAGCAGGACAGAGAGGAATGCAAAGCGAGAAGTGCAGTTGGAAGGTGACCCTTCACCTTGGACAGCATTGTGTGAGTGGGGAGGGGTCTGGCAGGAAGCAGGCAGGACTCCTGGAATTTATTCCCAGGGCAAAAATAAGGAGAGAGATGCACTTGCATGAGAGCTACAGCCACCTCTCTTCCACATGCAAGCCCAAAAACCCCACTGGCAAGCAGCACAGTGGGCCCAGCTGAGCAAGAGCTCTGGGGCTGGAGGAGAGCAGCAGGAGTCACAGGAGCATGAGCCTTGGGGCAGTTGGAGTGGTTCCTGATAACCCACCATACAGACATCCTGAGCCCCTCCAGCAGGTACTAGGACCAATGGCTCCCTAGACTGGGCCTCTGAGCTGCCCTGCCCAGTTTCTGCAGAGCTACACCTGTGGCCTGGATGGGCTTGGGTGGTGTGAGGACAATGTAGCTGAGGAGGTAAGTGTGGACTGGAGTGAAAGCCCAAGGCTGGTGCCATGGATTGCCAGGAACTATTGGACAGGGAGCTGGCACCTAGCCCTAGTGGGCCTTCCAGGCCAAGGGACGGTGGGGATGGGGTCAGCACCCATTCCCTCTCTCTTCAACCTGCAGGTTCACTGGGTTTCCCATGCCTGTGATGCTGAACTTGTCACTCCCTCAGGTAGGACATGTCCTGAGTGAGAGGAAACCAGTCATCCCTGGGGCTGGGGGGAGGTTATGGGTTGACAACTAGAGGTACTGAATGACCCTCAGGATGCCAGACTGGTGGTGGGCATTTGGCTGTTGTTTCCTATTATGACATGTATCCACCTTCTGCCCACTTATCCCCACAGGGAAAAATATCTAGTGTTCCAGGACAGGGATTCTGCAGAGACACCCAGGAGCACTTAATCACCTCACAACCACTTCCTCCCTGGTCTAGACCCCCAACTTCTGACAAGTACCCAGACCTGAGCAGAGAAAGTGCTCAAGGGGTGGAGGATATCCCCAGTATCTGTGGGGGATTAACCAGTTTGTCCCCCACACCAGTAACTGTACCAGGGGTGCACTAGCTGAAGCCTCCCTTCCTGTCCTCTGGGGAGATCGGCAGGGCAGGGAGCCAGAGGACCTGGGTATACCTGGGCCAGCACCACTGTTACCTGCCTGATGGGTGTGAGCATTTTCTAGGGGTGGAAGAACTCTTCTGGGGGTTATCGTCTGCCTTTTACAGACTCTAGTCATTGATTATAGTTCATGGAATGTGTTTTCTCTTATCTCTACCTTTATCCACTTGCAGATATTCTGACTCTGTTTATGACCTCAGGTGGAAATAGAATAAAAGAAAAGTCTGGTCATTGTTACTATTGAGAATACTGCCTGTCATAACCAGATGCACTCAGCCTGGTAACTACAGGAAACAGGGACACTTCCATGCCCAGGACTCACACTTCAGGTTTGTTTGGTCTCCACTAGGTTTGCCACTGTCTTCTGGTTAGAGCTGTTGTAGAAAGTGCTGGGGAGAAGCTCCAGTTTCAATCCTTAGCATAAATAAGTGCTATGGGGCATCTGCAGCTATTTTCAAGTTCACACTCTTAACTTAAAAAAGAATAATTTAAAAATGAAAATAAAAAGATAAAGTGGCAAATAGTTGGTGGTGTTTAGAGTTTGTTTATGGGTCTTGGTAATGCAGAAAATGAATGCATTTTAGTCTTTCTTCAGATGATAGAAATGCCAACTTCACTTGCTCCTCCTGGAACCCTAGAAACAGAAGAAAGGGTTGAAAGAGGAGAGCTCTCTGGAGCATCCAGATGGATTGGATTCTGATGTACTAGGTGGGAAGAACTGTTGAGTAGGAAAGAGAAGCTTAAAATTGCTATTGAGGGAAGACATACAAATGGCTATCAGACACATGAAAAAATGTTCATCATCACTTCCCTATGACCCTGCAATTGCACTACTGGGTATTTACCCCAAAGATACAAATGTGTGAAAAGAAGGGCCATCTGTACCCCAATGTTTATAGCAGCAATGGCCATGTCGCCAAACTGTGGCAAGAACCAAGATGCCCTTCCACGGATGAATGGATAAGGAAGATGTGGTCCATATACACCATGGAGTATGATGCCTCCATCAGAAAGGATGAATACCCAACTTTTGTAGCAACATGGACGGGACTGGAAGAGATTATGCTGAGTGAAATAAGTCAAGCAGAGAGAGTCAATTATCATATGGTTTCACTTATTTGTGGAGCATAACAAGTAACATGGAGGACATAGGGAAATGGAAAGGAGAAGGGAGTTGAGGGAAATTGAAAGGGAAGATGAACCATGAGAGACTATGGACTCTGAAAAACAATCCAAGGGTTTTGAAGGGGTGGGGTTAGGATATTGGGGGAGTCAGTTGGTGGGCATTATGGAGGGCACATGTTGCATGGAGCACTGGGTGTGGTGCATAAACAATGAACTCTCTTATGCTTAAAAGAAACAAATTTTAAAAATGAAAAAAAAATAATATATTAATTGTAGGGGACCTCACAGTCCATTAACAGCAATAGACAGATCATCTAAGCACAAAATCAAAAAAGAAATGGGAACATTAAATGACACATTGGACCAGATGGACCTCATACATATATACAGAACATTTCACCCTAAAACAACAGAATACTCATTCTTTTCGAGTGCACATGGAAATTTCTCCAGAATAGAATACATACTGGGTCACAAATAAGGGCTCAACAGATACTGAAATACTCAGATTATTCCTGACATATTCTCAGACCACAATGCTTTGAAACTGGAACTCAATCAAAAGAAAAGTTTTGGAACAAATTCAAACACTTGGAAGCTAAAGACCACCCTGCTTTAGAATGTTTGAGTCAACCAGCAAATCAAAGAAGAATTTAAACAATTTATGGAAACCAATGAGAATGAATACATATCAGTCCAATACCTATGGGATATGTCAAAGGCAGTACTAAGGGGGAAATACATAACAATACAAGCCTCACTCAAAAAGAAAAAAAATTGAAAAATCCTGAATACTCCAACTCCCTTTACACCTTAAAGAACTGGAGAAGCAACAGCAAATTGAGCCTAACCCACACAGAAGAAGGGAAATAATTAAGATGAGAGCAGAGATCAGTGAATTGGAAACCATAAATACACTAGAACATGGCAAAGAAACTAGAAGCTGGTTTTTTTAAATTTTTTTTTCAGCGTAACAGTATTCATTATTTTTGCACCACACCCAATGCTCCATGCAATCCATGCCCTCTCCAATACCCACCACCTGGATCCCCCAACCTCCCACCCCCAGCCCCTTCAAAACCCTCAGATTGTTTTTCAGAGTCCATAGTCTCTCATGGTTCACTTCCCCTTCCAATTTCCCTCAACTCCCTTCTCCTCTCCATCTCCCCTTGTCCAGAAGCTGGTTTTTTTGAAATAATTAAGATTGATAAACCACTGGCCAGACTAATCCAAAAGAAAAGAGAAAGTACCCAAATTAATAAAATTATGAATAAAAGGGGGAGATTATAACTAACATCAAGGAAATAGAAACAATCATTAGAAATTATTATCAATATATTTGGCTATATACCAAAAAGTTAAGCAACCTAGAAGAAATTGATGCATTCCTGGAAACCTATAAACTGCCAAGACTGAAAAAGAAAGAAATTGACAACCTGAATAGACCAATAACCAGCAAAGAAATTTAAGCAGTAATCCAAAACCTCAAAAATCTAGACTCCAGGACCTGATGGATTCCTGGGGGAATTCTACCAAACATTCAGAGAAGAAATAATGCCTATTCTCCTGAAGCTGTTTCAAATCACAGAACAAAAGGAAAACGTCCAGAATCTTTCCATGACGCCAGCATTACCTTGATCCCCAAACAAGACAATGACCCTATCAAAAAGAATTACAGAAAAATATCCCTGATTAACATGGATTCCAAGATTCTCAATAGTATATTAGCTAACAGGATCCAACAATACATTAAAAAATTTATTCACAAAAAAAAAAAAAAAAAGTTTATTCACCACGACCAGGTGGGATTTATCCCTGGGATGCAAGAGTGGTTCAACATTTGCAAATCAATCAATGTGATAGAACAAATCAATAAGAAAAGAGAGAATAACCACATTGACCTCTCAATTGATGCAGAAAAAGCATTTGACAAAATACAGCATCCATTCCTGATTAAAAATCTGAAAAGTACAGGCATAGAGGGAACATTCCTCAATTTCATAAAATCCATCCATGAAAAATCCATAGCACATATAATTCCTAATGGCAAAGAGTTGAGAGCCTTTCCCTTAAGATGAGGAACACAACAAGGATGTCCACAGTCTCTACTCTTGTTCAACATAGTATTAGAAGTCCTAGCAACAGCAATCAGACAAAAAAAGGAAACAATAGTGTCTTCCTGCCTGCCTTTCAGATTTGGAAACGCTGCTCCAGGTTTACCCTTTTTCACAGTATCAGCCAAGACAAATTACAAAGTTGACCATGGTTGAATTTTGGAATACTTAAGGCAAACTGTAAGATCTAATTAAGTCAGAGGTTTTATTCTTTGGTCTAACTGTGAAGAAACTGATGGAAGGTATGTTTTTTATGTTATAAATAAAAGCCATTCAAATTGACAAAGAAGAAGTTAAATTCTCTCTCTTAGCAGATGACATGATACTTTATATGGAAAACCCAAAAGATTCCATCCCCAAATTACTAAAACTCATATAGCAATTCAGTACTGTGGCAGGATACAAAATCAATGCACAGAAGTCAGATGCTTTCTTATACACTAACAATGAAAGGGTAGAAAGAGAAATTAGAGAATTAATACCATTTACAATCCCACCAAAAATCCTAAAATATCTTGGAATAAACCTAACGAAAGAGATAAAGGATCTATACTCTAGGAACTACAGAACACACTCATGGAAGAAATTGAAGAAGACACAGTAAGATGGAAAAACACTCCATGCTCATGAATCAGAGAATAAATATTGTTTAAATGTCTGTGCTGCCCAGAGGAATCTATACGTTCAACACCACCCCGATCAAAATACCATTGCCATTTTTCAAAGTGCTAGAACAAACCATTGTAAAATTTCTGTAGAACCAGAGAAGACCCCAAATCGCCAAGGGAACATTGAAAAAGAAAAACAAAACTGGGGTCATCATGTTGCGTTATTTCAAGTTTTATTACAATGCTGTGATCAACAAGACAGCATAGTACTGACACAAAACCAGACACAGACCAATGGAAAGAATAGAGAGCCCAGACATGGACCCTCAACTCTATGGTCAAATCATCTTCAACAAAGCAGGAAAATATATCCAGTGGAAAAAAGACAGTCTCTTCAATAAATGGTGCTGGGGAAATTGGACAGCTATATGTAGAAGAATGAAACTCGAATATTTTCTTATACCATACACAAAAATAAACTCAAAATGGGTAAAAGACCTCAACATGAAACAGGAATCCATCAGAATCCTAGAGGAGAACATAGGCAGTAACCTCTTTGATATCAGCCACAGCAACTTCTTTCAAGGTATATCTCCAAAGGCAAAGGAAACAAAAGCGAAAATGAATGTTTGGGACTACATCAAGATCAAAAGCTTCTGCACAGCAAAGGAAACAATCAGCAAAACAAAGAGGCAACCCACGGAATGGGAGAAGATATTCAGAAGTGACACTACAGACAAAGGGCTGATATCCAAGATCTATACAGAACTCCTCAAACTCAACACCCAAAAAACAGATAATCACATCAAAAAATGGGCAGAATACATGAACAGACATTTCTGCAAAGAAGACATACAAATGTCTAACAGACACATGAAAAAATGTTCATCATCATTAGCCATCAGGGAAACTCAAATCAATATTTTTAAGTTCTTTAATTTCTTTTTTGACCCATTTGTTCTTTAGCAGGATGCTCTTTAACCTCTAGCTGCTTCAGTTCCTACTAAATTTCTTCTTGTGATTGAGTTTCAGTTTCAAAGCATTGTGTTCTGAAAACACACATGGAATAATCTCAAACTTTTGGTACTATTGAAAGCTGATGTGTGACCCAGTGTGTGATCCATTATGGAGAAATTTCCATGTGTATTCAAAAAGAATGAGTATTCTGTTGTTTTAGGATGGAATGTGCTGTATATCTCTGTGAAGTCGATCTGGTCCAATGTGTCATTCAAAGCTTGTTATTGTTATTGTTCCTTGGTTATTTTCTGCTGGGATGATCTGTCCATTGATGTGAGTGGAGAGTTGAAGTCTCCTCCTATTAAAGTATTATTAATACAATGTCTCTTTAGTTTGTATATTGATTGGCTTATCTAATTGGCTGCTCCACATTGAGGGCATATATATATTTACAATTGTTAGATCTTTTTGTTGGATATACCCTTTAAGAATGATATAGTGTCCCTCTATATCTCTTACTACAGTTTTTGGCTTAAAATCTAATTTGTCTGATGAATCATTGAACACTACATCAAAAACTAAGGATTTATTATATGTTGGCTAATTTAACATAATAAAAAAGAAAAAATTTAATGTGTCTGATATAAGGATTGCTATTGCAGCTCTCATTTAAGATCCATTAGCATGGTAAACTGTTCTCCATTCCTGCACTTTCAGTCTGGAGTTGTCTTTAGTTTCAAAATGTGTGGGTCTTGCGTTTATATCCAATCTGATACCCTGTGTCTCTTTACTGGAACATTCAGCCTATTTACATTCTGAGTAACTATTGAAAGATATGAATTTAGTGCCCTTGTGTTGCCTGTAATTTCCCTGTTTCTGTAGATTGTCCATTACTTTCGGTCTATGTTCATTACTCTTGGGGTTTCTCTTCACTTACAGAATCCCCCTTAATGTTTCTGGCAGGGTTGACTTGGTGGTCACATACTCTTTCAGTTTCTGTCTGTCTTGGAAGCTCTTTATCTCTCCTTCCATTCTCAATGACAGCCTTGCTGGATAAAGTATTCTTTATATGGCTGCATTTACTTCTTATATAGTACCCTGAATATACCTTGCCACCTATTTCTGGCCTGCCATGTTTCTGTGGGTAGGTGTGATGTTCTAATGTTCTTCTCTCCATACATAAGGAATCTCCTCTCCCTAACTGCTCTCAGGAGAGCTTTGTTGGCTCTACAATTTGTAAGCTTCATTATTTTTTTTTTTGTAAGCATCATTATTTTTGTCAGGGTGTTGATCTATTTTTATTGATTTTGGATATATCCCCTCTGCCTCTTGGACATATATGCTTGTTTCTTTCCCCGGATTAGGGAAGTTCTAGCAACAGCTTGTTATGCTCAAATACACGTTACAGTCTCCTCTCCCTCTCTACCCTCTCTTGGATCCCAATGATGTTGACATTGGTTCTTTTCAATGTATCATTAAATTCTTTTTTGAAAAGAATATTTCAAAATTTTTTTCAAAAGCAAGGTTCTTTTGAAGCCTTTCTTCATGGGTTATTGTCTTTCTCTCTTTTCCTCAATTTCCTTCCCTTCCATCAGCCTGTCCTCTGGATCATTTCTCCTCTCTTCTGCCCTATTTATCCTGGCTTTTAGAGCATCCAGTTTAGACTGCATCTCATTCGTAGCATTTTTTAGTTCAGCCTGATTAGATTTCACTTCTGACCTTAGAGATTCTGTGTTGTCATTTGTGGTTTTTTTTCAAGCCTAGCTGTTAACTTTATAATTGCTTTCCTGAATCCCATCTCTGACATCTTACTTATATCCATAGGGATTAGCACTGTGGCAGAGAATATTGCCTCTGGTTCTTTCTTTTGTTATGAATTCCTCCTTCTGGTCATTTTTCCTAGAGGAAGGTGGGTGAGCAGTGAGCAGAGTCCAAAATATCAACTACAACCCAAGAGAAATACACCCAAGACAAATCCAAAGCAGTTGGATACCACAACAGAAAAGCAAACCAACCCAATCAAATCAAGCCAAACAAAAAATGGGGGAAGGGGGAGGGAGAATATGATCTCACAGTGTGGACAAAGTGGGGTGACCCACTTATTCCTGATTGAATTTTGGTCTGGTGTTAGAAGACACTGCCTCCAAAAATGTCAAAGAACACAAAACATATAGGGAGAAAATAAATTGAATAGGGTGAAAAAAAAGGACTAAAACAAAGCATACATCTACAAAATGTAGATGTAAAAAATAAAAGTGAAAAAGCAACTTGAAAACATAGCTAGGAAAACAAAAATCTAGCTGAAACCAGGACACCTGGGTGGCCCAGTCACTTAAGCTTCAGCCTTCAGCTCAGGTAATGATCCCATGGTCCTTGGATATACTCCTCCATTGAGCTTCTTGCTCCATCAGGAGACTTTCTCTCCCTCCACTGGCCTCTCCCTCTGCTTGTGCTCTCGCCCTGACAGATAGATATAGATAGATAGATGATAGATAGATAGAATCTTTTATTCAGAAAAGAATCTAGGAAAAGTGAATTGGGGGAAATTGGAGGGGTAGACAAACCATAAGAGACTGTGGACTTTGATAAACAAACTGAGTGTCTTGGAGGGGATGGGGTTGGAAGGTAGGGTGAGCCTGGTGGTAGGTACTAAGGAGGGCACATATCACATGGAAACTTGGGTGCGGTGCATAAACAATGAATCTTGGAACACTGAAAAATAAAATAAAATTTAAAAAAGAATCTAGTTGAAATGGAAAAAGAGGTAAAGAAAAAGAAAAGAAATGGAAAACATTATACTGAAAGAGAAAAGAATCATGAGAAAACATCTGGAGCTGAATATACTATTCTCCCCTGGTGCTGGAGATTTACACTCTTGTGGGATCCATATATTATTGTCCACCTCTTCCTTCAGTCTTTTTTTTTGGGCTAGGAGCCTGCTGTGCTGCTTCTCAGGTGTCTTTGCCTCCGAGGAGTTGCACAGCCCTTTGCCCTGGTTCTGAGCTCAGTGTAGGCTTGTCCTCTGTGTGGCTTTTTCTCCCTGGAGGCTTTCCACGCCTCTTTAGAGGATCAGAATAAAAATGGTATTCCCGGCCTTTTGGCCCAGAATGGAATGATCATGGTCCCCCCGCTCTTCATTAAGTGCTCCAGAACAAACAGTTTTCGCTTTTGTATGTGCCAAAGTGAAAATTCTCCAACTTTGTGCAGAGAGTAATCCTCCCAGGGGGAGTCCAAGAGACCCACAACTATCACTGCCCTTTGTGTGCCCTGGGACCCCAAGCACTTGTACCATACTCTGCTCCCCTGTTCCTGAGCCATGGCTGGGTGCTGCCTTACTATCCTCTCTGGGGCTGCCACCACACTATGAGATGGTGCCCAGTTGTGGGTGCAGCCACTTCAGCCCTTCCAGCGGATGGTAAACAGCCCCATGTTCCAGTCCTTTTCAGGCTGCTCAGGCATGGAGGGGTCTCCCTACCAGGCCAGTTCTCAGTTCATGACAACTTGAGTGGAGAGTTCCCTCCTTGACCTCTTTGTCCCTCACTGGCCATAACCAGCTTCCCCACTCCGCTGTTTGGACACTCTATTGGTTCAGGCACCCCAGTTTATTTTGTGTATACTGAGATCCTGAGAATACACTGACCCACCTAGAATTCTGCCCTTTTCATCTCCTGAGCCCCTTTCAGGCACAGAGATCTCTGACTGGACCAGATTTCTGAGGGTTCTAATTTTGGGCTCTGGTGTAATGTCCCTTTCTAGTAACAAGCTTATGGAAGCTCCCTCTCCACTTCATTTTTCTGTCAATATCTCCATGAAGATTCAAGGTTCTGCACCTCCTACCTTGCAAAAGCAGTGACTTTTCTACTTTCTAGAGTTCCAGATATATTTTCTTACATCTCAGCCTGAATTCAGAAGGGTTTGACAGTTAACCAGCTAAATTCAAGGGACCAGATGAAACGAGTTCCCTTTATTCTTCTGCCAACATCCTTTTCTCTCTTATTTTCAGTTTTATTTCTACTTTTGTTTTCTTAACTGTTTTCTGCTGTTGGTTTCCTATATTGATTTTTTACCCCTTGTTCTTTTTCTTCGACTTTCCTTTTTTTTTTTTTTCTTTTTTTTCCAACTGGGGCAAAATTCACGGACATAAATTCAACCAATAAAAGTGAATGACTCAGTGACACAGCCACCACCTTTGTCTCCTGTCAAATGAAACCCCAACCACTACACAGTTACCTTCCATTTCCCCCATCCCCACTGCCTGAACTCCACAAATCTGCTATCTGTCTTTCTGGATTTATCTCCTCTGCACATTTCATGGCAATGGGATCCTAGTAGGTATACCCCTATGTCTGGCCTTCCACACTGTCCTCCCTTTGCACCTCAGGGGTCTATCCCCAGTCAAGTCTCCACCCTGCCCTTCAGGCATTTGGATAATGTCCCCTGTAGTTCCTCCTACTCTGATTGAAGACTATGGGCCAAGCATCAGCTCATGCCCAGGAAAGAAACCTGTCCAGGTGAGCCCACATTCAGGATTCATTTTGTGAAACAGGCATCACCTGTTTCCACTGTGGTTGAATCTTGTGTCCCCTTCCAGATGTCACATCCCCAGTCCTCCATCCTGACTCCTAAGTAAATAGGAGTTGGGTTTTAGCCAAGGTCATTATCTGCTTAAAGCAACGCACAGGGAGATGAAAAAGTGGCAAGCATAATTCTGCATGTTTATATAGAAGAGGGAAACAGCATCAGCCCTTGTGTGGGCACTGACTTTGGGAAAGGAGGCACAAACCTTCATTCCATAACATTCTGCCAAATGAAATTAAACACTCCACCACCAAGAAGGCCATGCAGCTTTCCTTCTACCTCTGTTCCCACCAAAACTCTCCCAGAACATGTCTAGATTTGTGAACCAACAAGAGGGAAGAATGGGCAGGGTTTAGTCAAGTGTCTCACTCAGACAAGAGGTGAGTGCTCTGAACCTGGCCAAAGGGGGCCCCCCAATGAGAACAGACTGCCATGGCCACAGAGATGGGAGGGTTGCCTAATTTCCCACACAGGAGTCTCCAGAGGCAATGCCAGAAATTGGCCAACTTCAACCTGATCATGAGAAACTTTACCAAAGAAAACAGTCCAGCCTGTTGAGGACAAGGGTCTTTTGATAATGGAACAACTTTATCTGAGTCCTCCAGTTTCTTCCCTTGGCCCAGATCCTACCACTCGAGAGCCATGTCTCTTCTTTGAGGCTCTTGGCTTTGGACTGACAACCATCCTTCCATGGACTGCCTTGTGTAGTCTCCTCTCCCCTTATCTCCTGCGACAGGGCCTTGTTACTCCCAGTTAGTGTGTTCAGTTCCGTTGACCACACCCTGTAGGAAGCACTTAGCCTACGTATTTTTTATTCCTGTTGCAACTGCTAAATAGGTGTGTTGCTATTTTGACAAAGAGCAATAGGAGAACTCTGCAGAAACTGGAAAACTCAGCTGCTCCTCTCTCCAAACACCACCAGAAGACTTTTTCTATGCCTCACTTGGAACTTACAGAGAATTAAATTGATTCCTGGGAAACCTAGAGCCAGACTTGGCCAGGTGAGTGTCTTCTATTTTAAGGGCTTTCATGTGTATCTTTACTTTCTACACACTGTCCCTACTTGTCAGTGACAGGGAGGCTCCAGGGACTTTCACCAAAGAAAGACGAGTGTCCAACAGGATTAGAGTATCGACTAACACACCTCCTCATGCTTTACATAAACGCCAAATCTTCAAAGCTCTGCTGGATGAAATCCCCCAGAACGGCAGATGAGTCTCAGATTATGGGTACTTGAAATTGAATTCACCATAAAAAAGTTTTGGTATGTCTTTGGCTCAGGCCATCACAGCCAAGGCGCCCTGAGGTTCGTCTCCCCCACTTCACCTGCAGACGTTTCTTTGGGAGCAACAGGGACAAGGGGCTTGAAGGAGGTGGACATTTATAGTTCTGACCATGGATTCACTGCCTCAAAGGTGTGTTTCCTTCCCCAGCATGCCTCGTGTTCATGTTTGAACAGAGAGAAATCGGGAAATACTCTTACACCAGTCAGTCGGGAGACGGAGCCCATTCACTGGAGGATGTGTCTGAATCACTCTGTGGACAGATGAGGATAAGAGAAATTATATCTGAGAATAGATTCTAAACAGGGCAGGTGGAGGCCGCTGTCTCTCCATCTGTAGGATGAATACCTTATGTGTGGGTGACAGGGGCAAAGAGAGTTAAAAGTGAGACCTTTCCCTCCCCCAGCCAAGTTTCTTTAACTCCCATTAGCCTGCTGGTGCTGCCTGTCCTCCCACCAAGACAAACAGACAAACAGAGAACTAGAAAGACAGATAGACAGAGAAAGAGACTGGCAGAGACAGAAATTACCTTAGCCTCCGATGTGTAGGGCTCAGGCCTCTCTGTTCCCACAGGCATGGCAAACACACACGGTCGAGTCATCTTTCCACCCAGCTGCTCCATCATCTTCATCGTCCTGCAGCTCCTGTCCTGCAGCATCCCTGCAAACGGTAGGAGAACTCCCCTCACCCCATGCTAGGAGGATGACCCCATATGGAAAAGAATGTCGGAGGGAGCTGGCTGGCACCTACCCACAGCAGCTGTCAGCCAGGGATCCAAGCAGTCCTTCCCAGAGAACGCTAGGTCTGGGTGGGAGGGCCCTTATCTCCTCAGACCCAGCCTAACTAGGGCTTTCTGATCTGATCTCATAAGGGAAAGCTGATTTCTCCATCCTTGGACCTAAAATACCTGTTCTGGCGGTGCTGGGCGAAAATGTGGAGCTACCATGTCATCTGTCCCTCAATATCAGTGCCGAGGACATGGAGCTTCGGTGGTACAAGGATCAGCCATCCCAAGTCGTGCACCTGCACAAGAATGGGACAGACATGAAGGAAGAACAGATGAGAGAGTACCAGGGAAGGACCACTTTCCTGAGTGCTGGGCTGGACCAGGGAAAAGCCACAGTGAAGATCCACAACGTGACAGTTTTTGATAATGGAACATTCCACTGCAACTTCAAAGATGGCAACATGTCTGCAGAGGCCAGGCTGTGGCTGATGGTGGCAGGTAAGGGTGAACTGCTGGAGTTCATTGTCTCCCCGAGTCCCCTCCCCCAAACCTGATGCCCAATGCAGATCATCCCACTGTAGCCCAAACCTGAGCACATCCCACAAAAGCACTAACATGTTTGCACCAGAGGCAGTGATTCCTGGGAAGTCCAGTTCAGGACACCCTTTTCTCTCCCTTTTCTGAGCCAATCCAGAAAGAGGGGAGCAGAGGTAGAAAGGGAAGGACAGAGGCAGAAGGAGGGACAGAGACACAGGGAGGAAAAGACACTAATTTTGCAGTGTAGAATAGTTTTTTACATTCTTGGTCCTTTTTTTGTTTTGTCCTGTGCATTCTGGGAACAAGGGTAACATACAGCATATAAATATTACACAAAGTAAGTAGTCTGTGAAAAAATCCCAATCTCTGCCGGAATTCTCAATATCTGTACTTTTCTGATGAAAGCACTGGTGGTTGTGTAGACTGGAATGGGCATCTCTTCCCACAGGTCTGGGCGGGATGCCCAGAATCCAAGTGCAAGCTGTCCAAGGTGAAATTGTCTGGGCACAGTGCACCTCAGAAGGCTGGTTCCCAGAGCCCCAGGCGGAATGGAGAGATTTCAGAGGACAGCCCCTACCTTCCACGACCCACCTCTCAGCCTCGCCAACAACAGGTCTCTTCACGGTGGTGTCCAATGTGACCATCCAGGATGGGGATGTTCAGAACTTCTCCTGCTGCATCTCCAGTCCCCTTCTCCAGAAGAAGATGGTCAACTACCACTTGCTCCGTGAGTGTTCTGTTCTGTTCAGACCTCAAAAGTTCTGAGCAGCCCAGACAATAAGTACTTAATATTGAAATCCTTGCACAGTAATGGGATATTTTTCTTATGATGAGAACGCTTATGATCTACTGTCCTACAGTTTCCAAGTATACAACAATACAGTGCTATTAACTATAGTTTCCATGCTGTTCATTACCTCCCCAGAACTCATTCATCTCCTAACTAGGAGTTCATATCTTTTGCCCCTCTTCATCTATTACACCCAGTCCCATCTCCATCCTCTGGAAACCACCAATCGTTCTCTGCATCTATGAGCTGGGCTTTCTGGTTTTCTGGGGGTTTGTGGTTTTTTTTTCTTGTTTTGTTTCATTTTAGATTTCATATATACATGAGATCATACAGCATTTTTCCCTGATTACCTTCACTTAGCAACATGTCCACAAGGTACCCATCCATCCATGTTTTTGAAAATGGCCTGATTTCCTTCTTGTTTATAGAAGAATACTATCTCATTATATAATATATTTTTTTCTTTACCATTCATCCATCAATGGACACTTGAGCTGATTCCCTATCTTGGCTACTATAAATAACAATGTAGTGAATGTAAGGGGACATGTTATTTTTTGGAGCTAATATTTTTATATCTTACTTTTTGTATAAATACCCAGAAGTTGGGATTGATGCATCGTGTGGTAGATCTACTTTTAATTTTCTGAAGAACATTCACCCTGCTCTCCACAGTGGCTGCACCAATAGCTCCCTTCTCATTAGTGCTAAACAGTATTCCATTGTCTGGATGGATCACAGCCTATTTATGCCTTCACCTTCTGACAGACAGCTTGGGGGTTTTCAAGTTTCACTCTGCATATAATTTTCATTTCTAAACAACCTCAAGCTTACAGAAAATTTGCAAGAATGGCGTGCAGAATTTTGTACAGACCACCCAGTGTTCAACATTCTGCCATTTGTCGTCATCTCTCTCTCCTGTTCATCTGCCCTGATTTGTCTGCATAAACACCCACATATGTTTTCTGAGTCATTTCAGGTTAGTTCCAAGGATCATGTCCCCAACCCACAAACCCTGTCTTGTGTGTGTCCTCAGAACACAGGTGCTCTCTTTCCCTGATGTTCTTGCCTCTCTGTACTCTCTTTCAGCTCCATTGTCCAGAAGTTCCCTGTCAAATGCATGGAGGACAGTGCTGCCTCTGATCCTCACTCTGGCAGGGCTTGTCACAGCTGGAGCAATCTGCCTCATCCCAAAATGTCAGAATCACAGGAACTTGGTGTAGCTGAAAGTAGAGAGACTTTATAAAGCAGAGGAGCAGTACTCCCAAGGTAAGCAAGTCCTGGTAGGACAGACATGTCCCTTCCATCCAGGACACAGGTGTGGAGCCCTGCATGAAGTATCCTATGCACACCTGCAAGCCTCCTGTGTCCTTGCCCCTAGCCATCAGGCACCAGGCTGAAGTGTGGTCTGGGTGCAAAATGAGTGAGGGAGCTTAGACACGCATTGATGAAGGAGAGGAAACAACCCTGAGATGGGCCCTCGGGCCACAAATAGCAGGGTCCAGCTGGGGCAAGGCAGAACAAGGAACCCAAAATGACCTTTGGAGCCAATGTCCGTGGGCCCATGGTGGCTCCATCTAACGGAAAGCTTGGGGTCAAACAAGATAGATTTAGGTCAAAGAAGTGAAAATCATCTTGGACCTCTTACGACTGAAATTTTTTCAGACATCCAAATGGGGATGTCAGATAAATCTTTAGTTACACAGGTCTGGAACTCCCAGGATAAATGTGGACTTGAGATAAGAATTTAGGGTCCTTTGCATGTATCTGGCCTTGAATACCAGGAAAGTGAACCAGGAAGTGCTCCATTTATCTGCACACCTAAATTATTCTTTAAATATTTTCTTTGGAAAAGAAGTTAGATGTTTTAGGGAAACAAAGGGAAAGCTACAGGGCAAAGAATACAGATCCAAATCTAGCCTTGGAGAACCTGGTACTTGAAGGTCTATTTGAGCAGGAGTCCTGACAGAGTTGTGGGAGGTCCAGGGGAAGCTTCTCCACTGAAATCTGCAGATACAGTGTGGTGAAGGAGCAACCATTTGCATTCCATGCAACTGAGATGTGGAGTGAGATGGGGACATAACCCAGGAAAACTGGCTAGTGTGGAACATGAAGAAAGGTGTCCGCCATGGAGACAGCTGGAAGGGAAGCTTAAAAATTATTGTCTATGCTTCTGAGCTAAAAATTGGTGAGTGGGAAACAAAGTGGAGTGTTTTGTTTGGGTTTGTTTTGATTTTACTATAAGGTCCTTAGTAGTAGAGCATGTCAGTCGTCTCTGATTCTGTCCCTCCCTCTATCTCTCTCTCTCCCTGTGTTTGTTTCCCATTGTCTCTCCATCTCTCTGTCTCTCCCTGTTTCTTTCTCTCTCTCCATCTCTCCCTGTTTCTCTCCATCTTTGTCTTTCCTATGTCTGTCTGTCTCTCTCTCTATCTCTATCCCCATGTCTTTCTGTCTCTCCTCATCTCTTCCCATCTCCCTTTCTGTCTTTTTCTTTCTCTCTCTCTCTCTCTCTCTCTGTTTCTCTGTGTGTGTGTGTGTCTCTATCTCTATCTCTCTCCCTATGTCTCTCTGTCTCTCCCTGTCTCTTCCTGTCTCCCTTTCTGTCTTTTTCTTTCTCCCTCTCTGTTTCTCCTTCTCTCCCTTTCTCTCTCTGTCTCTCTCTCTCTGTCTCTCTCTCTCTCTCTCTCTCTCTCTCACACACACACACACACACACACACACAAAACACACACATACACACATGCAGAGACACAGCCTGGAAAGGTGAACAGACCTTGCAGTCTGCCCAGTGTGTCCCCTCTTTCATAGAAATCCACCTCTGGATCCCACCAGGAAATGCCTCAGCCACTCTGGAGTGGCCTGTTTGTAGGGGTTCTTGGACAGGAAAAGGGGAAGTACAGGGACTTCAAGGTTGCTGTGGTTTCACCTTGCCCAGAGTCCCTATGGTCCCTCTATGCAGGAGCACAGGCTGGGGACACAAAGCCGTAAACCTGACCCTCTCCTCTTCCCACAGTGAGCCCAGCCATGGATCCTGACACTACAAGTCCCAAACTTCCTCTCTCTAAGAACTGGAGGAGTGTGAGGTGGCTTCTCTTTGACCAGGAGCTGCCTGATGCCTCCAGCAGTTTCAACCAAGACACTTGTTTATTGGCTCAGAGGACAGTTCTCTGCTGGGATGACCAGGTGGGGTACAGGAGGGTCTGGAATATGGAGAGCTTGAATCAGAAAGGAAGAATCCCCAAGGCCCTGCATCATGGACTCTGGGCCCTGGAGCTGTAAAAGAAGAGACTCCAGGCCCTCACCTTCCTGAGGATTTGCCTGTACCCTTCAGAGCCTCTGCATCAGGTGGGCATTCTCCTAGACTATGGTGCTGACAGAGTCTCCTTCTAAACTCCTTCTCTCAACTACACATTCTCTGGACTCCTTTTCTTAGAGACTCTGAGGCCATTCTTCTGCCTCTGGACACATGACCATACCCCCCCTCATCCGCTCAGAGTGCCAGCCCCCAAAGGCCATGGACCCTCCTCAGAGCCAGGGACAGGAGGGGGTAGGGACCCTCCAAAAACAAGACCCATGATCTCTTTGCTCTAGGCTGTCATATATTTTTGGGAGACATATCCATTCTTCATGCCAGCTAGACCCACACAAAGGTGCATCTTTCTGAATTATCCTGTCCTGTCTTCATTTTCCTTCCCTGTAGAATACTGAAACATGTACCCTCAAAAACACATGCTGAAAAAAAAAAAAAAAAAAAAACACATGCTGAGGCCCCAACCCCCCGGACCTCAAGATGGGGCTGTATTTGGAGATGTGGTCTTTACAGAAGTGGTTAAGGTAAAAACTGGTCACTAGGGTGGGCCCTGATCTTGCACGACTGGAGTCCTTATCAGAAGAGGGATCGACGCACAGACACACACAGGTGGACAACCACATGAGGACACAGGGAAGAGATGGCATGTAAATACTAGGGAGAGAGGCCTCAGAGAAACCAGCCCCACCCATACCTGGATCTGGGAATTCCAGTCCCCAGGACAGGGACACACTAAGAGTGTATTGTTTAAACCTCCCAGCTTGTGGTATTTGTTATGCATCCTGAGCTGACTGGGACACCATATTATTAAACACAGTGGAGTGCTTTTCTGAAATGTGCTTGGGGGAAGTTGAAAAGGATTGAGCCCAGTGCCAAACATGAAGTAGTTGCTCAGTAAATTGCTGGCCTTCCTCATCTCCTCCTCCTCCTCCTTCCCCTCTTCCAGCCCTTTGCCCCCTTCTCCCCTTCCCCTCCCCATTTCACTTTCCCTTCCTCTGACCCCTTCTTACCATCTTCCCTCCCTCCCACTCCTTCCTCTCTGCCTTCTCCTTCTCCCCTCTTCTCTCTCTCTATTCCCCTCCTCCCCTTCGTCTTTCTCCTCTCTCTCTCCCCATTACCCCTATTCACCTTCCTACATCCTTTTCCTTTTCCCTTTTCTGAATTTCCGTTCTAAACTACCCACTCCTCCTTCTCTCCCTCCTTTCCCTTCACAACACCCTGGATATGTGTTCTACCTTGGCACCACTCTGTTCTCCCCTACCATGGCAGGTAGTGCTGAGCTACATGGATGCCAAACCAAAGATTCCAGGGCTCCTCAGGTCAGTCATGGAGGCAAAGGAAAGTAAAATATGAGAGTCCAAAATCTCTGGGATGAGGCAAAGGCAGTCCTAAGAGGGAAGTATATAGCAATACAGGCCTACCTCCAGAAGCAAGAGAAATCTCAAATACACAACCTAACCCTATACCTAAAGCAGCTGGACATAGGACATCAAACAAAGCCCTACACCCAGCAGAAAAAAAAAAGAAAGAGTAAATATTAGAGGTGAAATCGATGATATAGAAATCAATGAATCAGTGCAGAGCACAATATGAGAAAGGAGGGAAAACTTAAGGGAAAGAAATCAGAGAGTGGGACAAACCATAGGAGACTCTTGATTCTGGGAAACAAACAAGGTTGTGGAAGGAGAAGTGGCTGGTGGGCATTAAGGAGGGCATGTGATGTGATAAGCACTGGGTGTTATACACAACTAATGAGTCATTGAACATTATAACAAAAGCTAATGATGTATTATATTTTGGCTAATTGAATTTAAATTTTAAAAAACGTATTGCATGGAGCACTAGGTATGGTGCATAAACAATGAATCTTAGAACACTGAAAAAATAAAATAAAATTTTAAAAAAACAGTAAAACAGATCAAAGAAATTAGGAGCTGATGTTTTGAGAAAAAAAAGTAACAAAATTGACAAGCCCCAAGCCAAACTTCTCAAAAAGAAAAGAGAAGGGACACAGATAAGTAAAATCATGAATGAAATAAGAGACATCACAACCAACACCACAGAAATGCAAATAATTATAAGAAAATATTATGAGCAACTATATGCCAACAAATTAGGCAATCCAGAAGAAATGGATAGATTCCTAGAAACATATAAACTACCAAAAATGAAACGGGAAAAACTAGAAAATCTGAACAGACCCATACCCAGGAAAAATTGAGTCAGTATTCAAAAATATCTCCCAAAAAACAAGAGTCCAGGGCCAGATGACCTCCAATGAGAATTCTACTAAACATTTAAAGAATTAATACCTGTTCCTCAAACTTCCAAAAATAGAAATGGAAGGACATTTTCCAAACTCATTCTATGAGGTCAGCATTATCTTGATTCCAACACCAAAGACCCCACAAAAATAATTACACACCAATATCCATGATAAATATAGATGTAAATATTGTCAACAAGTTGCTAGTTAATCAGATCCAACAGTTTGTTAAAAGGATTATCCACCCCTACTAACTGGGATTTCTTCCTGGGTTGCAAGGTAGTTCAACATATACAAATAAATCAATGTGATGCACCACATTAATAAAAGAAATGATAAGAACCATATGATCCTCTCAGTAGATGCACAAAAAGTATTTAACAAAACTATAGTATTCATTCCTGATAAAAAACCCTCAGCAAAGCAGGTATAAAGGGAGCATATTCAAACTCATAAAGGCCACATACCAAACACCCACAGCTAGTATTATCTTCAGTGGGGAAAAACTGAGAGCCTTTTCACTAAGGACAGGAACAAGACAGGGATGCCCACTTTTACCACTGTTATTTAACATAGTCCTGGAAGTCTTAGCCTCACCAATCAGAAAACAAAAAGAAAGAAAAGGCATCCAAATGAGCAAGGAAGAATTGAAACATTCACTATTTGCAGATAACATGACACTTCATATAGAAAACTCAAAAGGCTCCACCAAAAAATTGCTAGAACAAATTCAAGAATTAAGCAACATTTCAGGATATAAAATCAATGCATATAAGTCTGTCAAATTTCTATACACTGATAATGAAGCAGCAGAAAAAGAAATCAAGGATTTGATCCATTTGCAATTGCACCAAAAACAATAAGATACCTAGGAAAAACCTAACTCAATAGGTAAAAGAACTATACTCTGCAAACTGTAAAAAACTTATGCCAGAAATGGAAAAGCATGTCATACTCATGGATTGGAAGAATGAACACCATTAAAATGTCTATACTTCCCAAAGCAATCTACACATTTAATTGAATCCCTATCAAAATAACAACAGCATTGTTTGCACAGCCAGAATAATTTTTATGGAACCACAAAAAACTCTGAAGAGCCAAAGCAATCCCAAAAAAGTAAAACAAACCTGGAGACATCATGATTCTGGATTTCAAGCTCTAATTCAAAATTGTAATCATCAAGACAGCATTGTACTGGCAGGAAAAGACACAAAGATCAATGGGACAGAATGGAGAGCCCAGAATTGGGCCTTCAACTCTATGGTCAACTAATTTCAATGAAGCAGGAAAGAATATCCAATGGAAAAAAAAATTCTCTTCAAAAGATGGTGTTGGGAAAACTGTACAACATCATGCAAAAGAATGAAATTGGACCACTTTCCTACACCACACACAAAAATAAATTAAAAATGTATGAAAGACTTCAGTGTGAGACAGAAAAATATCAAAATCCTAGAGGACATCACAGACAGAGATGTCTTTGACCTCAGCCACGGCAACTACTTACTAGACAGGTTGCCAGATACAAGGGAAACAAAAGCAAAAATGAACTATTGGGACTTCATCAAGATAAATATCTTTTGCACGGTGAAGGAAACAATCAACAAAACAAAAAGGCAGCCTACAGAATGGGAGAGGAAATTTGCAGATGACATAAATATAAAGGGTTAGCATCCAAAATCTATAAAGAGCTTATCAAACTCAACCCCCCAAAAAAACAAACAATCCAGTTAAGAAATGGGCAGAAGACATAAATATATACTTTTTCCAAAGATGACCTCTGGACGGCTAACAGACACATGAAAAGATGCTCAATATCACCTATCATCAGGAAAATATAAATCAAAACCATGATGAGATACCACCTCACACTTTTCATGATGGCTAATATTAACAACATAGAAACAATAGATGTTGGTGAGGATGTGCAAAAATGGGAATCCTCTTGCTCTGTTGGTGGCAATGCAAACTGGTGCAGCCACTTGGAAGAACAATATAGAAGTTCCTCAAAAAATTAAAAATAGAGCTGCCCTAACACCCTGCAATTTCATGGCTAGTTACCCATCCAAAGGATACAAAAATACAAATTTGAAGGGATACATGCACCCTGATGTTTATCACAAAATTCTCAACAAAGCCGAACAATGGAGAGAGCCCAAATGTACACTGACTGATAAATGGATTTTTAAAAATGTGGTATATATAGATATAGATGCAATTGATATAGATATAGATATTATATAATGGAATATTATATATTTATGTTTATGGAATATATAATAGTCCATAAAATATATATTTATAATGGAATATTATTCTACCATCAAAAAGAAAGTAATCTTGACATTTGCAATGACATGGATGGAGTTAGACTATTTTAAGTGACAGAAGTCAGTCAGAGAAAGACAAATACCATATGATTTCAATCATATATAGAACTGAAGAAAGAAAACAGATGAACATATGAGAAGGGGGGACAGAGAGAGAGAAGTAAACCACAAGAGACACTTAGCAATAGAGAACAAACTGAGGGTTGATGGAAGCAGGTGGGTGGGCTGATGGGTTAGACGGGTAAAGGGGATTAAGGAGGTCATTTGAAGTGATGAACACTGCATGTTGTATGTAAGTGATGAATCACTGAATTCTATTCCAGAAACCAACTCTGATCACCCATGAAATCAGCCTGAGATTAGAATTATACACTTCTGGATCTCTACAGGGGCAGAAGAAACCAGTGGACAGGTAAAGCAGAGTGGGAACATCAGACTGATATCAGAAGATAAACAAAAGGGTGAAGGAGTCACCAGAGCGACCCATTGGAAAGTAATACCGCAATACTAGAGTGTCCTGTGATTGGAGGCCAGCATTAGCTTGGAGTCTGGTTGAAAGCACTCAAAAAGAGCAAAAGATCTTAAGGAGAATTTGATGGAATGGCGCAGTTAGGGACAGGGGCTTAAGCCCACGGACCCAGAAGAGCCACCACTGCCACTGAGCCAGAGAGAGTGCAGGGAAGAAACCAGGCCTTGGTCCCTGAACCACCAGCACACTTGAGAGCAACTGGGTGGCAGCGCCTGTGAGAGAGTGTGGTGTGGATGCCAGCGGGTGCTGTCTAGAACCACAGCCCTTTTTTTTTTTTTTGCAAGTGGATTTTAAATTTATTTTTTTTAATTTTTTATTTCTTTTCAGCGTAACAGTATTCATTCTTATTGCACCACACCCAGTGCTCCATGCAATCCGTGCCCTCTCTAATACCCACCACCTGGTTTCCCCAACCTCCCACCCGCCCCTTCAAAACCCTCAGATTGTTTTTCAGAGTCCAGAGTCTCTCATGGTTCACCTCCCCTTCCAGTTGAACCACAGCCTTTTGCACTCTGCATCTGAGTTGAGCTCCACACCCTCCCCTGAGAGAGGTATGTGCAGGTGCTAGCCAGTACTCTCTAGGACCTGGAGAGTCTGAACACTCACAGCCCAGGCCACCACGTAAATCTCAGTTTGCTATCTCTGGATGGGACCTCCCCAGCAGTTTGGACCTTCCCAGACAGCCAAGGCATAGGCAGCCACAGGAAGGCAGCTCTCTCAACTTCTCCTGGTTTTGGTTACACTGAGACACAAGCAGGAGCTCCTGCGACTGTGACTGGGGACTTGCCCTGCCAGCGGCAGAGGGGGAATTTATATGCTCCGGAGTATCCAGAGGGGAACAGACTAAGGCTTCTCTCTGAGAAGGAGGACTGGGTGCAGTTTGCTTTCCTCTAAACCCCCAAAGAACCGCCAAAAGCCCCCAAAGACTCAACTCTAGCAAGACTGCCTGAAAAACCACACGGCAAGTGCCTCCCCCAGAAAGCCAGCCAAAAAAATACCCAAAAAACAAGAGCACAACAAACACTACTTCACAGATACAACTTTTATTTTGAATTTGTTACCACTATTCTCGATCTTTTCAATTTTTATTAAATTTTTAACCTATTGGGGGAGACAAGATGGCGGGGAAGTAGGAGGAGATGGCGTTTCAACCTGTACCCTAAAGTGAGCTGATTACCTACCAAAGAACTCCGATCACCCATGAAATCAGCCTGAGATCAGAATTATACATGTCTGGATCTCTATGGGGGCAGAAGACACCAGTGGGCAGATAAAGCAGAGTGGGAACATCGGACTGATATCCAAAGATAAACAAAAGGGGGAGGGAGCCACCAGAGGTGACACCTTGGAAAGTAATACCCCAATATGAGAGTGCCCTGCATCTGGGGACCAGCATTAACTTGGAGTATGGTTGAAAGCACTCAAAAAGAGCAAAGGATCACGGGGTGGGGGGGGAATTGTGGGAATCAGGGCGGTTAGGGACAGGGGTTTAAGTCCCCAGACCCTGGACAGCCACTCCTGGTGCTAAGCCAGAGAGAGTGTGGGGGAGAAACCAGGTCTTGGTCCCTGAGCCGCCAGTGCTCCTGAGAGCACGTGGGGTCCTGTGAGGGGCTGTGAGCCTCACCAGTTGGCAGAACCATAGCCTTTCTGCAGTCTCCACGCACGTGCCGTGCCATGCTATCAGAGCCTGATGGCGTGTTATCAGAGCCTGAGATGCACACGCCCCACATCCTCCCCTGAGAGAGGTGCACACAAGCCCGGCTCTCTCAGACCCAGAAAGACCAGGCACTCCTAGCCCGGGCCAGCAGGAAAATCTAACTGTGCAATAACTGCTGGGAACCTCTGGCTGTCCGGAGCCACTCAGACAGTCACCACTGTTGTGGTTTTGGGTACAAGCAGGAGTTCCTGCGTTCCCAGGGACCGAGATTCGAAAAGTGCCCTGCCAGTGGCTGAGGGGGAACTTCTGTGCTCTGAAGCACCTAGAAGGGAACAGAGTGAGGCTTCTCTCTGAGAGGGAGGTCCGGATGCAGTTTCCTTTCGCCTAAACCTCCAAAAACCATCAAAAGCTGTCAAGGTAAGAGAAAAAAAAGAAAAAACGAACAAAAAACATAAAAACCTCCAGAGAACAAAAGCCTGAAAAACCGGTTTCCTCAGAGCCCACCCCCTTGAACAGAGCAGGAGGACTTAACTCAGGAAACACTGCCTGAAACCCACGAGGCAGGCCACTCCCCCAGAAAAACAACCAGAAAAAGAAAGAAAAGAAAAAAGACAAGAGAACAACCACCGCTACCTCACTGATAGAACTTGTATTTTTAATTTGATCCCACTATTCTGGTTCATTTTCTTTTTATACAGATAAATTTTTAAACCTATTTACCATCACAGTGAGATGTCCAGTACATCAAATTCCATAATAAACTTTTAACTGAACATTTTGATACATATACCCGTGTTTTTCTTTTGCTTTTCAATTTTTGAATTATTTAAATTTTAGTTTAGTTTAGTTTAGTTTACACTTTTTTTAAATCATTTTTTTAATTTATTTTCAGCATAACAGTATTAATTGTTTTTGTACCATACCAAGTGCTCCATGCAGTCCGTGTCCTCTCTAATACCCACCACCTGGTTCCCCCAACCTCCCACCCGCCCCACCTCTTCAAACCCTTCAGATTGTTTTTCAGAGTCCATAGTCTCTCACTGTTCACCTCTCCTTCCAATTTCCCCCAACTGCCTTCTCCTAACTCCCCATGTCCTCCATGATATTTGTTATGCTCCACAAATAAGTGAAACCATATGATAATTGACTCTCTCTGCTTGACTTATTTCACTCAGCATAATCTCTTCCAGTCCCGTCCATGTTGCTACAAAAGTTGGGTATTCATCCTTTCTGATGGAGGCATAATACTCCATAGTGTATAGGGACCACATCTTCCTTATCCATTAGTCCGTTGAAGGGCATCTTGGTTCTTTCCACAGTTTGGCGACTGTGCCCATTGCTGCTATGAACATTGAGGTACAGATGGCCCTTCTTTTCACTACATCTGTATCTTTGGGGTAAATACCCAGTAGTGCAATGGCAGGGTCATAGGGAAGCTCTATTTTTAATTTCTTGAGGAATCTCCACACTGTTCTCCAAAGAGGCTGCACCAACTTGCATTCCCACCAACAGTGTAAGAAGGTTCCCCTTTCTCCACATCCCCTCCAACACAGGTTGTTTCCTGTCTTGCTAATTTTGGCCATTCTAAGTGGTGTAAGGTGATATCTCAATGTGGTTTTAATTTGAATCTCCCTGATGGCTAGTGATGATGAACATTTTTTCATGTGTCTGATAGCCATTCATATGTCTTCATTGGAGAAGTGTCTGTTCATATCTTCTGCCCATTTTTTGATATGATTATCTGTTTTATGTGTGTTGAGTTTGAGGAGTTCTTTATAGATCCTGGATATCAATCTTTTGTCTGCACTGTCATTTGCAAAAATCTTCTCCCATTCCATGGGTTGCCTCTTTGTTTTGTTGACTGTTTCCTTTGCTGTGCAGAAGCCTTTGATTTTGATGAAGTCCCAAAAGTTTACTTTGGCTTTTGTTTCCTTTGTCTTTGGAGACATATCTTGAAAGAAGTTGCTGTGGCTGATATCGAAGAGATTACTGCCTAAGTTCTCCTCTAGGATTCTGCTGGATTCCTGTCTCATGTTGAGGTCTTTAATCCATTTTGAGTTTATCTTTTTGTATGGTGTAAGAGAATGGTCGAGTTTCATTCTTCTACATATAGCTGTCCAGTTTTCCCAGCACCATTTATTGAAGAGACTGTCTTTTTTCCACTGTATATTTTTTCCTGTTTTGTCGAAGATGATTTGACCATAGAGTTGAGGGTCCATATCTGGGCTCTCAACTCTGTTCCACTGGTCTATGTGTCTGTTTTTATGCCAGTACCATGGTGTCTTGGTGATCACAGCTTTGTAGTAAAGCTTGAAATCAGATAACATGATGCCCCCAGTTTTATTTTTGTTTTTCAACATTTCCTTAGCGATTCAGGGTCTCTTCTGGTTCCATACAAATTTTTGGATTATTTGCTCCAGCTCTTTGAAGAATACCGGTGGAATTTTGATTGGAATGGCATTAAAAGTATAGATGGCTCGGCAGTATAGAGATTTTAACAATGTTTATTCTTCCGATCCAAGAGCATGGAATGGTCTTCCATCTTTTTGTGTCTTCTTCAATTTCTTTCATGAGTGTTCTGTAGTTCCTGGAGTACAGATCCTTTACCTCTTTGGTTAGGTTTATTCCCAGGTATCTTATGGTTCTTGGTGCTATAGTAAATGGAATCGATTCTCTAATTTCCCTTTCTGTATTTTCATTGTTAGTGTATAAGAAAGCCACTGATTTCTGTACATTGACTTTGTATCCTGCCACGTTACTGAATTGCTGTATGAGTTCTAGCAGTTTGGGGGTGGAGTCTTTTGGGTTTTCCATATAAAGTATCATGACATCTGCGAAGAGAGAGAGTTTGACTTCATTGCCAATTTGGATACCTTTTATTTCTCTTTGTTGTCTGATTGCTGTTGCTAGGACTTCTAATACTATGTTGAACAAGAGTGGTGAGAGTGGGTATCCTTGTCATGTTCCTGATCTCAACGGGAAGGCTGCAAGATTTTTCCCATTGAGGATGATTTTTGCTGTGGGTCTTTCATAGATAGATTTAAGGAAATTCAGGAATGTTCCCTCTATCCCTATACTTTGAAGCGTTTTAATCAGGAATGGATGCTGGATTTTGTCAAATACTTTTTCTGCATCAATTGACAGGACCATGTGGTTCTTCTCTCTTTTCTTATTAATTTGTTCTATCACATTGATTGATTTGTGAATGTTGAACCATCCTTGTAGCCCAGGAATGAATCCCACCTGGTCATGGTGGATAAACTTTTTAATGTGCTGTTGGATCCTGTTTGCTAGGATCTTGTTGAGAATCTTAGCATCCATATTGATCAGTGATATTGGTCTGAAATTCTCCTTTTTGGTAGGGTCTTTGCCTGGTTTGGGGATCAGGGTAATACTGCCTTCATAGAAAGAGTCTGGAAGTTTTCATTCTGCTTCATTTTTTGAAACAGCTTCAGGAGAATAGGTGTTATTTCTACTTTGAAAGTTAGGTAGAATTCCCCAGGGAATCCATCAGTCCTGGGCTCTTGTTTTTTGGGAGGTTTATGATCACTGCTTCAATCTCATTACTAGATATCAGTCTATTTAGGTTGTCAATTTCTTCCTGGTTCAATTTTGGAAGTTTATAGCTTTCCAGGAATGCATCCATTTCATCGAGGTTGCTTAGCTTATTGGCATATAACTGTTGATAATAACTTCTGATGATTGTTTCTACTTCCTTGGTGTTCGTTGTGATCTCTCCCTTTTCATTCATAATTTTATGAATTTGGGCTTTCTCTCTTTACTTTTGGATTAGTGTGGCCAATGGTTTATTGATCTTATTGATTCTTTCAAAAAACCAGCTTCTAGTTTCATTGATACGTTCTACTGTATCTCTGGTTTCTACTCATGGATCTCAGCTCTAATCTTGATGATTTCCCTTCTTATGTGTGGAATTGGTTTGATTTGTTGTTGATTCGCCAGTTCTTTTAGGTGTAGAGACAGTTGCTGTGTTCTGGATTTTTCAATTTTTTTGAGGGAGGCTTGGATGGCTATGTATTTCCCTCTTAGGACCGCCTTTGCTGTATCCCATAGGTTTTGGACCAAAGTGTCTTCATTCTCATTGGTTTCCATGAATTGTTTCAGTTCTTCTGAGAGAGGCATGTTAAGATCTCCTGCTATTAAAGTATTCATATCAATATCACTCTTTATCTTGATTAACAGTTTTCTTATGTAATTGGCTGCTCCCATATTGGGGGCATAGATATTTACAATTCTTAGATCATTTTGGTGGATAGTCCCTTTAAGAATGATGTAGTGTCCTTCTGTATCTCTGACTACAGTCTTTAGTTTAAAATCTAATTTATCTGATATAAGAATCGCTACCCCAACCTTCTGTTGAGGCCCATTGGCATGAAAGATGCTTCTCCATCCCTTCACTTTCTGTCTGGGTGTATCTTTAGGTTCAAAATGGGTCTCTTGTAGACAACATATGGATGGGTCCTGTCATTTTATCCAATCTGCAAGCCTGTGCCATTTTATGGGCGCATTTAGGCCATTCACATTGAGAGTGATTATTGATAGATACGTTTTTATTGACATCGTGTTAGCTTTGAAGTCTTTCTTTCTGTAGGTTGTCTCTATATTTCTGTTCAATGCTATTCTTAAGATTTTTCCTCTTTTATAGAACCCCCCTTAATATTTCCTGCATTGTTGGATTGGTGATTGCATAGTCTGTTAAGCCTTGCCGGTCTTGGAAATTCTTAATCTCTCCATCCATTTTGAATGTCAGTCTTGCTGCATAAAGTATTCTTGGCTTCATGTTCTTCTCATTTAGTTCCCTGATATATCTTGCCAGCCCTTTCTGGCTTGCCAGGTCTCTGTGGACAGGTCTGACGTTATTCTGATGGGCTTTCCTCTCTAAGTAAGGAGGCTCTTTGTCCTAGCAGCTTTCAAGAGATTATACCTATAATTATGATTCCTCAATTTGACTATCAGGTGCCTTGATGTTTTTCTGGAATCTATAATTTTGCGTGGAGACCGTTCGGCCTCTAGTACATGAACACTGGGTTCATTCACAAGATTGGGAAAATTTTCATGAAGAACTTGTTCCACTATATCTTTTAGACTTCTTTCTTTCTCCTCCCCTTCAGGGATTCCAATGATTCTGACGTTGGAGTGTCATTTATTTCCCTGATTCTGTTTTCATGGTTTCTAAGCTGTTTGTTCCAGGCTTCCTCCTGATACTTTCTCTCTATCTGTTTGTCCTCCAGATCACTAATTCTATCTTCTGTCTCAGTTACCCTAGCTTTGAGAGAATTTAGATTAGATTGGAACTCATTGAGAGCTTTGTGAACCTCTTCCCTGGTAGCTTTCAGCTCAGCCCTAACAATGTGATCATCTTCCCTGGTCGCTTTCAGTTCGGCCCTAATCAATTCCGTTTGGTCATCCATGGCTTTCTCCAACCTAGCTATTGCCTGGATAATTGTTAGCCTGAATTCTCTTTCCAACATATTGTCTATGTTAATAGCCATAGCTCTATTGCAGAAGGTCCATCCTCCGTATTTTTCTTCTGTTGGGCGTTCCTCCTCCTAGTCATTTTGGTGAGAGATGACCGAACAGATGTAGTTGGTTGTATCAACCATAGTGCAGTCTGGGTGCACCCTGGAACACTTTTGAGCAATCAGGATTCCCCACCCAAATGAGAGAAAAAAGAAAGGAAAAAGAAAAAAAGAGAGAGAGAGACAAGAAAGAAAGGGAAGATGAAAGAGAATGTTCAGCCCAAATGGGCCCCAAGGTAAGATTTATGTGGTATACAAACAAAAACAGACAAACAAAAAGACTGATAAAAGTATATAACAAGAGAAAAAAATTATATATATGCAAATACAGGAAGAACCTTGTTGAAAAGAACCCCAAGTGTAAGATTTATATACTATCAGGACAAACTCAAAAACACAGAAACACTGGTGGAAGAAAAAGATGGGAGAGTGGTTATAAATTCTCAGTGTGGGCGAGGAAGGTTGTTTTGATTCTTCCTGGATGTATCTTGATATCTTTGTTAAAGGACTCAACTTTCCTAGGCTAAAGGGGGATTAAAAATTGGTTTACCTATAGTGATAGTATTGATTGGGGAAAGGGGATTACTTTGAAGTTTAACTCTATATGAATATTAGAAAATAAAAATACAAAAGGAATAGACTAGACTAAACTAAACTAAAATTTAAAAAAAAAATTCAAAAAATAGAAATGCAAAAGAAAAACACAGGTGTATGTATCAAAAAGTTCAGGTTTTCCTTCCTGGTTGGTTTTCTGGGGGAGGGGGTGCCACGTGGGTTTTCAGTCAATGATGTTCCCTTGTTAAGTCCTCCAGTCCCCCTCAAGGGGGTGGACTCTAAGGAAACTGGGTTTTCAGGCTTTTGTTCTCTGGAGGTTTTTATGTTTGTTCACCTTTTTTTTTTTCTCTCGCCTTGACCATTTTTGATGGTTTTTGTAGGTTTAGAGGAGAGCAAACTGCACCCTGACCTCCCTCTCAGATAGAAGCCTCAGTCTGTTCTTCTGTGGGTGTTGCAGAGCCCATATAAATCCCCCCTTGGCCGCTGGCAGAGCAGGTCGTGGTCCCTGGGGACACAGGATCTTCTGCTTGTACCCAAAACCGCAGCAGCAGCAGCAGCTGTTTGGGCAGCTCCAGACCACCAGAGAGGTTCCAAGCAGTGATCGCACACTGAGATTTTCTTGCTGGCCCGGGCTCGGAGTGCCTGGTCTTTCTGGGTCTAAGCGTGCCCGGCTTGCGGGCACCTCTTTCAGGGGAGAGTCTGGGGCGCGCATCTTAGGCTCTGAAACAATGGCGCATGTCAAAGAGCCCTGGCTGGGCCTTTGTACCTCTCTCAGGGGAGGATGAGGGACAAGCGCATCTTAGGCTCTGTAGCAGGCCTAGCACGTTCTGCCATCTGGTGTGGCTCCCATCCCCTCACAGGGGCCAGAACCCACGCAATCGAGTGCACTGGCGGCTCAGGGACCAAGACCTGGTTTCTCCTCCGCACTCTCTCTGGCTCCGCACCAGGGGAGGCTGTCCTGGAACCAGGGACTTAAGCCCCTGTCCCTAGCCGCCCCGATTCCCACAATCCGCCCCCCCCCCCCACCGCCGCGCCACGATCTTTTGCTCTTTTGGAGTGCTTTCAACCAGTATCCAAGTTAATGCTGGTCCCCAGACACAGGCACTCTTGCTCATATTAGGGTATTACTTTCCAACCGGTCACCTCTGGTGGCTCCCTCCCCCTTTTGTTTATTTTCCGATATCAGTCAGCCTTTCCCATTCCGCTTTACCTGCCCACTGGCGTCTTCTTCCTCTGTAGAGATCCAGATGTGTATAATTCTGATCTCAGGCTGATTTCATGGGTGATCGGAGTTCTTTGGTAGGTAATCAGCTCACTTTAGGGTACAGGTTGAAAAGGTGCCTCCTCCTACTTCCCTGCCATCTTGTCCCCCCCTAGTTTATACTTCTTTTATTTCTATTTTTTAATATTCATATAGAGTTCAACTTCAAGGTAATACCCTTTCCCCAATCAATGCTAACCCTGTAAGTAAACCAATTTTTAATCCCCCTTTATCTTAGGAAAGTTGAGTCCTTTAACAAAGATATCAAGATACATCCAGGAGGAATCAAAATAACCTTCCTCACCCACACTGAATATTTATAACCAGTCTCCTATCTTTTTCTTCGACCAGTGCTTCTGTGTATTTGTGTTTTCCTGAGAATATATAAATCTTATACTGGGGATCTTTTTGAGGAGGTTCTTTTTCTTTTTTTTTTTTTTTTTTGTTTTTATATATATATTTTTTTCTCTTGTCATATACATTTATCGGTCTTCTTGTTTGTTTTTGTTTGTATATGTCATAAATCTTACCTTGGGGCCCATTTGGGCTGAGCCTTCTCTTTTATCTTTCTCTCTCTCTCTCTTCTTTTTTTCTTTTTCTTTACTTTTTTCTCTCTTTCTTGTTTCTTTCATTTGGGTGGGGACTCCTGATTGCTCAGAAGCATTCCACGGTGCATTTTGACTGCACCATAGTCGATACATCAGCTACATCTGTGCAACCATCTCTCACAAAAATGACTAGGAGGAGGAATGCCCAACAGAAGAAAAATTCAGAGGGTGGGCCATCTGCAACAGAGCTAATGGCTATTGACATAGAAAATATGTCGGAAAAGTAATTCAGGCTAACAATTATGCAAGCAATAGCTTGGTTGGAGAAAGCCATGGATGACCAAACAGAATTGATTACAGCAGAACTGAAAACCACCAGGGATGATGTACACAATGTTAGGCAGAACTGAAAGCCACCAGGGATGATGTTCACAATGAGCTCAATGAGTTCCAATCAAGTCTAAATTCTCTAAAATTAGGGTAACTGAGACAGAAGATAGAATTAGTGATCTGGAGGACAAACACATAGAGAGAAAAGATCAAGAGGAAGCCTGGAACAAACAGCTTAGAAGCCACGAAAACAGAATCAGGGAAATAAATGATGCCATGAATCATTCCAGTGTTAGAATCATTGGAACCCCTGAAGGGAAGGAGAAAAAGAAGTCTAGAAGATAGAGTGGAACAAGTTCTCCATAAAAATTTTCACAATCTCACAAATGGAACCAGCATTCAGTACTAGAGGCAGAATGGTCTCCCCCAAGATTATAAAATCTCAAAAGTCCTCGAGACACATGATAGTAAGAATGAGGAATCATAATGGTAGAGAAACTCTCATGAAGGCAGGTAGGACAAAGAGGATCCGTACGAACAGGGAAAAGCCCATCAGAATAACGTCAGACCTGTCCACAGATACCTGGCAAGCCAGAAAGGGCTGGCAAGATATATTCAGGGCACTAAATGAGAAGAACATGCAGCCAAGAATGCTTTATCCAGCCGAACTGATATTCAAAAAAGAGGGAGAGATAAAGAGTTTCCAAGACCGGCAAGGCTTAAAAGACTATGCAACCCCCAAGCCGACACTGCAGGAAATATTAAGGGGGGGTCTATAAAAGAGGAAAAATCCTAAGAATAGCATTGAACAGAAATATAGAGACAACCTACAGAAAGAAAGACTTCAAAGCTAACACGATGTCAATAAAAACATATCTATCAATAATCACTCTCAATGTGAATGGCCTAAATATGCCCATAAAATGGCACAGGCTTGCAGATTGGATAAAACGACAGGACCCATCCATATGTTGTCTACAATAGACCCATTTTGAACCAAAAGATACACCCAGACTGAAAGTGAAGGGATAGAGAAGCATCTTTCAGGCCAATGGGCCTCAACAGAAGGTCGGGGTAGTGATTCTCATATCAGACAATTTAGATTTTAAACTAAAGACTGTAGTCAGAGATACAGAAGGACACTACATCATTCTTAAAGGGACTATCCACCAAGATGATCTAACAATTGTAAATATCTATGCCCCCAATACAGGAGCAGCCAATTACATAAGAAAACTGTTAATCAAGATAAAGAGTGATATTGATATGAATACATTAATAGTAGGAGATCTTAACATGCCTCTCTCAGAAATAGACAGATCATTGAAGCAGAAAATCAATAAAGAAACAACAGCATTGAATGACACATTGGACCAGATGGACCTCATAAATATATACAGAACATTCCACCTTCAAACAACAGAATACTCATTCTTCTCAAGTGCACATGGAACCTTCTCAAGAATAGACCACATACTGGGTCACAAATCAGGACTCAACCAATACCAAAAGACTGAGATAATTCCCTGCATATTCTCAGATCACAATGCTTTGAAACTGGAGCTCAATCACGAGGAAAAGTTTGGAAGGAACTCAAACACCTGGAAGCCAAAGTCCACCTTGCTTAAGAATGCTTGGATCAACCAGGAGATACAGAGGTAGTGAAAAGAAGGGCCATCTGTACCCCAATGTTCATAGCAGCAATGGCCACGGTCGCCAAACTGTGGAAAGAACCAAGATGCCCTTCTACGGATGAATGGATAAGGAAGATGTGGTCCATACACACTATGGAGTATTATGCCTCCATCAGAAAGGATGAATACCAAACTTTCAACATGGACAGGACTGGAAGAGATGATGCTGAGTGAAATAAGTCAAGCAGAGAGAGTCAATTATCATATGGTTTCATTTATTTGTGGAGCATAACAAATAGCATGGAGGACAAGGGGAGTTGGAGAGGAGAAGGGAGTTGGGGAAAATTGGAAGGGGAGGTGAACCATGAGAGACTATGGACTCTGAAAAACAATCTGAGGGTTTTGAAGGGGCGGGGGGTGGGAGGTTGGGGGAACCAGGTGGTGGGTATTGGAGAAGGCACTGATTGCATGGATCCACACCATGGGTGTGGTGCAAAAACAATGAATACTGTTACGCTGAAAATAAATTAAAAAAAAAGATCTCCTACTATTAATGTATTCCTATCAATAAGGCTCCTTATCTTGATTAACAGTTTTCTTATGTAATTGGCTGCTCCTGTATTGGGGGCATAGATATTTACAATTGTTAGATCATCTTGGTGGATAGTCCCTTTAAGAATGATGTAGTGTCCTTCTGTATCTCTGACTACAGTCTTTAGTTTAAAATCTAAATTGTCTGATATGAGAATCGCTACCCCGACCTTCTGTTGAGGCCCATTGGCCTGAAAGATGCTTCTCCATCCCTTCACTTTCAGTCTGGGTGTATCTTTAGGTTCAAAATGGGTCTCTTGTAGACAACATATGGATGGGTCCTGTCGTTTTATCCAATCTGCAAGCCTGTGCCATTTTATGGGCGCATTTAGGCCATTCACATTGAGAGTGATTATTGATAGATATGTTTTTATTGACATCGTGTTAGCTTTGAAGTCTTTCTGTAGGTTGTCTCTATATTTCTGTTCAATGCTATTCTTAAGATTTTTCCTCTTTTATAGAACCCCCCTTAATATTTCCTGCAGTGTTGGCTTCGTGGTTGCATAGTCTTGGAAGCTCTATTTCTCCATCTATTTTGAATGTCAGTATTGCTGGATAAAGTATTCTTGACTGCATGTTCTTCTCATTTAGTGCCCTGAATATATCTTGCCAGCCCTTTCTGGCTTGCCAGGTCTCTGTGGACAGGTCTGACGTTATTCTGATGGGCTTTCCTCTGTAAGTAAGGAGGCTCTTTGTCCTAGCAGCTTTCAAGAGATTATATCTACAATTATGATTCCTCAATTTGACTGTCAGGTGCCTTGATTTTTTGGAATCTACAATCTTGGGTGGAGACCGTTTGGCCTCTAGTACATGAACGCTGGTTCCATTTGCAAGATTGGGAAAATTTTCATGAAGAATTTGTTCCACTATATCTTCTAGACTTCTTTCTTTCTCCTCCCCTTCAGGGATTCCAATAATTCTGATGTTGGAATGTTTCACGGCATCATTTATTTCCCTGATTCTGTTTTCGTGGCTTCTAAGCTGTTTGTTCCAGGCTTCCTCCTGATCCTTTCTCTCTGTTTGTCCTCCAGATCACTAATTCTATTCTGTCTCAGTTACCCTAGCTTTTAGTGAATTTAGATTAGATTGGAATTCATTGAGAGCAATTTGAACATCATCCCTGGTGGCTTTCAGTTCTGCCCTAATCAGTTCGTTTTGTCATCCATGGCTTTCTCCAACCTAGCTATTGCCTGGATAACTATTAGCCTCAATTCCCTTTCCGACATATTGTCTATGTTGATAGCCATTAGCTCTGTTGCAGAAGGACCATTCTCTGAATTTTTCTTCTGTTGGTCATTCTTCCTCCTAGTCATTTGGTGAGAGATGGCTGAATGAATGTAGGTGGATATATCGACCATGGTGCAGTCAAGGTGCACCCTGGAATGCTTCTGAGCAATCAGGATTCCCCACCCAAATGAGAGAAAAAAGAAAAGAAAAAGAAAAAGAGAGAGAGAGACAGGAAAGAAAGTGAAGATGAAAGAGAAGGTTCAGCCCAAATGGGCCCCAAGGTAAGATTTATGAAGTATACAAACAAAAATGGACAAACAAAAAGACTGATAAAATATATGACAAGAAAATAAAGGAAGAACCTCGTCAAAAAGAGCCCCAAGTATAAGATTTATATATTATCAGGACAAACACAAAAACACAGAAACACTGGCGGAAGAAAAAGAGTGGTTATAAATTCTCAGTGTGGGCGAGGAAGGTTGTTTTGATCCTTCCTGGATGTATCTTGATATCTTTGTTAAAGGACTCAACTTTCCTAAGATAAAGGGGGATTAAAAATTGGTTTATCTATAGGGGTAGCATTGACTGGGGAAAGGGGATTATCTTGAAGTTTAACTCTATATGAATATTAGAAAATAAAAATAAAAAAGAAATAAATTAGACTAAACTAAAATTTTTTAAAAATTAAAAAAATAGAAATGCAAAAGAAAAACACAAGTGTATGTATCAAAAGGTTTAGGTTAGAAGGTGATTATGGAGTGTGATGTACTGTACATCTCACTGTGATGGTAAGTAGGTTAAAAAATTATCTAGATTAAAAAAATGAACCAGAATAGTGGGAACGAGTTAAAAATAAAAGTTGTCCTATGAAGTAGTGGTGGTTGTTCTCTTGTAGTCTTTTTTTTTTTTTCTTTCCTGGTTGGTTTTCTGGGGGAGGGGCCTGCCACGTGGGTTTTCAGTCAATGATGTTTCCTGAGTTAAGTCCTCCCGCCCCCCTCAAGGGGATGGGCTCTGAGGAAACTGGTTTTTTTCAGGCTTTGGTTCTCTGGCAGTTTTTAGGTTTGTTCACTTTTTTTTTCTCTTGCCTTGACCGCTTTTGATGGTTTTTGTAGGTTTAGAGGAAAGCAAACTGCACCCTCACCTCCCTCTGAGAGAGAAGCCTCAGTCTGGCTGCAGATCTCAAATAAATTCCCCGTTGGCTGTTGGCAGAGCAGATTCTGAGTCACGGTCCCTGGGGATGCAGGAACTTTTGCTTGTACCCAAAACCACAGCAGCGGCGGCTGTCTGGGCAGCTCCAGGCTGCCACAGAGGTTCCAAGCAGCGATTGCACACTGAGTTATTCCCACTGGCCCAGGCTGGGAGTGCCTGGTCTTTCTGGGTCTAAGAGCACCGGTCTTGCGCGCACCTCTCTCAGGGTAGGGTGAGGGGCGTGCGGGTCTCAAGCTCTATTAGCATGGCTGGGCATTCTGCCATCTGGCGAGGCTCCCAGCCCCTCACAGGAGCCAGAGCCCACGCGGTCTCCGGCGTGCTGGTGGCTCAGGGACCAAGACCTGGTTTCTCTGCTGCACTTTCTCTGGCTCAGCACCAGGGAAGGCTGTCCTGGGTCCCAGGAATTTAGCCCCTGTCCCTAGCCACCCGGATTCCCACTAATCCACCCCGCATGATCCTTTGCTCTCTTCAAGTGCTTTCAACCAGACTCCAAGTTAATGCTGGTCCCCAGAGGCAGGGCACTCTCATATTGGGGTATGACTTTCCAATCGGTCGCCTCTGGTGGCTCCCTCCCCCTTTTGTTTATCTTCTGCTATCAGTCCAATGTTCCCACTCCACTTTACCTGCCCACTGGCATCTTCTGCCCCTGTAGAGATCCAGACGTGTATAATTCTGATCTCAGGCTGATTTCGTGAGTGATCGGAGTTCTTTGGTAGGTAATCAGGTCACTTTAGGGTACAGGTTGAAATGGCGCCTCCTCCTACTTCCCCGCCATCTAGTCCTCCCACAATCTATACTTTTAATGCCATTCCAATCAAAATTCCACCGGTATTTTTTAAAGAGCTGGAGCAAATAATCCTAAAATTTTTATGGAATCAGTAGAGACTCTGAATTGCTAAGGAAATGTTGACAAAGAAAAACAAAACTGGCGGCATCATGTTGCCTGATTTCAAGCTTTACTACAAAGCTTTGATCACCAAGACACCATGGTACTGGCACAAAAAATGACACGTAGACCAGTGGAACAGAGTAGAGAGCCCAGATATGGACCCTCAACTCTATGGTCAAATCATCTTCGACAAAACAGGAAAAAATATACAGTGGAAAAAAGACAGTCTCTTCAATAAATGGTGCTGGGAAAACTGGACAGCTATATGTAGAAGAATGAAACTCAGCCATTCTCTTACACCATACACAAAGATAAACTCGAAATGGATAAAAGACATCAATGTGAGTCAGCAATCCATCAGAATCCTAGAGGAGAACATAGGAAGTAACCTCTTTGATATCAGCCACAGCAACTTCTTTCAAGGTATGTCTCCAAAGGCAAAGGAAACAAAAGCAAAAATGAACTTTTGGGACTTCATCAAGATCAAAAGCTTCTGCACAGCAAAGGAAACAGTCAACAAAACAAAGAGGCAACCCACAGAATGGGAAAAGATTTTTGCAAATGACAGTACAGACAAAAGGTTGATATCCAGGATCTATATAGAACGTCTCAAACTCAATACACACAAAACAGATAATCGTGTCAAAAAAAAAAAAAAAATGAGCAAAAGACCTGAGCAGACACTTCTCCAATGAAGACATACAAATGGCTATCAGACACATGAAAAAATGTTCATCATCACTAGCCATCAGGAAGATTCAAATTAAAACCACATTGAGATATCACCTTACACCACTTAGAATGGCCAAAATTAGCAAGAGAGGAAACAACGTGTGTTGGAGGGGATGTGGAGAAAAGGGAACCCTCTTACACTGTTGTTGGGAATGCAAGTTGGTGCAGCCACTTTGGAGAACAGTGTGGAGATTCCTCAAGAAATTAAAAATAGAGCTTCCCTATGACCCTGCATTTGCACTACTGGGTATTTACCCCAAAGATACAGATGTAGTGGAAAGAAGGGCCATCTGTACCCCAATGTTTATAGCAGCAATGGCCACGGTCGCCAAACTGTGGAAAGAACCAAGATGCCCTTCCACGGACGAATGGATAAGGAAGATGTGGTCCATATACACTATGGAGTATTATGCCTCCATCAGAAAGGATGAATACCCAACTTTTGTAGCAACATGGACGGGACTGGAAGAGATTATGCTGAGTGAAATAAGTCAAGCAGAGAGAGTCAATTATCATATGGTTTCACTTATTTGTGGAGCATAACAAATAGCATGGAGGACAAGGGGAGATGTAGAGGAGAAGGGAGTTGAGGGAAACTGGAAGGGGGAGGTGAACCATGAGAGATTGCGGACTCTGAAAAACAACCTGAGGGTTTTGAAGGGGCGGGGGATGGGAGGTTGGGGGAGTCTGGTGGTGGGTATTAAGGAGGGCGTGTATTGCATGGAGCACTGGGTGTGGTGCAAAAACAATGAATACTATTATGCTGAAAAGAATTTTAAATAAATAAATAAATAAATAAATAAATAAATTCTAACAAATAATAATTAAAAAAAAGAAATTCAAAAAAAAAAAAAAAACCAATGAACTGAAGACTAGAACAGACACTTCTCCAGTGAAGACATACAAATGGCTATCAGACACATGAAAAAATGTTCATCATCACTAGCCATCAGGGAGATTCAAATCAAAACCGCATTGAGATACCACCTTACACCAGTTAGAATGGCCAAAATTAGCAAGACAGGAAACAACATGTATTGGAGAGGATGTGGAGAAAGGGGAATCCTCTTACACTGTTGTTGGGAATGCAAGTTGGTGCAGCCACTTTGGAAAACAGTGTTGAGATTCCTTAAGAAATTAAAAGTAGAGCTACCCTATGACCCAGCAATTACACTAATGGGTTTTTACCCCAAAGATACAGATGCACTGAAAAGAAGGGCCATCTGTACCCCAATGTTCATAGCACCATTGGCCATAATCACCAAATGGTGGAAAGAGCCAAGATGCCCTTCAACAGATGAATGGATAAAGAAGATATGGTCCATAAATACTATGGAGCTTTATGCCTCCATCAGAAAGGATGAATACCCAACTTTTCTATTAACATGGACGGAACTGGAGGAGACTATGCTGAGTGAAATAAACCAAGCAGAGAGAGTCAATTATCATATGGTTTCACTTACTTGTGGAGCATTAAATAACACGGAGGACATGGGTAGATGGAGAGGGGAAGGAATTTGGGGGAAATTGGAGGGCAAAATGAACCATGAGAGACTATGGACTCTGAAAAACATTCTGAGGGTTTTGGAGGTGGGGGGGTGGGAGGTTGGGTGAGGCTGTTGGTGTGTATTATGTAGGGCACTTATACAATAAGCACTGGGTTTGATGCATAAACAGTGAATTCTGAAACACTGAAAAGAAATATTTTTTTTTAAAGATTTTATTTATTTATTTGACAGATAGAGATCACAGGTAGGCAGTGAGGCAGGCAGACAGAGAGAGAGGAGGAAGCGGGTTCCCCGCTGAGTGGAGAGCCGGACGTGGGGCTCAATCCCAGGACCCTGGGATCATGACCCGAGCCGAAGGCAGAGGCTTTAACCCACTGAGCCACCCAGGCACCCCAAAAGAAATATTTTTTTAAAAAGTTGGAAAAAGGCAATGGAAAAAATTTTGCAACTCATTTTATAATACTAAATAACCTTTATCTTCATAATAACCAAATCTGGACAAAGAGAATAAATTAAATAAAATACCAATAAATAAATTGAATAAATTTAAAAAGTAAGAAGAAAAAAATAACATGAATTCTACACAAACTCTTTGTTAAATTTCAAGAAGAGGAAATGCCTCCAATTCATTCTATTAGCATTATTTTGATATGAAAACCAAACAAAGATATAATAAGGAAGGAAAACTACAGACCAATATCTTCACACATATTGATATAAATATTCTTCACAATATCTTGATATGTCACATCCAACATTATATAAAACAGAAATATATCATGACCCAGTGAAATTTTCACTGGGATTAAAATATTGGCTTAACTACAAAGTCAGTATTTCATTATATTAACAAATGGGGGAAAAGAAAAAAAAGAGAAACTATGCAAACATCTCATAAATATACAAAAGTCATTTTACAAAATCTGTCACTCTTTCTTTTTTTTTTCTTTTAAGATTTTATTTATTTATTTGACAGAGAGAGATCACAAGTAGACAGAGAGGCAGGCAGAGAGAGAGAGAGAGAGAGAGGGAAGCAGGCTCCCCGCCGAGCAGAGAGCCCGATGCGGGACTCGATCCCAGGACCCTGAGATCATGACCTGAGCCGAAGGCAGTGGCTTAACCCACTGAGCCACCCAGGCGCCCCAATCTGTCACTCTTTCTAATAATCATTTCAGAAAGCTGGGAGAAGACTTATTGAACTGGATGAAACATATCTATGAGAAACTACAACCAACATCACATTTTTTAAGATTTTATTTATTCATTTGTCAGAGAGAGAGGGAGAGAGCACAAGCAGTGGGAGCAGCAGGCAAAGGGAGAAGCAAACACCCTGTTGAGCCAGAAACCTGATATAGGACCCAACCTCAGGACCTTCAGATCATAACTTGAGCCAAAGGCAGATGCTTAACCAACTGAGCCACCCAGGCACCCCAACACACATCAAATTTAATAGTGAAAGAATGAATGTTTTCTCAGGAACATCAGGTACAAGACAAACATATCTGTTCTTGCTCTTAGATTCAGGATTATATCAGAGCTACTAGCCAGTGCAATAAGAAAAGAAAAAGAAGAAGTGTGCATCCAGATCTTTATTTTCAGATGACATGATGGTCTCTGTAGTAAATTTCTACATCAAATGTCTTTTACAAAAAAGCTACTTGCACAGATAACTGGGTTTAGAAAGATTGCAGGATACAAGACCAATAATTTAAAAATTAATTGTATTATGGAGAAGGGAGTTAAGATGCTGGAGCAGTAGGGGGACCCTAAACTTGCCTCATCTCTTGAATGCAGCTAGATCAATGTCTAAATATTTTGAACAACTAGGAAATTAATCTGAGGATTAAAGAAAATAATCTGCAAAACTGGAGGAAGAGAAGATGGCAAATCCAAGGTTTAGAACCATGAACTGCAGAGAGTAAAGCCACAGGACCCTGAAGGGTAGGGAACCCTTTTTGTGGAACAATGATAGGGCAAGGGAGAGTGTGGGAAAGAGGGCAGCACATAGGGTTCACACATTAAGCCATGGTGAGGTGATCCTCTGGGTTGAATGGAAGAGATTGCTCCCCTTCCTGGAGTACATTTGGAAGAGGGTATTTTTCCTCTGCAGGGACAAAAGACCAGCTGGGAGCCAAATAGTGGCATTCAACAGAAGGGACAGATGTACCCAGAGAGGGCATTAACCTGGTAGCAGCTTTCTGCTGTGAACTGAAATATACTCTAGCCAGCACGCATGCACTGTGCAACAGCTTTAATGGGACTGGACAATGCCAGGCCTGCCTCAAAGCTCTCCTCTGAGGAAAGAGAATGTTTCTGCATGTTTTTGAGACTTTCAGATTAGGAGTTTTGAATCCCAGACACTCATCAAGATAAAATATGGGAGATCTATGGTGCTGTGGTACAACAGGCTTATAGTTTTTTTGTTCACTTGTTGGTTACATTCTTTGTTTCCTTGTCTTAGTTTTGGGACCAGATTTCTTTTTTTCTTCTTCTTCTTCCCTTAGACTTTTTTCATTCTTTCTTTCTTACCCATTGCCAGGCTTATAACTTTTTGTTTGTCTGTTTGTTTGCTTTTCTGTTCTTTTTCCTTCCCTCTATTATAGGATCAGATTTTTTTTTCCTTTTCTGGCATATGTTAGCAAACAAATCAAAACACACTGAGTTCAAAGCCCAAACACTCCCAGCTGCAAGCAAGGAGGAACTCTGCAGAGAATGGACAAATAGGAAAGAGCACCCAAAACCCAACAGCAGAGTACACACAGATTACATCAGAAAGACTCTTGAAGGGCCAGGCCATAGACAGTAAATAACCTCTGTTTAATATACCACTACTCTGAGGTGTGGGAAACATAACAAGTTTTCATAACACACAGAAGACAGAAACTTAACCAAAGTGACAAGATGGAGGTATTCTCCCCAAAATAAAGGTCAGGAAAATATCAGAGGTGACGATTTGTTCAAGCAGATATAAGCAATATACCTTAACAAGAATTTAGATGAACAGTTATGAGACTGCTAGCTGGGCTTGAAAAAAGCATTGAAGATAGCAGAGGAACACTTGTTACAGAGATAAAAGACCCCAAAATGAACTACTTTGAAATAAAAAATCCTATGGCTGAGATGCAAAACAGACTGAATATAATCACAACAAGGATTGAAGAAGCAGAGGAGAGGATAGATCACATAGAAGATTAAATTATGGAAAATAATGAAGTTGAAAAGAAGAAGGACCAAAAACTATTAAATCACAAATGTATACCTAGACAATTCAGAGATTCCATAAAGTGAATAATATCTGTATCATAGGAGTCCCAGAATAAGAATGGACATAAAAGGGCAGAAGGTAGATTTGAACAAATTATAGCTGAGAACTTTCTTAATCTCAGGAAGAAAACAGGCATTCACTTTGCAGAGAGCTCTCTTCAAAATCAACAAAACAGGTCAACACCATGACATATAGTGAAACTTTGAAATACAAAGATAAAGAGAAAATCCTGAAGTATCCAAGGAGGAAAAGTACTTAATCTATAAGGGGAGACACATGAAGCTGTCAGAAGACCTATCGACAGAGACCTGGCAGGCCAGAAAGGAATGCCATGACATGTTCAATGTGCTAAATGGGAAAAATATGCACCCGAGAATATATCCAGCAGGCTGTAACTCAGAATGGAAGGAGAGATGAGGAGTTTCCAAGACAGAAATTAAAGGAGTTCTTGAACCTTAAACCAGCCCTGCAAGAAATATTAGAGAACCTTTTGAGCAGGAAGGAGATACCAAAAGTAAAAAAGACTATGAAGGAACAGAGAGAGTCTATAGGAACAACAACTTTACAATACTCTGGCACTAAGTTCATATCTTTCAATAATTACTCTGAATGTAAATGGATTAAATATTCCAATTAATAGACATATATATCAGACTGGATAAAAAAAAAAGACCCACCAATATGTTCCCTATAATAGACTCTTTTTATGCCAAAACATACCTCCAGATTGAAAAAGAGAAGAAGGAGAACCATTTATCATTCCAATGCACATCAAAACAAAGTTGGAATCACCATTCTTTTAACTGACAAAGTATATTTTAAGCCAAAGACTGTAATAAGAGATGAAGAAGGACACTTTTCATAAGACAGGGGTCTATCTAACAAGATCTAACAATAGCAAATATTTATGCACTGAACATGGGAGGACCCAAATATATAAATCAATCAATAACAAATTTAAAGAAACTGATGCATAATAAAACAAAAATAGTAGGAGACTTTAACACCCCAATCAGCAATGGACAGATCATCTAAGCAGAAGATCAACAAGGAAATAAGGGTTTTGAATGACACGCTGGACCAAATGGACATAACAGATATATACAGAGCATTTTATCCTAAAGGAGCAGGATACACATTCTTTTTGAGTGCACATGGAACATTCTCCAGAATACATCACATACTGTGTTGCAAATAGGGCTCCACAGCTAAAAAAAAAAAAGACTGACATCACGTTATGCATATTTTCAGACTACAAAGCTATGAAACTTGAAGTCAAACACAAGAAAAAGGTAGGAAAGACTGCAGATACATGGAGGATAAAGAGCATCCAAATAAAAAATGAATGAACAAACCAGGAAATTAAAGAAGAATTTAAGAACTACATGGAAGCAGATGAAAATTAAAACATGACATTTCAAAAAATCACACTTCAAAAGATGACACTAGCAAAAGCAGAACTAATGGTGAAGTATATAGTAACACAAGCCTTCCTCAAGAAGCAAGAAAAGTCCCAAATTCAGAATTTAACCTCATATCTAAAAGATCTGTAAAAAGAAGATCAAATAAAACCTTAAACCCATCAGGATAAAGGAAAGCAAAATTAGAGTGAAAATCAATGATATAGATCAATAGAACAGATCCACGAAACTAGGAGCTCATTCTTTGAAAGAATTAACAATATTGATTAACCCCTAGCCAAAGCTATCAAAAAGAAAAGAGAAATGACCCATGATTTTATTTAAAATCATGATTACCAGAAGAGAGATCACAATCAACACCACAGAAATACAAAAAATTATAAGAGGGGCACCTGAGTGGCTCAGTGGCTTAAAGCATCTGCCTTCAGCTTGGGTCATGATCCCAGGGTCCTGGGATTGAGCCCCGCATCAGGCTCTCTGCTCAGTGGAGAGACTGCTTCCCTTCCTCTGTCTCTGCCTGCCTCTCTGCCTACTTGTGATCTCTGTCTGTCAAATAAATAAATAAAATATTTTTTAAAATTATAAGAAATATTAGATCAATTCTATCCAACAAATCAGACTATCTAAAAGAAACGAGTACTTCCTGAGAAACATATAAACTACCAAAATTAAAGCAGTAAGAAGTAGAAAATATGAATAGACCCATAACCAAAAGAGAAATTGAATCACTAATCAACAAGCTCACTGAAAACAAGAGTCCAAAGCTGGAGGACTTCCCAGTTGAATTCTGCCAAACATTTTATAATAAATAATACCTACTTTTCTGAAACTATTCCAAAAAAAAAAATAGAAATGGAAAGAAAACTTCCAAAGTCATTCTATGAGGCCAGCATTACCTTGATCTCAAAACCAAAGAGAAAGGCCTCACTAAAAAGGAGAATTACAGACCAATATCCCTAATGAATATGGATGCAAAATTTTTCAACAAGATCTTAGCTAATATGACCCAGCAGTACATTTAAAGGATTATGCATGATGACCAAGTGGGATTTATTACTGGGATGCAAGGGTGGATCAATATTCACAAATCAATCAATGTGATAAATCACATTAATAAAAGGAAAAACAAGAACCATATGATCCTCTCAATTGATGCACAAAAAGCATTTGACAAAATACAGCATCATTTCTTGATAACAACTTTTCAGAGTGTAGGGATAGAGGGAACATACCTCAGTATCATAAATGCCATCTATGAAAAGCTCACAATGAATATCATTCTCAATGGGGAAAAGCTCTCAGTATTTTTTAAGGTCAGGAACATGACAAGGATGCCACTCTCACCACTGCTGTAGAAGTCCTAGCCTCGGCAATAAGACAACAAAAAGAAAGAAAAGACATACAAATTGGCAAAGAAATGAAACTTTCACTCTTTGCAGATAACATGAAGCTCTATGCAGAAAACCCAAAAGACTCCACCAAAAAAAAAAAAAAAAACAAAACTGCTAGAACTGATGCAGAAATTCAACAAACTTGCAGGATATAAAATCAATGCACAGAAGTCTATTGCATCTATAAAAAACAGAATACAACAGAAAGAGAAATAAATCAAGTAAATGATCCCATTTACAATTTCACCAAAACCATAAGATACTTAGGATTAAACCTAACCAAAGGGGTAAATTATTTGTATTCTCAAAACTATAGAACACTTATAAAAGAAATTGGGGCAGACACAAAGAAACTGAAGAACATCCCATATGCATGGATGGAAAGAACAAATATTGTTAGAATACCCACACTACCCAAAGCAACCTACACATTGAATGGACTCAAAATAACACAGCATTTTTCACAGGGCCAGAACAATTTTAATATTTGTATGGAACCAGAAAAAATCTTTAATAGCCAAAAGAATGTTGAAAAAAATCCAAGCTAGAGGTATCATAATTCCAGTCTTTTAGGTGTATTACAAGTTAACCTGCAAGATGTTATTATACTGGCACAAAAACAGATATTTACTCGTTTTATTTTATTTTTTTAGTTTTCCAAGATTCATCATTCATGCATCACACCCTGTGCTCCATGCAATATGTGCCCTCCATAATAACCATCAACAGGCTCATCCAACCCCCCACCCCACTCCCCTCTAAAACCTGTTTGTTTCTCTGAGTCCACTGTCTCTCATGGCTTGCCTCCCCCTCCGATTTGAATTTCCCTGATGGCTAATGGTGATGAACATTTTTTTATTTGTCTGTTAGCCATTTGTATGTCTTCATTGGAGAAGTGACTGTTCATGTCTTCTGCCCATATTTTGACATGATTATCTATTTATAGATCCTGGATATCAGCCCTTTGTCTGTAGTGTCATTTATATAAATGAAACAGAATAGAGGATCCAGAAATGGACCCTCAGCATTATGGCCAGTTAATCTTTGACAAAACAGTAAATAATATCCAATGGAAAAAAGACAACACCTTCAACACTGGTTTAGGGAAAACTGGAGAGCCACATGCAGAGGAATGAAAGAGCTATCTATGTATAGAAGAATGAAACTGGGCCATTCTTGAACACCATACACAAAGATAAACTCAAAAATGATAAAGACCTCAACGTGAGGCAGGAATCCATCAGAATCCTAGAGGAGAACGTAGGCAGTGACCTCTTCAACAATGGCCACAGCAACTTATTACAAGATATATTTCCGAAGGCAAAGGAAACAAAAGTGAACATGACCTTCTGGGACTTCATCAAGATCAAAATCTTCTGCAAAAGAAATAGTCAACAAAACAAAGAGGCAGCCCACAGAATGGGAGAAGATATTCACAAATGACACTATAGACAAAGGGCTGATATCCAAGATCTATAAAGAACTCAAACTCAACATTCACAAAACAGATAGTCATGTCAAAAAGTGGGCAGAAGACATGGATGGACACTTCTCCAAAAAATATATACAAATGGCTAACAGACACATGAAAAATGTTCATCATCACTAGCCATCGGGGAGATTCAAATCAAAACCACATTAAGATACTACCTTCCACCAGTAAGAATGGCCAAAATTAAGAAGACAGCAAACAACATGTGTTAGAGAGGATGTGGAGAAAGGGGAATCCTCTTACACTGTTAGTGGGAATGCAAGTTGGTGCAGCCACTTTGGAAAACAGTGTGGAGATTCTTTAAGAAATGAAAAATAGAGATTCCCTATGACCCTGCAATTGCACTACTGGGTATTTGCCCCAAAGATACAGATGTACTAAAAAGAAAGGCCATCTGTACCCCAATGTTTATAGCAGCAATGGCCATGGTTGCCAAACTGTGGAAAGAACCAAGATGCCCTTCCACGGACGAATGGATAAGGAAGATGTGGTCCAAACACACTATGGAGTATTATGCCTCCATCAGAAAGGATGAATACCCAACTTTTGTAGCAACATGGACGGGACTGGAAGAGATTATGCTGAGTGAAATAAGTCAAGCAGAAAGAGTCAATTATCATATGGTTTCACTTATTTGTGGAGCATAACAAATAGCATGGAGGACATGGGGAGTTAGGAGAAGGCTTTTGGGGGAAATTGGAAGGGGAGGTGAACCATGAGAGACTATGGACTCTGAAAAACAATCTGAAGGGTTTGAAGAGGTGGGGGGGGTGGGAGGTTGGGGAAACCAGGTGGTGGGTATTAGAGAGGACACGGATTGCATGGACCACTGGGTGTGGTACAAAAACAATGAATACTGTTATGCTGAAAATAAATTTTTAAAATGATTTAAAAAAATAAATTAAAAAAAATAAAAGATCATGCAACCAAGAATACTTTATCCAGCAAGACTGACATTCAAAATGGATGGAAATAAAGACCTTCCAAGACAGGCAAGGTTTAAAAGAGTATGTGACCACCAAGCCAGCACTACAAGAATTATTAAGGGGGTTCCTATAAAAAAAGAAAGAACTCAAGAGTGTCACTGAACAGAAATTTATAGAGACAATCTATAGAAATAAGAACGTCACAGAAAACATGATGACAATAAAAACGTATCTCTCAATAATCACTTTCAGCATGAATGACCTAAATGCTCCCATAAAACGGCACAAGGTTGCAGATTGGATAAAACAACAGGACCCATCCATACATTGTCTACAAGAGGCCCACTTCTAACCTAAGGATACATCCAGACTGAAAGTGAAGGGATGGAGAAGCATCTTTCAAGACAATGGGTCTCAAAAGAAGGCTGCAGTAGTGATGCTCATATCAGACAAATTAGATTTTAAACTAAAGACGTACTCAGAGATGCAGAAGGACACTACATCATTCTTAAAGGGTCAATCCACCAATAAGATCTAACAATTGTAAATATTTATGCCTCCAATATGAGAGCAGCCAACTACATAAGACAACTGTTAATCAAGATAAAGAGTCATGTTGATACGAGTACATTAATAGTAGGGGATCTTAAACCATCACTCTCAGTAATAGATCATCCAAGCAGAAAATTATTAAAGAAACCAGTGCATTGAATGACACATTGGACTACAAGGACCTCATAGATATATACAGAACATTACACCCTCAAACAACAGAATACTCATTCTTTTCGAATGCACATGGAATCTTCTCCAGAATAGACCACATAATTGGTCATGAATGAGGGCTTAACTGATGCCAAAAGACTGAGATTATTCCCTGCATATTCTCAGGTCACAGTGCTTTGAAACTGGAACTCAACCACAAGGAAAAGTTTGGAAGGAATTCAAACACCTGGAAGGTAAAGAACACCTTGCTTAAGAATGTTTGGATCAACCAGGAAATCAAAGAAGAACTTGAACAATTCATGGAAAGCAATGAGAATGAAGACACTTCGCTCCAAAACCTATGGAATACAGCAAAGGTGATCCTAAGGGGGAAATACATAACCATCCAAGCCTCCCTCAAAAAAATTGGAAAAAATCCAGATCTTTACTCCTTAAAGAAATGGAGAATCAACAACAAATTAAGCCAACCCCACACACAAGAATGGATATAATCAAAATTAGAACAGAGATCAATGAGATATAAGCTAGACATACAGTAGAACGCATCAACAAAACGAGAAGCTGGTTTTTTGAAAGAATTGATAAGATCAATAATCCACTGGCCAATCTAATCTGAAAGAAAGGAGAGAGGACCCAAATTAATAAAATTATGAATGAAAAGGGAGAGATCACAACTAACACAAAGCAAAGAGAAACAATCACAGAAATTATTAACAACACTAATATGCCAATAAGTTAAGCAACCTAGATGGAATCGATGCACTCCTGGAAAACTATAAACTTCCAAAATTGAATCAGGAAGAAATTGACAACCTGAATAGACTGATATCTACTAACGAGATTGAAGCAGTAATCAAAAACCTCCCAAAAAACAAGAGCCCAGGACTTGACAGATTCCCTGGGGAATTCTACCAAACTTTCAAAGAGTAAATAATACCTATTCTCCTGAAGCTGTTTCAAAAAAAATGAGGCAGAAGGAAAACTTCCAGACTCTTTTTATGAAGACTCTTTACCCTGATCCCCAAACCAGGCAAAGACACCACCAAAAAGGAGAATTTCAGACCAATATCCCTGGTGAATATGGATGCCAAGATTCTCAATAAGATCCTAGCTAATAGTAAACAGCAGCACATTAAAAAGATTATCCACCATGACCAGGTAGGATTCATCCCTGGGTTTCAAGGTGGTTCAACATTTGCAAATCAATCAGTGTGATAGGTCAAATCAATAAGAGAAGAGAGAAGAGGGCGCCTGGGTGGTTCAGTGGGTTGGGCCTCTGCCTCAGCTCAGGTCATGGTCCCAGGGTCTTGGAATCGACCCCCACATTGGGCTCTATGCTCAGTGGGGAGCCTGCTTCCCCCCACTCTCCCTGCTTCTCTGCTTACTCGTGATCTTTTGGTCAAATAAATAAATAGTGTCTTTAAAAAAGAGAAAGAAGAGAAAGAACCACATGGTAGTCTCAATTGATGCAGAAAAAGCATTTGACAAGATACAGCTTCCATTCCTGATTAAAATGCTTCAAAGTATAGGGATAGAGGGAACATTCCTGAAATTCATCAAATCTATCTATGAAAGACCTACAGCGAATATCTTCCTTAATGGGAAAAGCTGAGAGCCTTCCTTTTGAGATCAGGAACACAACAAGGATGCTAACTCTCACCACTCTTGTTCAACATAGTGTTAGAAGTCCTAGCAACAGCAATCAGACAACAAAGAAAAATAAAGGTATTCAAATTGGCAGTGAAGAAGTCAAGATCTCTCTCTTTGCAGATGACATGATTCTTTATATGGAAAACCCAAAAGACTCCACCCCCAAACTACTAGAACTCATACAGCAATTCAGTAATGTGGCAGGATACAAAACAATGTAGAGAAACCAGTTGCTTTCTTGTACATTAACAATGAAAATACAGAAAGGGAAATTAGAGAATTGATTCCATTTTCTATAGCACCAAGAACCATAAGATATCTGGGAATAAACCTAACCAAAGAGGTAAAGGATCTGTACTCGAGGAACTATAGAACACTCATGAAAGAAATGGAAGAAGACACAAAAAGACAGAAAAACATTCCATGCTCATGGATCGAAAGAATAAACATTGTTAAAATGTCTATACTGCCCAGAGAAATCTGTACTTTCAATGCCATTCTGATCAAAATTCCACAGGCATTTTTTCAAAGAGCTGGAGCAAACAATCCTAAAATTTGTATGGAATCAGAAGTGACCCTGAATTGCTAAGGAAATGTTGAAAAACAAAAACAAAACTGACGGCATCACGTTGCCTGATTTCAAGCTTTACTCCAAAGCTGTGATCACCAAGACAGCATGTTACTGGCACAAAAACAGACATATAGACCAGTGGAAAAGAGTAGAGAGCCCAGATATGGACCTTCAACTCTATGGTCAAATCATCTTCGACAAAGCATGAAAAAATATACAGTGGAAGAAAGACAGTCTGTTCAATAAATGGTGCTGGGAAAATTGGACAGATAAGTGTAGAAGAATGAAACTTGACCATTCTCTTATACCATACACAAAGATATACTCAAAATGGATGAAAGACCTCAACATGAGGCAGGAATCCATCAGAATCCTAGAGGAGAACATAGACCACAGCAACTTCTTTCAAGATGTGTCTCCAAAGGCAAAGGAAACAAAAGTGAAAATGAATTTTTGGGACTTCATCAAGATCAAAAGCTTCTGCACAGCAAAGGGAACAGTCAACAAAACAAAGAGGCAACCCACAGAATGGGAAAAGATATTCGCAAATGACAGTAGAGACAAAGGGCTGATATCCAGGATCTATAAAGAACTTCTCAAACTCAACACACACAAAACAGATAATCACATTAAAAAATGGGCAGAAGACATGAACAGACACTTCTCCAATGAAGACATACAAATGACTAACAGACACATGAAAAAATGTTCATCATCACTGGCCATCAGAGAGATTCAAATCAACACCACATTGAGATACCACCTTACACCAGTTAGAATGGCCAAAATTAACAAGACACTAAATAACATGTGTTGGAGAGTATGTGGAGAAAGGGGAATCCTCTTACACTGTTGGTGGGAATGCAAGTTGGTGCAGCCACTTTGGAAAACAGTGTGGAGATTCCTTAAGAAATGAAAAATAGAGCTTCCCTATGACCCTGCGATTCCACTACTGGGTATTTACCCCAAAGATATGGATGTGGTGAAAAGAAGGGCCATCTCTACCCCAATGTTCATAGCAGCAATGGCCACAGTCGCCAAACTGTGGAAAGAACCGAGATGCCCTTCAACGGACGAATGGATAAGGAAGATGTGGTCCAAACACACTATGGAGTATTATGCTCCCATCAGAAAGGATGAATAGCCAACTTTTGTAGCAACATGGACGGGACTGGAAGAGATGATGCTGAGTGAAATAAGTCAAGCAGAGAGAGTCAATTATCATATGGTTTCACTTATTTGTGGCATAACAAATAGCATGGAGGACAAGGGGAGATGGAGAGGAGAAGAGAGTTGAGGGAAATTGGAAGGGGAGGTGAACCATGAGAGACTATGGACTCTGAAAAACAATCTGAGGGTTTTGAAGGGGCAGGGGTGGGAGGTTGGGGGAACCAGGTGGTGTGTATTAGAGAGGGCATGGATTGCATGGAGCACTGGGTGTGGTGCAAAAACAATGGATACTGTTACGCTGAAAAGAAATTTAAAAATTTTAAAAAAAAAGAAAGGATGAAAACCCAACTTTTGTATCAACATGGACGGGACTGGAGGAGATTATGCTGCGTGAAATAAATCAAGCAGAGAGAGTCAATTATCATATTGTTTCACTTACTTGTGGAGCATAAGGAATGACACGGAGGACATGGGGACATGGAGAGGAGAAGGGAGTTGGGGGAAATTAGAGGGGGAGATGAACCATGAGAGACTGTGGACTCTGAGGAACTAACTGAGGTTTTTAGAGGGGAGGAGGTGGGAGGTTGGCTGAGCCTGGTCATGGGTATTGTGGAGGGCATGTGTTGCATGGAACACTGTAGTGCATAAACAATGAATTCTGGAACATTGAAAAGAAAATTAAAAATAAAAAATAATAGTAATAAATTAATGTTTGATAGATTTCAAAAAAAATAATGTTAGCTTTATCTAACTTTAATTAATTTTCCCCCCATTGGGTTCACTAATGTTGTAGATATCCCATCTTTATATAAAACTATGTTATACTTATAAATTTATATAATGTTAATTCTTATAATCAAGATGGGAAAAAGGGAGAAATTATATTTTGAAATTTTAAAATTTTATTTTATCTTTTCAGTATTCCAAGATTCATTGTTTTTATATCAACCTTAATTCCTCTTTTTGGCTCCCTTCATCTGTTTCTATGTATTTCAATTATTATCTCGAATCATATCTTGAGCCCAAACAGCTGTGTTCCCATTTATTTTCTTTGTTCCATTATTGGGAAATATATTGCATATATATATATATATATATATATATATATATATATATATCCAACAATACAATTATGTACGTATTTTATACAATTGCTTTTTAAATTTGTTAACATAGGAAAGATGAATAAATGTGCATTATCCTGTCTCTTATAATTACAAATTATCTTTACTGATACTCCTTTTCTTTTTATGTGCTTTCAAATTTCTGTCTTAGGTCATTTACTTACAAACTGAACAAGTTCCTTTAGGATATATGGTGACCAGCAACACAGAACAGTGTTTTAGCAGGAAAGTGTTTATTTTTGCACTCATTTTTCAGGTAGTTTGCTGGCAAAGGACACTCTATTAAACTTTTCTGAAAGTACTAAACAAAAAAGAAGTTGAAGAAGAAAGTGAAATCTTGCAAGATAAACAATTCCAGATCCAAAAAAATCCACCTATGAGCCACAATATCCTAGTGTTGTAGATGATAAGTGATTAGACTTTGGAATACAGATGACAGGAATAAATTTAATATTAAACTGTAGAGGTGCCTGGGTGGCTCAGTGGGTTAATCTTTTGCCTTTGGCTTGGGTCATGGTCTCAGGGTCCTGTGATCAAGCGCCACATTGGGCTCTCTACTCAGTGAGGATCCTGCTTCCTTCTCTCTCTGTCTTCCTCTCTGCCTACTTGTGATCTCTCTCTCTGTCACATAAATAAATAAAATCTTTTAAAAAATACTGTAAAAGTCCAGGTGGTGGGTATTAGAGAGGGCACGGATTGCATGGAGCACTGGGTATGGTGCAAAAACAATGAATACTGTTACGCTGAAAAAATTTTTTTTAATGTGCTAAAAAAAAAAAAAAAGACCAAAAAAAATACTGTAAAAGTCTGTGGAGTAGGTGTTCCTTTCTGAGTACAAATGGAAAACTGGTTTGTTAGAGATTCATATATGACACATTAGAAGTCTGCAAGACTGAACCCAAACAGGCTGACAGTTGATGCCCTTGTTAACATTTGTAAGTTTTAACAGAGTAAAAATGACCACTTTAATAACAAATGTTGTTGGATTAATAAAGAGAACCACAAATATTGCAGTCATAGTTAAGGTTATGGCTAAGACTAGGATACGTACAACAAAGATGGAGGTACTGGCTGTCACAGAAAAAATAAAGACAGTTTCTAAGAAGCAGATGCCCCAAGAAAGTGTGTGTGTGTGAACTAAAAACATCCCTTTGACTACAAGCAACAGAGGGAACTGAGAGACCTTGGAGGCAGAGCACACCCAGCACAGAAGACTGACACTTCAAAGTAAGATATATTAGGAAAGTCATTTCATAATAAAAAGTCAGTGCTTTTTGGAAAAGAGGTGTCCTTTCTACTCCCAGTGAATGCAACTGAAAAAGTTCATGGAGTAGTGAAAGACACCCTGCATTCTCCTCTCAATGACAGATGTCCCTCTGTGTCCTCTGGAGGACAAGCTATTCCCCTACATAGATCAGAATGAGAGGGTGTTTTCCTAATTCCCACAAAGGAGCTTCTAGTCTTGTTATGAACCTGGAAATAAAGACTAGTGTGAAACACATGTGAAGACTGAGAATCATATGTATCACTTGGGGTACACTGGGGAATATGACGTTGTGTTCTACTTGTTCAACTTAGGGTGATATTTCGACATCTTTTTTGTTGACAAGAATGGAGACAATACATCCCTCCAGGACAAGGCGACCTAGGAAAATGAAGTCACACATGGAAAATTTTGGAACCCAGCTGCTCCTTGTCTCTTGTTTTCCAGGAGTCAGGTAAGTTGAGTTTTCCCATTGGTGGTTTCATGTCTAGCAATCCCAAGGCCAGGGCTTGTCCAGCTTCTGCAGGTGACATGACAATTATGGACCTGGAGGGAGATGAGCTCATGGAATCCCTTCCTTATAACAATATCTTGGGTGCTTTAAGTCACACAGGAACTCATTCCAAAGACTCATTTTGGTGAGTGTCTATTTTTCAGTTTCATTAACCAAGACAGCTCCAGAATCTGGTGAGTGGTAGGATGAGACAGAATTTACTTAATGAAGTGTTAGAATTTTCAAATGAACCATCAGTATATACAGTACATGTGTCCAGATAAAAGGATCAATTTCATTAATCTTATGTGGCCATGCATTTATAGATTTTTGATGGAGGTCTTATAACTTTGTGATACACAAACTGGAATTGTGTTTGACTTTCCTGTTACCAATTTTTCTCTATTTATTTTGGTATATGTGTTTAGGGAGAAATTTTATCTTTTAAAATATATGAAATCTTAACAAGTTCAAAATGACATAATTATACTTTGATGTTTTAAGTGACACACTAATAGTATTTTATGTTCTAGGACTGTTAAGATTAATGTGCCAAATTATGAAATATTTTCAACATTTTTATATTTATTAGATACCAGCATATAAACATAAAGATCATTTTGCTTTACTTATTATAGTATTTGCTAATATAGCAATGTTTCTGGTTACAAAAATCTGTCTGAAATATCTGTTTCTGTCATTGATCAAGTCTTTATAAAATTAATGAATAGCATGTAATATCATAATTATTCATATGTGAGTATTATAAGAATGTTTATAATATCCTGCATGATTTCAAGTTCAAAGCCTTTCTAAAAATAAATTTGGCTTAGTTATTTCATCTTATTTTATTTAAACTAAAAAATAAAATTTCATGTATATTAGTTTGGGCAAGATAGTTTAGTGAGAACAGAGTAATAATTTGCCAAATTTGAAAGACATCACATCACCTTGTAATAAAAAAGATTCTCTAAATATTGTGTCCTCACCCTTTCTTCTGAAAGTTCAAAATAGTTATCTGGGCTTTTTTTTTCAGTGTTACCTGTTTATTAAATCATGTAGTCACAAATGTGACAAGTAAATTGCAATTTTATCATTGAAATTCATAACAACATTATGTGAATACATTTGGGATAGCTTCTTCTATATAGTGTGTGTGTTCTTTAAAACAGAAGATAGAATGGAATCAGAATAGCTTGAACATAGAAAAGAAAATAAAATGGTAACAAGGATGATTTTCCATTCATGATCCATGAGGGCATCATTACTCTTGAAGTTGAAAAGTGGAAAACCATTAGAAACTTTTTAAATTTGAAAAATGAATTTATCTAAAATAAAATTTGATTTTCACACAGGATTATGGATTATGTCAGAAAAGAGTAACTTTGATTAGGATCAGCATTTAAAAGAAGAGAGGCCATGTTTCTCCAAATTCCACTGTTCAAATTGATAATATCCATCCATGTTAATATTTTACACAGTTGATGTGACTCTTGTTATTACTGTGATGAAAAGGGTCACAATCTTAAAATACTCCACATGACTTTAGAATAAAATGCTGTTATACTTTGCTGGCATCCTCTTAGTAGGGATGGTCAAAAACACACACTGCCAAAGGATTTTTAGGGTTTTTTCTAAAATTTTTTCTATGTGATTTATGATCAAGCTTCTCCTATATTTTTTCTCTTACTTCTGCAGTGATGATTTTCCTTCTCACATTGTTTCCCATGAAAACTGAGAATTACATGTCTTAAAAGTATAGATACAAAGCATTGGCTTCTGCCTTCACTCAACCCTAAGATCAATTGCCAAAGAATACCAGATGCATTTAACTTACTCAATAATGACATACTTATCATATTTTTTTAGGAGTTTATATTTCAGAAAGTGTTTTTCATGGAACTAGTATCAATGGAACAAGTATTTTCCTTTCCTGAGATTGCCAGATGTATTTCTCTTGTTGCCACCTATTGTCCCTGAACCACTTATCACTTTCTCTTCTCTTCACCTGCAATTCTCATAGTCACTTAATGTTGTTGACGTTTGATCATAGGCCTTATAATGCTGTTCATATAATATGATGAGATTAATGAGAAAAGTGACACTTTTGATTGATGTATTAATAAAACAATAAACAGGATAATTTATTACAGAGATAGTATACTCAAAACTACAGCAGGCAGTGTGCAAAGATTCTTACACAAATGATTTGTTCATAAAATAATACAAATCGAAAAGTCAGTATGTTTTAAAGATGAGGATGTATATTTTTCAAACGTTATTTTATCAAAAGAGCATATTCAACTTATACAAAAGACCACGTGACTTTTATATATGTGCATATATAATATTAATATATTCAGTTCTGCTGCATACATTTAATTTTTTATTAGATTCCAATTAGTTAACATACAATTGCAATATTATTTCAGGTGTACAGCATAATGATTCAGCACTTCCATACAACATCCAATGTTCATCAAAAGTGCACTCCTTAATCCCCATCACCTGTTAAACCCAACCCACCACCTACCTCCCCTCTGGTTACCATCAGAGTGTTCTCTGTGGTTCAGATTCTACTTCTTGCGTAAATACCTTTAAGTGATGTTTATGTCCATCACTATTCTGAATGCTACATATAAGTGAGTAAATGTGGAATAGTAAAAAATGCTCTCTGAAGAGGTGAGCCCAGGTGCAACAGGAGCATTGATAAAGGCATCCTATTCAGACAGGACTGTGGACGTGTTGGTGTTGCATGTACACGTAACATACCTATTTTAGCAAATAATGCTGAGACAGCACTTGCAAAAAGTATAGGACATAGTTAGTGTTAATCAAAATGTATACAATAAAATAAAAATGATGATGGGTGATGATTCTGACTACTGAAGGAAGAATATCAATGCTGATGATGTCACATTTATTGTTTCGGTTTTTTTCCCAGATATGCAAAATTTGTCTTCTCCATTCGATGAAGACCATCACTTATATTATCATTAAAAACGGCCTTTCTTTTTCAAGCCATCACTGGAATCTCAGCCAACTCCTTTCTAATTTTGTCCCACATTGTCACAATATTTTTGGATCATAGGCTTAAGCTCACTGACCTGATCACTTGCCACTTGGCCCTCAACCACATAGTGATGCCCCTCACTGTACTGCTGTTGTTGTCTCCACACCTGTTTGAGTCACTGGACTCTCAGAATGACTTCAGATGCAAGGCATTTTTCTACCTCAACAGGGTCATGAGGGGTCTCTCTATCAGTACAACCTGCCTACTGAATGTGCTCCAGGCTGTCACCATCAGTCCCAGCACCTCCTGGTTGGCCAGGTTCAAACAGAAACTCACAAGTTACAGTATCCACATTTTGGTCTTCTCATGGTCCCTCAGCTTGTGCTCCAATACTTACCTGATCATCTATGCTGTGGCTTCTTCCAGCGTGAACCAGACCCAAATACTGGTTCTTACTGAACACTGTTCACTTTCCCCCATGAACTCCATCATCAGAGGAATGTTTCTCACTCTGATATTTTCCAGGAATGTCTTCTTTGTAGGAGTCATGTTGCTCTCAAGTGCATACCTGGTGATTCTCTTGTGCAGGCATCAGAAGCTATGCCAGCACCTTCACAGCACCAGCCTTTCCTCAAGACTCTCCCCAGGGAGAAGGGCCATCCAGACCCTCCTGCTGCTGGTGAGTCTCTTTGTGGCCATGTACTGGATGAACCTTGCCATCTTGTCTTTCTCAGCCCTGTCATGGATCAACAACTTTGTCATCCTGGGAGTCCAGAAGCTTTTGGTCAATGTCTATGCCACTGTCAGTCCTTTGGTGTTAATCAGTTCTCATAAAAAGATCAGAAATATTCTGCAATATATGCACTGGAAATGCCATCAATTTTTTAATAGTTAATAATGAAAAAATCTGAACAAAATGAATTATTCTTCCATCCCTTAAAAAATATGTGGGAAAACATTTTTAATTGTATTTAAATACTCAAAAGCATGCTGCCAATAACAATGTGACTCCTTTAGTTTAGAATCCACTATGGTGTTTTATTTCAGTATCATAGATCTTACTCTTTTCATTTTGACTCTCTGATTTTGGTGCAAAAAATTGTCTTTCTTCTTGAAGTATACTGTTAAGAAGCTTCTATTGTAATAAAAGTTCTCAGTGTTTTTACTTTGAAAATCTATGTTTATGATTATTTATTAAGTAATTTTAGTGGAGTATCCAATTTTACATTGAATAATTTCTCTGAGTACCCTTTCTATCCATGCCTCTTTTTTCAGGCACAAGCTGGGTGAGCAGATTTTTCTCACATTTGTAGGTTATTCTTCATACTCTCTTACTGCTTTTCCTCAATTTTTCATCTGAATTCCAATTTGTTAACGCACAATGTAATATAAGGTACAGTTTCAGCTGTACAATATAATGATTCAGCACTTCCATACAATACCTAGTGGTCATCATGACAAGTGCATTCCTAAATCCCCATCATCTATTCCATCCATCTCCCCAGCCACCTCTGCTCCACTAACCATTAGTCTGTTCTTTAGACTTAAGTGTCTATTTCTTGGTTTGCCTCTCTCTTTTTTCTTCTCTGGTCATTTGTTTTGTTTCTTAAATTAAACATATGAGTGAAATCATAAGATATTTGTCTTTCTCTGACTTATTTTGCGTACCATAATACCCTCTAATTCCATCCACACCATGGCAAATGTCAAAATTTCTTTCCTTTTTATAGCTGAGTAATATTCCATTGTATATTTGTACCACAGCTTCTTTATCCACTCACCTATTGCTAGACATTTGGGCTCTCTCCATAGTTTGGCTATGGTTGATAATGTTGCTATAAAAATCAGGGTGCATGTACTCCTTGAATCTGTATTTTTGAATCCTTTGATTAAATACCTAGGAGTGCAATTGCTGGGTTGTCGGGTAGTTTTATTTTTAACTTTTGAGGAAACCATGCTGTTTTCCAAAGTGGCTGCACCAATATGCATTCTCACCAATGGTGTGAGAGTGTTCCCTTTCTCCATCCTCACCAGCACCTATTGTTTGTTGTTGATTTTACCCATTCTGATGGCTGTGATGTGATATCTCCTTGCATTTGAGATTTGTATTTCCATGATGATGAGTGATGTTAAGCATCTTTTCATTTCTCTGTTGGCCATCATTATGTCTTCTGTGGAAAAATGTCTATTCCTGTCTTCTGCCCATCTTTAACTGGACTGTTTGTTTTAGGATGTTGATTTGTATAAGTTCTTTATATATTTTGAATACTAAGTCTTCATCAGATATGCCAATTGCAAATATCTTCTCCCATTTTGAAGGTTTCCTTTTAGCTTTGTTGATTGTTTTCTCTGTTGTGCAGAAGGTTTTGTCTTGATGAAGTCCCAATAGTTAATTTTTCCTTTTGCTTCCCTTGCTTCAGGAGATATATCTAGAAAGAAGTTGCTATGGCCTATGTCAAAGAAGTTACTGTCTGTGTTGTCCTCTGGGATTTTCATGGTTTCCTGCCTCACATTTAGGCTTTTCATCCATTTTGTATTTATCTTTGCATATGATATAAGAAAGTGGTCAAGTTTCATTCTTCAGCATGTTGCCTTCCAACTATCCCAACAGCATTTGTTGAAGAGACCTTTTTTCCATTGGATATTCTTTCCTGCTTTGTCGAAGATTAATTGACCATATAGTTGTGGGTCCATCTCTGGGTTTTCCATTCTGTTCCATTGATCTGCATGTCTATTTTTGTGCCAATACCATACTGTTCTATTTATTTTATTTTATTTTATTATTTTTTCAGTGTTCCAAGATTCATTGTTTATGCAACACACCCAGTGCTCCATGCAATAGTGCCTTCCTTAATACCCACCACTAAGTTCACCTAAACCACTACCTCCCTCCCCTCCAAAACCCTCAGTTTGATTCTCATAGTCCACAGTCTCTCATGGTTCATCTCCCCATCCAATTTCCCCTGATTCACTTTTCCTTTCCTTTTCCTAATGTCCTCCATGTTATTCATTATGCTCCACAAGTAAGTGATACCATATGATAATTGACTTTCTCTGCTTGACTTATTTCACTCAGCATAATGTGCTCTTTTAAAATATTTATTTATTTTAGAGAAAGAGCATGCACAAGTTAGGGGAGGGGTTGTGGGAGAAAATCTTCAAGCAGACTCCTCACTAAGCATAGAGTCTGACTTGGGGCTCAATATCATGACCCTTAAAATCAGAACCTGAGCTAAAACCAAGAGTCAGACTCTCAACCTCTGAGCCACCCAAGTGCCCCAGTACCATATGTTCTGATCACTACAACTTTGTAATATAACATGAAGTCCAGAATTGTGATGCCTCTGGGTTGTTCCCTTTTTCAAGGTATCTTTGGCTACTCTGGGTCTTTTACCATTCCATACAAATTTTAGAATTGTTTGTTCTAGCTCTGTGAAAAATGTTGTTGGTGGAGTTTCGGTTTTGTTTTTGTTTTTGTTTTTGTTTTGACAGAAAGAGAGAGAGCATCAGCAGAAAGTAGGGCAGAGGCAGAGGGAGAGAGAGACTCTCAAGCAGGCTCCTTGCTCAGTGAGAAGCCCAATGTGGGACTCAATCTCATGATCTTGAGATCACAACCTGAGCTGAAATAAAGAGTCAGATGCCTAACTGGCTGAATCACCCAGATGCCCTTGTTGGTATTTTGATAGGGATTGCATTAAATGTGTAGATTGCTTTGGATAGTATAGACATTTTAATGATATTTGTTTTTCCAATTCATGAGCATAGAATGTATTTCCATTTCATTGTGTCATCTTCAATTTCTTTCATCTGTGTTTTATAGCTTTCAGAGTTCAGGACTTTCTCCTCTGGTTAGGTTTATTCCTAGGTATCTTATTGTTTTTGGTGCAGTTGTAAGTGGGATTGATTCTTTAATTTCTCTTTCTGCTGCTTAATTATTGGTGTACAGAAATGCAACATATTTCTGTACATTGATTTTGCATGCTGCAACTTTACTGAATTCATGTATCACTTCTGACATTTTTTTTAGTGGAGTCTTTCAGGTTCTCTGTATAGAGTATCACGTCATTTGCAAAGAGTGAAAGTTTGACTTCTTCCTTGCTGATTTGAATACCTTTTATTTCTTTCTGTTGTCTGATTGCTGTGTCTAGGACTTCCAGTACTTTGTTGAACAACAGTGGTGAGAATAGACATCCTGTCATGTTTCCCTCAAGGGAAACATTTCCCCATTGAGGATGAGATTAGCTGTGGATTTTTCATATATGTCCTTTATTATGTAAGAGATGTTTCCTCTAAACCTACTTCATTGAGGGTTTTTATAATGAATGGATGTTGTCCTTTGTCAAATGTTTTATCTATACTATTGAAATGATCATATGGCTCTTATCCTTTCTTTTATTAAGTGTATTTCACGTTGATTGATTTGCAAATATTGAAGCACACTTGCAACCCAGGAATAAATCCTGCTTGATCTCTCCTACTGCTATTAACTGTTTTTTCCACTCTAGATGTTATGAACTTTGGCTTTTATCGATTTTAATTTTTTTTAATTATCTCTTCTTGACATATTGTATTTGAATTTGTGAATTTAACAATTTATTTCTGTAGTCACCTGGGTCGCTTAGTCAGTTAGGCATCTGACTCTTAATTTCAGCTCAGGTCATGATCTCAGGGTTGTGAGATCAAACTCAATGTCATGCCCTGTGTCAGGTTCCATGCTGGGTGTGGAGCCTACTTAAGATTGTCCCTTTCCCTCCTCTTGCTCTTAAAAAGAATGAAAGAAGGAAAGAAGGAAAGAAAGAAAGGAAGAAAGAAAGAAAGAAATGAAAAGAAAAGGAAAAAAAGAAATAATTTATGTCTGGTTTTCCAATTTAGAAATTTATAAATTATAGTTTACTCTCTTACTCTCTTTCATTCTTTTTATTTATTCTAATGAAACATTTAGATGTGTCTTTTTTCCTCTCATTCTAGTACTTGCGTATGTGTAACTACATTTATATATCACATCCCTTTGACCTTCTGTTGTGTTTTGCCATGTTCATTGTGCTTGATGTTCCAGTTCACTAGTCCTCTCATCAGCTCAGTGTAATGTAGTTTTTTCTATAATTATAAATTATAATACCTTGAAAACTCAAAAGGGGAAGTATAATGGATTTTTTTCTTTTTTTGTTTCAGTTGTTTATTTATATTCTAGTTAGTTAATACATGGTGTAATATTGATTTCAGGAGCAGAATTTAGTGATTGACCACTTACATGTAACACCAGTGCTCATACCTCAGTCTAATTTAAAGTATAACATATGTGTTAAGTATTAAGTTTATTTTCAGTTTTTTACTTTCCATTTTGCTCTTATCAAGCTTACATTCTAAATTGCCACTTCTGCATCATTTTGATTTTCTATTTTTCCCACTGCATTAACCTAATATTTTAAATATTATTCCAATACATGAATATTATGTGGCATCTAATTTCTTCTGACACATCATCCTGGTAGTGCATTTCCTCGTGTGCTTTATAATTTTTCATTTGGAACTCATTCTTGGAGATTTCACATTGGGATGTTTGCAGTCATTTGATTTATTTTTTTATTTAATTCTCTGGGAACAAGGTGGACAATCAACATGGATTTGAAGTCCTTACAGTGGCCCATTATCTGAAGGGAACCCTGGCTTCTTTTCATTCCTCTGATAATTTCCCTTGATGTGCTTCTCTTCCCGGAAAGTCCTTATATTTTTCTTTTAATTCTATTCATCATTTTAAGAACTATTGTAACTACTCATGGATCTTTTAGTCATCTATATTAAAGATTTTTGGAATAAATAGTACTTTCCCTAAAAATACAAATATCCAGTATGTGTATAAATACAATATTTCATATAAATTATTTTTCATATAGACAACATCTCATAAGAAATCTCAAATTTGTTTATTTGGAACACTCTTCATCAATAAGCTTCATGGTAGTAATAATTTGAAGAATATAACTAATTATTTCATACTTGAAATTTTATGTGTGTACACAAATGTCTGAAATAATATATTCCACTGTATAGTACTTGTATAAAGTTCAGAATTTGTGGTGCAGGGTTCTATAATAAAAAGTATTTATCAGGTAAATTATTTACTTGAATTTATGTCTTTTAGCTCTAATTGTCATGCTTCCTCCCAGCACTTCTCTGAGTCCTTAAAAATAATCTCAGTGGGGGAGGAGTCAAGATGGCGGAGAAGTAGCAGGCTGAGACTACTTCAGGTAGCGGGAGATCAGCTCAATAGCTTATCTAAAGATTGCAAACACCTACAAATCCAACGGGAGATTGAAGAGACGAAGAACAGCAATTCTAGAAACAGAAAATCAACCACTATCTGAAAGGTAGGACTGGCGGAGAAGTGAATCCAAAGCGACTGGAATATAGACCGTGGGGTGAGGGGCCAGCTCCCGGCGAGCGGCGGAGCAATGGAGCACAAAATCAGGACTTTTAAAAGTCTGTTCTGCTGAAGGACATAGCTCCAGAGGCTTAACTGGGGTGAAGCCCAGGCGGGGTCAGCGTGGCCTCAGGTCCTGCAGGGTCACAGAAGGATCGGGGGTGTCTGAGTGTCGCAGAGCTTACAGGTATTAGAACGGGGAAGCCAGCTACAGAGACAGAGCCGAGGTGTAAGCTCTAAACTCGGGGTTACCTTGAACCAGTCGCAGGCTCGGTCAGCTCGGAGCGCGGCCGGAGGCCAGGGTGATGGGAGTAATTGGGCGCAGTTCTCTGAGGGCGCACTGAGGAGTGGGGCCCTGGGCTCTCAGCTCCTCTGGGCCGGAACCGGGAGGCTGCCATCTTCATTCCCGTCATCCAGAACTCTACGGAAAGCGCTCAGGGAACAAAAGCTCCCGAAAGCAAACCCAGCAAACCCGAGCGGATTACTCAGCCCGGCCCGGGGTAAGGACGATGCAACTCCGCATGGAGCAAAGACACTTGAGAATCACTACAAAAGGCCCCTCCCCCAGAAGATCAACGAGAAACCCAGCCAGGACCAAGTTCACCTACCAAGGAGTGCAGTTTCTATACCAAGGAGAGCGGCGGAATTCCAGAGGAGAAGAAAGCAAAGCATGGAACTCATGGCTTTCTCCCCATGATTCTTTAGCCATGCAGTTAATTTAATTTTTTTTCTTTTTCAATTTTTTTCTCTTCTTCTGCTAAATTTTTTTAACTTTTACCGTTTTCTTTTTTTAAAATTTTTTAAATAGTTTATCTAATATATATTTTTTTTCCTTTTTATATTTTTTATCGGCTTTCTTTTTTTAATAGTTTTTTTTTTCTTTCTGAACCCCTTTTTATCACCTTTCTCCCCCCTCATGATTTGGGATCTCTTCTGATGTGGCTAAAGCATATTTTCCTGGGGTTGTTGCCACCCTTTTAGTATTTTACTTACTCCTTCATATACTCTTATCTGGACAAAATGACAAGGCAGAAAAATTCACAAAAAAAAAAAAAAAAAAAAAAAACAAGAAGCAGTACCAAAGGCTAGGGACCTAATCAATACAGACATTGGTAATATGTCAGATATAGAGTTCAGAATGATGATTCTCAAGGTCCTAGCCGGGCTTGAAAAAGGCATGGAAGATATTAAAGCAACCCTCTCGGGAGATATAAAAGCCCTTTCTGGAGAAATAAAAGAACTAAAATCGAACCAAGTTGAAATCAAAAAAGCTATTAATGAGGTGCAATCAAAAATGGAGGCTCTCACTGCTAGGATAAATGAGGCAGAAGAAAGAATTAGCGATATAGAAGACCAAATGACAGAGAATAAAGAAGCTGAGCAAAAGAGGGACAAACAGCTACTGGACCACGAGGGGAGAATTCGAGAGATAAGTGACACCATAAGACGAAACAACATTAGAATAATTGGGATTCCAGAAGAAGGGGAAACAGAGAGGGGAGCAGAAGGTATGTTGGAGAGAATTATTGGAGAGAATTTCCCCAATATGACAAAGGGAACAAGCATCAAAATCCAGGAGGTTCAGAGAACCCCCCTCAAAATCAATAAGAATAGGTCCACACCCTGTCACCTAATAGTAAAATTGACAAGTCTTAGTGACAAAGAAAAGATCCTGAAAGCAGCCCGGGAAAAGAAGTCTGTAATGTACAATGGTAAAAATATTAGATTGGCAGCAGACTTATCCACAGAGACCTGGCAGGCCAGAAAGAGCTGGCATGATATATTCAGAGTACTAAATGAGAAAAACATGCAGCCAAGAATACTATATCCAGCTAGGCTATCATTGAAAATAGACGGAGAGATTAAAAGCTTCCAGGACAAAAACTGAAAGAATTTGCAAACACCAAACCAGCTCTACAGGAAATATTGAAAGGGGTCCTCTAAGCAAAGAGAGACCCTAAAAGTAGTAGATCAGAAAGAAACAGAGACAATATACAGTAACAGTCACCTTACAGGCAATACAATGCCACTAAATTCATATCTCTCAATAGTTACCCTGAATGTAAATGGGCTAAAGGCCCCAATCAAAAGACACAGGATATCAGAATGGATAAAATAACAAAACCCATCTTTATGTTGCCTACAAGAAACTCATCTTAAACCCAAAGACACCTCCAGGTTTAAAGTGAGGGGGTGGAAAAGAATTTACCATGCTAATGGACATCAGAAGAAAGCAGGAGTGGCAATCCTTATATCAGATCAATTAGATTTTAAGCCACAGACTATAATAAGAGATGAGGAAGGACACTATATCATACTCAAAGGAACTGTCCAACAAGAAGATCTAACAATTTTAAATATCTATGCCCCTAACGTGGGAGCAGCCAACTATATAAACCAATTAATAACAAAATCAAAGAAACACATCGACAAGAATACAATAATAGTAGGGGATTTTAACATTCCCCTCACTGAAATGGACAGATCATCCAAGCAAAAGATCAACAAGGAAATCAAGGCCTTAAATGACACACTGGACCAGATGGACATCACAGATATATTCAGAACATTTCATCCCAAAGCAACAGAATACACATTCTTCTCTAGTGCACATGGAACATTCTCCACAATAGATCACATTCTTGGTCCTAAATCAAGTCTCAACCAGTATCAAAAGATTGGGATCATTCCCTGCATATTTTCAGACCACAATGCTCTAAAGCTAGAACTCAATCACAAGAGGAAATTTGGAAAGAACCCAAATACATGGAGACTAAACAGCATCCTTCTAAAGAATGAATGGGTCAACCAGGAAATTAAAGAAGAATTGAAAAAATTCATGGAAACAAATGATAATGAAAACACAACGGTTCAGAAACTGTGGGACACAACAAAGGCAGTCCTGAGAGGAAAATATATAGCGGTACAAGCCTTTCTCAAGAAACAAGAAAGGTCTCAGGTACACAACCTAACCCTACACCTAAAGGAACTGGAGAAAGAACAAGAAAGAAAGCCTAAACCCAGCAGGAGAAGAGAAACCATAAAGATCAGAGCAGAAATCAATGAAATAGAAACCAAAAAAACAATAGAACAAATCAACGAAACTAGGAGCTGGTTCTTTGAAAGAATTAATAAGATTGATAAACCCCTGGCCAGACTTATCAAAAAGAAAAGAGAGAGGACCCAAATAAATAAAATCATGAATGAAAGAGGAGAGATCACAACGAACACCAAAGAAATACAGACAATTATAAGAACATACTATGAGCAACTCTACGCCAACAAATTTGACAATCTGGAAGAAATGGATGCATTCCTAGAGACATATAAACTACCACAACTGAACCAGGAAGAAATGGAAAGCCTGAACAGACCCATAACCAGTAAGGAGATTGAAACAGTCATCCAAAATCTCCAAACAAACAAAAGCCCAGGGCCAGATGGCTTCCCAGGGGAATTCTACCAAACATTTAAGAAGAACTAATTCCTATTCTCCTGAAACTGTTCCAAAAAATAGACATAGAAGGAAAACTTCCAAACTCATTTTATGAGGCCAGCATCACCTTGATCCCAAAACCAGACAAGGATCCCATCAAAAAAGAGAACTACAGATCAATATCCTTGATGAACACAGATGCAAAAATTCTCGCCAAAATACTAGCCAATAGGATTCAACAGTACATTAAAAGGATTATTCACCACGACCAAGTGGGATTTATTCCAGGGCTGCAAGGTTGGTTCAACATCTGCAAATCAATCAATGTGATACAACACATTAATAAAAGAAAGAACAAGAATCATATGATACTCTCCATAGATGCTGAAAAAGCATTTGACAAAGTACTGCATCCCTTCCTGATCAAAACTCTTCAAAGTGTAGGGATAGACGGCACATACCTCAATATTATCAAAGCCATCTATGAAAAACCCACCGCAAATATCATTCTCAATGGAGAAAACCTGAAAGCTTTTCCGCTAAGGTCAAGAACTCGGCAGGGACGTCCGTTATCACCACTGCTATTCAACATAGTACTAGAAGTCCTAGCCTCAGCAATCAGACAACAAAAGGAAATTAAAGGCATCCAAATCGGCAAAGAAGAAGTCAAACTATCACTCTTTGCAGATGAGATGATACTCTATGTGGAAAACCTAAAAGACTCCACTCCAAAACTGCTAGAACTTGTACAGGAATTCAGTCAAGTGTCAGGATATAAAATCAATGCACAGAAATCAGTTGCATTTCTCTACACCAACAACCAGACAGAAGAAAGAGAAATTAAGGAGTCCATCCCATTTACAATTGCACCCAAAACTATAAGATACCTAGGAATAAACCTAACCAAAGAGACTAAGAATCTATACACAGAAAACTATAAAGTACTCATGAAAGAAATTGAGGAAGACACAAAGAAATGGAAAAATGTTCCATGCTCCTGGATTGGAAGAATAAATATTGTGAAAAATGTCTATGCTACCTAAAGCAATCTACACATTTAATGCAATTCCTATCAAAGTACCATCCATTTTTTTCAAAGAAATGGAACAAATAATCCTAAAATTTATATGGAACCAGAAAAGACCTCGAATAGCCAAAGCAATATTGAAAAAGAAAGCCAACATTGGTGGCATCACAATTCCGGACTTCAAGCTCTATTACAAAGCTGTCATCATCAAGACAGCATGGTACTGGCACAAAAACAGATACATAGATCAATGGAACAGAATAGAGAGCCCAGAAATGGACCCTCAACTCTATGGTCAACTCATCTTCGACAAAGCAGGAAAGAATGTCCAATGGAACAAAGACAGCCTCTTCAATAAATGGTGTTGGGAATATTGGACAGCCACATGCAGAAAAATGAAATTGGATCATTTCCTTACACCACACACGAAAATAGACTCAAAATGGATGAAGGATCTCAATGTGAGAAAGGAATCCATCAAAATCCTCGAGGAGAACACAGGCAGCAACCTCTTCGACGTCAGCCGCAGCAACATCTTCCTAGGAACATCACCAAAGGCAAGGGAAGCAAGGGCAAAAATGAACTTTTGGGATTTTATCAAGATCAAAAGCTTTTGCACAGCAAAGGAAACAGTTAACAAAACCAAAAGACAGCTGACAGAATGGGAGAAGATATTTGCAAATGACATATCAGATAAAGGGCTAGTGTCCAAAATCTATAAAGAACTTAGCAAACTCAACACCCAAAGAACAAATAATCCAATCAAGAAATGGGCAGAGGACATGAACAGACATTTCTGCAAAGAAGACATCCAGATGGCCAACAGACACCTGAAAAAGTGCTCCATATCACTCGGCATCAGGGAAATACAAATCAAAACCACCATGAGATATCACCTCACACCAGTCAGAATGGCTAAAATTAACAAGTCAGGAAATGACAGATGCTGGCGAGGATGCGGAGAAAGGGGAACCCTCCTACACTGTTGGTGGGAATGCAAGCTGGTGCAACCACTCTGGAAAACAGCATGGAGGTTCCTCAAAATGTTGAAAATAGAACTACCCTATGACCCTGCAATTGCACTGCTGGGTATTTACCCTAAAGATACAAACATAGTGATCCGAAGGGGCACATGCACCCGAATGTTTATAGCAGCAATGTCTACAATAGCCAAACTATGGAAAGAACCTAGATGTCCATCAACAGACGAATGGATAAAGAAGATGTGGTATATATACACAATGGAATACTATGCAGCCATCAAAAGAAATGAAATCTTGCCATTTGCGACAACGTGGTTGGAACTAGAGGGTATCATGCTTAGCGAAATAAGTCAATCGGAGAAAGACAACTATCATATGATCTCCCTGATATGAGGGAGAGGAGATGCAACATGGGGGGTCGAGGGGGTAGGAGAAGAGTAAATGAAACAAGATGGGATTGGGAGGGAGACAAACCATAAGTGACTCTTAATCTCACAAAACAAACTGAGGGTTGATGGGGGGAGGGGGTTGGGAGAGGGGGTGGGGTTATGGATATTGGGGAGGGTATGTGCTATGGTAAGTGTTGTGAAGTGTGTAAACCTGGCGATTCGCAGACCTGTACCCCTGGGGATAAAAATGTATGTTTATAAAGCTGTAAAAAAAAAAAAAAGAAAGAAAGGATGAATCCCCAAGTTTTGTAGCAACATGGACGGGACTGGAAGAGATTATGCTGAGTGAAATAAGTCAAGCAGAGAGAGTCAATTATCATATGGTTTCACTTATTTGTGGAGCATATCAAATAGCATGGAGGACAAGGGGAGATGGAGAGGAGAAGGGAGTTGAGGGAAATTGGAAGGGGAGGTGAACCATGAGAGACTATGGACTCTGAAAAACGATCTGAGAATTTTGAAGGGGTGGGGGGTGGGAGGTTGGGGGCACCAGGTTGTGGGTATTGTAGAGGGCACGGATTGCATGGAGCACTGGGTGTGGTGCAAAAATAATGAATACTGTTATGCTGAAAAAAATAAAAATTTAAAAAAAATAAAAAATAAATAAAGCTATCTAACATTCTTTATTTTCATTTATTTTTTGTATACCAGAACAATGTATTATCTCTGATTTTTTTAAATGACCATACAATGATGCGAGTTATCTTTATGATATATTTATATCGTAAAGATTTATAAGATTTATAAGGTATTTACATCTTTACAATATCTTATATGATAATGCAAGTTAATTTTATATTTTCCATGAATCTTTTGTTATACATTTTAAACTCAAGTATTAAGTCTATATGCATAAATGGCTGAGAATAGTGTCTCACACATTGTATTTGCTAAATTAGTATTATCCATTGATTCATCAAATTTTCTTTTGCTCATTCCACTTGTGATTTACTAGGTTATTTTACATTTTATCTTACTGAAAAATTAGTTTTAGATCCTATCTATACATGGATTTAAAAAGGAGACAGCCTGAGTCAGCTGTTTTGATAAAACCCAAATTCAAAGGGCATCTCTTTACAAATTCACTTTGTGTTCAGTATTTCATTTGTCCACACAATAGATATGAGTATTATTTTTTTATTTTATTTATTTTTTTCACCATAATACCATTTTATTTTATTATATAATGTTAGTCACCATACAGTACATCATTAGTTTTTGATGTAGTGTTCCATGATTCAGTGTTTGTGTATAATACCCAGTGCTCCATGCAATACATGCCCTCCTTAATACCCATAACTGGGCTCACCCATCTCCCCACCCCTCTTCCTTCTAAAACCCTCAGTTTAGGGCGCCTGGGTGGCTCAGTGGGTTAAGCCGCTGCCTTCGGCTCGGGTCATGATCTCAGGGTCCTGGGATCGAGTCCCGCGTCGGGCTCTCTGCTCGGCGGGGAGCCTGCTTCCCTCTCTCTCTCTCTCTCTCTCTGCCTGCCTCTCTGTCTACTTGTGATCTCTCTCTGTCAAATAAATAAATAAAATCTTTAAAAAAAAATAAATAAAAAAAAAAATAAAACCCTCAGTTTATTTCCCAGGGTCCACAGTCTCTCATGGTTCATCTCCCCCTCCAATTTCTCCCCTTTCATTTTTCCCTTCCTTCTCCTAATATACCTCCATGTTATTCCTTATGTTCCACAAATGAGTGAAACCATATGGTAATTGACTCTCACTGTTTGACTTATTTCACTCAGCATAATCTCCTCCAGTCCCGTCCATGTTGATGCAAAAGTTGCATATTCATCCTTTCTGATGGCTGGATAATATTCTATTGTGTATAGTAAGTATTATTTATAACAGTATAGTCATAATCTCTATTCTACAACAGAAGAATTAGTGGGTCTTTCATCTACTCTTCAAAAGCCTTATTCTCATGCATTATTTGCCCCAATTGTTCCATTTCAAATGACTGCTTCAAAATTTTCAAAACTCAAAATACCATACATTGGAAATAAATAAGTTAATGTTAGTGTATAAATTATTGAGACAAAACTCAAGAATAAATAAAATATAGGATTAGACCTCTATAGAAAGAAATATATAAAAATACAGATATTATATATATACATAGAGAGAGAGAGACTTATAATAAGGAAATGTATTTATTGATATCTCCCCATGAATATAAACTGAGAGCCAAATGGTTTAATTGGGAATTTCTGCCAAACATGTAATGAAGAATTAATGCAAAATTTTCACAAACATTTTCAAAAAGTAGTGTAAGGAGGAATATTTTTCCAACCATTCTGAGGGTAATATTATCCTTATTTCAAATTCAGAGAAAGATAATAAGAAAAGAAAATGACACATCATTATTTTTCATGAATATATGTACACAGCCTCAAAAACAAATTGCCAAGTTAATTCAGCACCAAATATAAAAACTATTATATTCCATTACTGAGATTGTCTCATAAATACAGTGTTGACCTAGCATCCAAAAATGAATCAGTGCTCCAGACTGGAAAATAAGAACTTGAACTGTCTTTTTTCTACAGAGAATATTAACATATATACTTTTTTCATTGTAAGTAGGTTATATTTATTCTTTTAAATATTTTTTTAAAGTTTTATTTATTTATTTGACACAGATTGAGAGAGATCACAAGTAGGCAGGCAGAGAGAGAGGAAGAAGCAGGCTCAGAGAGCCTGATGTGGGGCTTGATCCCAGGATCCTGAGATCATGACCTGAGCAGAAGGCAAAGGTTTAACCCCCTGAGCCACCCAGGCACCCCTCTTTTAAATATTTTTATTAAACCATTTGACGCAAGTATTTCTGTTCAAGTCCCATTAATTAATTAATTAAAAGGGCAGATAGATAACATAGTTGACACACAATGTTACATTATTTTCACATGTATGATATTGTGATTCAGCTCTCTAAGTTATACTACATTTAACACAAGCATACTTACCATCTATCATCTTACAACATTAATACAATATCATTGATTATATTCCTTATGCTGTACCTTTTATTCCTGTAGCTTAATCATTTTATATCTCAAGCCTGTACTTCCCACTCCCATCTAGTTATTTTCCCATTCTTCCCACTCACTTCCCTTCTGAAAAACACCAGTGGGTGGTTCTGGTTCTGTTTGTTTGTTTGTTTTTTCTTTGTTTGTCCATTTGAGGTTTTTTTGTTAGATTCCACATATAAGTGAACTTGTATGATATTTGTCTTTCTTTGACTTCAGTCACTTAATGTAATACCCTCTAGGTAAACCCATGGTAGTAAATAACAAGATTTAATTATTTTTAATGGCAGAGTAACATTCCATTATATAGATGATAGATAGATAATAGAAAGAAGAAAGAAAGAGAAAGAAAGAAAGAAAGAAAGAAAGAAAGAAAGAAAGAAAGAAAGAAAGAAAGAAAGAAAGAAAGAAAGAAAAAAGGCAAAGGGAGAGAAATCAGAGACGGAGGTGAACCTATGACAGACTATGGACTCTGAAAAACAATCTGGGGGTTTCAGAGGGAAAGAGCGTGGGGGGAGGGGATAACATGGTGACGAGTATTGAGGAGGGCCCATACTGTGATGAACCCAGGGTGTTATACTTAACTAGTGAATCACTGAACACTGCATCAAAAACACTATACAGTGGCTAAGTGAACATAATAAATACATACATAATAAATACATAAATACATAATACATAAATAAATAAAAAGAGAAAGAAAGAAAGATGATAGATAAAGACATAGATGACATACATATAGATATACAAATATGTTACATCTTTATCCATTCATCTGTGGGTGGATATTTGGGTTTCTGTTATATCTTGGCTATTGTAAATAATGCTGCAATGAATGTAGGGATGAATTTATCTTTTCAAATTATCTTTTCAAATTTGGATAAATACCCAGTGGTGTGATTACCAGATTGTATAGTATTTCTATTTTAATTTTTTGAGGAACATCCATATGGTCCTTCATGGTGGTTATACGAGTTTACATTCCAACCAACAGTGCATAAGGTTTCTTTTTTCTCCACATCCTTACCAACACTCATTGTTTCTTGTCTTCTTTATTTTAGCCATTCTGACCAGTGTGAGGTGATATCTCATTCTGGTTTTCATTTGCATTTCCCTGATGATTAATGTTGTTGAGGATCTTTTCATGTGTCTGTTGGTCATCTGTATGTTTTCTTTGGCAAAGTGCATTTTCAGGTCTTACTCCCATTTCTTTTTTTCCCAAAATTTTTTTATAAGATTCTAGTAACATGTATGCCTTTTACAACCGGCATGTCCACTCTCAGCAACCCCTGACCAGATGCAGTTCCACAGATCAGGAGTTTCACGACAACCAAGGAATTTATTATAGTCCACATCAATCTTCATTTTTTGTTTCCAGACAAACATTACTGGGAAAAGCAGACCCAGATATTATTGTCCCAGGTAGTTCTAGGTCGAGCCAAACTTGATGTCATTCTTTGACTCTCAGATGTTATTTTCTCCAGATTCCAGTTTTTCTTTGTCATCCTGCTATGGTGAGATATTAATTTTATACAGTGTTGTCATTTCCATGTAACTTTTGGTATGGAGTCCATCTTTTCTGTTTCTTGTTCTAATTCATGGCTGCAGTATCCCCTTAAATCATGTTGAAAGCACACATTTTTGTTAATAATTGTCCTTTTCCTTGTAAAAATGAAAAGAAATTTTAAGGGCTTGTTTACATTCATCCAAGTGATCACCCATTTTAAGTGGGTTTTTTTATTTTTTATTTTTTAACATCTCAAATGTGTACAGTTAATGGAAATGTAATTTCCATTTGAGCTTCAATTTAGCTTGCATTTTCAGAAAACCTACTCTAATTTTGTAGACTTTGAATAAAACTTTCTTTCATATTCTTTTTAATCATTTTTTAAATTTATTTTCAGCATAACAGTATTCATTGTTTTTGTACCACACCCAGTGCTCCATGCAATCTGTGCCCTCTCTAATACCCACCACCTGGTTCCCCCAACCTCCCACCCCCCCCACCTCTTCAAACCCTTCAGATTGTTTTTCAGAGTCCATAGGCTCTCATTGTTCACCTCCCCTTCCAATTTCTTCCAACTCCCTTCTCCTAACTCCCCATGTCCTCCATGCTATTTGTTATGTTCCACAAATAAGTGAAACCGTATGATAATTGACTCTCTCTGCTTGACTTATTTCACTCAGCATAATCTCTTCCAGTCCCGTCCATGTTGCTACAAAAGTTGGGTATTCATCCTTTCTGATGGAGGCATAATACTCCATAGTGTATATGGACCACATCTTCCTTACCCTTTCATATTTTTTATTAATTATCTTGGGTTGGTCACCATACAGTACATCATTAGATTTTGATATAGTGTTCCCCGATTCATTGCCTGTGTGTAACACCAAGTGCTCCATGTAATCTGTGCCCTAACCAGGCGAAACTATGCCCCTCACCCTTCCCTCTAAAACCCTACTGTGCCCAGAGTCCACAGTCTCTCATGGTTCGTCTTCCCCTCTGATGCACCCCACCTTCCTTTTTCCCTTCCTTCTCCTAATGTCCTCCATGCTATACTTTATGTTCCACAAATAAGTGAAACCATATAATAATTGACTTTCCCTGCTTGACTTACTTCACTCAGCATAATCTCCCCCAGTTCCCATCCATGTTGATGCAAAAGCTGGGTATTCATCATTTCTGATGGCTGAGTAATATTCCATTGTACATATGGACCACATCCTCTCTATCCATTCATCTTTTGAAGGGCATTTCTGCTCTTTCCACAGTTAGGCTATTGTGGCCATTACTGCTATGAACATTGGGTGCATATGGTCCTTCTTTTTACTACTTCTGTATATTTGGTATAAATGCCCAGTACTGCCATTGCCAGCACATAGGGTAACTCTACTTTTAATATTTTGAGGAGTCTACGTTTTCCAAAGTGGCTGTACCAATTTCCATTCACACCAATAGTAAGAGGGTTCTCCCTTCTCCACAGCCTCTCCAACATTTGTTGTTTTTGTCTTATTAATTTTGGCCATTCTAACTGGTGGAAAGTGGTATCTCAATGAGGTTTTGATTTGAATTTCCCTGATGGGTAATGATGATGAACACTTTTTCATGCGTCTGGTAGCCATTTCTATGTCTTTGGAGAAGTATCTTTTGCCCATTTTTTGATGTGATTATTTGTTTTGGGGGGTGTTGAGTTTGAGAAGTTCTTTATAGATCTTGGATATCAGCCCTTTGATTATAGTGTCATTTGTGAATATCTTCTCCCATTCCGTGGGTTGCCTCTTTGTTTTGTTGACTGTTTCCTTTGCTGTGCAGATTTTGATCTTGATGAAGTCCCAAAAGTTCATTTTTCTTTTGTTTCCTTTGCCTTTGGAGACATACCTTGAAAGAAGTTTCTGTGGTCAATGTCGAAAAGATTACTGCCTATATTCTCCTCTAGGATTTTTTTTTATTAAAACTTTATTTTTTTTAGTGGTGGTGGGTATTAAGGAGTGTACGTATTGCATGGAGCACTGGGTGTGATGCATAAACAATGAATCTCCTCTAGGATTTTGATGGATTCCTGCCTCACATTGAGATCTTTCATGCATTTTGAGTTTATCTTGTGCACGGTATATGGGAATGATTGTTTCATCCTTCTGTATATAGCTGTCCAATTTTCCCAGCACCACTTATTGAAGATACAGTCTTTTTTCCACTGGATATTTTTTCCTGCTTTGTCAAAGATTATTTGACCATAGAGTTGAGGGTCCATATCTGGGCTCTCTACTCTATTCCATTGATCTATGTGTCTGTTTTTGTGCCAGAACCATGTTGTCCTGGTGGTCATAGCTTTGTAACGTAGTTGAAATCAGTCAACATGATCATCCCAGCTTTTTTTTTTAATTTCAGCATTTCCTTGTTGATTAAGGGCCTTTTCTGGTTCCATACAAATTTTAGGATTGTTTGTTCCAACTCTTTGCACAATGTCAGTGATATTTTGATCGGGATAGCATTGAAAGTGTAGATTGCTCTGGGCTGCATAGATATTTTAACAATGTTTATTCTTCTGAATCATGAGCATGGAATGTTTTTCCATCTTTTTGTATCTTCTTTGATTTCTTTTATAAGTGTTCTGTAGTTTCTAGAGTATAGATATTTTATCTCTTTGGTTAGGTTTATTCCAAGGTATCTTATGGTTTTGGGTACTATTGTTAATGGAATCAAGTCTCTAATTCCTTTTTCTACAGTTGCATTGTTAGTGTATAGGAATGTAACTGATTTCTGTGCACTGATTTTGTATTCTGCCACATTACTGAATTGCTGTGTGAGTTCTAATAGTTTGTGGGTGGAGTATTTTGGGTTTCCCACATAAAGTATCATGTCATCTGTGAAGAGGGAAAGAGCTTGACTTCTTCTTTGCCAATTTAAATACCTTTTATTTTTTCTTGTCTGATTGCTGTTGCTAGGACTTCTAGTACTATGTTGAGCAATAGTGAAGAGAGTAGACATCCTTGTCCTGTTCCTGATCTTAAGGGAAGGCTCTCAACTTTTCCCCATTGAGAATGATATTCTCATCACTTCTTGGCCTGTTAGCTAAGATCAAGTGGAGGATGATATTTGCTGTGTGTTTTTCATAGATGGATTTATGAAGCTGAGGTATGTTTCATCTATCCCTACCCTCTGAAGAGTTGTCATCAGGAAAGATGCTGTACTTTGTCAAATGTTTTTTCTGCGAGAATTGAGAGGACCATATTGTTCTCTCTCTCTCTTATTAATGTGTTCTATCACATTGACTGACTTGTAAATGTTGAACCACCCTTGCATCTCAGGGATATGTCCCACCTGGTAGTGGGAGATAACCTTATTCAGGTACTGTTAGATCCTATTAGCTAGGATCTTGCTGAGAAATTTGGAATCCATATTCATCATATATTTATCCATATGGAATACTGACATCCATATTCATCCATATTCATCAGGGATATTGGTCTGAAATTCTCTTTTTGATGAGGTCTTTTCCTGCTTTGGGGATAAAGGTAATCCTGGCCTCATAGAATGATTCTGGAATTTTTCCTTCTGTTTCTATTTCTTGATACAGCTTCAAGAGAATAATTCCTACTTCTTCTTTGAATATTTGGTAGAATTCTCAGGGAATCCCTGGACTCTTGTTTTTTGGGGAGGTTTTTGATCACTGCTTCAATCTTGCTACTGGGTTTTGGTCTATTCAGGTTGTTATTCAGTTTTTCAATTTTTTCCTGTTTCAGACTTGGTTGTTTACATATTTCCAGGAATACATCCATTTCTTCCAGGTTGCTAAATTTATTGACACATACTTGTTGATAATAATTTCTGATAATTGTTTCTATTTTCTTGGTGTTGGTCATGATCTCTCCCTTTTCATTCATAATTTTATTAATTTTTGTCCTTTTTGCTTGCTTTTGGTTAAGTCTGGCCAGTGGTTTATCGACCTTATTAATTCTTTCAAAGAACCAGCTTCTAGGTTTGTTGATGTGTTCTATTGTCCCTCTGGTCTCTAATTCTTTGACCTCAACTCTAAGCTTAATAATTTCCCTTCTTGTGAGTGGGGTTAGCTTAATTTGTTGTTGATTCTCCAGTTCCTTAAGGTGTAAAGATAGTTTGTGAATTCTGGATTTTCCTAGTTATTTTGGGTGAGGCTTGGATGCCTATGTAGTTACCCGTAAGACTGCCTTTGCCGTATCCCATAGGTTTTGGAATGATGTGTCTTAATTCTCATTGGTGAATTTAAGCTCTTCTTAAGCCCATGAATTTAAGCTTTTCTTAAGAACTTGTTTGTTTAAGCTTGTTTAACTTCTTTGTTTAAGTCCTTCTTTGATTTCCTGGTTGACCCAAACATTTTTGAGCAGGATGGTCTTTAGCTTCAAAGTGTTTGAATTCCTTCCCACTTTTTCTTGTGGTTGAGTTCCAGTTTCAAAGCACTGTAGTCTGAGTCTATGCAGGGATTATTATTATATTATAATATTATTATTATCAATATGTCTCCTTACTTTGATTAACAGTTGGTTTATGTAGTTGGTGGCTCCCATGTTGGGGGCATAGATACTTACAGTTGTTAGATCCTTTTGTTGGATATACCCTTAAAGAATAATGTAGTGTCCTTCTGTATCTTAACTACAGCCTTTAGTTTAAAATCTAATTTGTCTGATATGAGAATTGCTACCCCAGCTTTCTTTTTCAGTCCATTGGCATGAAAGATGGTTCTCCATTCCCTCATGTTCAGTCTGGATGTACCTTTAGCGTCAAAATGAGTCTCTTGTTGACAGTATATGGATGAGTCCTGTCTTTGTATCTAATCTGCAACCCTGTGACATTTCATGGGAGCATTTACGCCACTCACATTGAAAGTTACTACTGAAAGATACGTGTTTATTTCCATCCTATTGTCTGTACACTACTTGTTTCTTCGGACTACATAAGCCAACTGTTAGCCAAACTAAAGGATCAGATCAATAATAATACATTAATAATAGGAGATTTCAACACTCCACTCCCAGCATTGGACAGATCATCTAAAAAGAAGATGAACAAAGAAAAAGAGCTTTGAATGAAACATTGGACCAGATGGGCTTCGTAGATATATACAGAACATTTCACTCTAAAACAACAGAATACTCATTCTTCTCAAGCGCACATGGAACTTTCTCCAGAATAGACCATATATTGGGTCACAAATCAGGTCTCAGTTGATACCAAAAGATTGAGATTACTCTCTATATTCTCAGACCACAAGGCTTTAAAACTGGAGCTTAATCACAAGAAAAACTTAGGAAGAGCTAGAGAAGCCCAGAGCTCGGGGCCCCACTCCTCAGTGCACCCTTAGAGAAAAGCAGTCAGTCCCTTCCTCCTCCCTGGTCTCCAGCCGCACTCCATGCTCTCCCAGACTGTAACTGAGCATTTCTATCTCTGTTGCACATCCCCATTTGGAGTCTCCAAACCCAGCAGATTCCTGCAGTGCTCTCCAGCGCCACTCCCCAAGGGGAGGAAGGTTTTTATTGAAGGCTTGGGCATTATCCATTGTACAGCACTTGTAGTGACTTTCAATTGCTCAGAAGCATTCCAGGGTACACCTCGCCTGGATTGCTGTTGATATATTCAGCTCTATATCCCCTCAACCACGTCTCAACAAAATGACTAGCAGGAGGAAAACCAAACAGGAAAAATTCAGAGACTGTGCCCTCTCCATCAGAACTATTGGATATGGACATAAACAGAATGTCTGAAAAGGAATTCAGGGTAACAATTATCCAAACAATGGCTAGGATGGAGAAAAAGATTAGTGACAACATAGAATCTCTAAGGGAAAGAAGTGAAAGCCACCCAGGAAGAGTTGAAAATGCTATCATGAGATCCAATATAATCTAAATATTCTAACAGCTAGGGTAACTGAGGCAGAAGATAGAATAAGTGACCTAGAGGACAAACTGATAGAGGAAAAGGATCAGGAGGAGGCACGGAAGAAATAACTTAGAAGCCATGAAAACAGAATAAGGGAAATAAGTAATGCCATGAAACACTTCGACATCAGAATTACTGAGGTACCTGAGCGGGGTGGAGAAAGGGACAAGAATAGATGATATAGGGGAACAGATTCTGGATGAAAATTTTCCCAATTTGGGGAATGGAACCAGCATTTGTTTCCTAGAGGTAGAAAGAACCCCCCCCCCAAAGATCAATGAATCTAGAAAGACCTTGAGAACTTAATTATGAGACTGACAAATCATAATTTTAGACAAGAACTTCTGAGGGCAGCTAAGGGGAAGAGATTCCTTACATACAGAGGAAGGTCCATCAGAATAACATCACACCTGTCCACAGAAACCTGGCAAGACAGAAAGGGCTGGCAAGACATATTCAGCATACTAAATGAGAAGAACATACAGCCAAGAATACTTTATCCATCAAGGTTAATGTTCAAAATGGATGGGGAGATAAAAAGAAAGAGCTTCAAAGACCAACAAGGTTTAAAAGAGTATGTGATCACCAAACCGGCACTGCAAGATATATCAAGGTTGTTCTATAAAAGAAGAAAGAACCCAAGAGTGACATAGAACAGAAATTTACAGAGACAATCTATAGAAACAAGGACTTCACAGTCAACATGATGTCAATAAAAATGATTATTCAATAATCCCTCTAAACATGAACAGCCTAAATGCTCTCATAAAATGGCACAGGGTTTCAGATTGGATAAAATGACAGGACCCATCCATATGTTGTCTACAAGAGGCCTATTTGGAACCAAAGGATATATACAAATTGAAATTGAAGGGCTGGAGAAGTATCTTTCATGCCAATGGGCTTCAAGGGAAAGCTAGGGTAATGATTTTCATATCAGATAAATTAGATTTTAAACTAAAAACTGTAGTCAGAGATACAGAAGGACACTACTTCATTTTTTTTTTATTTCTTTTCAGCATAACAGAATTCATTGTTTTTACACCACACACAGTGCTCCATGCTCCCACAACCTCCCACCTCCCACCCCTTCAAAACCCTCAGATTGTTTTTCAGAGTCCATAGTGTCTCATGGTTCACCTCCCCTTCCAATTTCCCTCAACTCCCTTCTCCTCTCTAACTCCCCTTGTCCTCCAGGCTATTTGTTATACTCTACAAATAAGTGAAATCGTATGATAATTGACTCTCTCTGCTTAACTTATTTCACTCAGCATCATCTCTTCCAGTCCGATCCATGTTGCTACAAAAGTTGGGTATTCATCCTTTCTGATGGAGGCATAATACTCCATAGTGTATATGGACCACATCTTCCTTATCCATTCGTCCGTTGAAGGGCATCTTGGTTCTTTCCACAGTTTGGCGACTGTGCCCATTGCTGCTATGAACATTGGGGTACAGATGGCCCTTCTTTTCACTACATCTGTATCTTTGGGGCAAATACCCAGTAGTGCAATCACAGGGTCATAGGGAAGCTCTATTTTTAATTTCTTGAGGAATCTCCACACTATTCTCCAAAGTGGCTACACCAACTTGCATTCCCACCAACAGTGTAAGAGGATTCCCCTTTCTCCACATCCTCTCCAACACTTTGTTTCCTATCTTGCTAATTTTGGCCATTCTAACTGTTGTAAGGTGGTATCTCAATGTGGTTTTGATTTGAATCTCCCTGATGGCTAGTGATGATGAACATTTTTTCATGTGTCTGATAGCGATTTACACTACTTCATTCTTAAAGGGTCTATCCGCCAAGAAGACCTAACAATTGTAAATATTTATGCCCCAATATGGGAGCAGCCAACTACATAAGACAACGTTAATCAAAATAAAGGGTCACATTGATATGAATACATTAATAGTAGAGGATCTTTTTTTTTCTTTTTTTGGTGGTGAATCTTTTTTTAAAAATCTTTTAATTTTTTATTTCTTTTCCGTGTAACAGTATTCATTGTTTTTGCACCACACCCAGTGCTCCATGCAATCCATGCCCTCTCTAATACCCACCACCTAGTTCCCCCAATAGTAGAGGATCTTAACATGCCACTCTCAGTAATAGACAGATCATCCAAGCAGAAAATCAATAAAGAAAGAAGAGCATTGAATGACACATTGGCCCAGATGAACCTCATAGATATATACAGAACATTCCACCCTAAACAACAGAATACTCATTCTTCTAGAGTGCACATGTAACTTTTTCCAGAATAGACGACAGCAAAGCCACAGCAAAAAAACCCATACTGGGTCACAAATCAGGGCTCAATGGACACCAAAAGATTAAGATTATTCCCTGCATATTCTCAGACCACAATGCATTGAAACTGGAACTCAACCACAAGAAAATTTTGGAAGGAATTCAAACACTTGGAAGCTAAATAACATGATGTTTAAGAATGTTTAGGTGAACCAGTAAATCAAAGAACTTGAACAATTCATGAAAACCAATGAGAATGAAGACACATCAGTCCAAAACCTAGGGATATGGCAAAGGTGCTCCTAAGAGGGAAATACATAACCATCCAAGCTTCACTCAAAAAAATTGAAAAATCCAGAATACACCAGCTCTCTTTACACCTTAAAGAACTGGAAAACCAACAAAACATTAGGCCAGCCCCACACACAAGAAGGGAAATAATCAGGATTCAAGCAGAGATCAATGAAATAAAAACTAGAAACACAGTAGAACACATCAATGAAACGAGAAGCTGGGATTTTTGAAAGAATCAATAAAATCGATAATCCATTGGCCAAACTATTCCAAAGGAGAGAGGACCCAAATTAATAAAATTATGAATGAAAAGGGAAAGATAACAACTAAAACAAATGAAATAGAAAATAATCATCACAAATTATTTTCAACAGTTATATGCCAATAAGTTAAGCAACCTAGATGAAATGGATACATTCCTGGAAAACTATAAACTTCCAAGAATGAATCAGGAAGAAACTGACAACCTGAATAGACCGATATCTAGTAACAATATCAAACCAGTGATTAGAAACCTCCCAAAAGACAAGAGACCAAGACCTGAAGGATTCCCTGGGGAATTCTACCAAACATTCAAAGAAGAAATAATCCCTATTCTCCTGAAGCTGTTTCAAAAAATTGAAGCAGAAGGAAAACTTCCAGACTATTTCTATGAAGTCAGCATTACCCTGATCCTCAAACCAGGCAAAGACCCAGCCAAAAAGAATTTCAGACCAATATCCCTGATGAATATGGATGCCAGGATTCTCAACAATATCCTAGCTAATAGGATCTAATAGTACATTATGAAGATTATCCAACATGACCAGGTGGGATTTACCCCTGGGTTGCAAGGCTGGTTCAACATTCGCAAATCAATCAATGTGATAGAACAAATCAATAAGAGAAGAGAGAAGAACCACATGGTAGTCTCAATTGATGCAGAAAAAGCATTTGGCAAGGTAGAGCATCCGTTCCTGACTAAAACATGTCAAAATATAGGGATAGAGGGAACATTCCTCAACTTCATAAAATCTACCTATGAAAAACCCACAGCGAACATCATCTTTAATGGGGAAAAGCAGACAGCTTTCCCTTTGAGATCAGGAACAGAATAAGGCTATCCATTCTCGCCACTGTTCAACATAGTACTAGAAGTCCAAGCAACAGCAATCAGACAACAAAGAAAAATAAAAGGTATTCAAGTTGGCAATGAAGAAGTCAAACTCTCTCTCTCTTTGCAGATGACATGATACTTTATATGGAAAACTCAAAAGACTCCACTTCCAAACTACTAGAACTCATACAGCAATTCAGTAATGTGGCAGGATACAAAAATAATGCACAGAAATCAGTTGCTTTCTTATACATTAACAATGAAAATACAGAAAGGGAAATTAGAGAATTGATTCCATTTTCTATAGCACCAAGAACCATAAGATATCTCGGAATAAACCTAACCAAAGAGGTAAAGGATCTGTACTCGAGGAACTATAGAACACTCATGAAAGAAATGGAAGAAGACACAAAAAGACAGAAAAACATTCCATGCTCATGGATCGGAAGAATAAACATTGTTAAAATGTCTATACTGCCCAGAGAAATCTGTACTTTCAATGCCATTCTGATCAAAATTCCACAGGCATTTTTTCAAAGAGCTGGAGCAAACAATCCTAAAATTTGTATGGAATCAGAAGTGACCCTGAATTGCTAAGGAAATGTTGAAAAACAAAAACAAAACTGACGGCATCACGTTGCCTGATTTCAAGCTTTACTCCAAAGCTGTGATCACCAAGACAGCATGTTACTGGCACAAAAACAGACATATAGACCAGTGGAAAAGAGTAGAGAGCCCAGATATGGACCTTCAACTCTATGGTCAAATCATCTTCGACAAAGCATGAAAAATATACAGTGGAAGAAAGACAGTCTGTTCAGTAAATGGTACTGGGAAAATTGGACAGATAAGTGTAGAAGAATGAAACTTGACCATTCTCTTATACCATACACAAAGATATACTCGAAATGGATGAAAGACCTCAACATGAGGCAGGAATCCATCAGAATCCTAGAGGAGAACATAGACCACAGCAACTTCTTTCAAGATGTGTCTCCAAAGGCAAAGGAAACAAAAGTGAAAATGAATTTTTGGGACTTCATCAAGATCAAAAGCTTCTGCACAGCAAAGGGAACAGTTAACAAAACAAAGAGGGAACCCACAGAATGGGAGAAGATATTCACAAATGACAATACAAACAAAGGGCTGATATCCAGGATCTCTAAAGAACTTCTCAAACTCAACACACACAAAACAGATAATCACATTAAAAAATGGGCAGAAGACATGAACAGACACTTCTCCAATGAAGACATACAAATGAGTAACAGACACATGAAAAAATGTCCATCATCACTAGCCATCAGGGAGTTTCAAATCAAAACCACATTGAGATACCACCTTCCACCAGTAAGAATGGCCAAAATTAAGAAGACAGCAAACAACATGTGTTGGAGAGGATGTGGAGAAAGGGGAATCCTCTTACACTGTTGGTGGGAATGCAAGTTGGTGCAGCCACTTTGGAAAACAGTGTGGAGATTCTTTAAGAAATGAAAAATAGAGCTTCCCTATGACCCTGCAATTGCACTACTGGGTATTTGCCCCAAAGATACAGATGTACTGAAAAGAAGGGCCATCTGTACCCCAGTGTTCATAGCAGCAATGGCCACGGTCGCCAAACTGTGGAAAGAACCAAGATGCCCTTCCACAGACGAATGGATAAGGAAGATGTGGTCCAAACACACTATGGAGTATTATGCCTCCATTAGAAAGGATGAATACCCAACTTTTGTAGCAACATGGATGGGACTGGAAGAGATTATGCTGAGTGAAATCAGTCAAGCAGAGAGAGTCAATTATCATATGGTTTCACTTACTTGTGGTGCATACGGACTAACACGGAGGACATGGAGAGATGGAGAGGAGAAGGGAGTTGGGGGAAATTGGAGGGGGAGATGAACCATGAGAGACTATGGACTCTGAAAAACAATCTGAGGGTTTTGGAGGGGCGGGTGGTGGGAGTTTGGGTGGGCCTGGAGGTGGGTATTATGGAGGGCACATATTGCATGGAGCACTGGGTGTGGTGCATAATCAACGAATTCTGGAACACTGAGAAGAAATTTAAAAAATAAATTTTTTTTCAAAAACTAATGATTTATGATATGTTAGTTAATTGAACATAATAAAAAAAAGAAAATATCTAATGTGTCTGATATGAGGATTGCTATCACAGCTTTCTTTTGAGGTCCATTAGCATGGTAAATTGTTCTCCATTACCACACTTTCAATCTGCAGTTCTTTTTACGTTCAAAATGTGTGGGCCTTGTTTTTTATCCAATTTGATACTCTGTGTCTTTTTATTGGAACAATCGGCCCATTTAAATTCAGAGTAACTACTGAAAGATATGAATTTAGTGCCCTTATATTTCCTGTAAAGTCTCTGTTTCTGTAGATGGTTTGTTACTTTCTGCTCTATGTTTCTCTTGGGGTCTCTCTTCACTTACAGAACACCCTTAATGTTTCTTCCACAGGTGGCTTGGTGGTCACATATTCTTTCCGTTTCTGTCTGTCTTAGAGGCTCTTTATCTCTCCTTTCATTCTCAATGACAGCCTTGCTGAATAATGTATCTTGGCTGCATTTTCTCTTACTTAGTACACTCAATATATCTTGCCAGCCATTTCTGGCCTGCCAGGTTTCTGTGGATAGGTCTCAGGTTATTCTAATGTTCCTCCCTCCATACATTAGGAATATCATCTCCCTAACTGCTCTCATGATAGCTTTCTTGGATCTAAGACTTGCAAGCTTCATTATTGTATGTCAGGGTATTGATCTATTTTTATTGATTTTGGAGGGTATCCTCTCTGCCTCTTGGATGTATATGCTTGTTTCCTTCCCCAGATTAGGGAAGTTCTCAGCTATGATTTGCATAAATATACCTAATAGTTTCCTCTCCCACTCGACCCTCTCTTGGATCCCCATGATGCTGATACTGGTTCTTTTCAATGTATCATTAAATTCTTGAAGTCTTTCTTCATGGGCTATTAGTTGTCTTTCTCTATTTTCCTCAACTTCCATCCTTTCCATCAGCCTGTCCTCTGGATCACTTATTCTCTCTTCTGTCCCATTGACCCTAGATTTTAGAGCATCCAATTTAGACTGCATCTCATTCAAAACATTTTTTTAGTTCAGCCTGATCAGATATCATTTCTGCCCTTAGAGATTCTGTATTGTCATTTGTGCTTTTTTCAAGCTTAGTTATTAACTTTATAATTGCTATCCTGAATCCCATTTCTGACATCTTACTTATACCCATATGGATTAGCTCTGTGGCAGAGAATATTGCTCTGGTTCCTTCTTGTTGTGAATTCCTGCTTCTAGTCATTTTTCCTACAGGAGGATGAATGAGCAAGTGAGCAGAGTCCAAAATACCAACTATAATCCAAGAGAAATACACCCTAGACAAATCCAAAGCAGTTGGATACCACAACAGGAAAGGAAACCAAACCAAATGAAACCAAATCAAACAAAAAATGGGGGGAGGGGGAAAGAGAATATAATCTCACAAGGTGGACAGAGTGGGGTGACCCACTTGTTCCTGATTGAATTTAGGTCTTTGTATTAGAAGGCACTACCTCCAAAAATGACAAAGAAAGGAAAACATATACATATACAGAAATAAAATGAAATAGGGTGAAAAAAAGACTAAAATAAAGCATATATCTATGAAATGTAGATGTAAAATGTAAAAGCTAAAAAGTGACTTAAAAACATAATTTGGTAAATAAAAATCTACTTGAAACCAAGACACCTGGGTGGCTCACTCACATAGCATCTGCCTTCAGGTCAGATCATGATCCCATGGTCCTTGGATGGAGTCCAGCATCAGGCTTCTTGCTCCATCGGAAGTCTGCTTCTCCCTCTGCCTGCCTCTCCCTCTCTGATAATTAATTAATTAATTAATAACTTATTTTTAAAAAGAATCTTGTTGAAATAGGAAAAGGGTAAGCCAAAAAAAAAAAAAAAGAAAAGAAATGGAAAACATTAGACTGAAAGAGAAAGGAATCATGAGAAAACACCTGGAGCTGAATATACTATTCTCCCCTGGTGCTGGAGATTTACACTCTTGTGGGATCCATATATTATTGTCCACCCCTTCATTCAGTCTTTTTTCTGGGCTAGGGGCCTGCTGTGCTGCTTCTCAGGTGTCTTTGCCTCTGCAGAGTTGAACAGCCCCTTGCCATGGAACTGGGCTCAGTGTAGGCTTGTCCTCTGTGTGGCTTTTTCTCCCTGGAGGCTTTCCTCACCTTTTTAGAGGATCAGAATAAAAATGGTATTCCCGGCCCTCTGGCCCAGAGTGGAATGATCATGGTCCCTGCAATTCAGTAAGTGCTCTAGGACAAACAGTTTTCACTTTCGTGGGTGCCAAGGTACAGATTCTCACAGTTTCTGCCCAGAGTAATCCTCCCAGGGGGAGTTTAAGGGACCCACAACCATCAGTGCCCTTTGTGTGCCCTGGGAACACAAGCAGTTATACAATATTGTGCTCCCCTTCTCCTGGGCCATCACTGGGTGCTGCCTTACTGTCCTCTCTGGGGCTGGCACCACACTATGAGCTATTGCCCAGTTGTGGGTGCAGCTATTTCAACCCTTCCAGGGGACGGCAAGCAGCCCCATGTTCCAGTCCTTTTCAGGCTTCTCAGGCATGGAGCGGTCTCCCTACCAGGCCAGCTCTCGGTTTATGGTGACTTGAGCTGAGAGTTCCCTCCTTGACATCCTTGTCCCTCACTGACCATAAATAGCTTCCCCACTCCACTGCTTGGCCACTCTATTGGTTCAGGCACCCCAGTTTATTCTGTCTTCTGGGGTCAGAGAATACAATGACCTACCTATAATTCTGCCCCTCTCATCCCCTGAGCCCCTTTCAGGCATGGATGTCTCTGACTGGAGCAGATTTCTAAGGGTATCAATTTTGGGCTCTGGTGTTATCTCCCTGTCTAGTAACAGGCTTATGGAGGCTCCCTCCCCACTTCATTTTTTTTTTCAATATCTCCCTGCAGATTCAGAGCTCTGCACTGCCTACCTTGCAAAAAGCAGTGACTTTTTAACTTCTAGGATTCCAGTTATATTTTCTTATATCTCAGGCTGAATTTTTGGGTGTTCAGAATGTTTTCATAGTTAACCAGCTAAATTCAAGGGACCAGATGAAATGAGGTCCCTCTACTCTTCCACCAACTTGCCTTTTTTTTCTTATTTTCAGTTTTATTTCTACTTTTCTTTTAGTCACTGTTTTCCACTCTTATTTTTCCTATATTGATTTTTTTAGCCCTTGCTCTTGTTCTTCTACTTTCCTTTTTGTTTGTTTGTTTGTTTGTTTGTTTGTTGTTGTAGTTGTCTTTTCCAGCTCAAGTGAAATTCACATACATAAAGTCAACCACATAAAAGTGAATGACTCAGTGACACAACACATTCACAACCCTGTGCAGCAACCACCTCTGTCTCCTGCCAAATGAAACCCCAACCACTACACAGTTACCTTCCATTTCCCGCATCGCCACTGACTGAACTCCACAAATCTGCTGTCTGTCTCTCTGGATTTACCTCCTCTGCACATTTCTTGGCAATGGGATCCTAGTATGTGAACCCCTATGTCCGGCCTCCCACACTGTCTTCCCTTTGCACCTCAGGAGTCTGTCCCCAATCAAGTCTCCACCCTGCCCTTCAGGCATTTGGAAAATGTCCCCTGTAGTTCTTGCTACTTTGATAAAAGACTGTGGGCCATGCATGAACTCATGCCCAGGAAAGAACCTTCTCCAGGTGAGCCCACCTTCCAGATTCATTTTGTGAAACAGGCATCACCTGTTTCCACTGTGGTTGTTGAATCTTGTGTCCCCTTCCAGATGTCACATCCCCAGTCCTCTATCCTGACTCCTAAGTAAATAGGAGTTGGGTTTTAGCCAAGGTCATTATCTGCTTAAAGCAACGCACAGGGAGATGAAAAAGTGGCAAGCATAATTCTGCATGTTTATATAGAAGAGGGAAATAGCATCAGCCCTTGTGTGGGCACTGACTTTGGGAAAGGAGGCACAAACCTTCATTCCATAACATTCTGCCAAATGAAATTAAACACTCCACCACCAAGAAGGCCATGCAGCTTTCCTTCTACCTCTGTTCCCACCAAAACTCTCCCAGAACATGTCTAGATTTGTGAGCCAACAAGAGGGAAGAATGGGCAGGGTTTAGTCAAGTGTCTCACTCAGACAAGAGGTGAGTGCTCTGAACCTGGCCAAAGGGGGCCCCCCAATGAGAACAGACTGCCATGGCCACAGAGATGGGAGGGTTGCCTAATTTCCCACACAGGAGTCTCCAGTGGCAATGCCAGAAATTGGCCAACTTCAACCTGATCATGAGAAAATTTACCAAAGAAAACAGACCAGCCTGTTGAGGACTGGAGGTCTTTTGATAATGGAACAACTTTATCTGAGTCCTCCAGTTTCTTCCCTTGGCCCAGATCCTACCACTCGAGAGCCATGTCTCTTCTTTGAGGCTCTTGGCTTTGGACTGACAACCATCCTTCCATGGACTGCCTTGTGTAGTCTCCTCTCCCCTTATCTCCTGCGACAGGGCCTTGTTACTCCCAGTTAGTGTGTTCAGTTCCGTTGACCACACCCTGTAGGAAGCGCTTAGCCTACGTATTTTTTATTCCTGTTGCAACTGCTAAATAGGTGTGTTGCTATTTTGACAAAGAGCAATAGGAGAACTCTGCAGAAACTGGAAAACTCAGCTGCTCCTCTCTCCAAACACCACCAGAAGACTTTTTCTATGCCTCACTTGGAACTTACAGAGAATTAAATTGATTCCTGGGAAACCTAGAGCCAGACTTGGCCAGGTGAGTGTCTTCTATTTTAAGGGCTTTCATGTGTATCTTTACTTTCTACACACTGTCCCTACTTGTCAGTGACAGGGAGGCTCCAGGGACTTTCACCAAAGAAAGACGAGCGTCCAACAGGATTAGAGTATCGACTAACACACCTCCTCATGCTTTACATAAACGCCAAATCTTCAAAGCTCTGCTGGATGAAATCCCCCAGAACGGCAGATGAGTCTCAGATTATGGGTACTTGAAATTGAATTCACCATAAAAAAGTTTTGGTATGTCTTTGGCTCAGGCCATCACAGCCAAGGCACCCTGAGGTTCGTCTCCCCCACTTCACCTGCAGACGTTTCTTTGGGAGCAACAGGGACAAGGGGCTTGAAGGAGGTGGACATTTATAGTTCTGACCATGGATTCACTGCCTCAAAGGTGTGTTTCCTTCCCCAGCATGCCTCGTGTTCATGTTTGAACAGAGAGAAATCGGGAAATACTCTTACACCAGTCAGTCGGGAGACGGAGCCCATTCACTGGAGGATGTGTCTGAATCACTCTGTGGACAGATGAGGATAAGAGAAATTATATCTGAGAATAGATTCTAAACAGGGCAGGTGGAGGCCGCTGTCTCTCCATCTGTAGGATGAATACCTTATGTGTGGGTGACAGGGGCAAAGAGAGTTAAAAGTGAGACCTTTCCCTCCCCCAGCCAAGTTTCTTTAACTCCCATTAGCCTGCTGGTGCTGCCTGTCCTCCCACCAAGACAAACAGACAAACAGAGAACTAGAAAGACAGATAGACAGAGAAAGAGACTGGCAGAGACAGAAATTACCTTAGCCTCCGATGTGTAGGGCTCAGGCCTCTCTGTTCCCACAGGCATGGCAAACACACACGGTCGAGTCATCTTTCCACCCAGCTGCTCCATCATCTTCATCGTCCTGCAGCTCCTGTCCTGCAGCATCCCTGCAAACGGTAGGAGAGCTCCCCTCACCCCATGCTAGGAGGATGACCCCTTATGGAAAAGAATGTCGGAGGGAGCTGGCTGGCACCTACCCACAGCAGCTGTCAGCCAGGGATCCAAGCAGTCCTTCCCAGAGAACCCTAGGTCTGGGTGGGAGGGCCCTTGTCTCCTCAGACCCAGCCTAACTAGGGCTTTCTGATCTGATCTCATAAGGGAAAGCTGATTTCTCCATCCTTGGACCTAAAATACCTGTTCTGGCGGTGCTGGGCGAAAATGTGGAGCTACCATGTCATCTGTCCCTCAATATCAGTGCCGAGGACATGGAGCTTCGGTGGTACAGGGATCAGCCATCCCAAGTCGTGCACCTGCACAAGAATGGGACAGACATGAAGGAAGAACAGATGAGAGAGTACCAGGGAAGGACCACTTTCCTGAGTGCTGGGCTGGACCAGGGAAAAGCCACAGTGAAGATCCACAACGTGACAGTTTTTGATAATGGAACATTCCACTGCAACTTCAAAGATGGCAACATGTCTGCAGAGGCCAGGCTGTGGCTGATGGTGGCAGGTAAGGGTGAACTGCTGGAGTTCATTGTCTCCCCGAGTCCCCTCCCCCAAACCTGATGCCCAATGCAGATCATCCCACTGTAGCCCAAACCTGAGCACATCCCACAAAAGCACTAACATGTTTGCACCAGAAGCAGTGATTCCTGGGACGTCCAGTTCAGGACACCCTTTTCTCTCCCTTTTCTGAGCCAATCCAGAAAGAGGGGAGCAGAGGTAGAAAGGGAAGGACAGAGGCAGAAGGAGGGACAGAGACACAGGGAGGAAAAGACACTAATTTTGCAGTATAGAATAGTTTTTTACATTCTTGGTCCTTTTTTTGTTTTGTCCTGTGCATTCTGGGAACAAGGGTAACATACAGCGTATAAATATTACACAAAGTAAGTAGTCTGTGAAAAAATCCCAATCTCTGCCGGAATTCTCAATATCTGTACTTTTCTGATGAAAGCACTGGTGGTTGTGTAGACTGGAATGGGCATCTCTTCCCACAGGTCTGGGCAGGATGCCCAGAATCCAAGTGCAAGCTGTCCAAGGTGAAATTGTCTGGGCACAGTGCACCTCAGAAGGCTGGTTCCCAGAGCCCCAGGCGGAATGGAGAGATTTCAGAGGACAGCCCCTACCTTCCACGACCCACCTCTCAGCCTCGCCAACAACAGGTCTCTTCACGGTGGTGTCCAATGTGACCATCCAGGATGGGGATGTTCAGAACTTCTCCTGCTGCATCTCCAGTCCCCTTCTCCAGAAGAAGATGGTCAACTACCACTTGCTCCGTGAGTGTTCTGTTCTGTTCAGACCTCAAAAGTTCTGAGCAGCCCAGACAATAAGTACTTAATATTGAAATCCTTGCACAGTAATGGGATATTTTTCTTATGATGAGAACGCTTATGATCTATTGTCTTACAGTTTCCAAGTATACAACAATACAGTGCTATTAACTATAGTTTCCATGCTGTTCATTACCTCCCCAGAACTCATTCATCTCCTAACTAGGAGTTCATATCTTTTGCCCCTCTTCATCTATTACACCCAGTCCCATCTCCATCCTCTGGAAACCACCAATCTGTTCTCTGCATCTATGAGCTGGGCTTTCTGGTTTTCTGGGGGTTTGTGGTTTTTTTTCTTGTTTTGTTTCATTTTAGATTTCATATATACATGAGATCATACAGCGTTTTTCCCTGTTTACCTTCACTTAGCAACATGTCCACAAGGTACCCATCCATCCATGTTTTTGAAAATGGCCTCATTTCCTTCTTGTTTATAGAAGAATACTATCTCATTATATAATATATTTTTTTCTTTACCATTCATCCATCAATGGACACTTGAGCTGATTCCCTATCTTGGCTACTATAAATAACAATGTAGTGAATGTAAGGGGACATGTTATTTTTTGGAGCTAATATTTTTATATCTTACTTTTTGTATAAATACCCAGAAGTTGGGATTGATGCATCGTGTGGTAGATCTACTTTTAATTTTCTGAAGAACATTCACCCTGCTCTCCACAGTGGCTGCACCAATAGCTCCCTTCTCATTAGTGCTAAACAGTATTCCATTGTCTGGATGGATCACAGCCTATTTATGCCTTCACCTTCTGACAGATAGCTTGGGGGTTTTCAAGTTTCACTCTGCATATAATTTTCATTTCTAAACAACCTCAAGCTTACAGAAAATTTGCAAGAATGGCGTGCAGAATTTTGTACAGAACACCCAGTGTTCAACATTCTGCCATTTGTCCATCATCTCTCTCCTGTTCATCTGTCCTGATTTGTCTGCATAAACACCCACATGGGTTTTCTGAGTCATTTCAGGTTAGTTCCAAGGATCATGTCCCTGACCCACAAACCCTTTCGTGTGTGTCCTCAGAACACAGGTGCTCTCTTTCCCTGATGTTCTTGCCTCTCTGTACTCTCTTTCAGCTCAATTGTCCAGAAGTTCCCTGTCAAATGCATGGAGGACAGTGCTGCCTCTGATCCTCACTCTGGCAGGGCTTGTCACTGCTGGAGCCACCTGTCTCTACCAGAAATGTCAGAAAGACAGGAATATGGGGCAGCTGGAAGAAGAGAGACTGTATAGAGCAGAGGAGCAGCACTCCCAAGGTAAGCAGGTCCTGGTAGGACAGACATGTCCCTTTCCCCCAGGGCACAGGTGTGGAGCTCTGCATGAACTCTCCTATGTGCACCCTCATGGTCAGGATGAATGGGAGAGACCAGCCCAGGACACACCTCACGACTCCCCACTTACCAAATGCTCAGTGAAATTCTCTGTCTCTGAGAGGTGTTCAGCTGCTCACCACTGGAGGACTTCTGGAAGGTTGGAGGATTTCCAACACAAAGACAGATCTGAGCTTGAACCTGGGAGGGTCTGTCAGTTGGGGGTGATGAGAGCATTCTGAGAAGTGCTCAAGTGACAAATGCAGCAGAGTACCTGGCACCTGCCAGGGTCTCATTGTGGGTGCAGGGACTATCATCAATAAGCATTGTTGCACTCACCAATCCACTCCCCTCCCTGCCCCCTGTGTCCTTACCCATAGCCATCAGGCACGAGCCTGGGAGCAGAGCACAGATATCCCCATGACAGACATGGGAAAGCAGGGCTATCAGGATCTGCTCCACCAAAGCCTCCCCTAGGAAGAAAATGACCCAGATTATTGTTTTATTGGGCACTGAAGAATCTGTATTTCTTCATGCTTTCTAGGATCACAGCTAGAACCCATTAAGTCCTGTTTTGACTTAGGTTCTCAGAAGTTGAGCTTTGGCCCCATTGAATCAGCACAGTCCCACAGTTTCACATCTTTCTTTCTCATTGCAGGCTGGACAGAGGACAAGGTGATCTATGGTGAGGGCCATGTCGGGGGCTGGAAACCTCTGCCCCCACATGTGTGTCTATGTGTGCATGTATGTGTGTGCTGTGTGCACATGTTGTACATTTACATGCACACATGTGTGTTGATCTGTGCACATATGCATGCATGCAGAGGCATTGCTGTGTGTGTGTGTGTGTGTGTGTGTGTGTGTGTGTGTATTCCTTTTCATTCCAGAGTGCAGATGTGTGGAGCCCAATGCTGGCGAGTGGCAGCCACATGGCTCTAAACATCAATTTTCTGCTGCCCTGAGAGACCTTAGCTCCTGTTTACTACCTGGGGAAGAGACAGACCCGCAGAGCCTAGGCAGCAAGAAAGACAACTCTCCTGAGGCATGGCCACTTGTTGGGGGATTAGAGGTCACCAATCTGTTACCATAGAGATAGCAGAAACAGGGACTTTCTGCCCCAGGACACCATCTAGGTAGGAGGGATGGATGGAGAGGGGAGAATCTCGCCAAGGTCAGGGAACCCCAGGACTGGGAGGGGCATAAATGCAGACAATGAACCAGGAACCTGAGAGGTGTCAGAGAACCTGGGGACACAAGCCTTAGCACAGCCACTTGTTGAGGGTCTAGGAGGGGACAGAGAGAAACTGATCATCATTTCATTCATTCACTTATTCATCCATGTACAATAGTGACCAGTTACCTCCTGTGCCAGCATCCAACCATCTATCAGTGATTGAAATGACTTCCTCCTGTCCTCAGGGGGCATAGAATCTATGTGGGGATGCAAGCCATCAGCCAGTGATGCTTCTTTAACCAAAACTGGAATAAAGCAGAGTAATATTATAGGAATGGACTAGAATACAATAATGAAGTTGGCCAGGAGAGCATTCATGTAGGATGTCCATGGCCCTGGGGATGGTGGGATGGTAACATCTAAATGAAGGGCTGGGTGACAGTGGGACCACAGCGCTGAGAGAATGAGCTGTGGACCCACAAACATGGCAGGGAGAATGTCATCTGTGGTGTGGGAAAGATGAACATGTGGAAGAGAATCCAAAGGGGCAAGATTTGTGGATGCCCAGACCTGCAGAGCCTGGAAGACTGAAGTAGGGGTCTGGGTGCAACATGAGTGAGGGAGCTTAGACAGGGGAGAGGCATTGGTGGAGGAGAGGACAACCCTGAGATGTGCCCTGAGGCCACAAATAGCAGGGTCCAGCAGGGCAAGACAGAACAAGGAACCCAAGGTGACCTTTGGAGCCAATGTCCCTGGGCCCATGGTGGCTTCATCTAACAGAAGGCTTGGGACCAAACAAGACAGATTTAGGTCAAAGAAGTGAAAATCATCTTGGACCTCTTAAGACTGAAACTTTATCAGACATCCAAATGGGGATGTCAGATAAATCTTTAGTTACACAAGTCTGGAATTCCCAGGAGAAATGTGGACTTGAGACAGGAATTTAAGGTCCTTGGCATATATCTGGCCTTGAAAACCAAGGAAGTGAACCAGGAAGTGCTCCATTTATCTGCACGCCCAAAATTATTCTTTAAATTTCTTTATTTGAAAAAGAAAGATTTTAAAAAGAAAAAAAGTAAGAAAGGTACAGGGCAAAGAAGACAGATTCAAGTCTAGCCTTGAAGAACCTGGTACTTGAAGGTCTGTTTGAGCAGGAGTCTGGGCAGAGTTGTGGGAGGTCCAGGGGAAGCTTTTTCACTGAAAACCACGGATACAGTGTGGTGAGTAAGCAGCTTGTGGCATTCCATACAGTGAGATAAGATCGGGAACATGACCCAGAAACATTGTCTAGTGTGGTGTGCAAGGAGAGGTGTCCCCTGTGGAGACAGCTGGGACAAAAATTTCAAAATTATAGTCTGTGCAGCTAAGCTGTAAATTGGTAAGTGGGGAATCAAGCAGAGTGTTTTATTTCGGTTTATTCTGGTTTTACTTTAAAGTCCTTTAAGGTAGCAGAACATGCCTGCTGCCTAAAAAGAATGATCTGGTATGAAGACACATGAAGCCAGCAGGGGGAAAGTAAATGAACTAAAGAAAAATTTTTCAGGGAATATAGTCTGCAGCGGTGGATAGGATGGAACACAGGTCTGCACTGGCGGCCAGGTGTGGTGGGGTGGTGTGTCAGAGGTCATTATTGAGTAGTTTTGTATCAATGTTAATTTTCTGGTTTTGATCCTTTTACTGTGGGTTTTCCAAGATGTTTTCATAGACATATTATTTATGCTATTTTTCTGCTTCTTCGTTAATCTGGAACTTTTTTTAATGTGATTAATTTTTATTTAATGATGAGGAAATTTGTAATACCAGGAGCCAGGCGTATTGTTCAGCTAGGGAGTCCATGTTTGACCATTATGGAGATAGAACATGGGTGATCTCCATCCCCACAGCCCAAACTCTACAGGGAAAGGATTTGGGTGGGACATAAGGTGGAGAATTCAGAAAGCAGCAATGAGAATTTGGGGGGAGAACAGTCAGTCTTTGCTGGAAAGCAAAAGACAACAGGGTTCTATCCAGAAAGAGGTAGAGACCAGAGAGAAAGCTGGGGTTCAAATAGGAGGAAAGCATGGGCCCTGTCCAGATGATAGGGATGGAAAGTCAAGAAACATGAGTGTCTGAGGTATCGAGGTATAGACCCAAGCAAACAACATACCTGGCTTTAGAATGAGTCAAGGTGGACACTGGCTAAGAGGTTTCTGTTATTGAGAAGATGCCTGCTGGGGCAGCCTGGTGCCCAGCTGGTCCCCACACACCCTCTCTGCCTCTAATATGGAGCCCAAGTGTAGACAGACCCTTCCCCAGGTCACATGCTGAGGTTCTGAGGGCTCTGAGAAGGATGGTAGGGCAGGAGAGAAGGACTCTGTTTTGGAAGGTGTTCACCTTAGCTGTGGGGCTCTTAAGATGCCTCTTGGGCTTTTCCTTATGTGACTCCTCTGTCGTTGACCCCAGAGCTGTCCAATGGCACTTGCATCAATGCACCTGTGGCACCTTCTCCTGTCCCCCTGTGTCCTCCATGTCCTCTTATGTCTCTAACTCTGTTTCTCTGTCTCTGTCTCTCCACCTTGCTCATTGTGTCTCTCTCTGTATCTTTCTGTCTTTCTCTTTGTGTCTTTCTCTCTGTCTCTCTGTCTCCCCATCTCTCTGTCTTTCTCTATCTGTCTCTATTTCTCTGCCTGTATCTCTATCTCTCTTTAGCTCTCCTTATCTCTCTATTTATCTCTCAGTCTCTGTTTCTGTCTCCTTCTCTGTCTCTCTGTCTCTCTCTATTTCTCTCCATATGTCTCTGTATCTATCTCTCTTTGTATCTGTCTCTCTGTCTCTGTATCTCTCTGTATCTTTCTCCCTGTGTCTACCTGGGTTATTCTGTCTCTCTTTGTTCTCCTTGTCTCTCTGTCTCTTTCTGTCTCCCTGTTTCTCTGTGTCTCTTCTATGTCTTTCTCTTCCTTTCTCTACCTCTGTCTCTGTTTTTCCCTATATTTCTGGGATACTGTCTCTATCTCTATCTCTCCCTTATGTCTCTCTGGCCTTTTCTCTGTCTCTCCTTGTTTCTGTCTCTCTCTCTCTCTCTCTCTCTCTCTCTCTTTCTCACACACACACATATACACACAAACAAACACACACATGTGTTGAGGGACTGTAAACAGGGGGACAAGCAGACCTCACAGGGTACCAGTCTTGTCCACTCATTGGTAGCAATCCACCCCCTGGCTCCCACCTGGAGCTGCCTCAGCTGTTCTGGGATGACCTGTTGCTCAGGGTCCTGGACAGAAAATGAGGGGAGCCAAGGGACTCTCAGGGAGGCTGTGGTTTTACCTCACCCAGAGGTCCTATGGTCCCCTTCTTACAGGAGGGCAGGTTGGGGACACAAACTCCCAAGCCTAAACCTCTCCTCTTCCCACAGTGAGCCCATCCCTGGACCCTGATACTGCAAGCCCAAAGCTCGCTCTGTCTGAGGATGGGAAGAGTGTGAGGCGGCTGTTCTTTGACCAGGAGCTGCCAGATGTCCCCAGCAGATTTGACCAGGACCCCTGTGTATTGGCACGGGAACAGTTCTCTGCTGGGAGGTATTATTGGGAGGTCCAGGTGGGACAGAGGAAGGCCTGGAATGTGGGCGTCTGTCTGGAGAGCTTGGATCGGAAGGGAAGGATCCCAAAGGCTCCCCAGCATGGACTCTGGGCCCTGGAGCTCTACAAGAAGACATTCTGGGCCCTAGCTTTCCCAAGGGTCCGCCTGCACCCTTCAGAGCCCCTACATCAGGTGGGTATTCTCCTGGACTATGATGCTGGCAGAGTCTCCTTCTACAACGTTGGCAATGGATCCCTCATCTACTCATTCTCTGGACTCTCCTTCTCAGAGCCCCTGAGGCCATTCTTCTGCCTCTGGACACACGACCCTATCCCCCTGATCATCTACTCAGAATGCCAGCCCCCCGAGGCCATGGGCCCTCCTCAGAGTCAAGGACAGGAGAGGGTGGGGACCCTCCTCCAACAAGACCCATGATCTCTTTGCTCTAGCCTGTCATAGATTTGGGGGAGACATGTCCATTCTACATGCCAGCTAGACCTATACAAAGGTGCATCTTTCTGAGTTATACTGTCTTATCTTCATTTTCCTTCCCTGTGGAATACTGACAATATATTATGGGCTGAATCATACACTCTCAAATGTACTTTCTGAAGCCCCAACCCCCCCCAATCTCCATATGGGGCTGTATTTGGAGATGGAGTCTTTACAGAAGTGGTTAAGGTAAAAACTGGTCACTAGGGTGGGTCCTGATCCTGCATGACTGGAATCCTTATCAGAAGAGGGGGTCAGAGGTGCTTGGGTGGCTCAGCCACTTAAGCATCTGCTTTCACCTCAGGTCATGATCCCAGAGAAGTCCCACATCAAGCTCCTTGCTAGGCAGGGATGCTGCTTCTCCCTATGCCCCTGCCCCAGCTTTCTTTGTATCTCTGTCAAATAAATAAATAAAAATCTAAAAAAAAAAAAAAGAAGAAGAGGAGGAGGAGATCAAGGCACAGACACACACAAGTGGACGACTGCATGAAGACGCAGTGGTGAGACTGCATGTACATGTCAGAGAGAGACATATCAGGAGGAACCAGTCCCACCCACACCTGGATCTGGGACCTCCAGTCCCCAGGACTGGGACACAATAAATGTGTGTTGTTTAAACTCCCAGCCTGTTATTTGTTACAGAGCCCAAGCTGACCAGGGCACTATATCGTTATACACAGTGGGGTGCTTTTCTGAAATGTACTTGGGGTCAGTTACAAAGCATTGAGCCCAGTACCAGACACAAAATATTTGCTCAGTAAATGCCAGCCTTAATTATCCTCTCCTCCCCTCTCTCCCTTCCATCTGCCCTTCCCTTCCTTCCCTTTTCCCTCCCCATTGCTCCTTCCTTACTCTCCAATCCCTCCTTACTCTCCTCCTTCTCTCCCCATCCTCCCTGTCTCTCCCTTCTTCTCTCTCAACCTTTGCCTCTTCCCCTCTACCCCCCCATGCACCTTCCCCTCCTCCAACCCTTCCTTACCCTCCTACTTCTCTCCCCCATTCTCTCCTTCCTCATGTCCCCTCCACCTACCTTCCCTTCCTACTCCCTTTATCCTCTCCCCTCTCCTGCCTTCCCACTCCTATCTACTCACACCTCCTTCTCCCTCTCCATCCCCCTTGCAACAGCTTGGAAATCTGGTCTACCTTGGTACCCCCCCTATTTCCCCCCTCACCATGGCAAGTCAGTGCAGAGCTACATGGAGACCAATCCAAAGATTCCAGGGTTTCCCTGGTCAGTCATGGAAGCAAATTAAAGTGAAAACATGACAGTCCAAAACCTCTGGAATGAGAGACCTAAGAAAAGCCCTAGAAGCAGCTCAAAACAAGAAGTCCTTAACCTACAAGGGCTGGAACATTAGACTGGCAGCAGACCAATCCAGGGAAAACTGGCAGGCCAGAAATTGTTGGTATGATATATTTAGAGCAATAAATGAAAAAAAAAATGCAGCAAATATACTTTATCCAAGAAGGCTGTCATTCAGAATGGAAGGAGAGATAAAGAGCTTCTAGGACAAACAGATACTAAAAGAATTTGTGATCACTAAACCAGCCCTGCAATAATATTAAAGGGGATCCTGTAAGCAGAGAGCCCAAAAGTAACTCAGACCAGAAAGAAACAATCTACAGAAACAGGGAATTTACAGGTAATACTAAGGCACTAAACTCATCTTTCAATAGTTTCTCTGAATGTAAATGAGCTAAATGCTCCTGTGAAAAGATGCAGGGTTTCAGATTGGAATTAAAAAAGAAAAAAAAAAAGCAAGAACCATCAACATGCTGTCTGAAAGAAACTCATTTTAGACCCAAAGACACCTCCAGATTTAAAGTGAGGGGGTGGGGTCGCCTGGGTGGCTCAGTGGGTTAAAGCCTCTACCTTTGGCTCAGGTCATGATCCCAGGGTCCTGGGATCAAGCCCCACATCGGGCTCTCTGCTCAGCAGGGAGCCTGCTTCTTCCTCTCTCTCTGCCTGCCTCTCTGCCTACTTGTGATCTCCATCTGTCAAATAAATAAATAAAATCTTTTTTTTTTAAAGTGAGGGGGTGAGCAATTTATCATGCTAGTGAACATCAAAGAAAGCTGAGGTAGCAATCCTTATATGAGACAAATTAGATTTTAAGCCGAAGACTGTAGTAAGAGATGAAGAAGGACATTATATCATACATAAAGAGTCTATCCTATAGAAGATATAACAATTATAAATATTTATGTCCCTAACTTGGGGCCAACCAATTATATAAACCAATTAATAACAGAAATAAAGAAACACATTCATAATAATACAATAATAGTAGGGGACTTTAACACCCCACTCACAGCAACAGACAGATAATCTAAGCAGATCAACAAAGAAACAAGGGCTTTGAATGGCACACTGGACCAGATGAACTTCACGGGTATATGCAGAATACCCCATCCTAAAGCAACGGAATACAGATTCTTCTGGAGTACATATGGAATATTCTTCAGAATAGATCACATACTGGGTCATAAATCAGATCTCAACCAGTACAAAAACAGATTGGAATTATTGCCTGCATATTTTCAGACCATAATGCTTTGAAACTTGAACTCAATCGCAGAAGGAAATTTAGAAGGAACTCAAATACTTGGAGGTTAAAGAGCATCCTGCTAAAGAATGAATGGATCAACCAGGAAATTAAAGATGAATTGAAAACATTCATGGAAACAATGAAAATGAAAACACATCTCTTCAAAGCCTTTGAGATGCAGCAAAAGCGGTCCTAAGAGGAAAAACATGGCAATACAAGACTTCAAGAAATTAGAAAGGTCTTAAATACACAAGGTAACCTTACACCTGAAGGATCTGGAGAAAGAACAGTAAATAAATCCTAAACCAAGGAGGAGAAGAGAAATAATAAAGATTACAGCAGAGATCAATGAAAGAGAAACTGGAAGAACAGTAGAACAGATCAGTGAAACTAGGAGCTGGTTCTTTGAAAGAATTAATAACATTGATAAACCAGTAACCAGACTTAATCAAAAAGAAAAGAGAAAGGACCCAAATTAATAAAAACATGAATGAAAGAGGAGAGATCATGACCAACACCAAGGAAATGTAAATAATTTTAAGAACATATACTGAGCAAGATATGCCAAGAAATTAGGCAATCTGGAAGAAATGGATGCCTTCCTGGAAACTTATAAACTTCCAAGACTGAAACCAGAAGAAATGGAACCTGGACAGCCCAAAACCAGCAAGGAAATTGAAACAGTAATCCAAAACCTCCCAAAAAAACAAGAGTCCAGGGCCAGATGGAAGAAGAAAGAAGAAATGGAAGGGAAACTTCCAAACTCATTGTATGAGACCAGCATTACCTTGATCTCAAAACTAAAGACCCCACCAAAAAGAAGAATGATAGGTCAATATCCCTGATGAACATGGATGCCCAGTTACTTACCAAGATCTTAGCCAATAGGATCCAACAGTACTTTAAAATGATTATTCACCATGACCAACTGGGATTTATTCCTGGGATACAAAAGTGGTTCAACACCCACAAATCAATCAATGTGGTAGATCACATTAATAAAAGGAAGGACAAGAACCCTATGATCCTCTCAATTGATGCATAAAAAGCATTTGACAAAATACAGCATCTTTTCTCAATTAAAACTCTCCACCATGTAGGGATAGAGGGGACATACGTCAATATCATAAAGGCCATCTACAAAAAGCCCACAGCAAACATTATTCTCAATGAGGAAAAAACTGGGAACTTTTTCTTTAAGGTCAGGACCACGACAGGGATGCCCTCTCTTGCCACTATTGTTCAACATAGTACTAAAAGTTCTAGCCTCAGCAAACATAAAACAAAAAAGAAATAAAAGGCATTTGAATTGGCAATGAAGAAGTCAAACTCTCTCTCTTCACAGATGACATGATACTTTATGTGGAAAACCCAGAAGACTCCACCCAAAAATTACTAGAACTCATGCAGGAAATCAGCAATATGGCAGGATACAAGATCAATGAACAGAAATCAGTTGCTTTTCTATACACTAACAATGTAACTGAAGAAATAGAAATTAAGGAAACAAACCCATTTACAATTGCACCAAAAAACATAAGCTACCTAGGAAAATAAACCTGATCAATGACATAAAAGATCTGTACTCTATAAACTACAGAACACTTACAAGAGAAATTGAGGAAGACACGAAGAGATGGAAAAATATTCCATGATCAAGGATTGGAAGAAGAAATATTGTCTATGCTACTCAAAACAATCTACACGTTCAATTAAATCCCTATAAAAATACCATTGACATTTTCACAGAGCTGGAACAAACAATCATAAAATATGTATGGAACCAGAAAGACCCCAAATTTCCTGGGCAATGTTGAAAAAGAAAAACAAAGAGGATGGCATCACAATTCCAGACTTCAAGCTCTATTATTAAGATGTAATCACCAAGACAACATGGTACCGGCACAAAAACAAGCGCATAGATGGAACAGAATAAAGACCCCAGAAATGGACCCTCAACTCTATGGTCAACTAATCTTCAACAAAGCAGGGAAGAATATCCAATTTTATTTAAAAAAAAAAAAAGATAGTCTCTTCAATAAATAGTGTCAGGGAAATTGGATAGTCAGAAGCAAAGGATTCAACGGGAACATTCTCTTACACCATACACAAAGATAAACTCAAAATGAATGAAAGACTTCAATGTGAGACAGGAATCTACCAAAATCCTAGAGTGGAGGGTTGCCTGGGTGGCTCAGTTGTTAAGCGTCTGCCTTCAACTCAGGTCATGATCCCGGGGTCCTGGGATCAAGCCCCGCATCTGGCTCCCTGCTCAGCATGAAGCCTGTTTCTCTCCTCCCCACTCCTCCTGCTTGTGTTCCCACTCTCGATGTCTCTCTCTCTCCATTAAATAAATAAAAAAATCTTTTTAAGAAAATCCTAGAGGGGAATACAGGAAATAACCTCTTTGACCTTAGCTGCAGCAACTTCTTGCTAGACATGTCTCCAAAGGCAAGGGAAACAAAGCAAAAACATGAACTATTGGGACTTCTTCAAGATAAAAAGCTTATGCACAGCAGTCAGCTAAACTAAAAGGCAGCCCACGGAATGGGAGAAGATATTTGAAAATGACATTTCAGATAAGGGCTGATATCCAAGATCTATAAAGAACTTCTCAAACTCAGCACCCAGAAAACAAATATTCCAGTCAAGAAATGGGCAGAAGATATGAACAGACATTTCTCCAAGGAAGACATCCAAATGACCAACAGACACATGAAAAACTGCTCCACATCCCTTGTCATCAGGGAAATACAAATCAAAACCGCATTGAGATAACAGCATACACCAGTTAGAATGGCCAACATCAACAAGACAGGAAACAACAAGTGTTGAAGAGGATGTGGAGAAAAGGGAACCCTCTTATACTGTTGGTGGGAATGCAAGTGGGTGCAGCCACTCTGGAAGACAGTAAAGAGGTTCCCCAAGTTAACAATAGAGCTACCCAGTGACCCAGAAATTTCACTAATGGGTATCTACCCCAAAGATACATATGTAGTGAAAAGAAGGGCCATATGCACCCCAGTGTTCATAGCGGCAATGGCCTCAATCACCAAACAGTGGAAGGAGCCAAGATGCCCTTCAACAGATGAATGGATAAAGAAGATGTGGTCCGTATATACAACAGAGTATTACTCAGCCGTCAGAAAGGATTAATACCCAACTTTTGTATCAACATGGATGGGACTGGATGAGATTGTGCTGAGTGAAATAAGTCAAGCAGAGTTAGTTATTGTATGGTTTCACTCATGTATGGAACATAAGGAATAGCAGAGAGGACCACAGGGGAAGGGAGGGAAAACTGAAAGGGAAGAAATCCGAGAGGGAGACAAACCATAAGAGACTCTGGACTCAGGAAACAAACTGAGGGTTTTAGAAGGGAGGGGTGGGGGATGGAGTAGCCAGGTGATGGGTTAAGGAGGGCATGTGTTGTGATGAGCTCTGGGTGTGGTATGCAACTGATGAATTGTTGAACTCTGTCAAAATCTAATGATGTACTGTATGGTGACTAACATAATATAATAAAAAGAAAGTTCTACTTAAAAAAAAAAAAAAAGAATTTAATTCCAAAAGAGATAAAAAGGAATATTGTATAGAAAGGCCTGCAGTTACTGGTTATATTACAAGTTCAATTTTTAAAAAAATAGTTTTTTATGACTACACTACTGATTTTTAGAAGCTATCATTATTCCTGTGCTTTAATTCTCTAAGCCAAAGAAGTTAAATTCTGTTGGCCAGAAAAAGGAAAAAAAAGATAGTTATTTCATTTCCTTGGGACATATACTCAGAAATAGCATTGCTGAATCATATTTTTACCTTTTTGAGGACAATCCATACTGTTTTCCACAGTGGCCACGCCAGGTTGCATTCCCACTGACCATGTAGGAGGGTTCCCCTTTCTCCACAGTTTCACCAATATTTGTTTCTCATGTTGTTAATTTTAGTCATTTTGGCAGGTGTGAGGTGGTATCTCATCATGGTTTTGACTTGCATTTCCCCACTGACGAGTGATGTTGAGCATCTACTCACGTGTCTATTGGTCACATGGATGTCTTCTTTGGAGAAATGCCGGGTCATGTCTTCTGCCCATTTTTTTTTAATTGTCTCCTTAGTTTTTTGCTCTTGATTTGTTATGCAGCCCTTAAAAAGAAGGAAAATTCTAACATTTGTGGTAACAAGGATGGTCCTGGAGGACGTTAGGCTAAGGGAAGTAAGGCAGACACAGAAGGGCAAAGAGTGCATGATTCTTTTTAAGTGAGGCCTCTGACACAGTGGAACATGCTGACGCACACAATAGAATGGTGGTTACTGGAGGGTGAGAGGAAGGTGAGGAGTCGTTGTTTGAGGGCCATAAACTCCAGATGAACCCCAGCTTCCCAAGGACGGGGGTCCAATGGTCACAGCTAATGATATAATTAACACAGTTGATTGTTCACTTAAAAATCTGTTGGTGGGGCACGTACACCCGAATGTTTATAGCAGCAATGTCTACGATAGCCAAACTATGGAAAGAACCTAGATGTCCATCAACAGACGAATGCATAAAGAAGATGTGGTATATATACACAATGGAATACTATGCAGCCATCAAAAGAAATGAAATCTTGCCATTTGCGACGCCGTAGATGGAACTAGAGAGTATCATGCTTAGCGAAATAAGTCAATCAGAGAAAGACAACTATCATATGATCTCCCTGATATGAGGAAGTGGAGATGCAACATGGGGGGTTAAGGGGGTAGGAGAAGAATAAATGAAACAAGATGGGATTGGGAGGGAGACAAACCATAAGTGACTCTTAATCTCACAAAACAAACTGAGGGTTGCTGGGGGGAGGGGGGTTGGGAGAGGGGGGTGGGGTTATGGACATTGGGGAGGGTATGTGCTATGGTGAGTGCTGTGAAGTGTGTAAACCTGGCGATTCACAGACCTGTACCCCTGGGGATAAAAATATATTATATGTTTATTAAAAAAAAGAGAGAGAGAGAGAGAATAAAGGATTCTCCCCTCAAAAAAAAAATCTGTTAGGGGCACCTGGGGTGGCTCAGTCAGTTAAGACTCTGACTCTCGATTTTGGCTCAGGTCATGATCTCAGGGTCTTGGGATCAAGTCCCACATCGGGCTCTGCACTAAGCGTGGAACCTGTTTGAGATTCTCTCTCTCCCTCTCCCTCTGCCCCTACCCATCCATCCCTCTCTCTCTCTCGCACTATGGGGGAAAAAAAGTGCTCTTAATTAAGGTACATATCCTTTTTTAAAGATAATGCAGTAGCATTCAATATATAATACTCAATATATAATATTCACTCAATATACAATAGTATATTGTAAACGTAATTTTTACGTGTGCAGGGAAACAATAATTTATACCATAAACCAGAGACTTATTTGACTGTCTCTATTGCAATATTTGCTTTATTGTGGTGGTCTGAAACCAAATCTTCAATATCTTCAAGAAAGGTGTTATCGTATTACAAAATGTTTTAAAGTATATTGCCAGTGAGGGTGTATCTCAGTACAATTGATTCCTCTCAATAGCTTACAAATTGTAATTTGGGCATTTACACATGCTTTTTCAGCATGGAGTCCACAGGCACCTGCTGAATGCTGAAGGGCCCATCACACAGAGGGATGGGTGTCCTGCACAATGCCCCATTCTGAGGCAGAATCCTGCACCCTGGTTCACCCGGATCTGTCGAGAAAGGGGTCTCTGTGTACTAGAGAGTGTTCCTGGACCCTTATCCCTACCTCTGCTCCCATGACATCCTGTCTCAGCCCCGCGGCTGCACGGAAAACAAGGTCTTCAACCTTGCCTTTAACATAGGAGACCAGACCTCCCTGTGTGTCCACCTTTTTTGTCTTAAGTGATATAGATGAGGTATTTTCATGAAAGTCACAGACTGACCACTGAAATTTACCAAACTTCCAAGGAGAAGTAAGCATGGTGCTACCAGTGGTGACCTCAAAAAGATTTAAGGTCCCTGGTCAGCTTCCTCTAAAAGACCAACCATGGCAACCCATTCAGGACCCCTCTTAGTCAAGAGAGCTTTTTATCCCTTTGCTTTCTGTTATTGCCTTCCCTTAGTAAACGTTCACTTCACTCCATCCTCTTATGTCTGTGAGATTCTTTCTTCTACTCTGTGAGACAAGAACCCTGCACCAGAACCACCTGACCTCTCTTTCTCTTTGCACCTCTGATGCCCAGAGCTAGGCTGTCATATCACAGGTGTTGGGTGTTTGATGGGATGTGGAGAAAGGGTGCAGCCTCCTGCAGGCATACAGTGCCAAGCACTCAGGAGGTTCCTGGACATGCATGAGTCACTAACCATAGTGAAACAACCTGCAAGTCTGATTCAGGGCAAAAAGGAGGGCCTGGCTGAGTCAGAAACTTTGAGTTCACTTTGGGGGATTGTCTTAGCCTATTCATGCTGCTACAATGAGATATAATGAACATACGGACTGCATGCTTATAAACAACAGAAGCTTATTTCCTGCAGTTCTGGAGGCTGGAAATGCAAGGTCAGCTCCCTGCACGGTCAGGCTCTGGTGAAGCCCTCTTGCATGGAGCAGATGGCCGTCTGCCTGCTGTGTCCGCACACGGTGGAAGGGACGAGGGATCTGTCTGGATTCTCTAGTAAAAGAATGCCAACGCCATTCATGAGGCCTTCACTTTCATGTCCTGGTCTGCTCTCAAAGACCCCTCCACCTAACACCATTGCCTTGGGGGTTAGGATTTCAACATATGAACTTGGGGGACCCAGACATTCAGACCAAAGCTAAAGTGATTAGAACTGTGTCACCCAGGCACAAAATGCAGTGTGTGAATCAGGACAAGAGGACATGAGAGGGAGGCACGTGCATCCCAGTTGTGGCCAGAGATTCAACCCACAGCCTCAGAAGCAAGCTGTACAGAGAGGGCTCTCTACCAAAGGGATTGTCTTCATTCTCTAAGAAAACCCCTTCCCTGCTGTGTGAATTAATTGGATGGGAGCTAAACCAAGGACGGGAAAGTTGGAAGGATGTCACCATGATGCGGCCTGGGCCCGAGGTCCCCAAGGGAAATGATGCCAGAGGGATGGCAAGCCAAGAGGGAGCAAAGAGGAGGTCACTGCATGGAAAACAGCTGTGCTCTAGGACACGTGTGTGGTGGCTGACTGCTATCACTTAGTCTGGGCCACAGTGCCAGACATTCGGTCAAATATGGCTGTGCGTGCTTCAGTGAGTGTGTGTTTATTTTTTTATTATGTTCAATTAGCCAACATATCGCCCGTCATTAGTTTTTGGTGTAGTGTTCCACGATTCATTAGTTGTGTATAACACCCATGAGTGTGTTTTTAAATGAGATTACCCTTTAAATCATTGGACACCACTCCTCCCCCACATTTTTGACCAAGTGCAGGTGCACTGGCTCTGCGTCTTACTGTGCTTTGCAGACCCTGCGTTCTGTGCAAGCAAGGTCTGCAGCCACCCTGCGTAGAGCAAGTCTCTCAGGCCATTTTTCCAACCGCATTTGCTCACTTCAGGTCTTGGTGTCACATTTTGGTCATTCTCGCCCATATTTCAAACCTTGTCACGATCAGTAGATCTGTTAGGGTCAGCTATAGTGTCTGATTACCCGTTCCTGAAAGCTCAGGTGATACTTCTTAGCATTTTTAACAATCAAGTGTTTTTTGTGCTTTTTATTTTATTTTTCAGTGTTCCGAAATTCATTATTTATGCACCAGACCCAGAGCTCCGTGCAACACGTGCCCCCTTGATGTGTTTTTTAAGCGGGGTAGGCGCCCTGCTGCGGCCCCCCCCACCCCCCACCCCGCAGGCTGGTGCACACCTACCAGGACAGCGAAGCCTGCATCCCACTGGGGGACTGCGGCGTCGGGTCCGTGCAGCGGCCTGGAGGCGACCCCCGTGCACTTCAGGGGCTGCTCCACCGGGCGCCCCCCGGAAGAGGTTTCCGGGGCTGCTCCTGCGCGCGGGAGTCGGGGGTGGCCAGACCTGCACCTGCAGCCTGCACCCTCCACCTGCGTGGGGCCGCGCCTCCCCTGCAGCCCGGACGGACCCCCGCGCAAAGGGCCGCACGGGCTCCCAGGAACGCTCAGAGCAAGGCGGGAGGTGTCCCTAAGTGACCTCATCCCCCAAACGCGGCTGAGCCCTAGCAGTGGGTTCGGTAAGAAGAGATGCCCGACGGCGGAAAAAACAAAACAGGAAAACCCACTATTTTATGTTTTTATTTAAAATGCAGCGCTGAGGTCGGAGCACAACCCGACGTGTCTCGCAGCCTGTCGCTGCCCACCGGAGCCCCGCCGTTTGCTCCTCTTTCTGCCTCTGGGGACGAGCTGCGCGAGCAGCAGCCAACGCCGGGCTGCAGGACCGCAGTCCTCCGCAGGGGGTGCTGGACGCGACTGCGGCCGCCGGCCCGGCGCGGACCTGGGGGCGGGGTTTTCAATCTGGTCCGACAGCTGCCTAAACGAGGAGGAGGGCGCACGCGCGCGCGCGTATTCGGCCGTTCAGCGCGGGTCTTTCTCTGTGGGCGGGGCTGCGGTGCGAGGAGGGGAGACAACTGGTCCGGGTGGCTAGACCGCCGCCTCAGAGCCTGTCACGGCGAGGGTGCTCGGACTGGCGGGACATGGAGCTGAGCTGTCCACGGTCGCTTTCCCGCCTCCTCGTCCCCGGGGACGGCTGGTCAGAGAAGCGGAGAGGTCCCCAGTCGTGCTGCCGCCTCAGGGACTGTCCCGGGGCGGCTGCTCCGAGAAGGTGAGAGGCCACCGACCGCGGCCGCTCCCCCTCAGGGACCGTCCCCGGCCGCGGTCACCGCATTCCGCCAGGGGTCCTCGCGGAGCTCGGCGGCCGGGAGGTGCTAGAAGCCCAGAGCGGTCCCCTCCGGCGGCCGTGGTCCCCGGGGGCATCCGTCCCCGCGCGGCTGGCTGGGTCCCCGGCCCGCGCGCCCCCGGGGAAGGCCGCGCTGCGCGGCCCGCGGCTGCGGGGACGTTGACAGGAGGCGCTCCCTGGTGCGAAGAGGGCACAGATACCCATCCCGAGCACGTCGGGCTCGGGAAGCCCAGCTCCGGCCGGTGGCTTTCGGCGGACCCCGGGGTCGCCCTGCGGACACGGCGAGGGGCCGAGCGGACTGGGGAATCGGAGACAGGTCTACGCCCGGGTCTGTGCGCCCGCGCTGGGGCCTGAATGCACCAAGCCTAACGAGAGGCCCGCGCTGCGGCGGGTCGTGGGGCCTGGTGGCCGCGGGGTCCAGGCCAGGGCCCTGCTCGGTGCCGGAAACCGACGAGAAGCAAAACTGGACTGCTGTGTATTTGGGGGCGATTTTTAATGTTTTTATTTAAGTCCGAATGACGTAACAGTGTATGACCCTTTCCAAGACATTGAGTGACGCGTCAGTTGCCTACCACACCCAGCGCTCGTCGCATCGGTGCCCCCGGTGCCCATCCCCCCCGCGTCCCCACCCCCCACCCCGCCTTGCACGCCCTGGTGTTTTCCTGGAGTTGAGAGTCTCGCATGAGGTGTCCCGCTCCCGGATATCGTCCGGTATTCTTTCTGCCTCCTGCGATGTTAGTCTGTTTCGTTTCCAGGGGGTCCCGGAGGGTCCGCGTCTTTCTCTGACTTTCCCGCAGCAGATCACCTCCTCCTGCACACCGCCTTGCAGGAGGCAAGATTTTAAAGGGTCTTCTTTTTTTTTTCTTTTTTTTAATTTCTTAAAGATTTTATTTATTTGACAGAGATCACAAGTAGGCAGAGAGGCAGGCAGAGGGAGAGGAGGGGAAAGGAGGCTCCCTGCCGAGCAGAGAGCCAATGCGGGGCTCGATCCCAGGACCCCGGGATCATGACCGGAGCAGAAGGCAGAGGCTTTAACCCACTGAGCCACTCAGGCGCCCCTCAAAGGGTCTTCTTAGCGCCAGCTTTCTCTTCACATGAGGACCCCGAAGGTGGAGAGCTGCGCAGGTCGCCTTGCACACCCGGGAGCAGGCCTTGGGAAGGTAAATCCAGCCCCCCGCCCCCCGCAAGGCAAGGCGCTTGTGAGCAAGGTGGGCGGCCACGGACCTGCAGTGCGCCTGTGAGCGAGGCGGTGGAGCCGACCTGAGAAGAAACATCACCGACGAGCCAGTGCACGGGCTCGGGAGCAAGACGGTGACCGCGTTCCCGGCAGCAAGCCCGGAAAGTCAACCCACCTGGTTGGCAAACTCACGTGCGGATGTGCTGGCAAACAAAAGTCACAGTGACTCAGGACCTGTCGCAAGCTTTGGAGTACAGACCTCAAAGGAATTCTGGGTGGGAATTAACGACGCCTGGGCCACCCGGAGTCCCCTGAACACAGGCTTCCTTCTTGAGGTTACATTAGGTCCTACAAACAGGTAGCAAGGTCCAGCGGGGCCAAGCGTGGGACTGGTCCATCAAAGCAAAGCTGCAGTTTATCCAACTGCCAGCAAGCTGGAGGGGAGGTCTGGGGCCGGTTCTAACTGCATCCATCCTGAACCAGGTGCGGAGAGAGAAGGGAGTCAGGGCGACCGCTCTCTCTGCCAGGACATCTGTGCCATCTCTGTGGTTTTGAGGGGCAGGGCCTGTCTTAGGCTAGGACAGCAGGCTCACAGGGTCAAGGGATGGTGGGGCATGGCTGTGTGTACTAACCAGCGCACGCATGCTTGAGGATAGGTGTGCTCCAGGTGAGGACCTGTGAGTCCCAATGACCCGCAGCAGTGAGTTTGGCAGACATTCCTTGATCACAAGGAATGGGGATGATGGGAGGGCTTGCATCACCAGAGGGAGAGTCGCAGCTGATGTAGGGTTCCCCTGATGCCTGGATTGTGGGACCCCAGTGTGTTCCTATTTATGAAGCAAATACTTGGACACATGCCCATGCTGTTCTTTTTTGCTGGAACACCCTTCCCTTTCCCTTCTGTCAACAAGTAGCTATTTTTATTCTACACCGAAACCCTTCCTGATATTTCTGTACCAGCAGCCTCTTCTGGACACAGGTGCACGCTCCATTGGAGACCATGTGGTGGAGGGTCACTCTGCTTGTCCAGTGCCTGCTGCTGGCTGACTTCACACACCCCGCTCTCTCAGCCCCCACTGCCTGGGAGATGGGCAGGAGGCAGATTATGATTTACGCCTCTGTACGTCCCACCCCAAAGGTCTTCAGGGAAAGCCCAGGCAAGGATGGCTGAGGGCACTTAGACCTTTCCTGGCTTGAGCACTTCTGCTCCGTTTCACTGCCCTGTGCACAATCCCATCCAGCAGGCCCCCAAGGGTCTTGTCAGGACTAAAAACCCCCTCCCTGGGCACTCAGTGTAGGGTTTTCCTGTTCAGTTAGTTGTGAGACCTGATTTGCATGATTCCCTTCTCTAGGCAGGAAACCAAAAGCTGCCTTCTGGTTTCCAGTTATTTAGAACAGAGCCCTGAAACTAATATCTACATTGATATGGTATTGTTTCTAGCTTCCTACCACGTCCTGATTCCTCAAACTCCTACTATGCACATTTGTCCAGCTTTAATGTCACTGTTGGCATCATCATAATGTAAATTGTACAGCCACGGTAATAATGTTCATGTCATGTTCGATCATATTGCATTTCCTACGAGCGCATGGCACTGATCATCTGCTAGTATTAAAAACAAAACTGTTTAGACAAATCAACCCTGGGTCCCAGAGAAGGGAGCATCATGCTGAGTGTGTATGTGTGTCTGTGTCTGTGTCTGCGTCTGTGTGTATCATTGGGTGGCCTCTGAGCCGGTCAACCTGCCCCCTGCTGGTTTTCAGCCAGATGAACCTGGGAGAATTTACTCAGGCAGGAGCGGCTGAGCAGACAGGCACCAGCCTGGGTTCCAAAAAGTGGCTGACCAAAGCACAAAAGATGGTTTGTCCAGTTCATCCTTTAGGAATAATTTTGTTCTCCCTGACAGAAAGTTAGCTCATCTATCCCAATACAAATCTATTATCTATGGGTAGCCTGTCTTTTTATCCTTAGTCAGAAAGCCGAGCAATGGTTTTCCTTCTCCAGCCCCTCCTATGAATGTGAGAGGCAGGGTTTCCAATCCAGATGGTTCCAGCCTCTGAGTGTTACGATGCCCCTGCCCAGGGAACCTGGCCCAAAGCCGCATCCTGTGACATCATCCCAGAGTCCTCACAAAGCAGCTTCGAGTACAACTCAGAAAAGGTGCTGGCATTGTCCCCACTTTTCCAAGACCTGGAAGGGGGCTGGGGTTGGGGTTGGCTCTGACCAGAGATAACCCAATCTTGAAGGCCTGTGTCCACACCCTGTATGTGGCTAAAGGGACGAAGCTGGGTCTTTTCCTGCAGAGGATCCATTAATCGTGAGTCCTGAGCTGACCTTGAGAATGTGACTTCAGGAAAACCCCTTGGTCTTTCTGGGTCTTCATCTGTAAACTAGGTGGATGTGACCAATATCACCTAAGGCTCTGACATCTTACTCATTCATGCGTTAACCCTCTTCAAGGCAGCACGCTGCTCTTCAAGGACAGAGCAGCAAACAAAACAGGACAATAAAATATTTTAAGCCCTACCCTTAGTCTGTAAGTGGGAATTTCAATAACTGAGTTAAATTTGTTATTTATTAGTCGTGTTAAATGCTATGAAAATGCAGAGTGGACGCGGGAGTGGGTGATTTTCAGGGCGGAGATCAGGGGAGGCCTTGCTGCTGGCACCTGGGCACACACCTGAAGGAGAGGACCCCAAAGTCAGCCAGGAGGGGGTAGAGCATAAGAGAGCTTTGCAAGAGCTTAGGTGGGCCAGTAGGAGCTCTGACAGAAGCGGTCTTGTTCCCACTGCTGGGGCGAGTCATCAGCGATAAAAACCCTTCCTGAGTCTTGCAGACTCCCTGACAGTGTCCATGCTCCTGGCAAATCAGACAGGCTCTGTGCATGAGGGAACCAAATGCCCCACCCTCAGCCTAATTGACCATAAGCCTGAGGGCTCCTCTGCGCAGGGGGGTGTGTGAGGTGGACCCAGACCCCAGAGGAGCCTGAACGCCTGTATCCCATCCTCTGAGTCTTCCTATCCTCCCTGTTCCTCCCTGGGAAGTTCAAGGGCAGATGGCCAGGCACACCAGGACTAGGACGGCCCCAGTCTGGCTCTCAGAGGCCCTCACCTGGGACAGTGGTGAGGATGAGGCCAGGGTAGGGAGTGGCCACTTGTTGGGGGTCAGGTCCTCAGTGGCTGGTCTGCGGAGTGGCATGGGGGAGGGGTGCTGGGTGCAGGTGGGTCTCCAGGAGACCACCAGGGTGGGGCGGGGTGGAGCTCAGGACGGCAGGATGGGGTTTGGGGGCTGGGACAGAAAACCTTGCATTCCATTGAGCTCTGCATACACACACATACACACACACGCACACACGGCGGAGAATGAGCCTGTGGGGGCTACCAGAGAAGGGGAAGGAAGGGGAGAGCCCCCTCCAGAACAAAGCTCCTCCAGACAAATGGCAGACCTGGGCTCCTGCCAGGAACATTTGCCCCACATTTGCCATGCCAGGTTGGGTCTGGCCCTCCCTCCCAGTGAGCATGGCAGGGTCTGGTGGGCCTGGGCACGTGGGAGGGGGTCCTGGAAGTGACTTGGGCACCTCTGTCCTTGGAGCAGCAACAGCCCCTGCAGGGACACGCCAGAGACCTCTGCTTCATTTCTGGGCTCCCGGTCCATACAGACCGAGGCCTTTCGAGGCTCATCTCTCCAATTCTAGATCTTAGCTCTTTCCTTCTGCCTTTTTTTTTTTTTTAATTTACTTGTTTGCTTTGTTTTAATGGAGAAACAATGGAAGCCTGGGCAGAGACCTTGGTTGAGGCCCCTTCTGTCCTCTTTCTAACCTGACAACTGAGGCCATTTAACCTCCCTGACCCCTTGTGATGGCTAATCTTATGTGTCAGCTTGGCCAAGACATGGTGTCTGGATATTTAGCCCAATACCAGTCTAGATATTGCTGCTGAATTCATTTTTTTTTTTTAGACTAACAACAAAATCAGTAGATTCTGAGTCAAGCAGATTACCCTCCATAATGTGAGTGGGCCTCACCCAATCAGTTGAAGGTCACGGGAACAAAAACTTGGGTTTCCTGAGGTAGAGGGAACTTTGCCTCCAGGTGATCATAACATCAGATCCTCCGTGGGGCTCGAGCCAATGAGTCTGCACTGAAGACTTCAGCCAGCCCACCCCCAACTGCATGGCCTATCCTTAAAATAAAATAAATCTGCCTATTTATATATAGATTTCTTATATATTATATACATTTATAGTATATATATTTATTTTTAGATATATATAAACATAATGTTTCAATATTTATATTTACGAGATACACACACACATACATCCTATGGGCTCTGTTTCTTAGGAGAACCCTGACCAATACAGTCTTCTAGCCAAAAGGCATGTCCCACACCAGACTAAGCATCAACGTGTTAGAGTCTCTGGGGCCCTTGGGCAATGGCCCCCTCTGCCCGTGTGGTCCCAAGGAACCTGGAACGGCACAGACCTGCCTGGGACAGGCTGGGACTGGTGTGCCCAGGGCTCTATTTCCAAGCCCCATGAGGCCTGGGGAACCCTTGGCACAGTGACCACAAGGAATAGAAAAATAAAATCACACACTAACCATGAAGGAGCTACATGGGTCTGCTGCAGGGGGAGTGGGGGCACGGAGCTTCTACATGCCCAGGAATTTCCTGGTGATGGCAGCGACCCTTGTTTTAAGCCAGTGACTCTGGGCAGGCTCCTGGGTGAGTGCTGGTCACATGGAAGGTGGAGCCCGGACCAGAAGCCGGGAACTTGCCATCCTGCCCCCATCCCCTGGGGCCCCCATAGGAACCCCAGTAGTGGGGGGTTCGAGCAGTTCCCCATGTGGGGAGGGAGTGCCCCCTGAGCCTGCAGACCACCCTCCCAGACCCAGTCCATGGGCCTATCGACCTGGCTGTTCTTGCGTGTCCTGTCACACATTTTCTTATCTAAGAAATTGGTAACTGTTCACAAGTGTCCTCCTGGAATCTGGGGAGCCACTCCAGCAAAGGATGGAGGCCCAGACAGGGGTCTGGGCACTTCCGGTTTGCAGCCAAGTCAGACAAGAGTTGTGGTCCCCTGAGGACCTGCTCCCTGAGACAGGTGTCCAGAGTGGGGGTGTGCCCCAGAGCAGGGAGGGGGCTGACACCAAGTCTGGATCGTGCAGAATGGAGGTGACCTGTGGGACACCCAGCCCGTGTCAGAGCGCTGACTACGGCAGCCGTGGGGCGGTGAGGCACAGACCCACAGGGTCTCCTGCCCCTTCACCCCTCATTCCTGGGGGCTCCCTGTCTAGAGCTCTGAATCAGTCCTGGGTACCAAGGTGTCAGGGGCTGGCTCACCCTTCGGCCATCTCTGTCACAGGGGATTTTCAGTGTCCTCGTGCCCCGTCCCCTGTGCCATGCTCCTGGCCACCTCCTCGGGCTCCATGAGTAGCACTTAGTAGCGTCCATCTGACCCCCCTAGAAATACATAAAAACATACAGATATGGGTATATGAACACACAAGTATGCATATATATCACAATCTCTGTCTCCCAAAACCCACATGTGGAATCCTAACCGCCCTCGGATGGTGTTGGCCAGTGAGGGCTGCAGGAGACAACTGGGTCACGAGGACCGAGCCCCATGCAAGGACCCCAGAGAGCTCCGTCCATGTTCCCGCCACATGAGACCCGGTGAGAAGATGCCAGGAAGCAGGTTCTCCTCAGACCCCGAGGAGTCTGCCCGCACCTTCATCTTGGATTTCCAGCGTCCAGAACCATGAGGAAGAGATGTCAGTCTGCTGTGGACAAGCCCATGTGACAAAATGACACACATTCCTAAACTGACAGACTCATGGACTCAATATTCTAGTTCTCCCACATGTGTGCATGTCACGTGAGCATCCACACCCCTGCTTTGTTCACGGTTATGCCAAACGGGCTGATAGACTTGAAAGCAAACACATGAGGGGCCTCCTGCTGCTGTCCCTGCAGGTGGGCTGGCTTGTCCCACAAAAGGTGGGATACTGGAGTCTGGCCCCTAGCGAGGGCTTCGAAGGATTTCTCCAGACAGGGGGTAAAAGGAGCTGTGCCCCACACCAAGGCTGACCACCCTTCCTCAGGCCAGGAGACAGCAAATTCCCTTCCCACAAATCCCAGGCAGACTTCCGGCATCACAAGGGCCAGGAGCAATCTAGGGACCCCACAGTGACCCAGTCAGCAGGTCTCATGTCTCTGACCTCTTAATCTCAGGGAAAACGTTAGCACGAGACCCTCAATTAAAAGGTTGAGCCCAGGGGCACCTGGGTGGCTCAGTGGGTTAAAGCCTCTGCCTTCGGCACAGGTCATGATCCCAGGGTCCTGGGATCGAGTCCCGCATCGGGCTCTCTGCTCAGCAGGGAGCCTGCTTCCTCCTCTCTCTCTGCCTGCCTCTCTGCCTACTTGTGATCTCTGTCTGTCAAATAAATAAATAAAATCTTAAAAAAAAAAAAAAAAAAAAAAAAGGTTGAGCCCAAGTCCAAGCCAGGATCTCACCCGAGTAGGACAACACCAAAAGGGGGACAACACGACCCCCAGCAGACCGCATGCTGAGCCCCGAGTCCTTGGCCATTGTCGTTGTACCCAACCTTGCAAGTGGGCATCAGGGTACTGCTGGGGCCCATTGGCACTGACGGCTCAGCCATGGGCCAGAAAGCCACCCCATCCTGAAGGAGAACACAGCTGAGCGGGATGGAAATCGTGGTCAGAGACCCCTTGGGATCCAATGGGACCCCTGGGTTTTCTGTGTACTACTCTCCCTTCCCTGGCAGCTCAGGCTCCTAGGAAGGTCTCCGGGAAGGGGACTGCCCCCAAGGCCCAGCCTCTCCACATGTCTTGGTCTTATAACTCAGAAGCAGCTGCTGGAGGAGACAGCGTTCCCACCTGGGGTTTCCTCTTCAGGACACTGGGCTGTAGATTTCAAGGACCCAGACTTCCAAGTAGCCATGGGGCCTTGACAGACGGTTTCACATGGGGAGGCTCACAGACGGCACCAAGCATGCAGTCCTCAGAGGGATTCTACATAGCAGAGCGGAGCTGGAACCAGACCATCAGCTTCTTGGGGTTTGAAATGTGTGGGCCTCCTGAAGAGGCTCCAGGGGGCTGAGCCAAGATGCTGTGAGGGGCAGCCGTCCCCAGGACCCCTGCATGGCCGGTCTGCAGCCTCCTGCTTCCTGGGCCCAGAATACGAGGCCAAGCGGTGCTGTTTCCATCCCCAGAATTCTTTATAACAACATGCAAGAACATGGAAGGCCAGGGAGGTCACAAGGAAGGTCTGCAAGGTTGTTTCAGAACCTCCTGGCCAGAAAGGTCCGTGGGTTCCAGTGTCCACCCATCCCACAAGTGCTTACTTTTCTTCTTTTGTGACACCTCGTTATTTTAATATTTCCTCCAGTCTTGCTGAGAGATCCATCCCTGTGCAGGTTGAAGGCTCATGGCACGGTGGCTTGATTTCAGTACCTACAGCCACACGTGTACACCTTCTCCTACCGATCCAGTCAAAATGTCATAATAAAGGGAAAATGTTCCTCCTGGTGAGCAGCCCTCTTAGCCACTAACTTGCCTCTATATTCCCACACTGGTGTTAGCTACACTCACCACACGGCACATCCCATCCCTAGTGCTGATTTGTGTCCTAACTCTAAGTCTGTCCCTTTTGACTGCCTTCCCTTCCCCTCAACCACCCTACTCCTTGCTGCCAACCCCCGGAAACCACAAGTCCATCTCTTTCTCTCCAAGCCAGGGCCTTTGCTTTCCTGTTGTTCCATCCCACATACAAGTGAGATCATACAGTCTTTATCTCTGTCTGACTTCTCTCTCTCACTTAGCACAATGCCCCCGAGGTCCACCCCTGCTGGGGATGGTGGGACTTCCAAGGGTTTTATGGTGAAACACTATTCCACCATGTATGTGTATAGATACACACTATCTTTACCTATTCATCTGTCCACGGATACTTGGCTGCTTCCATGCCTCTGCTATTCTCGGTAACACTACTATGAACGCGGGGTGCCAATATCCTTTCCAGTTTGTGTTTTCCTTGCCTTTGGATCTATTCCCAGAAGTGTAATTCCTGGGTCATAGGGTAGCTCTATTTTCAACGTCTTGAGGAACCTCCATAGTGTTTTCCAAAGTGGCTGCACCAGCTTGCATTCCCACCAACAGAGTAAGATGGTTCCCCTTTCTTGCATCCTCACCAATACCTGTCATTTCCTGCCTTGTTAATTTTAGCCGTTCTGACTGGTGCGAGGTGGTATCTCGTGTTGGGTTTGTATTTCCCTGACGCCGAGTGATGTGGAGAACTTTTCATGTGTCTGTTGGTCATTTGGATGTCTTCTGTTGAAAAACATTGATTTGGGTTCTCTGCCCATTTTTTAATTGGGCTATTAGAGGGGGTTGTTTACTGGTTTCTGTTTCCACTACTGAGTTGTAAAAGTTTTTTGTATGTTTTGGATATTTAACTCCTTATCAGTATGGTTTGCAAATATTTTTCCCATTCCATAGGTTGTCTTTGAATTCTTCAAAAGTGACATGATTAATTTTGGTCATATGAATTTCACCCCAACTAAAGCACGCGCGCACACACACACACACACACAATAGCAATCCCTTACTCCAGAGTTCAACTCAGGGAGGTTTACCAGATGGCCAACTGGCCATAAATTCTCCTTCCGTCCAGATAGATGCCTTCAGGCTCTGAGCTCACACATGTTCTGCTTTTCCACATGCTACGACTGGGTATCTGCGTCCCCCGTGTGGCACATTCCTGCATGTGGCACTAGCAGGAGCTATCTCTCTCACCACTCTCCTGCGCCTGTGTCTGCCTGCCCTCTTAGAGCCTTGCCCACCAAGTGGAGGGATTTGGAACGCATCACAGGTCTGACTGCCTCTGTGACTCCAAACTGACAAGGGCCTGAGGCGTCAGAAGCCGTCAGAAGGCATCAGAAGCCGGATTCTGTGCATGTGGGTGTGTGCTAGGGGCTTCTGATGTCCCGCATCCAGACCAGATTCCTTCCCAAAGAGCCTCCTACTAGGATTCGAGTCCATTTCCGATAAACAAGAGTCCCTGGTCCCAAGACCCTAGCGTGGAAGGCAGCTGGAGGACCCAGTGGGATCACTGCTGGGGAGGAGCACACGGCCCTGCCCGGAACTCTCGGCACTGCACCCACCATGCAGACAGTTTCCATTTATGTGTGGTGCCACTACCACCGCTTTCACGTGTCCCCCGGACAGCTTCGTCTATGACATGTGGAGGAGTCACCCCAGAGTGCCTCGGCAAAGCATAAACACTCACACAAGTTTTCTGGCAGCAATGAACTATAGTTCATTACACCGCCACGAGGCACAAAGGCAAAATCCAGCACAAGCCCGACCAGTGGCAGCTGGGGAACAAACGCCAAGAATGGAGCCACTGCTGCAAGAAAACAGTCAAGTAGTGAAACCCTCCCTGCTCAGGGCCGTCTGTCCAGGGGCTGAGACACACACCGGTCTGCAGAAACGCTTCAGGAAGTCTTGGGTCCAGGATCTGCCTGCAGAGTGCATAAGGGTCCAGAGCAGCCGGAGCAAAAGAGACCGCAGGAGGAGGCAGGAGCAAGGCCCCACAACTATTTGGGGTTTGTTTTTTAAACCGCTTTTTTGCAGGCTGGCAGGTGACCTGTTGCCAAGGTTTCTCAGCGAACTCCGCTAACAGGCACCTATGGACTTCTCAGACTTTGTTCTAGTCCAAAACTGGTCAGTACCGGGCCCATGTGACTGGGAGATTCTGGAAGAGCTCAGACCTGTGCGACTGGGGCTGGAGGTCAGCAGTCCAGAGGTAGGTCGCCCGCAGTTTCTGTGTCCTGCTAAGAACAGTTGTGGCCCCTGTGCACCAGGAACCATCCTAGAAACCCACACATTTTCCGGCCTTACTTTTCCCGGCGCTTGTGCGCCCATCTCCTCCCAGCCGGGCACACAGCCGACCCCACTGGCGGTACTGGGCCGCGCGCCCGAGACTGGAGTAAGTGCCCCCTCGGGAATCACTTGTGCCAAGCCGTTCCCGGCCACAGGCACCTGGAAGGACCAAGATGCCACCCGCTGAGGGCTCCCCTGGCTGTTAAGCCTCCAACTTAAGGTGGGAACAAAGAGAGTGAGCGAGGGGGGAGATGTTTTCCTCGGCCTTCTTGGCCACCCTTGGCTCGGGGACTTCAGATGGACAAAGACAAGGAAGGATAAGGACGGACGAGAGCCGAGAGACCCACCCGCAGCAGGGCCTGGACATCGGTCGGGCAGGACGCCCCCATACAGATGCCGGCCAGCTGCAGGCTTTCACCTTCCCTCCCCGCTCGCCAAGACTGCACGACTGCGAGTCCGGCGCGGGCTGGAGGCCTTATATACTGGGAGCCTGCCGCAGTATGCACCGCTCACCAATGAGGTGCGGGCACCGTGCCGTTCGGGAGCCCCATTGGCCACTCCGCGACGACGGGCCCGCAGCTTGTCCAGTCAGAAGAGACCTGGGAAGTCGCTTCATTTGCATACAGCCCGAGAGCCGCTCCTCCGGGCGCTCCCGGCGCGCGTGCGCGGGAGAAGTGTGCGTCTCGGTGAGTAAAGCGCCTCCGGCTTCCTCAGTTGCAGGCGGAGCGTGGGGCGACCTCACGGGCCGGCGGTGGGGAGGATCCCCGGGCCGGCTAGCCTTGCGGGCGCGCACAAATTGGTCGCCCTCGGTTCCGAGAAGCCTTGGTTTGTGTGGGGCCTCCGCTGAGGACGCGTGGGCGTGCACCAGGCAGGGCTGCGGATGCCCCTGGGAGCTGTGGCTGGATTCCTGCGGTTCCTGAGAGCCGCAGGGGGCCCCGGCCCAGGGCTTCCGGAGCCGGCGGCCCGGCCTTGGATCTGAAAGGCGGTTCGGAGCGGGAGGGCACAGCCGCCTAGGCAGCGTCAAAGTGGGAGTTCAGAGGGGGTCCCCGTAATCGGAACGAGGTGGTGGCTGCACGACGTGGTGCCGCGGAGGCTGCAGGCCTGAGCCGGCGTCCTCGCACGGGAGCATCAGTGTTCTGTGCTCATTTATGGAAGACCCCAGCCTTCTCTAGGGTCATACTGCCTTCCAGAGGCTCCCTGCGCGTGCACAGGTGTACACACGCGGATAGGGCGGTACGTGCATAGGTGTACACACACACATGGATAGGGCGCTCCTTGCAGTGATAGTCACTGGGTACAGAAATCCCAAATTGACCTTAAGTGACCTGAACTATCCTGAACGACCCCTTCTTTCTGAGCTGGGGACGTACCTTTGCCCCTTACACATACCATCCCTACTCTGTTACCTTCCTTCCTTTTCCTTTTATAAAAAAAAGAGAGCACAAGCAGGGGTAACAGCAGCCAGGGAGGGAGAAGCAGGGAGCCCAACGCGGCCTTGATCCCAGGACCCGGGGACCATGACCTGAGCCAAAGGCGGGGTCTTCACCAGCGGAGCCACCCAGGGTCCCCACCTTGGCTCCTTTTCAACTCTGCTGGGATCCCCCCTTCCCCTCCGCACAGGCACCACGTGCCACCGATGAGTTCTGAGTGTCTTTGCAACCTTGAATTGTTCCGTGTGCACGCATTTGAAACTTAGGTAAATCACACTCTGTCTTGTACTCCACTTGCTTTTTCTTCATGACTCACCACGGTGCCCGAAGCCACTGCAGGTCACCCCGTGTCCAGCTCCCATGTGTCCCCAGGGCTGCGGAACTCCCACCTGCCCAGTGAGGGGCAATGGAGTCTGCCCTGCCCACTCCCACCCACCCCCAACAAAGACAGTGCACCCAATGCCTGCATGTGCCTACCCCTGAGGGCCTGGAGAGGACATCTGTGGAACGTAGCATCTGCAGTGGGGTCACTTAGGCCCTCGGTCATCCTGCCCTAAATCTCACGATATGTGGGCAGCTGGTGGTTGAGAAGCCAGCAGCAGTGCCAGGGCCGCAGTAGGGACACCATGGGCAGACTGCCTCTCCCTGGACATCTCCGCTGGTCTTAGGCACCCACATTGGGTCGGGGCACCCTGCATGAGTGTCTCAGCAGAATGAGCTCCACTGCTCAGTCCCCATGCTGGCACCCATCCCTGCCTGACTTTCAGCTGCCTCAGTCACCCGACAGGGTTTCCATCCAGCCTCTCAACCTCGCACACAGGATTCGGTCATTCAGAACCATGCCTGCCCCAGGGCTGAGGTGCAGTGTCACATAATAGCACGTGGCCATTGTGTAGTCGCTGCTCAGAGGGGACCTCTGAACTGGACCCCTGGGGTGCCCTGCCAGAGCCAGGGGCCACCCCAGGTGGTCTGCCCAAGTCACGTGGGGTGGGGGCTTTCTTTGGTCCTCAGCTTGATTTCCTGGGGTCAGTGTGGTGTCAGCATGCCCTCTCCACGGCCCCAATCATGAATCTCCCAGTAGGCCACGGTCTACAGGGGTGGTCACACACTGTCCTGATGCCCTGGCAGTGTCCGTGTTTGGCACCTGTCCTGGACTCTGCCCTGGCTCTTCCTTTGGTTCAGGGTAACCCATCTCCTCTCCCTGATATGCCGTCCGGGTGAGCACAAAGGCCTTCGGTGAGCTCTGGGAGCGCTCTGGCACATTCCTGAGCCACAGGGGCCGGGTCTTAGGCTCAGAGTCCCCCTGACCTCCCAGCTGGCCTGACACTCCTGTATCCTGACACTCAGGCCCAGCTCCCAAACGGTGGCTCCAGCCCACCACCCCTCACCACATTCTGACTCACGTCCTCTGGGGTTCTCACTTCCAGGCCGGGTGCTGGGGCCTCACCTCACTGCCCTTGCCCGGGAGTGTCCTGGAGCACCACAAGATGCGGGGATCCCTCCCTATGCTGCTGCGCTCCACCGCATGTCCTCCACACAGCAGTGCGTCTCCCTGCTCCCTGGACTCAGGACCCTGAGCAAACCACCCTAGACATCCCCATTGCACCTGGATGGTAACGGGAAGTGGAGGGAAATGCCCCGGGGCTCGGAATGAAGGAATGGGAGGCGCCCCCCCCCATTGGTGCAGCAAACCTCTGCTGCTCCCAGTCCAGCTTCCCTCCCCTTGTGCCCCTGCGTCCTGGGACCAGCATCCTGGGACCAGAGAGGAGCAGGGACTACAGAGTGCTCACCAGGCCCCTGCGCAGCTGCGTCCGCAGGCAGGAGCTCATGAAGACAATCCACTGTGTCTGTAACTCGTCGTTTTGCTCGGGCTGGCAGACATCCGGAGGAGCAACACTATTCCATAGGGACCGGGGGTCACGCCGGAGGAGTCCAGGGCAGCCAGCGGGGAACGTTCACCCAGGCACATGAAGGAGCTAACAAGGGGGCAGCGGGTCTGGCTGGAATCAACAGCAGGCCGCACTGGGATGTTCCTGGCCTGCTGGACACAGGTGGCTCCCTCCAGTGCCTGCCCCTCCCGGTCCCCATACTCCTCTAGGACAGGGACACCCCTAGCACTGCCCAAGATGACAAGTGTCCCCGATGTCACTCAGTGGAGGCATGGGTCCCATCAGGCCAAGTCCCATCTACAGTAGCTCCCTTTATTCTGCAGGGTGGGCACAGGGCCTCTCTGGAGACTGGCCGGGCAGCGGAGCAGACAGGAGGGACGCCAGGTAAAGCAGCTGAAGCAAGTCGTCTTGGGGGAGGGGTGAAGGGGCTCCAGGAGGGCAGGCCATGTGCCAGGGTGTAGAAGGGGTGGACGGAGGCCGAGGCTAAGGCAGGTCCCTGGGAAAAACCACAGCACCGGAGGGGCAGATGGCGCAGAGAGAAAGCAGCACAGCTGAGCAAAGACACCGGGAGACAGACACGGGGGACAGAGCTTCAAGGGCATGGATCCCTGAACACAGGCCCCACAAAGACCCTGAAGACAGAGCTGGTGCTGGATGTGCAGGCTGTGGGTGGGGGGGGCTACTGCCCACAACTGGTCTGACCTACTGCCCGCCTCCCCCCACACAGATGCTGTGAGCATCCCTTTGTCTCCATGTACACCGCAAATGTACCCTTAGGGGGCATGCCCAATGCACACACGGAGGTCTGCACAACCCCTGGAGCAGCCCCATCGTGGGTGGCATTTCAGGGTGTGAGTACCAGGTCTGGAAGATCCAGGCTGCCCAGGGACAACCATGGGCCTCAGAGACACCAGGCCAATCAGACTCAGTGGCAGCAATAAGAGCTTTATGCAGAATCATGACACACTGGGGCTGAGCACACCCCTGCTACAGTTCTCTATGGTAAAACGTTTACAGCCTGGGGGACACGGACACCCAGAGAAGGGGACAGGGACACTGCTGAGGGACACGGTCTTGAACAACCCGAGGCGGGCACCGGTGGTCCGTGTCCCGCGTGGGCACCTAGGTGCAAACCCTCATGGGTGGAGCGCGCTGCGTGTCTAGAAGGCGGCAATGGAGGAGCAGCTGGGGGCCAGGCCAGGATGGACACATCTTCTAGGGCTGGAGCCGGCGCGGGGGGCAGGACATCACTGCAGGGGGAAAGGTGGAGGTGGGAGAGAGAGGCAGCTGCTGTGCCAGGACCCAGGCCATGAGGGGGGACCCAGCCCCTGCCAGGCCCCCCAGCCCCATATATCTCCCCACAGCCAGAGCCTTATCATGGCCATTCCACCCCTTTGGCCTCTGCAGAACCAGAATGGCACCTGGGGGACCAGAGGAGGGAGGGACAGGTGCTGCCAGACCTGCTGTCAGGTGAGAGGGTGTGTGGAGGCCAGGGTCTCCCAGGTCCACCATCCCTACAGTTCAGCCCCTAGCAGGAGCCAGGCAGCTGGGGTGAGGCCATCCCCCTCCCGGGCTGCCCACCTGCAGCAGCATGCTGAGACCCAGGCTGCGGTGCCTCCTCTCCAGCTCGGACACCACCTGTAGCAGCGACCCGAAGCGGTCTGCAGGGTCAGCATCCTCATCCTCCAGGGACCCCTCCTCTTTCTCCGCCTCCTGCAGAAAGCGCTCTTCCTCCTCAGCAAAGAAGGCCCGCAGCTTCCTGTAGTCAGTCAGGGCCTTCTTCCTGCGGTCCATCACGTGTCCCTGCAGGCCAGGGAGGGAGCTCACCTGTGTCCCCGCCAAACACCTGGGGCCTCCCACCCCCACCGCTGCCCACCTCGGGGAGAAGCTGCATCCCTGCCTGGCGGGGTCAGGGGCCCCTCCTTGGGCAGACCGCAGGCAGGCCTGCTGCCACTTGCCTTCCACACAGCGGCGGCAGACTCCGCCTGGCCATGCAGATCCCGTGCGTCCTTCAGGTCCTTTCTCATGATCTCCACAGACCCCTTGTTCTCCTGGAAAGACACGCTGGTTACTGGGGGTGCGGTCAGAGGCCCCGGGGGGGTCCCACGAGCAGTATCCAGGGGCAGACCGGTCAAGGTCTGCACAAGGGGACTCAGCAGCCCCGCGAAGCTCTCTCCAGAAGAAACTCGGGTGGGGAAGCACCTGCTAAGACTGCAACCAGGCAAGTGGACAAGGACCACGTTCTGGGGTCCCCAGTGTTACAGTCACCAAGGGAGCAATGCTGAGTGGCCTCTCAAGGGGGCATGGACCCCAGGCCTAAGGTCCCCCAGCAGCAGAGCCCAGCTCCAGCCCACCTGTCCACCGGCTCCAGCCCCAGTGCAGCCCCTGCCCACCACCCGCCAGGGCCACCCCCGGTGCTCACAGGGACCCCAGGACCCACCACCTGTCCTCCCTGGGGTGGGAGGGACCACACACACGGTCTCTGTGCGGAAGGACATTCCGACTGTCTTTACTCTAAAATAATGTTGTGACCCACCTCCATGGAGTGTCCAGAGCCCCAGCTACAACCCCCTCTCTCCAACAGCCGGTTTCTCCCCAGGGTCAACAGCACAGCAAAAGTTTCCAGACTGGGGGGCGGGGGTTGGGGGTCGCTGAGAGCAAGGGAGAACGCGGTCTGGGTGAGGGGAGGTGTGCGCCCTGGACCCCAGCAGCTGACAGCCAAGCTCACTGCCTGGTCCACCAGACAGAATCTCAAGGGGCACAGGCGGGGAGTAGGCGGGTGGGAACCCTGCGGCAGAGTGACGTCACACCCGGAGGCAGGGCAACGAGGTGCCGGGGGGCGAGGTATGGGGGCAGGGCCGGCAGAGAGACGCTTTCTTCAGATGGGGGGAGGGGTACAACAGTCCGAAGAAGGTACAGGAGGATGACTGTGGGTGGCTGACAGGACACCAGCTCAGAGTAGGGGAGGGGGAAACCGTCACCGTCTGGAGGGAGGGGGTGACAGGGCACCGTCCGGGGATGGGACACCCCCTGAGAGCGGGGGAAGGTGTACAGAGCACCGTCTGGGGGCGGGGACTCGGGTTGGGGAAGGGAGACAGGACCCCAGCTTGGCGGGGGGGCGGGGGGGAAACAGGGCAGGACAGCGTCTGGGAGCGGGGAGGGGATGGAGAGGGCACCATCGTGGGGCCGGGAAGGGGAACAGAGCCGTGTCCGGGGCGGGGGAGAGGAGGGAAAGGGCACCATCCGGGGGCGGGGGCGGAAGGGACAGGGCAACGCCCGGGGATCGGAGACCCGAGGTGGGGGACGGGACACCAGCGGAGGGTGGGGAAGGGGCACAGGGCCGCGTCCGGGACGGGGACCCGCGATGGGGATGGGGACGCGGACGCGCCGCGCACAGGTCGCCGGCCGCGCGCACCTTGCCGCGCAGCGCCTTCCTCCAGCGCGGCTCCCACTCGGGCGGCTCGGGGCCCGCGGCCATGCGGCAGGCAGCGCACAGCGGACCCCCGTCGGCGCGGCACAGCAGCTGCAGTGCCGCCTCGGACGCCGGGCCGTCGCGCGCGGGCGCCGCGGCCGCCTCCTCGAGCGCCAGCAGCCGGCGGCTGAGCGGCGGGCGGCCTGGCTCCACGGCGCGCTGCCAGCAGTCGTCCGCGCACTCGGGGCACGGGAAGGGCCCGTCGTCCTCGGCCCAGAAGCGCACCACACACGCCCGGCAGAAGCGGTGGCCGCAGTCGGCGCGCACCGGCTCTCGGGGCGCGCGTTGGCACAGGGCGCAGGAGGCCTCGGCGGGGCCCGCGGGGAGCGCCAGGGCTGCGGCGGCGGGGGCCCTCGGGGAGGGCGCGGCCGGAGGGCGGGCGAGGCCGGGGACGCGGCGGACTGCAGGGAAGAGGATGGAGACCGCGGCCGCAAAGCCGAGGGCCAGGACCAGGATGGCGACGGGGCCGCGCGGGGCGGGGACGGCGGGGCGCCGCGCGCCGGGTCCTGGCAGCGGTGTGCTCGGCGCTCGGGGTTCCCGGCCGCGGCGCTCCCGGCCCCAGGTCCTGGCAGGGGTGCGCGCCGCGCATCCCGGGTCCTGGCAGGTAAGCGCTTCTCGTATGGTCCAGGCGGCGGAGCACTCCACACCCCGTCCGCGGCCGGCCCACAGCTTCGCGTCCTGAAACCTTACCAGGATGTCCACTTGCCCCATCCGTGACTCGCGGACAAGAGGGAAACTGGTTTACTAGTGTATGAAGTTTCCGTTGAAAGAGTCTTTTGTAAGCTGCTAGGACCTGAGCTGAGGAGCCCGCCCCCCCGCCGCCCACGCGGGGTTGGGGCGGAGCTGGAAACCGGGAGGGGGCCTCCTCCCGTGCAACCGCTGGGCACGCGCCGCCACGCGTGGGTCTTTTCCCCGTGCACGCGCTACCACGCGTGGGCCCTTTCCCCGTGCACGTGCCTCCTCGCGTGGGCCCTTTCCCCGTACACTCGCCGTGCACACGCCTCCTCGCGGGAACCCTCCCGCTCGGCCCACCGCCCCGTCCCCGGGGAAATAGGCCTCCGGTCCAGAGCCCTGCGCAGGTTCTGGTGGAAGAGTCTAGAGGCGGGGACTGTAGAGGTCCCTTGAGACCTGGAGCTACGGGCCCCGGGACTTTGATTAGCATTTCTTTAGAGAGTAAGAAAAAAAAAAAAAAAATGGAGCTCTGTTTCGCTGTTATTTCGAAAACAACCGAGCACACAGTTAAAATTAAAAAGTCACTGTGATTTAGCACTACATAATTTTTAAATTTTAAAAAAATTCACTCGCTACTCCATATGAATGCAAAATCTTCTGAGTTTCATTGCTTCCAGTTTAATATGTTCTTAAAATTTTGACACAGAACTAAGAAGGCAGCCAATGAGAAGTGTAATTAGTAAACTAAGGTTGGTGTGCAGTAATGGTCAGAAGAGGGTTTCAAGCCCAGTATACCCAATCTGCTCGGTAAATTAAGAAGGTAGGGGAGAGAAAAGCTAAGAGGGCTTTTCATAAGATTGAAATTTGGTACAGAAAAATAAAATGGAGAAACAGCACACACACACACCCCTCCCACCATCCCCCTAGGATCTGTCAGTTCACAGATAAAAGCAATTGCTGGGTAGATTGTTCTGTGTAGCTAGATGTTTCTGGGATGTGTCCCACCACAGGTGGTGGGAGGTGAGCCAGCCACAGGGACGTGCACACACAGCTAAGGAATGTTGCTTGTGAGACTGTGTGAATAACCTTAGGAGCCTAGTTATTTACATACATTATTCTGGCTACCCTAAAGGAAAAACAAATAGTTACAGAGCTCACAATCCTACAAGACCTAAGTCTCCCTCAGCTTACAAATGTCTTAGCAATCTACAAGAACAAAGTATTTCCATCAATAACCTAGCTTCCAGAAGAGAATGTAGACACAATTAAATGTCTTTATAGTGCAGCCCACGGACAGATACTTGAAGCGGATGGACAAAGTGTAGTGTCCCTCCAGAAGCTCCCAACGGTCTTACTGTTCACGCCTTGCTAGAGGGGAAAACGACCTTAACCTGACAATGGCAAGGCCTCTGGTATCCTGTGAGTCTTCTTTAATATACAAAAATCCTCATGAAGCCTCCCTTTTCCTTACCTCCCCCAACTCCGAAGCATATAGTCAGCCACTCCTCCAGACCCCTGGGCAGCAGCTCTTTCTGCCCATGGGTCCTGTCCCATGCTTTTGTAAACCACCATTTTGCCCCAAAGACATCTCAAGAATTCTTTCTTGGGTCATCGGCTCCAGATCTCACCCCACCGAACCTCACTTATTCTAAAACCCCATCAGAAACATGAACACATGGAAATGCAGCTCATTCCTCCTAGGCGAACAGATGTTTGACTTCAGACCCAGTCATTTGCCCTATAAATAGGGCCCTTATGGGAATGGTCAGCTGGAAGTCTCACCTGAGAGGAGAACTCTGGGCCAGGCCTCTCAGTGGAGACGCCAGCCTGTCTGTCTCCATAGGGCACCCCCAGCTGATGAGGTTGGATGTTGGAAATGTCTCATTTTGCCTAATTCTCATTTGTTGCCTACTATTACATCAATGTGTAGATTCTTTTCTTCTAGTACATTTCTATTACAACAGAGTTTTCTTTCCTTTTTGAAGTCAAAACACAGCTGTTTAGAATCTTCTGTTCAGAACACAGATGTGAGGGGGAAAAAAACACTCTGACTAGTTACTAAGAAATAGAAACATAAAAGAAGGACTTTTCTTCACTGTTAATTTAGCAGACTCCCAAAACCTGGATTTTGCAAGTATTGTTTCTGGGAGACCATTAGGCAATGTAAGGACCTTCAGATTTCTCAAAACCTTTGGAAATCCTTTTTTAAAAATATTTTCTATTAAAATAAATCAAAATGGAAATAAAGCTTTTCCTGATTTGTCTTGGTTTGGTTTGGAGAAATTTTGTCACATCACTATTTTGGGGGGGGACCTCCAAATTTCCACTCATAGAGAATGAGCAAGTTGTAGCCATCCATTTGAAAATGTGTGCATGAGCTGAATCCCAAAGTTTATAGCAGCAATGTCCACAGTAGCCAAACTATGGGAAGAGTCCAGATGTCCATCAACAGATGAATGGATAGAGATGTGGCCCATATATACAATGGAATATTACTCAGCAATCAGAAAGGATGAAGTCTTGCCATTTACAACGACATGGATGGAACCAGAGGGTATTATGCTAAGCCAAATAAGTCAGTCAGAGAAAGATAATAATCATACGATTTCACTCATATGTGGAATTTAAGAAACAAAACAGATGAACATAGGGGAAGGGATAGAAAAAGTAAGATGAAAGCAGAGAGGAAGACACACCAAAAGAGACTCTTAACTGTAGGAAACAACCTAAGGGTTGTTGAAGAAGAGTGGCTTGGAGGGATGGGGTAGCTAGGGGATAGGCATGAAGGCAGGCATGTGATGGAATGAGTACTGGGTGTTAAATGCAACTGATGCATGACTAAATTCTACCCCTGAAACTAGTAAAAATTTTTTTAATGATTTTATTTATTTATTTGACAGAGAGAGATCACAAGCAGGCAGAGAGACAGGCAGAGAGAAGAGGGAGGAAGCAGGCTCCCTGCTGAGCAGAGAGCCTGATTCGGGACTCGATTCCAGGACCCTGAGATCATGAACTGAGCTGAAGGCAGAGGCTTAACCCACTGAGCCACCCAGGCACCCAAAACTAGTAAATTTTTTCAAGGAGAAAGAAAACGTGTGTGAGAGAGATTTCTGGGAATAAGGACTAGCAAATATTGTTTCATAGTCTCTAGATCTGTGCCAAATGCTAATGTGGACTTTCCCCGCCATCAAGCAATTCTCTGTGATACCAGGTGCTTTGTACAATTTCAGTGAATTCTACCCAAGGATCGTGTTAGCCCCCTCGGGTTAAAGACCCCACAGTAGCCCATCACCCTTTAGGACCAGCAGAATCCAAATTGCATTGTATGGCTTCCTCACTTCCCAAGACAGACTTAAAGGGATCCCCCGGCATTTCTCCCCCCGCCCTCTGCACCCTCCAGGTGAGAGATTTCCTGATTGCTATTTCAGGACACACGTTGGGTGGACAGGGCAGAGAAGCTGAATAGGCTCTCTCTCTAAACCACCCAGAAAATGGAAGAGTCCCTTCTAGATCTGAGGCAGAATCAGAGTGGGTGGTGATAAGGATTACTGCTCAGAATTACATTCCATGAACACCCACAAGACAGCAGGACTGTCCAGGGCTCTGGCTGTCTTGAATTCCCACCACACTAATCCCAAAGCACTAACTAAGAGAATGCCTCCCCACAAATGGGCAGTACTCCTGACTCAGCTGGCTGCGTTCTGACCCACTTTCCTTTCTCTCAAGATCCTATTCTAAATGGATTCATAGAAAATGTTTCGGGATTACACTGGCAATGATGAAAAACTGAGTATTGTCCGGAAGACTGTGACAAAGGAATTTGACCCAACAGTAGACCAAGAAGACATAAAGAAAGGATTCTGAAGGGTGAGAACAGAACAGGCCCCCAGTGGGGCCACTTTGGCATGAAGAGGGTTTTGAGCTGCAGAAGCGGCAGGAAAAGGCATGCCCATAGCTCCCTCCTTGGCCTAGAGGCAGACACTCATGAGGAATGAGCAGTTCCAGGGCCTGAAGAACACAGGAGGTGGGCCCCCCAGGCAGACCTACACTACTGGGCCTTATATGGTGTCCCCAGATCAGATGTCCCCTTGGCCCCAGCTCGCCGTCCTTCCTTTTCTCCTGTCACTTCTCTGCAAAGGCGTCGTTCCGACCCACGCCCCGGTCCTAACAATCCCTTGGGACTCCCCAGTTCGTCATCACCCAGGTCTCCTTCAAGGGATGTGCCCCACGGGTACGGATCCTTAGCGTGTTTACTTTGTCGGGCTCATTCTGGGGTCCCAGCCAACGACCCTCAGAAGGGTAGAGGAAACAGGCTCTTCCTGCCCCACGCTGTTCAAGCTGGGAAGAGTTCTCCTGCCTTCCCCGCGCGTGTTTGACGTGTTATATGGCCTTTGGGGTCGCCTTCCTTTAAGTTCTGTTCTCGCCAACCAGGCCGCGCAGAGGGAGGGCATAGGCCCTGCCAGCTCTGCTGCAGGGACCAGCTGAGGACACTAGGGAGTTTATGGACTGCTGGCTGGGGGCACAGGGCTCTTGATCTTGGGGGCGTCAGTTCGACCCCACGTCTGCGGGAGACATCACTTCAGAAAAAAAAATCGGACTCGGTGCAAAAGTCCCATTTGGCCCACGGAAAAGGAATCAGAATAGTTAACTTTTATTGCCACGACAGGAGCGGGATGCAAAGGGCCACCAGCCAGGTGGGCGCCACAAGCCAGAATGCCCGCCCCCCGTGCCGCGCATGCGCTCTCCCCGTCACCGCCATGGCGGCCTCATTATCATACATTTGCATGGCGGGTTCCCGATGCTTGATGGTCTCCTTGCAGACGGCTTGGGAAGAAAGCATAGGAGGTGTATAAAGAGACAAGGCAGCCAGACTACCGGGGCAGGAGAAGTGGGGCAGGGGCAGGAGGGCGGATAGATACAGGCAACAGGCTGCGGGCAGGTCGAGACCCCGCAGGAGCAGGACCCGCGGAGAGGCAGGACGGGAGCTGAGCGGAAAAATGGAAGCACAGAGGCAGAAGTGCGGGTGTAAGGGTTCACCCTCTGTCCTGAGTAGCCCGCTCCACCCTTGTGCCCTGTGAGCTTTCGCTGTAACTGCTACAAAACGTCTGCTTTCGTAAGAGGTTGACTCCTGAGTTCTTCCGAGGGCGGGAGGGGACATCCGTCGGCCTGCGGTCGTGCTGAGTCAGCGAGGTCGCTAACCGGGGCCCGACCGTGTGCCCTCTTGCTGCCTGCACGTGGCTCCAGAGGCTCTCCCTGTCTCTCTGCTCCTACCCCACTGTTCCCCTACTTACCCTTTATAATAGAACTTTATAATAGACCTGGACTTTGGGGTCGAGTGCAGTGCCAGAGAAGGCACAGGGTTTAAAAAGAGACCTTGGGGCGCCTGGGTGGCTCAGTGGGTTAAAGCCTCTGCCTTCGGCTCAGGTCATGATTGCAGGCTCCTGGGATCGAGCCCCACATCGGGCTTTCTGCTCAGCAGGGAGCCTGCTTCCTTCTTCTCTGCCTCTCTGCCTACCTGTGATCTCTGTCAAATAAATAAATAAAATCTTAAAAAAATTTTAAAAAAAGAGAGAGAGAGAGACCTTCCACCCATCCTTAAGTTTCTATGCTGTCCAGAGGAAGGCATCTGTTGCCCTCTATCTATCCGCCCTCCTGCCCCTGCCCCCACTTCTCCTGCCCCGATAGTCTGGCTGCCTTGTCTCTTTATGCACCTCCTATGCTTTCTTCCCAAGCCGTCTGCAAGGAGACCCCATAATTTCAAATACCCTCCACTCCTCCTCTCATCACTGAGTCCTGGGAGAGGGATGGCCCCTTTATCCCTTTGATGTCCCATCTTTGATGGAATCATTGGCTTGGTGGGAAAGATTGGGAAGGAGAAAGAAATAGCAAACATTCATTTCCAGACTCCATACATCTTAGAAAAGGGAAGACAGTTCCCCATCTTGTGAGACAACACACATCCGTGAACGGGGAGGGGTTGGGGGGTCCCTCTTGGGGAGGCTCACCAGGCCGAAGAGGTTCATGGGTCAGGGATGCTTTCTGCAGTGGAAACAGCAGTGGGGAGTTTTCATAGGACATATCTGGGTCCCAGGCTCTCCAGGGTGATTTGGGGTTCGGCAGGGACGCCTATAGCTCCAAAGGATTGTCAGTCTGTCTTTCCTCTAGATGGCAAAAGATCACAATTCCACCTCCCCATTGGAAGGCTTGGAAACAGAGTAGAGCTCAATCCATATAACAATATATGGGTTATAATTTATAACAAAATGGCCACAGTAAATAAGGACCACAGGAAAGGCTCGGGGAAGCTCTAAGTGCCCATCCCAGCTTGGACCCTGAATCGGAGGCTGGCCGACTTTCAATACCTTGAAAGGGCCAACTGATTCCTCACCCAATTAGCCCCGGCAACATCCAAAGGCAGCTTCAGAAGCTCTCCTGCCTGAACTTCTGAAGGTAGCCTCTTCTGTGGTTCGTAACACAGGTTTAGTGGACAAAAGGGCTATAGAGAAGGGAGCAAAGGAAAGACAAGAGACCAGCTTAGTTGCCAGCTGCCCTATAGCCTGGCCGCTTTAGCCTCCGTGGTCCAGGTCCTCTGGGAGGATGATCCCTACTGGGAACTGCTCACAACTTCAGGAAACCCAGATGCTGGAAAAACAAGTGTCCCCAAGGGGAGAAGCCTCTACTCCTGCCCACTGGGCAAAGAGATGGGACACTGAAGGGGGGGCTGCCCTTGGGGCCAAGGGGACCTGGGGTGCCCCTTTTCCACTGCCTACCCCTGAGCAAGGAGATCCAGGCACATCACAGCTCCCTCATACAGCTTTACTGTCTCGGGGATGGAGCCCAGGGTGAGCACGGAAGGGACAGCTGAGACCTAACTGTCCATGGATACAGAGCCCTCACTCTGTCCCACCTTCTTTCTGGGGCTTCAATCGTCTTACTTGCCTGTGTCCCTGAAGTCGGTGTCACCCGCCTGTCAGTGCCTGGGGTTATATCCTCTCTGCAGAAGAGCTCAGTGCAGGGACTGCTGCCTGTGTGGCTGGGCTGTCGTTCCCTGTGGCTTTGCTCTCTTGGGATTATAGCTCCATATCCTTCTCTGCTTGTCCCCACAGGGTCTAAGGTATATCAGGTGCCCCGAGTAAGTGGGTAAAATCTCTTTTCCTGTGTGTTTCTTCCATCTAGCTGTCCCTGAGTTCTATTCTTTTATACTAAACTGAAAAGTAAGTAAAAGGTTTCCCTGGGTTCATAAAAGACGCTGAAAATCACAGCCATCAGGTTGATTCCCTCCACAAAACCGGGAGACCACCTTAAATAAAGACGGCCTTATTTCCCTTTGTGTTTTTTCCGCTTCAAGAAAAATTGTCTCACTTGGGTTCAGCGAGGGAGAAAATAGAAGAATATTGGTGATTAAAAACAAATTGCAAGTACTGAGAAAAGAAAAAGGTGGGTAGCAAACATACATTGTAATCACATAGTTGTTCTATGGGAGTTAGGTTCTCAAATTTTCTAGGTGTTCACAACAATGCGCTGGTAAAATCATTTCTCAGCCTGTTTGCATTCGTGTGTGTGTTTAAAGCTGTATTCACTCATAAGTTCAGGTAAGTCAACCATGTACATTCTCGTAGGTAGTATTTCTTTTATTAGAATCTGTATATTTTAATTTCCTGTAAGATCTCCTTTTTAACTGATGTATCATCTAGTCATACATTACTGAGTGTCCCAATATATAGAATTTGCCACCAGACTTTGGGTCAGACTTGCCTTTGCCACCGAAGGGACGCAGAAGAGGACAGTCTGGAATTTACTGAGCTGTCTTAACATGACTGAACATGGTAAATGACCCATGTACTCAAACGCAGCGAGTTCTCGGCCTGCTGGTCATGATCCTAAAAGCTGCAGACTCTTGCTGCGTTGCCCCTCTCTTCATCTCCCTCTTTGTTTGCACTTGATTACCTAGTGTCTGAGCAAAAGGTATCAAATCTGCAGGGATATGTATTTACTCACTTGCGTGTGAATTTTGAGCCGCTTGTGTATTTCACGATGGAATGGGGTGCCTTTGTGCTAACCGTTACATTGATCTAGAGTTCGTGCTAGAGCATAATGTCCTGCTTTGACATTTTTAATCAGTTTTACCTTAAATTCTTCGCTAGAGCTTAAGATAAAAACATGGTAGACAATGAGAGCTCCTGGAAATACCTAGCAGTGATTTGCATGGTGGTTATTGCACGCTAAAATGTGCAGACCCAGATACACTCTCCTTGAAAGGAAATGTGTCTTTTAAACTCCCATGGGGGTAGGGGGTGGAACTACCCCTTTGTTATGGGTTGATGGCATCCAACAAAAAGGTAACCTGGAACCTGCCAGCGTGACCTTGTTTGGAGAGAAGATCTTTGTGGACGCGGTCCAGTTAAGAAGAGGTCATACTGAACGCAGGTGTCCCTAAGCCCATGCCCAGTGTCCTTATAAGAGGGGAACTCGGACCACACGGGTCTGGAAGCTCACTGCACCCTAGCTCAGCCCAGAACATGAGTGGGGCCGTGGCCAGACTGTGGTGGGATCGAAGGGGCTCTGGGGGCAACTGTGCCTGGCTGCCAGCTGCTCTGGGGATCCCCCTCCTGAAAACAGCCCTGGGAACAGGGAAATCTAGACACAGTAAACAATGTTAAAGTGTGTCTGAGCGCAACCTGATTCACATCAGGTGGGCTCAGATCTTTCCGACCAGACAGCATTTGAGGCGCTGGACAAAAGGAAGGACTTCCGTAGGCAGAACGGAGTCACGCAGGGAAAAGCATCTAGTTATTATAAGGTTACTTTCCTGCAGGGAGGGGATGGCAGGGGCCTGCCAGGCCAATTTCCTCACCAGGGCTGAGCAGCTAATTCCTGACCAATTAGTGTAAGATTCCATTTCTGGCAGAGCTGAAACTGTCATGAACATGTCTGCGTTTGGAGACCTGGGGAGATCCCCCCATTCCTGGCACCTCCACTAATGCTGCAAGCCACTCTACTCACCATCGACACACTGCAAGATTTTTCCATTTTTATAGGTACAGAGGATGTGTAGAAATACACGGTATCCACATGAGGAGGGGAGCTCAGGCCCGTGGGAGAACCAGGGAAGCCAAAGGCTGGTAGGAGAAGGCGTGTCCTGTGTGCCCTGACCCCAGCCTGGGGCCACCCATGGGTCTGCCCAGGGGGTGGCTGTGCGGCGAGGAGCGAGGGGTCAGCGTGCCTGCAAGGGCACTGGGATGGGAAGAGTACCTCCCTGGAGCGGGGCCACCTGCTGCCCCCTCTCAGATTCAGCTCCCGGATCCCGTGCCCCTCAGCTGCTCGCCATGGTCTGCTGTCTGTCACCCACACCTGAAGCTGGGATCCCACCGGCAGACCCGCCTCCCCTCTGCCTGCGGAAATAACGTTGAAATGTGCACAGAAAGAAACCGTGGCCTGCACGAGCTCAAACCCTGTCCCCCTTGCACAGAAAGCAGGGTAGCCCATGTCGCATACGGGGTCCTGCATGTGTGACCCAGGAGCCCCAGAGCCCCATGCAGAGGAGGCCAGGACCTTGGGGGGAAGGGTCCCCAGCCTCCTGCCCCGGGAGAGGCAGGAGAAGAGACTTAGTCTGCAGATGCACAGGGGACGCTGCCTCCAGGAGAAAGCGGCTAGCTAAGCTTCTTCCCCCCTCACAAGCCTGCATGCATGTAGCATGGTTTACCTTGCTGTGCCAGGCTCCAGCCTAGCTCTAGCCCAGGCTCTGTCCTGGCAGCCACCCACCTGCCCTCAGCCCCAAACCTTAACCCTCCTGCTGGGGGCAGTGTCCTCTGCCTCTTCAGGGCACTGGCTGGGACAGATCCCTCCCTTCTCTGCAGCCTCCGGAAGCAGCAAGAAGAGCCTGAGCTCCTCCAGGACAGACAGAGTCCCCTTTACCACCAGAGGCAGGGGTCTGCCATCGCAATGTTCCGCGCACAGTAACGTTCCTGGCTGGGCTGGCGGAAAGCTCCCCACATGTCATCCTTCTCCTGGAAAGGATGGGGTCACGTGCATAAGAACACGGGGTGCTCAGGCCACCGGGAAGGGCCAGACTCCAGATTCTGGCTCAGGTCGCGGTCTCAGGGCCGGGAGATCGAGCCCCGCGTCGGGGTCTGAGCTGGGTTGGAGCCTGCTTAGGATTCGTTCTCGCCTTCTCCCTCTGTCCCTCCAGTTGTCTTCCCCCATCTGTCTCCTCCTCAAAAAAATAATAATAGTAACATTAATAATAATTACACACAACGGCAAAAGGGGCTTCTTTCCTTCAATCATTCATGCCACCGGTTGGAATTGCTTCCAGCGCCAGGCGCTATGAACTAGAACCGTTATGGAAAGAAAATTTTTGATTTTTTATCATCCAAACCCTTTTATGTTTTATTTTAAAGATTTTATTTATTTATCTGAGAGGTGGGGGGAGACACAGCCAGGGAGGGAGAGGGACACACAGACTGTGCCCTGAGCACAGAGGTGGACACAGAGCTTGATCCCACAACCCTGAGATCATGGCCTGAGCCAAAGCCAAGAGTCAGACACCCAACCGATTGAGCTGCCCAGGTGCCCCCAAGCCCCTTTATAATGACTCTGGTGGCCCAACTCCCATGCACTGCCATCTGACCCTGGCAGCTGAGCTGCGCCCACTGTTACCTGGTTTTCTTTCTCTGTGCTCTTGTTGCCCTTTCTCCTGTCAGGACAAAACCCACCCCCTGTTTTAGACTCTCTGCCAGGAAATAGAGAATGTCATGACACCCAAGTCAGGACAGCTGCCGGGCACCCACAGGGACGGAGGGGCTCCGGGAACCCACAGCCTTCATGGGGGAACACAGCTTCTGTGCAAAGAGGCGGAATCAGCAGGGTCGGAAGTATGTCTTTGTAAACCCTCATGGACATTAACATGCAATAGCAATCGCAAGTGTTAGTGCCAAAGAATGCTGGTAGTGGGGGCACCTGGTCTCTGGTCCTAAGGAGAAAGCAAAGATTCCCATTAGGCTGTGCATTCACGAAGCAGGTGCCCCATATAGCTCGGTGTGAACAAAGTCAGGCTGCCTTAGGGAGAAATCCAAACTGGGACTGATGTGTGGGGGCTGGAGAGAGGTCTTTCCCTTGCAACTCTACCTTCCCCACCTCCCTCCCCCTCCCTCTTCCTGTTCTTCCTCCCCCTCCCTCTTCTTCCTTCCCTCCTTCCCCCTTCCTCTTCATTCTCCCTCCCCCTCCCTGCCCCAACCCTTCCTCCTCCCTCTCCCTCTTCCTCCTTCCCTTCCTCCCCCTCTCTCTTTCTTCTCCCTCCCACCTCCCTCCCCAACCCTTCCTCCATCCCTCTCCCTCCCTCTTCCTCTTTCCCCAACCCTTCCTCCCCCCTCCCTCTCTGTTCTCCCTCCTCCTCCCTCCCCCTCCCTCCCTGTCCCTCTTCCTCCCTCCTTCCCTTGCTCTCCCTCTGCCCCCTTCCTTCTTCCCTCCTGCCTCCCTCCCCCCCTCCCTCCATTCCTTCTTAGAAAAGCTCAGCTTGCCCTACAGTGTTCCATCAGTCAATACACCATGCTGCCCTTGACCCCAGGACAAGCGTCTCAGTCAGCTCAGGTTGCTGGGATAAATGCCACTGACCAGGCCACTTGAAGAGCAGACATTCACTCGTCAAGGTTCCAGGGGCCGGGAGTCCAAGATCAGGGTGCCAGACATTGGGTTCCTGGTGATGTCTCTCTTCAAGTCTTGCAGAGGGCTCCTTCTCACCACGCCCTCACAAGGAACAGAGAGAGAAGCAAGTGCTGTCCTGCCTCTTCTTATAGGGACACTAATCCCACCACAGGGGCCCCCAGCACCATGACTTCCTGTAACCCTACTCTCCTCTTAAAGGCCCCACATCCTGACACCAAGCCCCTGGGGATTAAATTTCAGCATGTGAATCTGGTGGAGACCCCTACAGTAGCAACCAGGAGAGTCTGGTCCTGACCTTCTGGCACTCACCAGCCTCTACATGCGGGTAGAGGGACTCACAAATCTTAGCAGCTACACAGAAACACAGCCTCCTACACAAGGCCCTTCCTAGAAATGCTCCCCTCCTACCCCACACCCCAGGGACGCCAGAAACCCCAGCAGGACCTGGTGGAGGACCAGCGTTCTGAGGGCTGGCAGGACCAGGGTGGGTGAGGGGACTGTGGGGGCAAATGGCTAGGATCACCCCCCCAGCCCCGCAAAGAGCCTGGGGCACCCAGGACAAGCTTCTCGGACCTGTAACCTTGGCCCACACCGGGGCAGCCCCAAGAAGCACCCTGAGCTGGCTTCAGTGCCCTGCTTGGTCATCCAGCAAGTCTCAGTAGTCTTGGGATGAGATGCCAGGATGCTCATTTTACACGAGTTTCTGCACATGGTGTCCCTGGCTTTGCGCCCTACCCATATCACGACCTCCCCAAACCAGGTTGTTGGTCACACAAACTCTCTCCTCCCAGACATCGCAAATGTGCTGACAGCCTCAGTGTCCACTGAGACGGAAGGACAGCTTCTGAATGGTGACTTGTGAGAAGATGTCTGAGAAGTGTGAGCCAAAGGCACAGTCCCAAGGAAAGCCCTTCTTGCTGGGAGCACACCTCCTGTGGAAGGTCAGGCCTCTGACCTCTTCCAATGGTGCTGGGAGGCGAGACTCACCACCTATGTGCATTACCCAGCAACTCTCCCAGAGTTGATGTCCACCAAAGTTGTTTGCATAAATGACCCAGAAACAAGTTCTATTTTCTCAAGTGCCTTGTATTCAAAGACTTTATCTTTTTAACAGAATCAGTGACTGTGGAAGTCGGTGCAATTTCATCTATAATGTCATCTTTCTATAGCAGCAGAAATTACACAACGTCTGACTCTTTTTTTGATCAGAGACATAAACACAGAGCAAAGCATTTGTGTTTTAAGATTTTTCTTCTACACACCCCATCATGAGTGGCGTTCCTTCCTTCTTCAAATTGAAACGAAGTTCACTATTCAAAATATTTAAAATCCTAGGTTGCACTTAGCTTGGTGCTTGGCGCCAATCAACCTGATTTCCAGGGTCAGCTCTCGCCTCAGGGGCTTTTTAACTTGGGACATATTTTCTTCAGCCTTCTGCTACCCATCTGTAAAATGGAGTTGATGACAGTACACTCCTGGAAAGCTTGTTATGGGCACCACGTTGAATTAAGTATTTAATAAACGGTTAGCTAGCTCATCATGAGCTCTATAGAAATGCTTCTTAAATCAACTACATATTGTTAAGGCAAACAGATGAAATGGTTAATGCTCAGTATGTCCAAAGCAGCTCAGGTACCCACAAGTCAAGAGGCCCAAGGACCTCAGAGGACATATTTGCATCTGGAGGGCTTTTGTGTTGGTATCTTGAAGGAATCTTGCTAACTGCCCTGAAGCTGTGGGCCATTGCATCTTGGGGGCACCATTAGGTTTCCTGGCCTACTTGAAGAATGCCCTGGGTGATTAAAGTGGCCAGGAAAGTGACACCACCCCCCAGATATGAGCTGTGTGAAATACAGATTCTGAGTCAATACCTTTGATGTGGGGCCTACGAGTCTGCATTTCTGACTAATGAGCTTCCCAGGTGATGCTCAAGTAAGTGAGAAACGTGAAATTCCGAACAGCTTTTGTTTTTCTCTTGGCATTTAACATACAGGGAAACTTAACTCAGGGTTATAGTGTGGAGGTCGAGAAAATTAAGGCCATCCCACCTCAAGTTTAGCTGATGTGGGAAACAGAGGCAGAAGAAAATCATTAAAGTGCACAAGGTCCATCTTAGGTGCTGAAGATAAAAAGTCATTAAAATTCCTTACCTACTGACAAGCCCCTGAAACAGACAGAGTGGATCTCCCCTGGGGACTTAACTGTCCTCACCTTGAGGTTTTGCTAAGGACAATCCTAGCCTGACCAACCCCTTACCCCAACAGGTCCAACCAGGATCCTGTAAGTCTACTTTAACAATTCCTTTATCTCTAAACCTCCAAGATAGTGTCGAGAATCATTCCCAAGTATATGGCCCACGGATATACATCTAAAGGGTCTCACGAGAAGATTTTTATTATTGGTAATAAATAATCTTTCTCCCAACAATAGCTAGCCCCTCAAGGTCCTGGAGACCTTGCTTCCAAAATTCCTTAGAGACTTAATCCCCTTTGTCCTCACCTACCCCCGAGTCCACCCCTACTCTGCCTTTAAAAACTCTGACTGTAATCTGGTTCAGGGTCCAAGTCCCTACTCCATTGTGTCGGGTATACTTGGGCCCAAGCTTAAGCTTGTCAAATAAATCCTCGTGTGATTGCATCGGTGCTTGGCTCCTTGGTGGTCTCTCAGACGCGAAAACTCAGGCACAACATAGGTGTTGGGTCGGTGGCTCCGGGAATGCAGGCGGAACGATAGAAATGACCGCAGGGGTCGCCATCTTCCAGCCCTCCCCCCAGCTTCCTTAACCCTCCACTCTCCCACCAGAAGAATGTATGCCCAGGTCACATCTCCATAGGTAACCCAATACCTATGCATGAAACAGAAGTATCAGCACACCCACCCCCATACCCTCCGATCACCAAATACCTTACCATGTATGGATGTGAACCCATGCCCTGCCTCGGCCACATAGAAGACCCAGCCGACTCCCTCCCAGCACGACTTCACTGAACCTTGCCAGAGAGTGCCCACCTCCTCCTGGAGTGACTTTCCTGTCTCCCCTTCTCCTGAGCCCTGAAACTTCACTGGAGAGTGACTTTAATAAATCTTGCCTTGTTGGGGCGCCTGGGTGGCTCAGTGGGTTAAAGCCTCTGCCTTCAGCTCAGGTCATGATCCCAGGGTCCTGGGATCGAGTCCCACATCGGGCTCTCTGCTCAGCGGAGAGCCTGCTTCCTCCTCTCTCTCTGCCTTCCTCTCTGCCTACTTGTGATCTCTGTCTGTCAAATAAATAAATAAAATCTTTAAAAAAATAAATAAATAAATAAATCTTGCCTTGTGCCTACCTCGCCTGGTGTTGTGTTTACCTCGCCTGCAAAACTTTACAATAGGAATTAATTAAATGAGGAGACAACTCAAGGACTGGTAACTTCTGATAAAAACAAGACAATAGGTCCAAAATGGAGTGCCTTATGCTAAGGGCCACAACACCTAAGCAAGACCCAGTGTTTTGAAAGTGTCAGCTCTCCCAGGATGGAGCCTGTCAGGAATCCTGAGATCAGCACCAGTGAGATGATAGGCCCCTGCTGTCCTGTAAAAGGAAATTGACCTTGCAATAATGCTTTCTTTGCTTTATGTGACTTCTTGTTCACGTTGAGTTCTATCTATACATGTTTTTCATTTTGTACTGCTCCTTGGAACTCCTTTATATCTGTTCAATTGGATTCTGCCTGATTCTCACCCATTTTTGCTCAAACAAATTAACATTTTTAATAGGCCTCAGCTTATCTTTTAACAGTTCCATAAGCCTGTGTTCTAGTGAAAGGCTTAGTTAGAGAACACTAGCATTTGACCGTGGGATTTTTTTAAAGATTTATTTCTTTGAGAGAGAGAGAGAGTGGACCCCCGACGTGTGCCCACGAGGGGGGGGTGGGCAGGGGGAAAGAATCTTCAAGAAGACAATCCCTTGAGCATCCAGTTGAGGGCCTGGATTCCACCACCCAGAGATCACAACCCTAAATCACGACCCTAGATCACGACCCCAGATCCCCACCTAAGCCAAAACCAAGAGTCCAGCTCAACCCACTGCTCCCGGCAGGTGCCCCTAAGCGTAACATATTTTAGCAGACTCGATGAGATCCTATGTATCAAGCCCTTACCGTGTACCTGTCACTGCAGAAGGGAGGAGTCAGCCTTGAAAGAAGCAACTGGAAGGAGGGCTATTTCCCTTGACACAGATTCATTTCCTCCCTCCAGCTGAAAGTCGCCCTGCAGCTGCATTCCAAGAGAAGTACCTTACTGTATTTTAAGTGTTTCCTAAGAAGTCCTTTGGATTTGCTCATGAGCTCTTAAACTGGCCTCGCGGAGGGGGTGGAGTGGGGGAGGAAACGATGGGAAGTAAATAGTCGAGTTATTCCCATTCCCCTCCGCTCAATAAGGATCAGCTTCTCCTCCCCAGCCTTTGGCCTCAGAAGTGCGCTTGCCCCTTGACTGGAGGTGATGGAGACGCAGGGTTAGACCGGGTTTTACTTCTTTATTTTACTATTCGTATACCCTTCGTTTTCGGTCCCTTCGAGAACCTACGACCAAACAAAGAAGCCCCTCTAGCCTGGAACAAAGAAGCTCAACCTGACTCCCCGCGCGCGGCGCCGCGTCTTTGGATTGGCTGGATTACCGTCCAATAGAAAAGAAGAGCCGGCATCTTCTATTTGCAAACCTTCTCAGCGCGCTGCCAGCTGTCCAATCTGATTCCAGCGATTTGGAGCCTTCATTTGAATATGAGACGATAAAAAGCGCTGCCGGCCCAGCCTACGCATGTGGAGGCCTCCACTTCGTCCCGCCTCCTTGAGCGAGTTCCCGGGCCCGGCCGCCCCCTCCTCAGCCTCCGTTGTCCCCGCCCCGCCTCGGCCGCCGTCGCCCGTCGTCCCGCTTTCGCCCCTGCCCTGCCGCCGCCCCTATCCGCCTCGGTGGCCGTCCCGCCCGTCCCGCCGCCATCCCCATCCGTCCCCTATCCCGCTGCAGCCCCCATCCGCCTGGCTCGCCGCCCCTACCCCCCACGCCAGGCCGGAACCCTCTTGCTCAGCGCCCGCGCTCAAGAAGGGCTCCAAGAAGGCCGTCACCAAGGCGCAGAAGAAGGATGGCAAGAAGCGAAAGCGAAGCCGCAAGGAGAGCTACTCCATCTACGTGTACAAGGTGCTCAAGCAGGTGCACCCCGACACCGGCATCTCGTCCAAGGCCATGGGCATCATGAACTCCTTCGTCAATGACATCTTCGAGCGCATCGCCAGCGAGGCCTCCCGCCTGGCTCACTACAACAAGCGCTCCACCATCACGTCCCGCGAGGTGCAGACGGCCGTGCGCCTGCTGCTGCCCGGCGAGCTGGCACCAAGTACACCAGCTCCAAGTGAGGCGCGCCGGCCGCCCCGGAACCCAAAGGCTCTTTTCAGAGCCGCCTCTGGGCGCAGAAGGGAGCTTGCCATCCGGTCTGATTGTGAGGGGCTGTTCCATGGGGGAACTGGGGCACAAGACCCGGCCAAAGCCGAGCTCCTTCAAAGGCGCGTACCCTGCAAAAGCTTCTTGGGTCAGTCTCCAGCGAGCCAGCAGCGGAAGAGGGAGGGCGCCTTGGCTTTAGGCGGGGACCCGGTGGGGTGAGGGTGAGCATCACCTCCAGGAAGTCCTCGGACCACCCTCCCCACCAGCAATCCCCCTGTCCCTGAATGGTGAGATCAGGTACGATGGGCGCGACATGAGTGAGGCCCTGGGTGTTGTGGCGCAGCCTTGGCTGGGCGCCTGTTCCCGTTGCCTCACTAGACCCAGAAGCTTCTGGACAAAACCAGGAGTCTTGGGTTTAAGTAGTTTTTTATGCGGACTACGCGTTTCTGCTGGAAAGAATGAAAATGGCAGATTGTGCCCTCCTCCCTCCTACTCCGCTAAAAATCCTAGTAGGACATTGCTCATTCTTTTTTCAAAAAACGTGTATACTTTTAACAGAAGCCCAGTAAACCTTGAAAGAGCATTTTTGTTTTAGTTTTTTTTTTAAATTCAGTTAGCCAACTTATATGTAGTATATCATCAGTGTCAGATGTAGATTTTAATAACTTACCAGTTTCATGTAACACCCAGTGGAAAGAGCCTTTTAACAAAACGAATGGAAGTCATTTAAGAACAAAACAAAACAACGAAGTAAACCATATGCAAAGAAGGTATAATTTGCCTCCTTCATAACCAAAGCACTAGGCCTGACAGGTCAAGCTGCCCTCACCCTAAAAAACATCCCGCTGTTCTAATGACTCCCAAACTACAAAGAACACCTCCAAGAGCATTCTGTCTCTGAAAGCCAGCAGGCCTCCCAGGATTTGGATTCCACCCTCAATTCCCTCAGGTGGGCCTTGCCCTGATTCTTGTCCCCTAGGGAACTCTGGCCATCTCCATCAACTGCCACGCTCCCATCAACATTTAACCTCTTATACAGCAGATTGTTTGCTTTTGTAGATTTTATTAAAGGGATAGCCCCTGCTGCTCCATCTCTGGTTTATTCCATAGTAATTAGCAAATTTGACTTGAAATTTTTAGCTGAGATGCGTGGAGGGGAGTGCTCTTAAATGCACCTCAGACAGAAACCTGCGGAATTCCTCCAGTGCCTTCCAGATCTGAGCGTTTATTTCATGATCTCAAACCCAGAGGATTCCACCACTGTGTTGGGCCCTCCCTCTCCAAGCCTATGCACTGTCAGTACCCCGCATTGTCCGCATTTCCTCCAACCTCCAGCTTAATGTAAATAACATTTCTCTTTCTCTGCTGTAGCCCTATTACAAACGTGGGCTCTGTACTCAATTTCCCTCCATTTCTTGATTATAAATTCTCAACACCCTGCATCTTCCTTTATAGATGCGCTGGGAGGAGAGGGCCCAACCAGGCCCATTCTCTGTCTGGGGCTGCTGCTGGCTTTCTCTGTAGCCTCCACCCTACTGTAGAGCACACAGATGCAGTCTTTTTTTTTTTTCCTTTGTTTTTTTCATGATAATGAAGTGTGTGTACCAGAGCAGTGAAAAGACTGAGAAATTAATCTGCATTTTGCATTATCCAGAACAAGACATTTTCATGCCATTGTATTTGAGAATTGTTTCTTCAGCTTCTATTTTATTTTTATTGCCTACTGCTAGCCCAATCACACACTGCTGGAGACAAGTTTCATTTTATTAAACCTATTTCTTAAGCTCATTAGTCAGGCAGAGAATCGTGGATCTGGGAGACTAGTTTCCTGTTACCAGAAGTGCTCGAGATAGACTCCTAGTCCACCTGAGTAGAGGGCTGAGGGCACAGACCCCACCCCCCACCCAGGACAACCCTGCTTCACAGTGGAGGGCTGGATTCTGTAGAGCTCATTATGAATCAGATATCTCTTGACAAGTGTTGATGTTGATGAAAAATCACTGTTTTCAAATTTTGGAATTATAACTAGGAGGGAGAGATTTGAGTAAAATAGCCATGATGAAATTTCTGTATATATGGGTTTGTTTGGGTGTTTGTTTTGTTTTGTTTGTAAATATTGTTTCAGAGCATGTAGCTAAAAAAAAAAAAAAAAGTAAAGGGAAAGCGAGGAGGCACACCACTGTCACTGTAACCACTGTAATTGTAACCACGACAATACTGTATGTGCCCGTGAATGCATAAAGGGAGCCTACAAGGTAAGGAGAACCCATCAATCTCACTGAATGACGTAGGTGTCACTAATATTCTGATTGAGAATTACTTATAATTATATTTGATGCTTATATACCAAAACATGTTTTCAGCAATTATGTACTGTCCAGATGATTTTTTAAACACTTTTTGTCACCCACAAAAATTTTTAAGTTATAATTTACATATCTCTTATTTATTTATTATTTTCTGGATAAAGAAAGGTCGTGGATAAAACACTTAAAAATATATCTTATATTTGGGTGAAATTCCAAGAAGTGCAATGGGAATGAGTTCAGGGAGAAAAAAAGATCATCTAGACTCAGCGTTAACCAAGAATTTGATCACGTGTTTTATGAATTATGGTATCGAATCGCTATTTCAATAGATACCTTGAAAAGATCGTGTGTCCTCAATAAAAAAGATTTTGAAAACGTATAAAAGCTCAAGAACTTTACAAATATTCAGACATTTCTTTAAAATTTTTGGTTGTTGTCCATTTTGCTTTTTAAAACGTCCTGTGTTGGGATTTGTGTCCTTGTTAACTATTAGAACTAAGGAAAAAAATATTTTAGATGCCAACCGAAAAACGTGTGAGGTTTTCAATCCGTTTAGCCTGGACCCACGCAGAAGGAATGGGTGGGTGGGCTTCAGCGCTGGGGCGGTTCCCTCCTCAGACACCCCCTACCACCCCCCAGGCCGGTACCCAACCGGCTTCCTTTGAAGAGATGATTTGCAAAAACACGATTGTTATCTTTCATTGTGTGTTACGTGTTCCCTGCCTGAGCCGAAGACACGTCCTTTCAATCCATCAAAACGGCTCAAGGAAAGCGATTGTTGAGCATCTCTTATTTGCAAATAAGAAAAGCCAAGCGAAGCAACAGGAAAAGCGACGTCTTCTCCCAAGTGAAGACTCTTTGTGCCAAAGCGCTTTCTCTGAGCCAAGAAGACAATTTCCAAATTAAATGCCCTAAATTCAAAGGGGGACTTCTGTGTCACTGACGCTTCCCAAAAAATAAAAGTGTAGCTGAGAAGGAAAGGAGCTAATTTGTTCAGAAAAGGTGGAATTACAGAGGATTACAGACATCTTGAGCTGATGTCCCCCCATCCCCACATAGCTTACAGCTACCCGCAAGTTTCGTCTTATTACATCTGGCTCCCGCGCACAGGGACGCTTCCATTTCCCTTTCGGTTCCAAACATTCTGCCGCTGCAAGATCCAGCCACGCAAACACTCTCCCGGAACCGTTCACCGCTCCAGGATGACGACGCCTCGTCCAGGCAGGGATGACGAGGTCTGGTCCAGGGGGGAGATGACGAGATCTGATCCAGGCAGGAATGACGACATCTGGTGTGGGTAAGGAAGCAACTCCAGGCGCTACCGCCCGGGCTAGGCAACCAGAGTCCTCACCTCCGGGGTTCATTCATCAGGGACACTGGGGAGGGACGGTAGGCACGAGAGCCTCCAGGAGGTGCCCCGCGCCCCTCACCCACAGGCGCACGCCACGCGCAGAGCCTAGGAGTCCACGCGCGCAAAGGCCGGAATACACTCTGCAGCCACCAGAGGACGCAGAAGCTCAAGGCTCCGACTTCCACTGGTGACGCGTGAATAGCCCCCAAAAAAGGGGAGGGTGGACATGGGATCCTTGAACGCCTGGCCAGGATTCCCGTCCCAGAACTCCGCACAGAATAGCTCCACATTCTTGCTCACACTCACTCACAAACGTGCGCACGCACACATCCCCAACCACCAGGAAACCGCTAGGACGCACAAAACGTAATTGGTCCACGTGACAATCCTAAACCGTGTTCGAAACCCTTTTTCGATTGTGTGGGTGGCTCTGAAAAGAGCCTTTGGGTTCCGGGGCGGCCAGCGCGCCTCACTTGGAGCTGGTGTACTTGGTGACAGCCTTGGTGCCCTCGGACACGGCATGCTTGGCCAGCTCGCCGGGCAGCAGCAGGCGCACGGCCGTCTGCACCTCGCGGGACGTGATGGTGGAGCGCTTGTTGTAGTGAGCCAGGCGGGAGGCCTCGCTGGCGATGCGCTCGAAGATGTCATTGACGAAGGAGTTCATGATGCCCATGGCCTTGGACGAGATGCCGGTGTCGGGGTGCACCTGCTTGAGCACCTTGTACACGTAGATGGAGTAGCTCTCCTTGCGGCTTCGCTTTCGCTTCTTGCCATCCTTCTTCTGCGCCTTGGTGACGGCCTTCTTGGAGCCCTTCTTGGGCGCGGGCGCCGATTTGGACGGATCAGGCATGGCTGCAGATCTCTCCAAACAAAAAGAAAAGGAAGCCGGAGCAACTCTATTTATACGTCCCGTATGCAAATGAAGGATCCAGAGTTCCTCGTTCCTGATAGGCTCAAGTGCTACGTCACGTCACCACTGGAAAAAGGCGCATGCAAATTAGGGGATGGCGGTCTCCTCTTCTGACTGGTGCCTGTCGCTATCCAATCGGACGAGGCCGGCTAGGCTACCTCTGGACCATATATAAGGGCTCACGGGGCCTAGGGGCCTCGTTGCTTCGGGCGTCTTCTTTCAGGTTTTTTCTCTCCCCGCGCCCGACTTGGAGATGTCTGGCCGAGGCAAGCAGGGCGGCAAGGCGCGCGCCAAGGCCAAGTCACGTTCGTCGCGGGCCGGCCTGCAGTTCCCGGTGGGCCGCGTCCACCGCCTGCTCCGCAAGGGCAACTACTCCGAACGGGTCGGGGCCGGCGCGCCCGTGTATCTGGCGGCCGTGCTCGAGTACCTGACGGCCGAGATCTTGGAGCTGGCGGGCAACGCGGCGCGCGACAACAAGAAGACGCGCATCATCCCGCGCCACTTGCAGCTGGCCATCCGCAACGACGAGGAGCTCAACAAGCTGCTGGGCCGCGTCACCATCGCGCAGGGCGGCGTGCTGCCCAACATCCAGGCCGTGCTGCTGCCCAAGAAGACCGAGAGCCACCACAAGGCCAAGGGCAAGTGAGGCCGCGGAGGTGGGCCGGTAACGGCCGCGCCCCCAGGGGCCCCGTGACACCAAAGGCTCTTTTCAGAGCCACCCCCAGCCTCACGAAAAGAGCCGCACTGAACACGCTTCCGTTCCTTGTCCTAGGGCTGCGTTCTCCTGGGCGCACGGGGAACCTGACACGAGACATGATCCGGGCTGGTGTGCAGCCGCGGGTGCGGACGAACACGTGGCCGCCCTCACCCCAAGCTACCGCTCGCCGTGAGGGTGCTTGTTCCTGTGCTACTGGGCCACGTTGAGACGCCAGGGACAGGCCGCTTGCCCACTCCGGGCCTGCAGAACCCGGTGGGTTCACTGGGTACTGGAGAAGCGTCCTTAGTGGAGAGAAGGGGCCACGTAAACCTTAAGATTTACATTTAAAAATGTGAAGGTGCTTGAGCGGGACGATGTTTCGAAGTTTTTGGAAACCATCCGAGTTCCGATCTGATCTGAACATGAGGGTCTCGGAAAGGGTTCCTGTTCTAGAGGCGTTTGCAATCTTTTCTAAGAAACCATTTTTAAGGTGAGTGTTAACTTTTTAAAGAAAATGTTACTGTAAATAGAATGTTTAAAAGAATTAAGATTGTTCAGTCTGGGTTGGTGAAACCTGAATCCGAGTCCCTTAGGCTGATAGCTAAAATGAGAGAATAAGCTAATTTGTCCACTGAGTTTGGTCAGGAAAACTAGGTTTGTGACTTAAGTCCGTGTAAAGTGAATATTATTATCAGATCATGTAATATAGGTGTGGCTATTTCGGAAGGGGACTGTCCACGAGCTCCACGTGGTGTAATAAAGGAGTTGGACAATCCCAAGGGTCCTGGCCAAGTCGTGGGGGCGGAGGGATTCACTGGTTGATTCGTAATAATTTCTTTAAGACGGTGTCTGGCACAGTCTGATCACTTGTTACTTCTACTATCATTATCTTTATTTTCATTAATTTTTTTATAGCAGTAAAGAAAGGCGGTGAGACAATTCAGGATTATATAATTTGTACTTCCTAAAATGAGGTCTACTCAACCAGGGCTCCCTAGACACCATCTGGAGCTCAGCACACATCTGCTGGTCTTAGGAAAATAGTCTCATGCTGTGGAAGAAATTCACACCCAGGGTGTACAAGCGTGACCTATCCACGTGGACCAGAACACAGGACTCCACTGCAGCGGAGGAACATAGCAGAGCACATGTATCAGCAGGCCCCATGTCAGGCACACAAGCTGCAAGGAAGTCCCAGACACTAGAGAGCCTTCTGGAGATTGAGCTGGCCATCGTGTGTCCAGCGACAGTCTTCAGTTCTAGCAGAAATTTGTGTTTATGCATTGATATTGATGTAGGTCATTGTATGTCATCAAACCCCTCCGTGGCATTTAAGAAATGCTGAATTTTCAGGGGCAGGGCGCTGAGGTCTGCCAAGTCTCTCTGGGGAGCTCCCGATTTTTTATTCCAGAAGTGGGACACGAAGAGGGAGGCTGTGCAGTGGTGGGGGGCGGACACTGTTCTTAGAGGCAGCCCTTCGTCTGTCATCTCCAAGGCTGAGCTGTCCCCTGTAGAGACCAAGAAGCCACCAGAGCTGTTCGGGGGTCACTGATTTAAAATTGAACACAAGGGTGCAGTTTCTCAGGTGTCCTGGCTGCCTATGGCCAGCAGCCTCACATTGGAAAGCAAGGGAACAGAACAGCACCGTCCTCGCCGAAAGTTCAACTGCACAGCTCCAGTCTAGTGTCTGATCGATCATCTGTCAGGGCTTACCTGGCTCAGATATGTGGTAAAATGCTCAGAGCTGCCCACCTGTGCAACAGGAAGCCCCTCAGACCCTCGCTTCCATAAGAAAGCAGCACATGGCCCTGCAGTCCCACGCCCAGGTACCCACAATGACTTAGTGACTTGTATGTTCCCAAAGCCAGAAACAGCCCAAACGTCCCCACAGACAAATATGTAAGTGAACTGTGGAACACCATTCAACCACAGTGTGGCACTGGCCTGTGCTACCATGAGAATGAGCGTCGAAAACACGTCTACCAGGGAAGCCAGACAAAAGGGCCACATGGGGTGTGATCCCATGTCTAAAAAATAGCCAGAATGGATGGGGCCATACAGGTGGGGAGGAGATCCATGCTTGCCAGGGGCTGGGGAAGGAGGGGAGATGGGGCAGACCGCTAGCCTCTACGAGCCTGGAGATCGGAGGCCTGTTCCCGGCTCACTATGGCAAGTCCCATGTACCCGATCCCCCGGTTTGGGATTACCTCTGCTTGGGATTACCTCTGCCATGTTCCCCACGTCCCTGCGGGGCGAGTAGTTTATTGAGAAAGGAGAGCCCGGGAGGTACAAAGTCCCACAGGAAGAATGCAGTAACATTCACAACCACGGCCAGGAAAGTGCTCCCAGCTTCTGGAATTCTCTGCTCCCTTGGGCCAGGTTCCATCACTCAACCTGCCCCTCTCCTGGGCCTGGATGGGTCTGTCCCAGCCCCTGCCCCACATCGGGTAGCTCCTCCCTGCTCTGTCCACTTCCAATGTGGTCAACAATCTCCCAAGGGGGGCGGGGGTGGGGGCTCATTCAGTGAAATGTCTGCCTTTGGCGCAGATCATGATCCCCGGGTCCTGGGAAGCAGTCCCACATTGGGGTCCTTGCTCGGGGGGCCGCTGCTTCTCCCTCTCCCAGATTCTGCCTCTCCCCCCCGAACGTGATCTCTCTCTCTCTCTCTCTCTCTCTCAAGTAGATGAATAAAATCTTTTAAAAATGAAAAATTTTTTTTAAAAATGAAAAAATAAAAATTTCCTAAAATTTAAAAAAGACTGCCAAGTGAACAAGCGTAAAGGACCCCCTCAATTTACATATTCACTTGGACCATGAACTAGAGTGTTAGGGGACACGCCCTGAGGAGGACGGGTAGCCCAGCTAGAGAGCTGTCAGGTCTGGGCAGAGCTCAGCTGCTCCACCCCCATGCTGCTCTCCTGCACATGGAGGTCCCAGGCCTGGTCACCAGAACTGACCACCTGCTCCCAGGAGGGTCTGTTTCCACGCACTGTTCACCAAGCTTCACCGAGACTTTGCTCTTCTCTCCGTGCCCACCCAGCAAAACCTTTAGAATTGCATCCGCCGCTCTGCCCACCCCCCTCCGTGGGGGTGGCTGAGTCCCAGGCAGCTCTCTGGGGAGACCACGTCCTGGCGCCCCCCTCCTCCCCTGAGAGCATGGGGCCCATGACCACCCCTCCTGCCAGCACTGCCCTCAGGCCTCCAAGACGCCTTTCCTTACCCACTGCCCCGTCCGCAGCTCACCCCAGGCCCGGACAGCCCTACTTGGATCCTGTCTTGCCAGTTTTCTCCTGCAGCATGATGGAACAGCCCCGAGTATCTCTGCTGTGGAGGGTCTGGGGGTTGGGGGGAGCCGGAGGGGTGTTAATCTGGTAGGTCAGTGGTTGATGTGAAGTCACCTAGGAAAGCTCTGCTCCAGAGAGCCCCCATCGCAACCCTGGGGGCCTTGTGTCTTCCTGTATCTAGGCTCTCTCCAAGGATAGTTCAACTTCCTCACGCTGTCCCCCAAGGACAGAGTCCCCTGAGGCCCAGCCTGCACAATGGGACTCATGGCCCATGCTGGGGTTCACAACAAGTCTTGAGGCTTGCTGGGTACCCAGTTTGAAGAAACCTCCACCGTCCATGAGAGCCATGCTGTCATCCACCGCGGGTCCTGGGGCTCAACGAGAGGTGTCCTCTCTCCTCCTGCTCTCATTCCAGCCAGGGCAGCGGTGTGGCCCAAATGCCATCCCTGGCAGCTGCCTTCCCGGAGATGCAGGCTCCCACCCTGCTACCAGGGAGTGCTCCCCTCTCCTGGCAGCCAGCCTGCACCCTCCACCAGAGGCACACCCCCATGGCGGCACCTCCTCATGGTCCCCCCAGCCAGGTTCGCCCACGTGGAAACCATCAGCACATGGGGAATGTCGGGAGGCAGGTCCTGTCTGTGGAGAGTCCTGGAGCCCACCTGTAGTGCCCTCACCACCAAAATACATATGACCCCATTCTAATGTCCAGAACTTGTTAGTGTGATCTTATTTGGGGACAGGGTCTCTGCAGGTGTCATGAAAAGATCTCGAGATGAGAAGGTCATCCTGGATCAGGCGGTAGATACAAACATGCACTCCACAGTGAAGAAGCACTCTTGGCTTCTGGGCAGGCCAGGCCTCCCTTTGGCCATTCATTCCGCTCTCTGCACTCCCATTTCCTCAGCCTGGCTGCAGCTTCCCAGGGGGAGCACCTGTTCTATTACATTAGAATGTTCCATTCTCCCGGGAAAGACAAAGAAATAAAAGTGGGCAGCTGGGGTGCAGGAGGGGAATGGATGAATTTCCTAAGATGGGAGTGTAGATAAAGGTGAGGAGAGTGAGTGGGGCTTAAAGATACAAGAGAACCAAGACACAAGGTAGTCCAATGTGAGGCATCTGGTCGCTAAGTATTCGTGAGTGTAAAGTATACAGAAGGCACTAAATAGGATAAGTAAGTATGCAGTAGGCACTAAGCAATCACGCTGGAGACACTCAGTTTCCATTAGGTCTTAGTCAGCCACCTCTGGGACTCTCCACAGGTGAGCCTGTCCAGCGTGGCAGGGACACCACACCTGTGTGCATGGGCCCAGCACCTGGTGGTGGCCCCAGCATCAATGGGCAGGCTGAGGCAGTGGGGAGCGATGGGACATGGGACAGGCGTGCCTGGGATCGGAAGGGACACGGTCAGGTGTACCTGGGGTTGGGAGGGACACGGGACAGGTGTGCCTGGGGTCAGGAGGGACACAGGGACATGGGACAGGCATGCCTGGGGTCGGAAGGGACACAGGGACACCGGACAGGCGTGCCTGGGGTTGGGAGGGGCAGACTTCCTCCCCACTGACACCATCTCTTGCTCTTGCTTCTGCTGGGAGTTTTCAATGGACTTAAAAATCCACCTGTTTGAGTGCTCTGATGGGCCTGCAAGCCCTTCCGTGCCAATACCTGCAGCGAACTGGAAGGCACATTAGCCTCCAGCTACCCCCAGGCAGGTGAGCCCGACTACCCCTCACCATGGACTCTCAGAGCTCCCCCATGGCAGGACAAAGCCTGGGTGCCCTGATTCCCAAGGATACCTGTGCACGTGGAGAGGAGCGGCGTGACGAGCGCCCCTACAGGTGTGCCATTCACTGGGTGCACATCTGCGTGGGATACGCGGCCATCTGCACATGCCTGGTGCTGTCCGGCCAGAAGAGCCCTAGCTACCTGGCTCCAAAGCCCTTGAAGCTACCGCTGCCCCAAAACGGTCGGGGGGGGGGGGGGGGCTGCACCCAGGCCTGGTTTCCTTGGGATGAAGTCACCAAGAAAAGAAAACGAGGGACTCAAGAAAGAGGGCCACCCTCCCGCAGGCTCCGAGATGCGAGGGAGCTCTGGCGAAGGGCGCGGCCTCCACCAAGGCAGTCGGGGACAGCGTGCACAGCCGTTTTTGCTGAAATGGAAAAAGGGACAAGGGCTTGCTGAGCGGGGTCGCCATCTCTGGGCCGCTCCCCGAGGATGCGGCGCTGGCCGGCCTAGTGCCTCCGCCCGGCGGCGCACCGCGGCGATGCTCGATCTTAGGGTTCTAGTTCCGGGAAGGCAGCGCGCGATGTGGAGGTTTGGCGAATCCCTGAGAGCGGCGGAGCTCTGGGGACACGCGCTGGGGGTGCCAGGTGGCAGGGAGGCAGGAGTGACGGGATACTGGTGTGGGGGTGGGGGGATACGATGGCGCAAAGGATGCAGGGATACCAGGATGCGGGGGTGCAGAGATGGAGGCATGCAGGGGTGCGGGGGCTCAGGGATAAGGAGGCGCACGAGAACGCGGGGGCGCAGAGAGGCCGGGATGCGGGGGCGCAGGGGCCCGGGGACGCGGGGGCGCAGAGAGGCCGGGATGCGGGAACGCGGGGGCGCAGGGGAAGGTCGCCGGCGGCTGGTGGCGCGCGCGCCGAGGCTGACTGAGGGCTCGGAGGCTCCGGCTCCCGCGGGCTGTGCTCGAGACTCTCGCGGTGAAGCCCTGAAGCCTTTGCAGCCTGACGGCATTGGAGGCGAATTCGCCCCGGTGGCCTTGGGATGCTGACCGCCACCATGAGCCCGGCGGCCGCCCCGCCTCGCCGCTGCTCCCCTGGGCTCGCAGTCGCGGATGCTGACCGGCGTCTGTACTGAACGTCACTGATTTCTCTCAGGGACGCGCATTCCTTTGCTGTAAGCGCCCCGTGCGCCCGCCCTTCCTGAAAGGGATCGTTCTGTCTGTCCGGTGACGGCTCCTCAAGCCTCTGCTCCAGTGCGCGCAGGGATGGAGCACGGCCAGCACCCCGAGCTCCCAACCGGCCAGCTGTGTCTCTCCCCTCCTCCCCCCTGCTCGGAGTGCACCGTTTCTTTGTGCACGCTTTGTTTCCCTCTTTGCTGCCCACAGGCATACGCACATGTCCACATCGGAGCGTTCAGATAAACACGGGCTTGAGAACCCAATACCCACGTATGTCAGCACTTTCCTGTTTACCGAAATTGGTTAGAATACAACACCATCTCATTTACATCCTTCTGCCGTCTCATGGCTGTAATCTTCGTGTAGGCTGAACATTCTAGCTAACCGTGGACATGGGCTTGCCACTGGCGTGGGATCCGGGGGTGGGGTGGTCCTGTAGGACTGAGCCCCGCGCTGTGGGATCTGACGTTGTCTCCAGGTAGACAGGGGCACAACTGACATAAATTAGTGGGACGTGCAATATCCTTGGAGGCCGGGAGAATTACTTAGTGATGATGACCAACACAGATTGGATTTAGGTGGTGTTTTTTGCTGTTGTTGTTGTTTGTTTGTTTACCCAAAACATGAATTCAGCTATTTTGTTTTACGTTTTTTGCACTCAGGGTGTGCAGAAACCACAGTCCAAGGGGTTTTGGTCTTGATGAAAATTAGTATTGCAGATGCAGTGAAGAGCGGGGTAAGCCCCTCCCACTGGCCGCGGGGTGGGGGGAGGTAGTCACTGATGTTCTCCTATGCCTGTTTCTCTTGGCCACTTTTCTCTCCTCGTGGTGACATCCGTGTCCCTCCTGCAGAGACAGATTGATCTTCTGAGCCCTGGGATCGCTGGGGGGTCCTCGACAGTTTCCCACAACCAACACTGGGTAAAACTGGTTCTTGGGAGGCACTAGAGAAGATGAGAGCATTCCTTTCTTCCACATGACTCTCACCAGGCCTTTCCCTTTGGCAGAGCCAGCTGGGATATCTGTATATTTTTTCCATCAGAGTCACTCCATGTAGCAATGTGAATTTGAGAGGTCACCAGTGTGCTGTGCCCTCGTCTCTTCCTAGCTGCATCTCTCTCCTGCATCTTTGCTTAGTTTCTGCTCCTGATCTGAGGTGGGCTTGCCCTGCACTAACCCTCCCTGTGCTGCTTGGAGTTCAGCAAATGTTTCCCCATCTCAAGCCACACACTTCACCCCAGGGGGCAGCTCCCCTGCTCCACTGACCTTGGGTGTAGCCTCTATCTTGAGTGGGAACTGGGAGGAAATCAAGGATCTTGGCAGGAGGAGCTTCTCCTGGATCTTTCTGGTCCTAAATGCAACTATATGTCTCTTGATGGAAGAAAGGCTGAGGGAGGTGGACACATGGTGGGGGAAAGGTGAACATGGATCCAGAGATTGGAGTAGCCACAGGCCGAGGGACATCTGGAGCCCCCAGGAGCTGGAAGAGGCAGGAGGGATTTGCCCCTAGAGCCTCTGGAGAAAGCATGGCCCCATGAACCTCTGATCTAGGAATTCTGGCCTCCAGTTCAGGCATGGAGTGGGGGGGAGTGGGGGGTTGCTTATACCCTGTTGTAAGCCCCCCAGTTTGTGGTATTTGTTAGGGCAGCTCCAAGAAGCTAACACACCAGGAAAGACTTTGGCCTATTACAACCAGGGGTGAAAGACAAATGAGTATGGTAATTCCAGATTTTCTCAGCAGGGATTCTCCAAGAAGCTGAAGAAATAGGATAACAGAGAGAGATGTGTTTTAAGGAATGGGCTCCCATGATTGTGGGTGAGTCTGACATCCACAGGCAGGCTGGAGACAGAAATAGAGCCTGTGCTCTAAGGTTTTACCAAGTCGCTTTCACCTTGGCAAATTTTTTTTTAAAGATTTTATTTATTTATTTGACAGACAGAGATCACAAGTAGGCAGAGAGACAGGCGGAGAGAGAGGAAGGGAAGCAGGCTCCTGGCCAAGCAGAGAATCTGATGCAGGGCTTGATCCCAGGACCCTGGGATCATGACCTGAGCCAAAGGCAGTGGCTTTAACCCACTAAGCCACCCAGGCGTCCCTCACCTTGGTAAATGTTAATGTATAGCTTCCCTGGTATCCCAGGAGTGGGGCCTACACAGAGCAGAAGCTGAAAATTTTCCTTTATTAGTGCTTATAAGCTCTGTGTAGTCTACTGTTGAGAAGGTTTGTAACTGACAAAACACCTGGAAGACAGGATCTGCCATTTGTTGAGAAGCGTCATTAATTATGACCCTGACATATTAAACAAATGTGTTTTAGTCAACTGCGGTGCCCTAGGAACTCAGGAAAATATGTATGCATGAATTGAGACAATATTTTGCATTTTATTTTTCCAAATAACCTGAGGCAGAGGAAGGTAAAAATATAAAAGAGCAAAAATTGGTCTTTGGCTGATAATTGCGGAAATCTAGTCTATTTTACTATTTTGTCTACTTTTGCATGCATTTGAAATTTCCCAGATTTTAAAGGAAACCCAGTTATTTAACAAATTACAGTGGACCCTTGAACAACACGGGTTTGAACAGTGCAGGTCCGTTTAGACACAGATTTTTTTTATAAATAATTACAATACTGTGAATGTATTTTCTCTTCCTTATGATTTTCTCTTTTTATAATTTTTTTAAGATTTTATTTATTTATTTGACAGACAGAGATCACAAGTAGGCAGCAGGCGGGAGGGAAGGGAGGCTCAATCCCAGGACCCTGAGATCATGACCCAGGCCGAAGGCAGAGGCTTAACCCACTGAGCCACCCAAGTGCCCCTCTTCCTTATGATTTTCTTAATGACATTTTCTTTTCTCTAGTTTGCTATAAGAATCCTGTATATAATATATATAACATACAAAATATATGTTCACTGACCATTGATGTTATCAGTAAAGACTTCCCATCAACAATGGGCTATTAGCAGTAATGTCTTAGGGGAATCCGAAGTTACACATGGATTTTCAAGGGCTCATGGGATCAGCACCCTAACCCCTGCATTGTTCCAGGGTCAACTGTGTTTTTGTTCTTCTGGAGTCTGAGCCACAAATACTTTGAGGTCGCCTTGTTTAGCATGACCCTGGTCGTATGGTCCTCACCAAAGACATGGCCATTTATGTGTGTAGCATACATCCCAGGAGGCTGACACTTATGATTCCTCTCATTTCTTTCTACTGAGAGCAGACGAATTCTTCCGTGAACACATTTTGGATTTTTGTTGTTGTCTATTTGACACAGAGAGAGCACAAGTAGGCAGAGCAGTAGACAGAGGGAGAGGAAGAAGCAGCAGGCTCCCCTCTGAGCAAAGATCCCAATGCAGGGCTCGATCCCAGGACCTTGGGATCATGACCTGCGCCTGAGCCGAAGGCAGATGCTTCACCGATTGAACCACCCAGGCGTCCCTGTGAACAAATACATTTTGTATCCATGCAACCATAACATCTGCTCACTCCAACTTCCCATGCGTTCCCCATGATTGTATCTACATTCATTCAGGCAAGCAAATATTCCCGCCCTGGAGAGCCTCAGACACAACACCCCTTCTGTGTTAGGACTGTCTGACACACCCCAGTGTCACCAGGTCACTTTTCTTTCTTTTTTTTTTTTAATATTTTATTTATTTATTTGATGGAGATCACAAATAGGCAGAGAAGCAGGCAGAGAGAGAGGAGGAAGCAGACTCGCCGCTGAGCAGACAGCCCAATGCGGGGCTCAATCCCAGGACCCTGGGATCATGACCTGAGCCAAAGGCAGAGGCTTTAACCCACTGAGCCACCCAGGCACCCCACCAGGTCACTTTTCTAACACAAAACCAACACACGTCCCAGCTTTGTTATATCCTGTTTGGTTGAGCCATCTGTGGCTGTCCATGTGAGCATATGAACCTGGCTTACATGCCCGGGTCCACCCACGGAGGAAGGAGCCTCGTGTTTACTACAGAACCTCACTGGTTTGAATGATGGACAACTCCACATGTCCTAAGGGAAAATCTGAGTGGAGACATCTCTGGTAACCAGACCCCAACCCCTTCCTCTGCTCCTGCCCGACCTGCAGCTGTCATGAAGGCTGCAGATCTGCGGAGAAGGACATTATCCTAGATTTCCCAAGCTGATCACAGGCAGCTTACCAGGAGGGAGCTCTGTCCGCTGGGGTAAGAAAGACGCAGCACAAGACACACTGGAAGTCAGAGGGAGGATGGGACCCCCCCAGGCCGCAGGGGACCCCGGGCTAGCCAGAGAAGAAATGAGGGCCGTGGCTGGGGGAAAAGACAGCCCACACTGGGCCAGCTAGCAGTCAGAGGGGCTGCCTGTAGCCTCCCTGAGCCTTGGTGGCGGGGGGGAGCGGCGGGTTATCCGGAGCCCTGGGTCAGGAGAGCAACCCTAAGGATCCCTTGATTTGAGCTCATGAGCCTCAATGGGGCCCAGCTGAGCAAGGACCTCTGGCCTGCAGAACTACAGAAGGAACTGGCTTTGCTTCCAGCTGCCGTCTTTCAGGTGGTTTGTTAGGGCAGCCATAGGAAACCAGTATGAAGTGTGTTGTTGTTTTTTATTAACATATATTATTAGCCCCAGGGGTACAGGTCTGTGAATCGCCAGGTTTACACACTTCACAGCACTCACCATAGCACATACGTTCCCCAATGTCCATAACCCCACCACCCTCTCCCTACCCCCTAACCCCCCAACCCTCAGTTTGTTTTGTGAGATTAAGAATCTCCTATGTAGGTTTGTCTCCCTCCTAGACCCGTCTTGTTACATTTATTCTTTTCCTAACCCCCGCCCCCCACCCCACGTTGCAGCTCCACTTCCTCATATCAGGGAGATCATATGATAGTGGTCTTTCTCTGATTGACTTATGAATGGGTAGTGAAGTGTGTTGTCTTTTTTTTAAAGATTTTTTAATTTATTTGACAGAGATCACAAGCAGGCAGAGAGGCAGGCAGAGAGAGAGAGAGAGAGAGAGAGAGAGAGAGAGAGAGAGAGAGAGAGGAGGAAGCAGGCTCCCTGCAGAGCAGAGGGCCCGATGTGGGGCTCGATCCCAGGACCCTGGGATCATGACCCGAGCTGAAGGCAGAGGCTTTAACCCACTGAGCCACCCAGGCGCCCCTGAAGTGTGTTTTAAACGTAGCTGGAGGAGTTTGGGTTAGTAAAGGGGGTCTCGGAATGTACTGTAGAAAGTGGTGAACCTGGAGATCCAGACCTTCTGATACATGCCTCGTGCCACCATTAAGTCCCCCGGGTGCAGAAACTCCCCCACCCGAGGCGATGGCGCAGTGTGAGAGAGCTGGAACAGCCGCCGCGGTCCTATTTATATGGCCCGCATGCAAATGAGGGTTTGGGAACAGACAAATGGGATTGGACCAAAGAACGTATTCAAAACAGCGGAGGCAGTTCGGCTCTCTAATTGGATACACTAAGCTGGGGCACTCAGCCAATGAGAGCACAGAAGCCCTCCCAAAAGCGCTCCTGTGGGTTGCGGCCGCCAGAAAGCAGCTGTGGTCAGAAGGCAGTTGTGGTCCCGGAGGCGTAGGTGCTGCTGGAGCAGGGAAGTCACATTAATAGAGAGGACTCTCGGGGTCGTAATAATGCGTGGCTCCTCACAGTGAGGAAGCTCTAGCGCGACTATAATGGAGACAGCATTACCCTCCGAAGGGCAAGGAAATCTCGTACTAGAGTCTTTATTCTGCAATATCACAGATTGTAGAGAAAGAGGTTTGGGGGGGGGGTGTTTTGTGGGTTTATTTGCTAGTTTTCCTAGCGTATGTGGGGGGTATTTAACACCTGCAAATCCTAGAGCAGTGTTTCCAGTGCGGTACTTAGCCAGCATCAAGTCACCTGGGAGCTTGTCAGGAAGGCCAAGTCCAGTCATCCCAGGCCCAGTGAGTCACGAGGGGATGAGGCCCAGCCATGCAGTCCGCGAGGCTCGTCGGTGTGCAGATGCATGGTACCGTTGGAGAGCCACTGCCCTGGAGAAGCAACACACCAGAACGGGGTCCCCCGGAAATTCAGTGACGTACTAAATTCTCTTTCCTTGTCTCCCATTGAGTCAGTACAAAATCGAATGGGGAAAATGTCACTCATGATAGTAAATAAAATAAACAAGGATGATCTTGGGAGAAGTAGGCTTATTTTCATGAAAATATAAAGCTCGCTGGGAAGTTGATAGAAAAGGTTTAAAGGGCGCCTTTGGTTCAGGTCATGATCTCAGTGTCCTGGGATGGAGTCCCACCTCCCGCTCTCTCCCAGCGGGGAGTCGGCCTCTCCCTCTGTGCTCATGCACGCTTTCTCTCTCTCTCTCTCTCAAGTATATAAATAAAGCATGTTAAAAAACAAAGAAAGGAATGTAATGCCCCACAGTTTTGGAAACTAGAAGTCCAAAATCAAAGTGTTGTATTGGACGTTAGTTCTCCAACCTATGTACCTGGGGAGGGGTCCTATGCAGCCTGTCATGGGAGGAGCAGCATCTGTGAGCAAAACAAATCTGTTTTCTGAGTCAGCATTCTATGTTGTTGTGTTTCCTGCTGGAAACTGGATGAATGCCGGAGGGGTCCCTGGAGACAGCTGCTGGACAGGACCCTGGCTCCAATGCTCCGAAAAATCACCTGGAGCTGGTACTCCGTGACAGGCTTGGTGCCTCCAGACACAGTGCACCTGGCTAGCTCGTCTGCCCCTCGAGGGATGAAAAGGCGGAATGGCTGTTGTCATTCACTTGCCCGATGGGCACCTGCGCTCAAGGAGGTGCCATCCACAAAAGCATTCATCTCTCTACAACACTCAAAAATTCTCGACTGCCTGTAACCTGTACAATCCAACCCAGTTTCCCTGACTTCTAACCCTAACCCTGACTTCACCAACTGGCCCTGGCACTGTGGTCAAGCTCAGCCCCACCCCAACCTACTGAGAAAGCAGCAAGCACTTCATCTAGCCTGCTCTCAGTGCTGCAGCCCCCATGTCTAAGATGTTTCTGTTTTATTTTCACTTTTCTCTGAAAAGCTGTATATTAGTTACGGAGCTCCCTACAAATAGAATTAATAAGATACATAGATGTATCCTTTTTATTAATCCTCTTATTTGTAAGATCTATGTATTACATACATGTAATTATATATATAATTCACTCTGGACCCTCTAGAGCATCAGCCACACAGAAGGGGCTTCTGGGCCCTAGAGCTACCATTGCCGAGGCTCAGCCCAACCCCATACCCAGAACACCACAAGTCCTCCTAATGAACCCTGACTCTCTCAAGTTCTTATCACTCAGTGTGAGCATCACATCTGGCCATCAACCAGAAACCACCAGACATGCCCAACAGTAAGGATTCCTGCATGAAGAGACACACAGCCATCAGGACCACATGCAGGTCGATGCAGGTGCTGGAATTATCAGGCTGGGGATTTAGAACAACTGCGGTAAAACGCTGAGGGCTCGAGTGAATGAAGTGGACAGATGGGCTGACACAGAAGGGAAGGCTGCCTCTGACGGGCTCAGCCAGCCGGCTTTGGCTGAGAGGAGAATCAGGGAGCCTGAAGACAGGCCAGTAGAAACCTCCCAAATGGAAATAAAGAAAGAAGGTGGAATAATATTTTATGTAAAAAACCCAGAATATGTAAGGACTGTGTGACAATCACCAAAGGAGTAATATATGTAATTGGATGTGTCTGGGTGGCTCAGTCATTAAGAGTCTGCCTTCCACTCAGGTCATGATCCCGGGGTTCTGGGATTGAGCTCTGTATCGGGGAGCCTGCTTCTCCCTCCGCTGACCACTCTCCCTGCTTGTGCTCACTCTGTCAAATAAAAGAAAAAAATCTGACAAAATAAGTAAAGAAATAAATATTTAAAAGTCAAAGCGGCGGGACGCCTGGCTGGCTCAGTTGGTGAAGTGTCCTCTTGGTTTCGACCAGGGTTGTGATCCCAGGGTCATGCGATTGAGCCCCACATCGGGCTCCATGATCAGTGTGTGGTCTGCTTGAGATTCTCCCTCTCCCTCTGCTCCTCCCTGCACTCACACGTTCTCTAAATAAATAAATACACAAAGAAAATATTTGTAAGAATAAAAAATTAAATACATACATAAAAAGCAAAGTGGACTTAGATGGGTCATAAATGTATATTTCAAACCCTAGGCCAATTACATAAAAAGAGGTTTAAGTAAAAGTCTAACCGATGTGCTAAGCAGAGGACCGCAGATGGGATCCTTGCCATACAGAGATCTCTAAATGTCCTTCCTGCCCACAGCCACTTCCAAATGGCAGTAGTCACAAGCCCTTCCCTGGCGGACCTTTGCACTCACTGCAGTAATAAACATACGTATTTATACATATGCAACTATATATATAATATACATAGCTATATGACAAATTAATTTTGTATATATTTTGACAATGTATTTCAGTATCGCTGACTTCCTTTGCAGTTTTAAAAATGTCATGCATTTAAAAACATTCTAAGGCATTTCATTGTATGCATTTTTCAATGTTTTAAAATATTTTGAGCTTCACCAAATGACCAGAGGGATTCATGAGGTCAGAAAAAGAACAAGGATGAAATTCTTGCCACCTATTCACCAAAACAGAAAACAGCACCTCCTAAAAGGGAAAAAGTTACAAAGAACCTACAACGCCACGCTTCACATAATGCTATATTTCCCGAGTCGCGCAGGCAAACACCGTGAATGGTGAGAGCAAGGAAAGAACCATCTAGATGAGGGAGGACCTCCCTCCAACGCAGGATGGATGCTGTGACAGACTTTTCAGTTTGTGGAGGGAGGATAGAGATAAGCTCAGTTTCTAAGGAAGCTCTGCAGGCTGAGAATGAGGTCTACAGGCCCCCAGAGGTCTGGTCATTGTCAAGAAGAGGTTGTTTGTAGTCTGAAATCAAACATCAACATTAAGGCACCCGCGAGTTCCTTGAGAGAAATATGCCATGCTCAGCACACCTCCGGGATTTACCAGTGGGCTGCAAGCTATAATGGTATTTCCTTCTAGTGGCCTTTCTCTGGCCTTTGTTCTCCTCATCACGGTGACTGAAACCAAATGTATGCACAAAGCACACACAGCCTGACCCATACAATGCATGTGTCCTAGACAAGCCAAAACTTCGGGGGGAATGTTTGGGTCCGAGGCGGTCTCTGGAGAGATGACCTTGGGGAGAGTTGTGTTCTTGAGGGGCGATTTTCCCCTGGGCCTTGGCACCTCTGAGGGAGTACGAACCACAGAGAGCTCAGTTCCTGAGGTCATGAAAAGTGTCAACTGAACTAACTACACAGAGGTTTTACTGTGATAAAGAAACTCTCAGCTTCTCAAGAGTGTGGGCCCTGCTTCTGGGCTCCCAGGGGAGCTATACGTCGGCCAAGGTCAAAATGACTCCAAGCATGAGCTCTCTTTCCGTGTGTCTGCATCGTTAAAAACACATATAACCAAAAAGGAGCATTCCAAACACAGAGAAAAACAGAAAAGCTCCCTGGCTACCATAAGATTTGAAGTGTACAGCCTTGCACAATACTAAGAAGATAGAGTCTGTGATTTTCTGGAATGTTCTCCAAGATGACTTGGAACTCTAGGTAGAAATCACATAGAAACCTCTACCCAGAGGCCCTTCCCTGGAGCCCTGTGTATCGGGCAGCTGTCCCAACTTGGGAGCCAACAAAACTTTCCCCTTTCTTTCTTTTTCTAATTAAAAAAAAAAAAAAAAAAAAAAAGGCTGATGCACCTGGGAGCCTCGGTCAGTTAAGCATCCAACTCTTGGTTTCGGTCCAGGTCGTAATCTCAGGGTCATGAGGTTGAGCCACACATTGGGCTGTGCGCTCAGTGTGGTGTCTACTTGGGATTTGGTCTCTTCCTCTGCCCCTCTCACATTTTCTAAAATACAATCTTTAAAAATTAAAAAAAAAAGGGGGGGTTGCTCAATTGGCATCCCCACATACACAAAGTACAGATCACGGTTTCAAATCGGGGTGCGGGCGGGTACACAGTAGGAAGCCCCCAATTCCTTGTTTTCTGTGTTGGTTCACTCAGACACATGGAACCAGGTGACATTCTGCCTTATGTCCAGGGAGTGGACTCGAGTCCCCTGAGAATCAAGAAACAGAAATCTGATAACAGAACGAAGTTCTTGTGGTCTGAAAAGCAAGCCCCCAGCCATGAAGCCTAAGTTGAGCCCCACGGAACTGCTTCCGGGGGCTCCGGGGCCAGAAATCCCTGATCCACCCACCATCGTCGCCTGGTGCCTTGGGACACCCAGCGATCTGGGGTCTGCCTGCGCTGAATGAGTGATCACACTGGAAAGATTCACAGGGGAGTCCTAGCCAGGCTGCATCAGACCCACACCCTATATACGAGGCAACCCGGGTCGGTCCCTCCTTTCTTCTCCCCCGCGCCCCACCAACCTGACCTGACTCGGGGACAGCAGCAGAGCTTCTGTGCGACCATCATGACCAACTAAAAAAAGTCTGGATGCAGGACGGAGAGACTGTTGTTGGAAAGGACTGTTAGAAGGGAGGGGAGAAGACTATTACAACAGGGCAGGAGCTTTCTTTCCTCTACTCATCTTAGATCTCACTAAGGACTCTCCTCCAACAAGAGAAAAACATTTATTTCTTTAAGATTTTATTTATTTATTTTAGAGAGGGTGCAAGTGTGGGATCTGGGGAGGGCAGAGTTAGATGGAGAATCTCAAGCAGACCCCGGGCTGAGGGTGGAGTCCCACGTGGGGCTCCAACCTGTGACCCCCGAGGCCATGACCTGAGCCAAAATCAAGAGTCTGAGGCTTAACCAACCAAGCCACCCGGGTGCCCCTAGCATTTGCATTCTCTTGTGACAGAGGAACCTTCATAGGAAATGAAGACACACAGAAGGGGCCACAACTGCATGCTTTCATGCTAGGTTGGACAAAGAGGGGCAATTGCAGAAAAGCAGTTAAGACACCCCGGGAGATGGAAGAAGACAAAAGTTCTGCCAACAAGGTCTCAGTATGCACAGTCCTTGTGGGTCTCCGCGTCCCCTCCGTGAGGATAAAACGCTTCTCTCCTCCACTGTAGACCCCTCCCCTTTTCCGTGGGACTTTTAACTCTGTTTTCAGGAAGAAAAAGAGAGCTTTGAGCAGTCCCCCTTGTATCTGCCATGTTCCAAGTGCCTTCAGCTCAAAATAACCCTCTCGTAGACCTTGGCCTTCTGGGGTGGCACATGTGGTTCAGCCTTGGGCAGTAAACTTGGGGTCTGCAAGCGCCTAAAGGGTCAGGCAACAAGGGAGCTTCTCTCACAGGGAAGAGGGAGCAGACGAGGAGAAGCCCTGAGTGCTGCAGGGGGACGAGGGGACGGGGGTCAGTGCCCATGAGCAGCCAGAGATCGGGCGGGATGCACAGCCGCTGGGCGTAGTCCGGGTAGGGGTCCAGCTATGGGGACCGGCAGCTCGCTGGTCACCCATGAGGGAAGAACGCGGAGGCAGAGGGTCTGTGCCTGGCCTCCTCCTGAGCCTTTCACCGCCGGCTGCGAAAACTCAACACTGTCACCACAGACAGGCCGAGCTCAGAATGCCGCCTTCTAGAAGGTTCTTCCCGCCCTGGAGCATTGGGGAGCCAGGGGAATGCTGAGGGGGGAAAGGAGGGAGCTGTGTGGGGAGAGGCACAGCCCCCCGCAAGGTGACCCGACCCTGACCCGCTGGACCCTGACCCTACAGTCCGGTGACCCAACCCTGACCCTAACCCCCAGCCGGCCAGCGCGGGAACCAGCGCGTTCCAACGCCTGAGCGCCCCCCCCCCCCCCGCTCGCACCTGCGCAGATAAGGGGCGGGCGGCCGAGTGGCGCGCGCTGCGGGCCAATCAGAGCGCAGCCTGCCATCGCGCCACCCGGCCGCCGGCCAATGGGAAGGCTTCAGCCTCTATAAAAGCGCACCCGCTGTAAGCAAGCGGCAGTGGAAGTGGCGGCGCTTCCTTTAGCGGTACGGGACTCATGGCCCGCACGAAGCAGACGGCGCGCAAGTCCACAGGCGGCAAGGCACCACGCAAGCAGCTGGCCACGAAAGTGGCCCGTAAGAGCGCGCCGGCAACAGGCGGCGTTAAGAAGCCACACCGCTACCGGCCTGGCACGGTGGCTCTGCGCGAGATCCGGCGCTACCAGAAGTCTACCGAGCTTCTGATCCGCAAGCTGCCGTTCCAGCGGCTGGTGCGTGAAATCGCGCAGGATTTCAAGACCGACCTGCGCTTCCAGAGCTCGGCGGTCACGGCACTGCAGGAGGCGTGTGAGGCCTACCTGGTGGGGCTGTTCGAGGACACCAACCTGTGCGCCATCCACGCCAAGCGGGTCACTATCATGCCCAAGGACATCCAGCTGGCGCGCCGCATCCGCGGGGAGCGCGCCTAAGGCCCACGCGCAGGCCGCTCCGCCAGAGCACTAGCGCTCACCCCAAAGGCTCTTTTCAGAGCCACCACCTGGCCACAAAGGGTGCTGTGCCAACCCGGGGTGACTCCCGACTACTTCGTGTTGTCTCCGTGTCCACTTAGTGGGTTGCAGTAACTAGGATTCCCCGGGGAGAACCCACCGAAGCCTCCACCCTTGGGAGGGTCTGTGGCTGCCAACGTTCTGTGAACCAATCTCCCACCCCTGCAAGGGGAGTGAGTGGCAGGATCTCCACTAGCTGGAGGACACCCAAGTGTGTGGGTGGGGGGGTTAATCCTTAGGGCTGTGATGAGGGGGCCCCTACAATCGGGATAGTGGGGAAGCCTTACAATGGGGAGTGGGGAAAAACTACAGCTGGGGTGGTGGGGAGGACCCCTATAACTAGGATGGTGGGGAGGAAGCTAAGGCTTCTAGGAAACCCTGGAACTGGGGTGGTGGGGAAGGCCTACAACTGGGGTGGTTGGGAAATCCTACAACTGGGATGGTGGGGGGAACCCCACAACTGGGGTGGTGAGCTGGACATGACTGCAGGGTGGGAGTGGGACTGACCACCTCAGCATGGCTGGAAGGTTAAGGACAGAGAACTTTTGCAGGCATGGTCTCCTAAAAGCATTAAGCTGGTAAGACCCAACTGGTGGGTACGGTGACCTGAAGTCCATGGGTCTGTCCTTGCAAGGTACTCCCAGTGGAGTGAGGGCCTGGATGGACATGTGTCCTGCCGTGAGCGGTGTTTCAGGGACCGCCCATGCTCTGGCCTGAAAATCAGTGCTACCCCTCAGCACTCGGCTCCAGTTCAGTCAGTCCATGTCTGGCCCTTGTGCCTTTTCCACACCTCCTGAAGTCCTCAGGAAAGCTTTGCCCAGTGCAGAGAGCAAGACCTCTGTGTCCTTCCCCACTTCCTGCTCAATGGCCTTGGAGGTGAAGAAAGTTGGCCAACTGGCTGCATTTGGGGGAACCGTGCAGATGGCTTATGCCTGGCAGGATGGGCTGGGCGGTGGTGAAGAAACTTCCCTTAGCAGACCATGCCAGGGAGGGGCAGATGCAGGTCCTCTGTTCTTTGTGTCCATTGCATGTCCCGTCCAAGGACCCGAGACAGGAGGTAGGAGAAGCAAAGAACTGAGGACCAAGGAAGAAAGTAACCAAAGTCCCTCAGGGTCACGGAAACGGATGGTCATGGAAGCCTTTCCAACAGGTGTCGAAACAGATGGCTATGTCCCTGCTGGGGCCTCATGAGAATCCTCTGCTCACAGACGCTCTCTGGAGATCTGGGCAGAACCCCTGCCAGTGGGGACACATCAGCCCAGCATCCTGGGGGAGGTGGACTGAGGGGACTCAGCCTTGCTCTCTGGAGAACCTTCCAGCACCCTCCCAACTTGGCAGTGCATGGCGAAACTGCAGGAACAGTGCTGAAAGGGGGCAGCCCCATGGCCGGAAATGCTGGGAGTGCCCTCCAGCATGGTGTAGCCAGAATCCCACAGCGAACACCGCAGGACAGAAAAGGGAGTGCTGCCATCGGAAGTACAGCGTGGGGTCAGGATGTCCTTTTTTTAAGGCCAGCTTTCAGGTGTCTGTCGTGAGCACCAACCTCGAGCCCCAGGGAAGAATTGATTAGCTTTGTAAACATGTAAGACCATGACAACTATGATCCGTGCCTCTGTCTACCCGTCCCAAGCATGTGGGCATACTAAACATGCAGTCTGTACCTGTTCACGCCAAGTCCACGCCTTCAGGCCTCATGTGCACGTGGGGACAGCCAAGTGCGAAATGTCTAGGAGAGGACTGAAGGCAGGCAGGCCAGCACCTGATCGCCGGGTGGGGCTCAGAGCAGCTCCTCTGACAGACGCCCATGACGGGTGAACACATACATGGCCGAATGCACGGGCCAAGCCCCAGGCTCCAGTCCAGGGAGTGGGTGACAGTCAGGAGGGGGCAGGAAGGGGTGCGTGGTGGTTCAGAAGAATCTCACGGGCCAGGGATGCCCCTTCTTAGTCCCCAGCCTTCCGCACACTAGATCCTGATGTGTGCAGTTACTGTTCAACAAAACAAATCCTCTGTCTGTGTTTCTAATTACACTCATGGGCTGGGAGACGCAGTCTGGGGGGAGCAGGGCTGCAGGAGGGATCCTCCGTGCCTGAAATGTCATTGGCATTCCAAAAAACGTAGCGTGCCGCACTGAAAGGACAGAATGGGCCAAGGGGACTCCAGCAATCCCCGGGGGCGACGAGTCCTGGCTCAGAGCCCCCCGACAGGCCGTCATGGAGGGGAGGGCACAGCAGGTGCATTCAAGGAGGTCCTTTGGAGGATGTGGGATATAAGGAACTGGGGCTGCACTGTGACTAGGGCTTCCCGACTGGGGAGTCAGGAGTCGGGAGACCCTCCTCCTAGCCTTCTTCCTTCTCAAGGGACAGTGTTGGGAAATGACATCAAGAAGACGTGACCACCGAGGTGCCTGGGTGGCTCAGTAGGTTAAGCCTCTGCTTTCGGCTTGGGTCATGTTCTCAGGGTCCTGGGATTGAGCCCCGCATTGGGCTGTCTGCTCAGCAGGGAGCCTGCTTCCCTTCCTTTCTCTGCCTGCCTCTATGCCTACTTGTGATCTCTCTTGCTCTGTCAAATAAATAAATAAAATCTATGAAAAAAAAAAATGTGACCACCCACTGACCCAAGAGCTGGACCCTACACTCAAAGGCTTCTCACCCCCACCCTGGGTTCCGTGGGTCCCGTCTGTTTTTCCTGCACCCAGGGCTCCTCCAAGGACAGATCCTGGAGATGGTGAGGAGCTGTCGAGAACACCTGCATGGGGTACGTGACCGAGCCCAGTTACGGCCTCGTTACAAGCTTGCAGGTTGGGTGGACCGGTGTGGGGATCTAGGGCTCTGGTTGCCTCAAGCCTGGTTGTCCGTTTCCTTGGCTTACCACCACGCCATCTGCCAAGCCGTCACTGGGGTCTCTCCCTGCCCTCTGAATCCAGGTGCCAGTTCCAGATTGCACCTGAGTGTTCCCACGGCTGGAGGTTTCAACCAACAGACGAGGCCTGGTAACTGCGTATCATCTCCAGACATCCCATGGAGCCCGTCCCGCGGTCTTCACAGGAGACGCTGGCTTCTTCCCCGAGTCTGGAGCCCAGGTTTATGTACCTGGCCTGAGTTGCACCATGAGAGCCCCTGGACATCAGAATGTCAGCACCTGGCCCAGAGGATTTTCCAAAAGACACATCAGACAGTCCAATGAAGGGGACGGATGCTCAGTGTGTCCACCCTCTGAGGTGGGCCAAATGGTGTCTGCCCCGAACCCGGCAACAGTCCAGTGCTGCACCCCAACTCCCAGGATCTCAGAATGAGACCGTATTTGGAGGCAGGGCCTTTGCAGTGGTCGCAGGAGGAAATGAGGCCATGACAGTAATTCCCAATTCCATAGGACTGACATCCTTGTAAGAAAAGGAGGTTAGGACGCAGACATGCACAGAGAGACGGTCATGTGAGGATGTGGGGAGAAGACAGGTGTGATATGGTGGCTGGTCATAAGAAATAAACATTGGGTCTCAAACCTTTGGAAGTGTCTAGGTGATGAGGCTGATAAAGGTGACGTTCATTATTTACAAGCCCTGCCCCCACCCTGGAGTGTGTGCAGGTGAGGGGAATTTGGAAAGCCCCTGACAATGGCAGCCGTGGCCAGGAACCCTGCCCTGGGGTCAGCAAGAATGCATGCACACATAGGGGGAGTCCCCCCGGCTCTGTGGGGACAAAGGCCCTGCAGTCTGGACCCTCCCAGATCCCACTGTGTCTTTATCCAGCTGCTGATTCATAGCCTTTCACGTCTTTTGTAGGAAGCTGGTCATCAAGCAAGTGACAGGCTTCCCTGAGCTCTGTGAGCCGCTCAGCACGTGCAAGGAACCCACCGTGGGGACCTAGGGCCTGTCGTGGAGGCCGGAGCGCACTTGCGATTGGGGTCTACAGTGCGGTGGTGTATGGGCCTGAACTGCGACCCTGTGGGATCTGATGCTGTGTCCACATCGACGGGGTCAGAGCTGAGTCACACTCGGGACCCCCAGCTGCTACCACAGACTTGCCTAGGGGGAGGAAGTGCCCCTCCCCCACATGCATTTGGGGATCAAAAGTATCAGAAGCAAAGCCAAGAATTGAAAGTAAGGGAAATACACAGAAGCATATCACTCATAGCAAGCCCGTCTGCATGCCGGGGAGTGGACCCTCAGGAGGAAAGGGCCACAGCTGGAGCTCAGGCTCCAGGCCCCCAGGAAATGCTCGGGACTCAGCATCCAGGCCCCTAGGACCAGGAGATCCCTAGGCTCAGTGTCCAGGCCCTAGGACTTGGAGACCCTGGAGCTCAGCATCCAGGACCCCAGGACTGAGAGACCCCCAGGCTCAGAGTCCAGACCCCAGGACCCGGCTGTGGTCTTTGTTACCTAGTCTGACCTGACTGATATGCTGTCCTTACACTTCACATCAGCATTAGAATTAGTTCTTTCTCCCCCCTGGCACTTGGAGGTGAGTTTCCAGATGTGGGGACTGTAAGGGCCTACTTAGCCAGAGCAACTCCATCTCAGTTAAACAGCCATTTTGTTGTTGGTGCAGTAAAATTTAAACTGACCCTGCCCACCCCCCAAGAGGCACTTACTTAAAAGCAAGTCTTCGAAACCCGTAAAATATGGTTGACCAGTTCCTGATAACAGAGCCCAGAATGCAAGGATGAGTCAGCCAGGTGGAGACATCCAATCAGTAAAAAGCACATACTATCTCCCTAAGCACTAAAGAATGTAAACCCCGGCTTTTGGGCGCCAAACTTGGGCGCCAATTCTGACCAGAGTAATAGGCTAGTTCAAACAGCTACTATAGGGTAAATTGTAATTCAATTGGCCACCCGCGTGTGACCTAACATGACTATGCAACTTTCTCTGTGTGTTACAATCTCATTGGCCACGTGTATGTGGCCAGGCTCAACCACATGGCCTTTACTCTATAAAAGCTAGTCTGTGAGGCTGGGGGTCGTTGCTCTCTCTGTAAGAGACGGCCCCGACCAGTCGATTTGATTCTCGATACTGGTGCGAAATAAAGCTTTGCTTGACCTTCGCTTTGTATCAGTCTTGCTCCTTTGATAGTGGACCCCAATAGGGACAAGGGAAACTTTGTTTCCTCAGCTGGAAGACTGAAAGGCAGGAGACTCGGGGGCTGTTGGTCATGGCATTTATTGCCGCATGAAGCTGGTCCGGGAAGCTAGGAACTCATTCCAGGCTTTTCCAGCTGACCGCCTGCCCTCCTTGTGCGATGGACCCCACTGGGAGCTCCCTCCGAGGGTCCTCAGCCCCGTCCCCAGGAAGAAATGCAGGTGGAGACTAGAACTGGGAAAGAGCCCTGACCCACACCCACTGCTCCCCCGGGGGCAAAGGGTGCAGACTGGGTGGAGGGGCAGTTCTTTGCTGTGAAGAGGGTCACTCAGGGGCACGGGGGGCCTCAGCCGGTTAGGTGTCTTCCTTCAGCTCAAGTTATGAGCCCAGGGTCCTGGAATCGAGCCCCACATGGGGCTCTGCTCAGCCAGAAGCCTGCTTCTCCCTCTCCCTCTCCCACTCCCCCTGCTTGTGTCCCCTCTCTCGCTGTGTCTCTCTCCATCAAATAAAATCTTTGAAAAAAAATTGGAGAGGGTCACCCAGAAAAGGATAACAGCAGACCCCAAGTCAGGACAGTCCCCGTGGTCTCAGCTGCTGGACAGGGACATGGGGAGGAGCAGAGGCACTGCCGTGGAGCCTGCCACCACCTCCTAAGGTAGGAGAGCCCCAGACAGATGCTGTCCGCCATCCCCACAGAGCCTGTGGCTCAGTCCCAATGGCTCGGATTAGCTGAGCCCTCCTTATGCCGCAGGAACAACCTTCCAGCAGGTTCTGGCATAGCTGGCTCCGAGTGCTGGCAATGCCTATCCCATGGCAGAGGCCGAGAACTGGTCTTCTGCATGAGGTCCCCACCAAGAGGCCGACGGGGATCGGGACATGTGACCCCACAGTCCGCCATGTGGCAGACTGAGGATTTTGAGCTGAAGGCTACTGAGAAACAGCACACATAGGAGGACCTCTGCCCTCCCAGTTGTTCTCTCAAAAAGCAAGGTGGAAATTCCCATGTGTACAGAAAATTTCTGTTTGCAGAGTTGCCCCTCTCCTGAGCCGGAGAGAGGACGGTGACTCTTATCACCAGAGATGAGTTTGCGTGAACAACCCTAGCCTATCTGCAGCTCCTCCTGTATGCATCCCAGTCACCTTCCTACAACTTACCCCAGAAACACAAAGCCCCTTCCCTCTGTCTAGGTATTTCTCCACAGCTTATCACCCTTTGTGAAAATGGTGCAGAGGCCAATTTGTGTTTTCAGTTCTTTTTGTGAAGTCCCCATACATGTACAATTGAAAACATTAGATAAAATTTGTATGCCTTCTCACCTGTTCATCTGGCTGCTGTCTAATTCACAGACCCCAGGTGCAGAACCTAAGAGGACAGAAGGAAAGATTTGCCCTTCTCCTGCAAGGCCCATGGTGCACATAGAAAGTGTGAGAGATGACCCTTGCTATAGCTATCTGTTGCATCTGGGGGGCCGGACTGCATGTTTTGGCCACAAAATCCTGACAGATACAGCAGGTTCTGTGGTAACTGCAGATAAAAACAATGATGTCAGCAAGAAATACAGAAACTGGGGTTTGCAGGAACTGCAAGTGCAGGTGCTGGGGCTATCGTCTGCTAGAGAGGGGCTAGCAGGAAAGGAATGGGGTGAACAATAAAATTGAGACCCTCAACTGGAGGGTGCATGGAGAAGATGTGGGGGATGATGCGTGGGAAGATGTGTGGGAAGCGAGGGGGCTATTCCCGGCCCCAGAATTCCCACTTTATTTTAAAATAAAGACACTGCAGATTCAACAGGTGCAAAAGAAAGCCTCTTGAGAGCTTCCCTTGTTGGACCAGAAGCAGTAGTTCTGGGACATGAGGTTGCGCAGAGCCCTCTGGGAGCGGCTTTCCACCTGAAGGAGATGGGAAAGCCACTCACAGCTGTATAGACAAACAGGGTCACAGGCTTTCTTGCCTCCCCTTCTCCTCCACACCCATTTGCCTTTCCTAAAGGGACCTGTTTTTGGACCCATGGAGTCACTTCTCCCCTCCCTCTCCCTTACTGAGTCAGGTGTGCACCTTCTGTTCCCAGAAGCTGTCAACCATTTAACAAGCTGGAGAGTTCCTTGGCGGGCTCCCCAACGCACGCACGACACATGAGGTCTTTTCCGGGTGTAACAGGCAGGATCCCAATATTCCCTCCCCTGCAGAAAGCAGCAGGTGGGTGTGAGGCAGTGGGGCCTGGGGTTGGCTCAAGCCACACAAACATTCTCCCCGCAAGACAAAACAGCAGGACAGATCCAGCAAACACCCTAAAGGGGGTTAGTACATGGGATCTATTGCTCTCTTGTGTGTTTTCTTGAAATTATTTTAAAGTTTTAAGCGTTCTGTGACTCCATTTCCTAAATGGAAAGGAACCCTCTGCCAAGAATCCCCTCGCTGGTGGAAAGGACATCAGAGGGGATGGTGTTCCGGAGGGGAGATTAGAATCAGCAGGTGGTCCACCCTGCCTCCCCCCTGCACCGCTCAGGTACAGACCCTGGCTGAGCTGCCAGAACGTCCTCGCGTGTGTCTACACCCGCGTGCATCTGTACCGGCGTGGGTCTACACCGCCCAACTGCTTTCCTGCCCTCCTGTGCAGGCCCAGGCTGTTTCCCCATCTGCCCCCTCCCCCAGGGCCCAGGACTTGGGGACAAGCAGCCACCAGCCAGTGCTAGGTCAGGGTTGGGGGCAGCAGCCCGCCAACCACCTCCTACGCTGGCAAGACCCCAACGGGTCAACCCTGCCGGAGCCCCTCCACCCCTCCTTGCCTACCTAACCCAAGATCTGGTCGCCACCCTCTCCCCTCTCCACCGCACGACCACTAACGCGCGCACCAGAGAGGTGGGGCCGCTGTGGGCCTGGCGGAGGAGCCCCTCACCTCCCTCAACGGGGCGACCTCCCCGCATCAACTCCCCCCCACCAGAGATCCCTTCACCACCCCCAATGGTGTGATCCCCCTTCGTACCCTCCAGACCCTTTCACCTCCCCCAACAGGGAGACCCCCTTCATCTCCCCCAGAGACCCCTTCACCTCCCCCAATGGGGGGACCCCCTTCATCTCCCCCAGAGACCCCTTCACCTCCCCCAACGGGGGGACCCCCTTTCATCTCCCCCAGAGACCCCTTCACCTCCCCCAACGGAGCGACCCCCTTCATCTCCACCCAGAGACCTCCTTCCCCGACCCTGGCCAACTCTGAGCTCGCCCTCGCCTGTCAAGAGGCTTCCGCCCCCCACCCCCAGGCTGTTGACAACCCACACGCCGTAGCTAGCCTCCACCCGCCCCGCCCCTGCCCCTGCGGCGGCCCCCACCCCTGCTGACGCCACAAAGCTCCAGGCCCTGGCGGCTCCCTGCGCTCCCGCACCCCCGCTCAGAAGGTCTTCAGCGCGCAGGCTTTCCGGGGAGCTGTTTGCGCCCTTGGCTGCCTACGCCCTTCGAGGTGCGGCTGGCCGCCCCCTCCCCCGTGAGTACCAGTCCCTCAAGACCACCGGGGCCAGCGGCGGTCACACAGTGGGAGCCGCCGCCCGAGTAGCAGACCCCGCTTTGAAGATGGTTACCAACTGGAACCAGACGGTGGACGGGTTTCCCCGGCATTTACGGAAGAGCATTCCCGGACGGAGGGGGGCCTGTCGGTCTTCACTGGTCTGGGGTCCTTGGGCGGCTCCCCCACCCCCCCATCCTGAGAGGAACCCCAGCCCCGCTGACTGCCGCTCTTAGCCCTGCTTCTCTTGGGGGCTCGGCAGTGCACCTCCGGTGGCCGAGAGCTGAGGGGGAGACTGAGCCCTAGCCCTCTGCAGAGGTTAGCTCCAGTAAAGGGAACCCCTCAGTGTCCCGTGGACGATGTGAGGCTGCCAGCGTCCATCACTTCAGAGGACTGCAGAGCTAGGAGCTGGGGTAGTGCGTGCAGCCCAAGAGCGATGTGCACGTCCAGCCTCTAGCACAGTTCCAGCAGCCACCTGTGATCTGCGTAGGGGGTTTGGGCCTCTGAGGCATGCGGTCGGGGTACTGGTACCCCAGAGTGTGTGCGCAGGTATATGAGCCCCGTGTGTGGATACTGTGTGTGTACATGTGTGCATACTGTGTGCGTGCATGTATATACATGTGTGTGTGCATGTGTGTATTGTGGATACTGTGCACGTGCGTACGTGTGTGCATGTGTGGATACTGTGTGTGCATGTGTGGGTACATGCTGCACGTGCATGTGTGTATACTGTGTGTGCATGTGTGGGTACATGTGTGCATATGTGTGTGGACACGTGTGTGCATATGTGGATACATGTGTGGATGATCTGTATGCATGCGTGGATACATGAGTGCATGTATATGTGGATACTATATGCGTGCATGTGTGTATACTGTGTGCATGTGTGTGTGGATACTCCATATGCATGTGTGGATACGTGTGTATGCATGTGTTTATACTGTGTGCATGCATGTGCAGATACATGTGTGTAGATACACATGTGTGCATATGTGGTGCTGTGTGCATGCATGTGCGCATACTGTGTGCACGCATGTGTGGATACACTGTGTGTGTGCATGTGTGGATACTGTGCATGCCTGTGTGTATACTCTGTGCATGTGTGGATACTGTGTGTATGCATTGTGGATACATGTGTGCATGTATGTGTGGACATGTGTGCATGTATGTGTGGGTACACATATGGTTGCTCTGTATGCATGTGTGGATACATGTGTGCATGCACGTATGTATACTGTGTGTGCACTGTACATGCTCTGTGCATGTGTGTAACTGTCTTTGCATGCATGTGTGCATACCGTGTGTGCTTGCATGTGTATGCTGCATGTATGCATGTGTGTATACTGTGTGCGTGCATGTGTGTATACTGTCTTTGTGCGTGCATGCATGTATACTGTGTGTGTGTTTGCATGTGTGTATACTGTGTGTGTTTGCAGTTGGACCTGTGTTAGCATCTCTCTGTTCTGTGCATGCACGCACACACGACTGACTTTTCTGCACCACACCTTGTCAAGGAAGACCAGAGTCGGTCTGTAGTTAGAACAGTAGAAACCGGTGTTGTTTCTACAAACGAGGTTTTTTCATGGTTATTGCAATAGGGAGAAAGAAACGCCAGTGGAGAACTGACTCATCTCAACATAGGACGGACAAGTGGGGATTTGCGGCCACAGAGCAGGGGCGGGGAGGTCAGTGATGGAAAGTCACTAAGAGGTGGCATGGGGAGGGGATTCTTGCGAGACGGGCCTAGCAGGATTCTTGCTCTAGACATGTCCGTGGGGGGCTGAGGAACCTCCTACGGGGGGGCACACTGAACCAACTTAGCATGATTTTCCCTACCGTGGGTGGGGCCGGCCAAAGACAGGGCTCTCTGCCAGAGGGCATGAAGGATCTGCTCCTTCCCCAGGAGACATGGATGCCCTGGAACTTGCCAGAAAGCTGCAGGAGGAGGCCACGTGCTCCATCTGCCTCGATTACTTCACGGACCCTGTGATGACGGCCTGCGGCCACAACTTCTGCCGGGAGTGCATCCAGCTGACCTGGGAGAAGGCCAAGAGCAGGAAAGGGGGCAAGAAGCGGCAGGGCTCCTTCCCCTGCCCCGAGTGCCGCGAGCTGTCCCCTCAAAGGAACCTGCGGCCCAACCGCCTGCTGACCAAGGTGGCCGAGATGGCGCGGCAGCACCCGGCCTTCCAGAGCCGGGACCTGTGCAGGGCGCACCAGGAGCTGCTGAAGCTCTTCTGTGAGGATGACCGGAGCCCCATCTGTGTCGTCTGCAGGGAGTCCCGGGTGCACCGGTCCCACAGGGTGGTCCCCGTAGAGGAGGCTGTGCAGGAGTACAGGGTGCGTCCAGGCTCGGGAGGGGGTGCACACGGAGGCCAAGTGCATGCGTCAGGAGGCTGGCGGGAGAACGGCTGCCATAAGGGACAGCCCAAGTGTGGGACCATGTGACCGAAGTGTCCGCACGCTCCCGCCACAACGCAGGGGGCTGGGTCACAGCTGTTGGGAAGTCCTGGCTGATGGAGGCCCTGCCCGGGTCCCTCCAGTCAGGGCTCCAGCAGCATCAGTTTCCCGGCGGCTGGTTCTGCCCTGTGTCCTCACTGGGCACTGGGCAGGAGGTGCGAGGGCACGAATCCCAGTGTGGGGGGCTCCACGCTGGTGACCTCATCACCCCCCATGGTCCTTCTCCCTGTTCAACCGTGAAACTTCCCAGGAGAGGGGGGGTCATAGCACCTCTCACTGCTCACCAGTTTGGATCCATAGTCAGGAGAGGGCAGGCCTGGGAAGGTGTCTTTCTGAGGCTGATCATCCTCAGCTGGCTCCAGCCCAAACAACCCTCTTGACAAAGGGGCATGTTTTGGGAGGCATGTGTCCACCCGCAGCCCCCCTCATGGTTTTCCTGGGGGGTGAGCCTCTGGGGGCATCACCCAGATGCCCAGGAGTGAGGGGCCTTGGACCCCAATCCTGCGGCCTGTGTGTCCCACAGTTGAAGCTGGAAGCGGACATGGGGCACTTCCGGGAGGAGTTGATGAAGACGGGGAAGCTGCAGGCCAGGGAGAAACAGGCCTTGGCTGAGTGGCAGGCAGGTGCTGGGGGCCAGGGTGGGTGCTCACAGCAGCCCTGTGGGGTGGGAGAGCCTGGCCTGCGGCCCCAGAGCCCCCGCAGGGCCTGCATGAGCCCTCAATAGGGGTATGGAGGTTGCGAACACAGATCCCAAGCTCAGAGTCCCACCAGAATCAGGATGGAGAACCTGAGGTCAGCACAGGCTGGCCGCGTCACAGACACAGGAATGAGGGCACGCAGGTAGTGGGGATCCCCCAGGTGACCCCACGAATGCTCCCACCCCTCCCAGGAGGACTTTTCTGTGGGTCATCAGGGCCCAGGGCCAGGAGGAGGCCAGCATCCAAGCTGGTAGGTGCAGCCGGCCAGGAAGGGAGAGGACATCACGGGCAGCAGGTCCTCATGTCTGCCCCCCCAACCCCCTGCAGGTGAAGGTTAGGGAGCAGAGACAGCGCATCCTGGTGGAGTTTCAAAAGATGGGCCTCCTCCTTGTGGAGGAGGAGCAGCGTGTCCTCCAGGCCCTGAAGGAGGAGGAGGAGGAGGTGGTGGCCAAGCTGCAGGAGAGCTCGACCACCCTGGAGAGGCAGAGCCACGCCCTGGAGAGGCTGCTGCTGCAGCTGGAGGACAGGAACGAGCACACACCCCTGCAGATGCTGCAGGTGAGGGTCGACCGCACCCCTGCTGGCCTGGCCTGCAGGCCTGGCAGGGGAAGGGAAAGAGCTCAGCACCCCTGCTGGTTTTGGTGGGGAGGGGAAGGAGCTCAGCACCCCTGCTCGCCTGGAGGGTGAGATGAAAGAGCTCAGCATCCCTGGTCACCTGGGCGTGGGGGAGGGGATCAGGCCCAAGTGTGCTGTCCTTGTACCTCCGCCCCCACCACTGCAGGAAAGGCTCTGACAAGGTCAGCCAAGGCTGAGTGACAAAGACCACAGGCCTGAGGCTCATACAGAAGACGTATATTCTCTTGGGAGCCTGGGGGCTGGGAGTCTGCGTTCCCGGGGTGGGCAGCTGGGGCTCCTCTGCAGGCTTCTCTCCTCCCCGTCACAGACAGCTGTGTTCTCTGTGTGTGAGGTGAACGTTATAACCACTACACTATGGAAACTGTGTTCTCTGTGTGTTTCTGGGTCCACATCTCCTCTTCCTACAGGGGCATCCATCCTACGGGATCAGGGCCCACCCTAGTCACCATAACCACCTCTGTAAAGACCTCATCTCCAAGTACAGCCGCCTTCTGAGGCCCTGGGGCTTGGGGCTGAGGCGTGTGCATTAGGAAGACAGTGTGCCCAGGCTCCAGGCCTGCAGGGAGGTGGCCTGGGGCAGCTGTGGTCAGCGTGGTGAGGTGGGGCATAGACACGCTGGCCCAGATAGGCGCCCATGACTTTGCAGGCAGGAGGGAGTCATGCGACTGCCAGCAGGACAGGAACAAAGGCAGCCCAACGAGGGCCTGACCACAGGGGGCTGTGGTGCCCCACAAGTGGGACAGGTGTCAAGCATGGGGAGCAATGGAATCCCTGGCAGCAGACAGGATTCCCCACGTGTGCATGCAGGCACGCACACACACACATGCATGCACGGGCATGTTTACACACCAGAGGCAGAGGCCGCCTGCTGGGCGCTGGGCATCCTGTATGTCTGAGTCAATCCCCACGTTTGCCTGTTGTCCTGACCTCCCGTGGGCTTTGTGCCCAGGAAACCCCCTCCTGCGGATGACAGACTAGACAATTGCCCAAATGTTAGGGAGCGCTTTGTCTACTATTAAAAAGCAGCTGGTCTGCAGGAGAGTACATGGACATCTGACTCACTCAAGGCTGGGCTAAAGTACCAAAGGCCCCATTTGATGGCTGGGGGTCACGTCCCCCCACCGCTGTCCCTCGTGAGCCAACAGCTTCCAAGGGGGGAGAGCAGGAGGCCTGGTGGCCAGAGGTGGAGACTTCCTGTGTGCAGCCACGACAGGGGGATGGCCCACAAGTGGGTACAGGGTCTTGGGAAAGCACCCTGAAGTCCTTCCAGCTCTGCAGACCAGAAATACAGACATGATGCCCCAACCCTAACGAGGTCCTGCCCGTCTGTCTCCCCCCTGCCCCTTTCCTGCTTTGTAGGACATGAAGGAGCTCCTGAGCAGGTAGGCAGCCACCTGCGGGGGGAGGCAGTGATGGGCACAGGGAGGACTCCGCATGGGGCCAGCGGGGACAGTGAGACCTGTGTCCACCGGAGGAAGAACAGCCTGAGTGTCCAGTACCCGGAGGCCACCCCAACCGTGCTGAGGACCGTCTGCAGGGTCCCTGGGCAGATAGAGGTGCTCAAGAGTTTTCAAGGTAAGCAGGGGCCCAGGGGCGCTGGACAACTCCCCGCCCCACCCCTGGTCACTCCGAGGGAGCCCGCAATGGGGGCGACAGTTGTCCCAACCTGCTGCTCCAGGGCGTGCTTTCCGTTGTGTCCCTGTGGTAACCCAGGTGGAGATGCCCACACGGACCCCTGGCTCCTTCTCCATAGCACCACCGATAGGGACAGGGACCCAGTCTCCTGGGGGAGGCCTAGGGGCTGGTGGGGGACAGCAGGGATGACCGGAGCCCTCTCTCCACGGCCCGGGCCTGTCTGCAGAGGATGTGGTGCCCGACCCCACCACCGCGTACCCCTACCTCCTGCTGTATGAGAGCCGGCAGAGGTGCTACCTGACGCCGCCCCTGGGGGCCGTGCCCCCCAGCAAGGACCGATTCCTGGCCTACCCCTGCGCCGTGGGCCAGCAGACCTTCTCTTCCGGCAGGCACTACTGGGAAGTGGGCATGAACCTCACGGGCGACGCACTCTGGGCACTGGGCGTGTGCAGGGACAACGTGAGCCGCAGGGACAAGGTCCCCAAGTCCCCCGAAAATGGGTTCTGGGTGGTGCAGCTGTGCAAGGGAAAGAAGTACCTGCCCGTCATGGCCGCCCCAACCCCGGTCACGCTGGCCGAGCCCCCCAGCCACGTGGGGGTCTTCCTGGACTTCGAGGCGGGGGAGGTGTCCTTCTACAACCTGAGGGATGGCTCCCACCTGCACACCTACGCCCAGCGTGAATTCTCCGGCCCCCTGCAGCCGTTCTTCTGCCTCGGGGCCCCCAAATCAGGCCAGATGGTCATCTCTACAGTGACCCTGTGGGTGAAGGGCTAGGGGCAGAGGCTGGGGCAGTGTGGGTGGCCCGTGTTTCCTGGGAAGGTGGGACAGCGCAGCTCAGCGCAGGCCACCTGCCAGGTTTCTTTCTATCTGCTGGCACCTTGGTGAGCCCCCAGCCGTGCAAGGCACTTTCACTAAAATGAAACATAATCCCGATTAAAGCAGTTAATGATAAGAGGCTATATTCGCACGCATTTCATGAAGGAAACTTGGACAGCCGCTGAGCTCCCTAGTGGACCGATTCCAAGGAAGGACATCCAGCCCCAGGCGCATGTGATGCGCTAGCTCTGGGATACGTGTGCCCACCTAGGAATGGAGCCAGAGGACTGGCCCCGCCGTACTTCGGGTTATACACGTAGAGCCAGGCCTCCAGGGTCCACCTGCTTTGTCTTCCAAACACTCGGTGTTTGCACCTTGCAGCAAAGCGGGGAGGGGAGGAGGCGGTGATGGGAAAACGAAACTCTGCAAACCGAATCCCTAAAAACCTCAGAGCCCTCCAGCCCTTATGTCGCACAAGCCCTGGCGGAGTTCAGAGTAGGCGTCACGGGTGGGAGGGACTCCTTTCCACCCGCCACTCTCTGCACTTTCAGGCGCATTCACAGCCCTGTGGCAGGTCGGGTACCCCAGAACCCCAGTCAGTGCGTGCCTTCCCCAACGAGGCCAGAGCTTCTCCCTGCTCGCATTCTGCTCGTGCCCGGTCCAGGGGCGCACGGGACACGGCTTGGGGCTCGCCAGCGCAGCCTCAGGGCGCCCTAGTCCTCGCAGTCGCTGTGCTGCGCGGGGAACCCAGTGAACTCGCGGGGCGCCCCGCCGGCCCGGGTCTGCAGCGGGTCAGGACGAGAGGCCGACGTGACCCCAGTGCTCCCAGTGCACTCGGGGGCCGCGGCAGCGCCGCCGCGAGGTCAGCAGGCGAATAGCCTCCAATGCTGTCCGGCCCGCGGGCCGCGTGACAGGCCGCAGCCAATCCGGGGCGGAGGCGGGTTGTTCCAAAAAAAAAAAAAAAAAAACCACACACACACACACACAAAAAAACCAGCTGCTTCCTGCTTCCGCCGCGGCTCCTCTTCCTGTCCGCGTAGGGGAGCCGTGAGCCCCGCGTTCCCGGATCCTTGTGCCCCGCTCCCCCGGAGCCCCGCGCCCGTGTCCCCGGAGCCCCCGCGGCCCCGCGCGCTGTCCAGACCCGCCGCGGAGGCCCACGACCGATAGCGCCGCCTTCCTCCGCCCCAGCGGCGCCATGGCCGCCCCCGACCTGTCCACCAACCTCCAGGAGGAGGCCACCTGCGCCATCTGCCTTGACTACTTCACGGACCCGGTGATGACCGACTGCGGCCACAACTTCTGCCGCGAGTGCATCCGGCGCTGCTGGGGCCAGCCCGAGGGCCCGTACGCCTGCCCCGAGTGCCGCGAGCTGTCCCCGCAGAGGAACCTGCGGCCCAACCGCCCGCTCGCCAAGATGGCCGAGATGGCGCGGCGCCTGCACCCGCCGTCGCCCGTCCCGCAGGGTGTGTGCGCCGCGCACCGCGAGCCGCTGGCTGCCTTCTGCGGCGACGAGCTGCGCCTACTGTGTGCGGCTTGCGAGCGCTCGGGGGAGCACTGGACGCACCGCGTGCGCCCGCTGCAGGACGCGGCGGAAGACCTCAAGGTGCAGGGCCGGGCCTGGCCGGGGGCCCGGGCTGGGGTGGGGGATGCGGGGCCCTCGCTCCCAGCTGCGTGCAGCCAGTCCCAAACCCGCACCCTCCCGTGGGGCACCAGCCTGGAGATCAGGGAGAGGCGTGCTCTCTGGGAGGGGCAGGTCCTGCTGTGACTTACCATGGTGGGAGTCTGCAGGGGACCGGGCAGGTGGGACTGACCATTGGCCGGGATGGCGCTTAGCGCGGGAGAAAGTTCCTCGCAGCTGGCCTGAAACAGCTCCTTGGGGCTGCACTTACCCCTAACCTTTTTCTCTAACTTCTTAGGTTCGTGTATGAGGCGTGCAAATTAACAAAGGCAGAGTAACGAGTGAAAAAATGCATAGTTTACTAGTCTTTTTAAAATCTCATGTGGTACAAGGGGCTTCGCAGAGAAGTGAAAAACGCAGTTAGACTGAGTTTATGTTGCATTTTAACATCGAATGATAAACTGGGGAGAAGCACCTAGACAAAAATGAGATTTGGGCTTCCTTGGCCAGAGAGAAGTAGGGAATATGGAAGGGGTTGGAAACTGATGGAAAATCAGGGTTGTTTCAGTACGAAAGTCTGTTCAGTCAGACTCATCTGCGAGGAAGAGTAGTCTTTGCTGAGTGCTCTCCCCCTTTCTGGTACAGATAGGGAGAGGCAGAAAGGAGGAGGGCAGAGGGCCCTTCCTGTGTCTGCTGTTCCCCACTTGCTTCAGTTCCAAATAATCCTGGTGTGCAAGTGGCCTACTCTGGGGAGGCACATTCTGACCCCCTTCACTCCACTGGTGCCTAGCTGGTCTTTGTCCTTGGGATACCAAAGGGACTCTTTACCTGCCCCTCCCCCTACCTAGGGCTGTGCCTGGCATTCGCATGCCCTGGGGTGCTGACTCCCCAAAGCACCACCTCTCAGGCCTGGGTCCAGCTAGAAGTCCAGATGGAGCTGCGCAGGCCAGGACCCTCCTGAGAGCCCAGGGCAGGCCTGGAGAAGTATGGGGGTCAGGATTCGGGGGAGGTTAGGAGACGAAATACAGGCAAGGGGCCTGGGGTTCTGGGCTGTCGCCCTCGCCATCTCCTGTGAGGTTGTCTGCGTGTCATGCCCAGGACTGCGATCCCTGCCAGCTGATCCGCCTCAGCCACGTTTGACCGTTGGCTGGAATAGGGCCCAGGCCCACACCGCAGAGATCACTCTTGTCTCACTGTCCCGCAGGGGAAGCTGGAGAAGTCCCTGGAGCACCTGCGGAAGCAAATGGAGGACGCACTGCTGTTCCAGGCCCAGGCTGAGGAGACCTGTGCCTTGTGGCAGGCAGGTGGCCCAGTGCCTGAGGTCGCGGGTGGGGAGTGGCCGGCCCCTGAGCCCCTGCGGAGGGACACAGCGGTCCGGACCTCATGCTGCTCCCGCAGAGGGATCAGGGTTCTACACCCTGCAGGGAACCCCCGTTGGGGGCGGGGCAGGGCCTGGGGTAGGGGCGGGACAGGACCTGAGCCCTCCAGTCTCCCCCCACCCCTGCAGAAGATGGTGGACAGCCAGCGGCAGAATGTGCTGACGGAGTTCGAGCGGCTGCGTCGGCTGCTTGCTGAGGAGGAGCAGCGCCTGCTGCAGAGGCTCGAGGAGGAGGAGCTCGAGGTGCTGCCCCCGCTCCGGGACAGCGCTGCCCGCCTGGGCCAGCAGAGCGCCCGGCTGGCCGAGCTCATTGCCGAGCTGGAGGGGCGCTGCCAGCTGCCAGCGCTGGGGCTGTTGCAGGTGAGCCGCTCTGCACTCTGGGGTGGGCCTGTGGGGGCTCCGGGTGAGGCAGGATCCTGGTGCAGCCCCGGCAGTCCAGGCTCGCCCACCTAGGCAAGCTGGGGCAGGGGAGCTAGGGCAGGGATCCCAGGTGTGCCTCTGCAGGTGTGCTTGCGGGTCTCAGGGAGTGGGTACCGACCCTGAACTCTACCAGCAAAGGCTGCCTGTCCTGGAGTCTGTTTGCGCTCTGACCAGGCCACTGCTTGGTGGCATCCAGGGTCCGTGGGTCACCAGGCTGGCTCCAAAGGCCCAGTATATGGAGAAGAAAGACCAGCAGGTGTCCCATGGGAGTCCTGTATCGGCTCCATGTCCTCCGGAGGCTCCTCGTGGCTCCTGACTCTTGGCCCTGGGTGGGAGTGAGGCTGCTGTGCAGCCCAGGGCACCTCCCACAGGGTGGAAGTCCCAGAGCCTACAGGATCTTCAGGGATCAGGCAGAGGCTCCTGGCTGCTCTCCTGGGGTTTGAACTTGGTCCTTCACCCCACTGCCGAGGCCTCCAGTGGATTCCAGTCTAGGAAAGAGGAAGAACCCCAGGCAAGAGTCTGGCAGGGAGTGAGGGGGGTGGACAGAGTAGGCTGTGGTCAGTGAGGTGGGGACTGGGTGGCCAATCGAGATAGTCAGGAGAAGTGCATGCTGCTGGAGAAGCCAGAGAACTGGAGGTTCTGGAAAGAGGAGAGGTTGGCCCCGCAGGAGAGATGAGAATCCCAGGGCTGCATGAAGCGGGACTTGGGGGTCTTCCCTGAGATGTCCCAGTGCGTGGGTGGTCTCGGCTGGCCGGCTGCCCTCCTGGATTTTGTATTAACAGTGACCATTTCTGCCCCCACTGCCCCTCACTGCTCCCATCTGCTCACAGCACCTTGCCCTGGGTCTCTGCCTGGGTGGTGAGGGAGACCCTTCCCTCCTCCCCTCCTCCCCCAGCCCCAGGGCTCCCCTTGCCTGTGCTGGGGGTAGAGGTGAGGTCTGCTGCATAGAAGGGCAGGAGAGCAGCCCTGGGCAGCCCCCTGTTTACTGGTGGGAATAAGGAAGGTCAGGTGTACCCATAAGCATCTGGCCTGTGTTAGGTGGAGGCCCGCCCCAGGGAGTGGCTAGGCATCTGGTACCTGAGGCAAGCAGGGGGGTGTGCCCTCAGACAGAGGAAGTGCAGGTTTGGGTGACTTCCAGGCAGCCACACGCCTGCATCCCAGCTTCCCTTCCAGGTTTGCCCTATAGCCACCCTGTGTAGGTGGAGAGCCTTTTCCTAAAGAAACATGTGTCTCCCAAAGGGGCTGGGTAGGGTACATGGAGGCCAAGCTCTTTCCCTAAGGTCCGGACCCCTGCATGACCCCCACATCACAGAGGGTCTTGTGCAATGTATCCACACACACTGTTCCTGAGTGGGTCTGGACTGTCACTTTTCAGTGCCCTGGGGTGGGCCACCCACACTGCATAACTACCAAGAACAGGCTGTTTCTGCTTTGCCTACTGCCCGCACCAAGCTCCTTGTGCCCTGGGCCCTTTGCACGTGTCTCTTCCAGGCCTGCACTGGCCCTCTCACTGTATCTTTAGAAGCCTGCAGTTTCCTTTTTCCTTTGAGGCCTGCCATTGTCTTGTCCTACCCTCCCGCCAACCAGCCCACACACAGGCCATCGGTCATGTGTGTGCAGATCCCCCTCCTCAAGGGAAGCCCTCTGTAGGACCCCGTCTTACCTCTGCATCCCCAGGTCTGGCCTGATAGTGGGCATGTGGTTGGAATCACCATGGGTGAGCTGCCTGTGATTGACCGTGTGGACCAGCCAGGTCCCAGCCCTTCTCAGGGGTTGTTCTACAAAGTCCAAGGACTTCCCATCAGCAGCTATTGTGTTTTTTTTTTTTTAAGATTTTATTTATTTATTTGACAGAGATCACAAGTAGGCAGAGAGGCAGGCAGAGAGAGAGGACGAAGCAGGCTCCCTGCTGAGCAGAGAGCCCAATGCGGGGCTCGATTCCAGGACCCTGGGATTATGACCTGAGCCAAAGGCAGAGGCTTTAACCCACTGAGCCACCCAGGCACCCCAGCAGCTAGTGTTTTAAGTAATTGGATGTCCTAGTCAGCTTGGGCTGCATAACAAATAGCACAGGCTTTGGGGTTTAAACAACACACAGGTGTTGTCTCCTGGTCCTAGAGTCTGGAAGTCCCAGATCAGGCCTGGGTGGAGCTAATTTTTCTGGAGAGGTCTCCCCTCCTGGTGTCCTCACGCCCTTGGCTGCCTGTGTGTATGTCTGCTCCATGTCCTCTTCTGAGAAGGACTGCAGGATCCAGGCCAACCCTGGTGACCTCCTTAAACCTTAGCCACCTCTGTAAAGACCCCATCTCCAACCACAGCCCCATTCTGAGGTCCTGGGGGTTGGGTCGCCGGCACTTAGATTCAAGGGACATGATCAGTCCGTGATGCTGAGGGAGATGCTTGTTTGTGTCCTATGGGAGAGCGGGGCATCCAAGTGGAGAGGCCTCACCTGGAAGGTGGGTGTGAGTTGGGGGCCTCCGGGAGGGCAGGTGGGCAGGTGCGTGGGACCAGGTGAGGCCGCAGACCCCAGACAGCCAGCCAAGTACCTGTGAGCCCTGGGAGGTAGGAAGCCCCAGGTCAGCACAGGCATGGCTCCCTGCTGGGGGCCCAGAGCCCCGCCCACCTGTACCACCCTGCAGGGGTGCTGGGGACTCTGGGCGGGTGAGCCCATAGCCAACGCCCTTCATCCTCCAGGTGATGAGGGAATGAGGCTGGGTCTGCAGGTCTGGATGTGTCCAGAGTCTTTCCAGGGTCTCCTTGTCTGAGCTGCACTGGGGGGCAGCCCAGGGGTGGGTTCTGATCATGTGTGTTGGGCAGAGCGAGGTTCTGGGGGCACTGGTGGCCAGGATGTGGGGAGGCCCCCACATCCTGGTTTCAGGGCCAGGCACTGACCCTGCGTGTGTCTCTCCCACAGGACATCAGGGACACCCTGCGAAGGTAGGAGCTGCGGCCTCTCCCCAGGGCAGGTGGGTGGGTGGGGTGCAAGGGGGGCCACCCTCAGGGTGATGCCCACACTGCCCCTGCAGGGTCCAGGATGTGAAGCTGCAGCCACCGGAGCTGGTGCCGATGGAGATGAGGACAGTGTGCAGGGTTCCGGGGCTGGTGGACGCCCTGCGCAGATTCCGAGGTGGGTCTGTAATCGGAGCGAGCCCAGGCTCCGGCTTCAGGGAAACCCAGGGTGGGGGGCTGTTAGGCAGAAAGTGCAGAGGTGAGACACCCCCCCCAAGGGGGGTTCAACTAGTGCTGGGGCACCTGCGTGGACCCCAGACCTGCGCCCTGCTGCCTGCCTCCAGGTACCACAAGATGTGGGGAGGTAGTTGTAGGAAGCATTTAGCTCTAAGGTAGCAAGCATCGCCAGGGGGCATGGACTGTTTTCCAGAACCTTCCGAGTGGCGGAGACATGGCAGGGACAGGCCATTAGGGGATATTTTCAGAGAGGATGCCAGCTCACAGGGGACGTCTGCTCGCCCTGCAGGGGACGTGACCCTGGACCCTGACACCGCCAACCCCGAATTGGTCCTGTCAGAAGACAGAAGGAGTGTGCGCCGGGGGGACCTGCGGCAGGTGCTGCCCGACAGTCCTGAGCGGTTCGACCCCGGGCCCTGCGTGCTGGGCCGGGAGCCCCTCACCTCCGGCCGCCACTACTGGGAGGTGGAAGTGGGGGAGCGGGCCAGCTGGGCGCTAGGGGTCTGCAGGGAGAACGCCAACCGCAAAGAGAAGGGCGAGCTGTTCTCGGGCAACGGCTTTTGGATCCTGGTGTTCCTGGGCAGCTACTATAACTCGTCAGAGCGGGCCTTCGCTCCCCTGCGGGACCCGCCACGGCGCGTGGGCATCTTCCTGGACTATGAGGCCGGACACCTGTCCTTCTACAGCGCCACCGACGGCTCCCTCTTGTATGCCTTCCCTGAGACCCCCTTCTCGGGGACCCTGCGGGCCCTTTTCTCGCCTCTGTCCAGCAGCCCGACCCCCATGACCATCTGCAGGCCAAAAGGCGGGCCTGGGGACTCCCTGGCTCCGCAGTGAGGTGGCCTCCCTGCTGCCGCTGGGAACCTGGATGGCTCCTGCTGTCTTCTGAGGTGGGGGAGCACTCTGCGCGGACCACATACGCGGATGCACACTCGCTCCCAGAGGTGTGTCCCCTTGTGTGCGTGTAGGAGGACGCCCCCACTCCCAGCGTGAGGTCTGAGCTTTGTGCCCCCACCCCACTCCCACAGCCCTGGAGCTGCTCCTCCAGAAAGCGGCTGCCAGAGGCAGCTCCAAGCCCTCGCACCTGTGTGCAGTTCTCCTGGAGAAGCGGGGGCGGGGTGGGCTTGGGTGATTGGCAAACAGGCCCGAGAATACAGAGAGCAGGACACCCAAGCACCATCTCCTCCCAACACATGCCCCTCGGGGGCTTTGGGCCCCATCACAGAGGTTCGGCTAGGGCTAGTATGTGGACACCCAGGGTGAGCAGGCACTGAAGCCCCCGGTTCCTCTCTGAGCCACGCAGAGAACACACACACACCAGTTTGAGTCGCCCTCACATTCTCTCCTCACTGGCCAGGGAGCCTCCCGTCCCAGAACTCAGCACACCTGGACCCTGTCCCTCTTGCTCTGCCTGGGGACAAGTGAGGCCTCAGAGAGCCCCCACCATACACACCTCGTTAGAGTCTGGGATTTGCTTCACGTTTTGTCACCCTTCCTAAAGGTGTGCCTCTGCTTCTTTGTACTCTGAGATTTATTTATTGTCGGGACTGTTCTTGGAAATAAACGGAGGTTGTCTGTAATGCACTGTCTGCCACTGGAGGAGGGGAGGAAATGCAGGGGCAGGGAAGGCTGCGGGGACAGAGAGGCAGGACCCCCAAGGGCAAGGTCAGGGGCGCTCTTCTGCATGTTCCTTTCACACAGTCCTGGGGAATTGTTTCCTTGTTTTTTTCAGAAAGCCAGAAAATTACTCTGCATGGGCCACTGTTCAGTAACTAGGTACTTTACCAAGTACTTGGTTCCGTGATCTCTGTCCCATTCCGGGGTTTCGCAGTTCTGTATGTACACACCCTGTGCTGCCTTCAGCGGTTCCTTCCAGCTACAAGGCCCAGTGCGTTCCCCCACCCCCCTGGAGCTGGGTTCTGGCGGTGCTGCCCACCCCCCTGGAGCGCCTTCCCTCTGCCTTGCTTCCCAGATCTGGGCAATACTGGCTGTTTTCCCCAGGAGCAAGATCGGGCCATTAGCGTTTGGGGCTTGCACAATGGCCACCGGAAACCCAGCTGGTGGGACACCTTCATGGGTAGGAGCACGCACAGGCACGTGCAGGACACCAGGACAGACCCTCTGCCCTCTGGCCACAGCTTGAGGACACACTGGGCGCCAGTGCAAGTCTGGGAACTCTCCACCCTCCTGAGGCCTTCACTGAGAGCCCCATAATACAAGATCAGTAGAAACATGAGGTCCCGACCCCCATAGTTTACGTATGGGGGGTAGGGAGGAACTCGGAGCAGCAGCTTGGGACGCAGCTTCGTGTGTTCAACAGGATGCTATGGACGCATCTCGGGACACGGGGGCTGGCGTTAGGCTTTAAGGCCACAGCCACATGGAGGTAGACCGTGGTAGAGGAAGGCCAGTTCATAGGATCCTGTAGATTCCCCCAGTGCGGTGTCCAGGCCAATGGACACAGTTCTCTACTGTGGCCAGTAGTCCTCCCTGGCATGGAGGAAGAGGACAGGGACACCCGAATCTTTGTCCTGTTGTTAGGGAGGTAGAGGAGGGACACCTGCTTCTCCCCTGCCTCCAGCTGGAAATAATAATCCTGCCCAGGCAGGCTACTTTCAGCGGGTGTGTCCTGCCACCCTTCAGCAGGGAGAACCAGTATAAGCTTCAGGGACGCATATTCACAGCCATGCACCCTAAATTCCCACGTTGGCTCTTCCCATGTGTTCTACCCGCTCGACTCCAGGACCCAGGGGTGCCCTCCACTGTTGTTGATGGTGGACAGACCCCAGGAGCATGCACGCTCCTGCCTGGGAAACTAACACCCCCCCCCCATGAGGGGTGGGTGATGACCCCTCAGAGATGTCTACCCTGGGAGGTGTGGGTCCGGGGGATGGATAAAGCAAGGACCTAAGTGCGGAGCCAGGATCCGTGGGATGTGCCCAGCGATCTAGAGGGTTTCAAAAATAACCCTACATACAGCTCACCACTTCCTGAAGTGCCGCAAAGCCTTGCTTCTCGCTACCCACTGCTACCCACTTCCCGAGGGCTCTGTCTCAGATGGGGAGATGAGAGAGAAAGCAGGGCAACAAGAGAAGTAGGCCTTCCGCGTCGGGATTAGTGGAAAGAAGACGATATTCGGGACCAGGCGCCTACTCTCGCCTAATCTTAGGGCATCAGGAAGTACGGCAAAATCAAAACGTACAGCCAGACCCGCTGCAGCCCCTTCCCCACTGGTCAGTAGAGCAACCACAAGGCGGTGTTTACAGACAAAAGTCCTGTTCCCTCACCTGGAGTCACCTTACTGCGTCTAATCCGACAGCGGAGCAGGGCGGAGAGAGATGTACCGCTTCACCCCAGGCCAGGCCTCGGGAAAGCAGGGCGGAGTCCCCGCGAGCACCGCCTGAGGTCCGGTCGCACCTGACCAGCTGCGCGCCTACACTGGGTGACTCCGCACACGTTGGTGGAATCACTCCCGGCGTGGAGCCCGCCCGCGCCCGGGCCTCAGCCGCCCCTGCCGCGCCCGCATTAATGCACCACCTTCCCCCAAAGTCCGCAGGACCAGGTCCGGGGAAGGATAGCCCGCTCGCACCTGCGCCGCGAGCCACCTCCCCGCCCACCACCCCTGCCTCCGGCGTTAGTGCCCCACGCAGCCCAGGCTCCACCACCCCCATCACCTCCCCCTGCACCGCCCGCATCCTCCGTAGCTCTGGACGCCTCCTAGGTCCCTCCGAGATGCTCCTGTCCTCGCGTCCCTCCACTCCCTGCCTCGGAACCGCGCCTCTCCCACATCCCTCCGTGCTCCCCACGCCCTGACCCCCCCACGTCCCCTTGGCTAGCGCGCCCGCCTGAGTCCGCTCCTTGCACCTCCGCACTGACCCTACCCTGCGTAGCCACACCCTCTCCCGACGACCCCGGTACCGCCGCCTAACTTTCACGCCCTAGAATCCAGATGTTTCAGGTGCATATCCCAGTAGTAATGGGATACGGGCAAATCAGCATAAAGGGAAATATATAGGCTCAAATGTCTGCGTTGGAACACAGGAAAAACCTGAAATCAACTTTAAGAAACGGAGATAAAGACACGCGAACCAAACCCAAAGTGATCAAAACTGAGGGAATCATGACAAGGGTGGAAATCACCGAAATTTAAAAAAAAAAAAAGAAGAAGAAATAAAAAATACAGAGAATACAAAATGAAACAGAAAGTTTTTCTTTGAAAACATCAAGATCATTTTGACAAAATGTTAATGAAAAAATTAAAAAATTAATGAAAAAAAAAAAAAGGAAATCACGCAAATGAAAAATGGAAGAGGAGAAACGTTCCTCGGGGAGTGGCGAATCTGAACGGACCCCCACCAGCCGCCACACAGAAAGAGCGGCAGCAGTAAGAGCCTGCCGTCGGAAGGCCTGGCTGGAAAACCCCACGGAAGCTCGTGGGGGAAAGAGCGGTCCTGCACGAGGGCTCAGAAACCAGTAGGGCTGGGAACCGAGCGCCGGGCCAGCTGCAGACCCACGTCACCCAGCCCGCACGCACCACGCCCCAACACGGAGTCCAGCCCCACGAACACCACCCAGTGTAGTTGACCCGGCCTGGGATGTGCACCTCAAACATCTGGATCTTCATCCAGCCCAAAGCACTTTCTAATTATCTTCATGATAGATGCCTATCCTGGTTCCAGGAGCACCTGACCTAGAGGGCATCTGTCCCCTGTCCCATCATCCGGGACGTGGTCTCCCCTAAAGAAGGTTCGAGGGACATCTGAGCTGGAGGGCCTCTGTCCCCTGTCCCATCACCCGGGGCATGGTTTCTCCTGGGGAAGTTTCCAGGTGTGCCTGAGCTGGAGTCCATCTGTTCCCTGTCCTGTTCATGGGGCGTGGTCTCCCCTGGAGAAGCTTCCAGGGACACCTGAGGGGCAGTGCATATGCTGCTACCATTCAGTGGTCTGTTCTATTGTACCAGTGTTTGTACCCTCAGGATTTTAATTTATGAGTGTGACTCAGTGGTGACAACATAGAAAGAACTTATTACTGAAATTTCTCAGGAGAAAGGGGCCTACCACACCACACAGGACCACATAGGGATGCAGCAGTTTGGGTAAGAGGAAGAAAGGAATGAAGGGAGGGAGCCAGAGTGTTTGCCTTAGTTTCCACCAGAAGGACAAGGCAGGATAGGGCAAACAACTTTGATTAGCTGAGGAATCCTGGTGGGCTGTGGGCCCTAGGGCCTGGTTGTCTGGTACCTGGCCCTGTTTGGATTCAGGGCAGGGGGCATAGTGGCTTGGTGTGTGAGAGTTGATGACTGGTGGTAGACTCTGCATGAGAAAATTTGCTTATGAAAGAAGAGCCCTTTGCTGTCTCTAAGACTTTGCTAACCTGGATAGGGATTGTCCTTCCCCCATTCAGAGAGGACATAAATGCCAGAGCATGAAAAATGCATGAGATAAGAAAACAGGGTTAATACAACTGGCACTGTTCTGAGTGCATACAAGATAGACCAATCTAGAATCTGAGACAACACAGTAAGCACACCTCTGGGGGTCAGATTTGTCAGGTTGCTTGACAATGTGTGCTGATTCTATATTCTTGCTGATGGTTTTCTAGTTTTTCTGTCCATTATTGAGAGAAGGCCACTGATATCTCCTGCCACTATTGTTCAAGTGTCTCCTTTCATTCTGGCAGTTTTTGCCTTGTGAGTTTTGAGGCTCTATTATCAGGTGCATATGTGTTTATCATTGTCATATCTCTGCAATAAATTCAATTTTTATTATTATAAAGTGTTCCTCTTTTTATAGTAGCACTTTGTTTTATACTTTATTTTCTATTCTTTGATTATAAGCGCTTCAGTTCTCATTAACCATAAGAGACTTCACAGGTGTATCATTTCTCAGGCTTTTGATTTTAATCTATTTTGTCTTTTTTTACATGTTAATCTTTTGTGTCTTAATTTAAACTAGTCTCTCGTAAATGCAACTTTTATTTGTTTATTTGATTTTTTGTTTGGTGACAATCTCTGTGTTTTAATGGGAGTATTTGATGAACTCTCATTTAGTATTATTTTAAATTGCTTTATACAGGTCTGTCATTTTGCTATTTATTTCCTATGTCGTGTCTTTTGTGTTACTCTGTGCTCCTTTACCAGTTTCTTTTATTTTTTTTTTAATATTTTATTTATTCGACAGAGAGAGAAAAACCACAAGTAGGCAGAGAGGCAGGCAGAGAGAGAGGGGAGGAAGCAGGCTCCCTGTGGAGCAGAGAGCCCGATGTGGGGCTCGATACCAGGACCCTGAGATCATGACCTGAGCCGAAGGCAGAGGCTTTAACCCACTGAGCCACCCAGGCGCCCCTACCAGTTTCTTTTATATTAAATAAATATTTTCCAGTGGTCTGTTTTTTTTTTTTTAAGATTTTATTTATTTATTTGACAGACAGAGATCACAAGTAGGCAGAGAGGCAGGCAGAGAGAGAGGAAGGGAAGCAGGCTCCCTGCTGAGCAGAGAGCCCGACTCGGGGCTCGATCCAAGGACCCTGGGATCATGACCTGAGCCGAAGGCAGAGGCTGGACCCACTGAGCCACCCAGGTGCCCCATCCAGTGGTCTGTTTTAATCATTTTTTTTTCTATTGGTTCTTACTGGTTGCTTATGGGATTACAATATGCATCTTAATTTATCACAATTCCAGAAAAATGTGGAAGTTTTTATTCATTGTAAGTCCATTCACTCTCCCTTCTTGTGTGTGAAGATAGAAAGACGATGAAAAAAGAGAGAGAGAAAGAGAGAGACAATGGATAGATTGATAAATGATAGATAGATGTCCCTATATGTTTAGGCCTAATGATGTAATGTTATCATTATTGCTTTATATAATCTTAGGTATTTTAAAGAAGGTAAGATAAAAAAAAGAGAAACATTTTCAAAGAGACTTTTACATTAACCCACATATTTATCATTTTGAGTACTTTTTATTTCTTCCTCTAGATTAACAACACTTTCTGGTGTCAGTTTCTCCCTCCAGTATATCTCCATTCCCCCCCCCATTCTGTGGGCTTTTATTGTTATATATGCTAAATATTTGTTATCATCCAAGCACTAAGATTTTTTTAAAGATTTTATTTATTTATTTGAGAGAGAGATAGTGAGGAAACAAGAAAGGACACAAGCCGAGGGAGAGGGAGAAGCAGACTCCTTGCTGAGCAAGGACCCTGATGCGGGGCTTGATCCCAGGCCCCCAAGATCATGACCTGAGCTGAAGACAGAAGCTTAACTGAGCAACCCAGGTGCCCTGGCCTCCAACAGTAGGATTTTTAATTACAGTTTTATGTGGTTGTTTCCTAAATCAGTTAAGAGCAGATTTTATTGATATTGTCTTTTATATCTACCTATATAATTATTTTCACTGTGCCTTTTATTTCTTCATGTAGATTTGAGTTTCTTTGGGGTGAATTTCCTTCAGCCTGAACAATGTCCTTTAGGATTCCCTGTAAGACAAGTCAGCTCAAAATAAATTCTCTCAGTGTTTGCATATCCAGGAATAACATTATTTCATCTTCATTTTGAAAGGATGGTATCTGTTTCCTGTTTTAATTTCTACCTTCTTACTAATGGTCTCTATTTTGATCATTTTCATCTATATGGGTCTATATGGATCATTGTTACCATACTTTTAAATCATGTTATTTTTGTATTGAGATGCCTACTGATCTTTTGGGGAGGGGTATTTAAATTCCACTTAGTTAACATACAGTGTACTATTAGTTTCAGGTGCACAATATATAGTGATTCAATATTGTACTTCTGCGCAATGTCCAGTGCTCTTCACAAGAGCGCTCCCTATTCCCCATCACCTATTTCACACACACCCCCCCCCCACTGGTAACCATCAGTGTGTTCCCTATAGCTAAGAGTCTGCTTCTTGGTTTGCCCCTTTCTCTCTCTTTTGTTTTCCTCTTTGCTCTTTGGTTTTGTTTCTTTAATTCTACATACAACTGAAATCACACCTACCAATGTTTTTTTAATAGGACTAAAAACGTATAACAAAAATTACCATCTTAACCTTTATAAGTGGACAGTGTGGTAGTATTAATTATGGACACAGGAGACATTTTTTTTTCTGGTGAGATTGACATTCTATACCCATTGAGCAACAACTTTCCGTTTCCCATCCCTTATGCTGCTGGTAGCTACCATTTGGTTTTTTGTTTCTGAGAGTTAGGTAGCTCACAGAGGTAGATTCATGCAGTATTTATCTTTTTGTGTCTGACTTATTTCACTTAGGATAATGTCCTCAAGGCTCATCCATGTAGTAGCAGGTGTCAAGATTTCCTTCTCTTCTGTGGCTGAATAGTATTCCATCCCTATGTACAGACCACATTTGCTTTATCCATTCACGTTCCCATTGCCATCCAGGTTTTCTCTACCTCTTGGCTATTGTAAGTAATGCTACAGTGAACATAGTTGGGCAAATATCCCTTTGAAATCCATTTTCAATCTTTGGGACACATGCCCAGAAGTGGAATTGCTAAATCATATGGTAATTCTAGTTTTAATTTTTAAGGAAACTCTATATTGTTTGACATTAGAACTGGGCCATTGAACCATGCACAGGAGTTCTCCTTTCTCCGCAGCCTTGCCAAGACTTGCTCTTTTCCGGGTGGTGATTGCTTCAACGCAGTCATCCCCATTAGTGTGAGGTGATACCTCGTTGTGGTTTTGACTTGACCTGGAGATTAATAATGCTTAGCTCCCTTTTATATCCTTGTCGACCTTCTGTATATCTTCTTTGGAGAGATATCTCTTCAAGTCCTTTGCCCACTTTTAAAATAGGATTACTTATTGTTTTTGGTGACTTTTGGAGTTCTTCGTGTAGTCCGAATATTAACCCCTCATTAGATATATGGCTTGCAAATATTTAACCCCATTCCTTAGGTTGCCTTGTCATTTTGTTGCTTATTTCTTCTAATGTGGAGAAGTTTTAAATTTGGACATAGTCCCATTTGTCAATTTTTGCTTTTCTTGCTTGTGCTTTTCATGGCATACCCAAGAAATCATTGTCATGGAGAGATATAGAGTTTAGGTCTTTGATCCATTTCGCATTATTTTCTGTATATAGTATAAAGGAAGAGTCTGACTTCATTCTTATGCATGTGGATATCTGCTGTCTCAGGACCATTTGTTTAAGAGAAAATACTTTCCCATTGACTAGCCTTGGCACCCTTGTCAAGGGTTGTTTGGCGTCTATGCAAGAGCTTATGTGTGGGCTCTCTACCCTGGACCTTTGGTCAGTGTCTGCCTTTGTGCCAACATGCCACATGCTTTGATCCTCTAGCTTTGTGGTATGTTTTGAAATCAGGAACTTGGAGCCCACCAGCTTTTTTTTTTTTTTTTCTTTCTCTTGCCTATTTGGAGTCCTTTGAGGTTTCACGTGAATTTTAAGATTTCTTTATCTCCTTCTGCAAAACAGAAATGTTATCTTTAAAAGGCATTGAATATCCTTGGATCTGTAGATCATTTGGGGATAAAACTGACATTTTTAGCAGTACTCAATCTTCCAGTCCATGATCATAGAATGTCTTTCCATTTATTTGGGTTTTCTTTAATTACTTTCAGCAATGTATTGCAGTTTTTAGAGAACACAAGTCTTTCACCTACCTGGATAACTTTATTCCTAAATATTTTGTTCTTTTTGAGACAATTTTGAGCCATCCTTGCACTATGGCTATAAATCCAATTTAGTCATGGTGTTTAACCCTTTTAATGTGTTGTTGCATTCTGTTTCCTCATATATCATTGAGGATTTCTGCATCAACATTCATAAAGGATATTGACCTATAGTTTCCCTTTCGTGTCGTGTCTTTGTCTGGGTTTGGTAATATGGTCATGTTGGCCTCATAAAATGTCTTTAAGAGGGTTCTCTCATCTTTAATGTTTTGGAATATTTTGTGAGAGTTTGGGTAAAATCTTCTTTATTTTTTAATTTAATTTTATTTTTTCAGTGTTCCAAGATTCAATGTTTATTGCTCCATGCAATACATACCCTCCTTAATACCCACCACCAGGTTCCCCAACCCCCAACTCCCCTCCCCTTCCAAACCCTCAGACTGTATATCAGAATCCATAGTCTCTCATGCTTCATCTCCTCCTCTGATTTCCCCCAACTCACTTCTCCTCTCCTTCACCTAATGTCCTCCATGTTTTTCTTTATGCTCCACAAGTAAGTGAAACCATATGATAATTGACTCTCTCTACCTGACTTATTTCACTCAGCATAGTCTCCTCCAGTTCCATCCATGTTGATAGAAAAGTTGGGTATTCATCCTTTCTGATGGAGGCATAAAGCTCCATAGTATTTATGGACCATATCTTCTTTATCCATTCATCTGTTGAAGGGCATCTTGGCTCTTTCCACCATGTGGTGATTATGGCCAATGGTGCTATGAACATTGGGGTACAGATGGCCCTTCTTTTCACTGCATCTGTATCTTTGGGGTAAATACCCATTAGTGCAATTGCTGGGTCATAGGGTAGCTCTATTTTTAATTTCTTAAGGAATCTCAACACTGTTTTCCAAAGTGGCTGCACCAACTTGCATTCCCAACAACAGTGTAAGAGGGTTCCCCTTTCTCCACATCCTCTCTAATACACGTTGTTTCCTGTCTTGTTAATTTTGGCCATTCTAACTGGTGTAAGGTGGTATCTCAATGTGGTTTTGATTTGAATCTCCCTGATAGCTAATGATGATGAACATTTTTACATGTGTCTGTTACCCATTTGTATGTCTTCATTGGAGAAGTGTCTGTTCATGTCTTCTGCCCATTTCTGGACATGATTATCTGTTTTTTGAGTGTTGAATTTGAGGAGTTCTTTATAGATCTTGGATATCAGCCATTTTATGTAGTGTCATTTGCAAATATCTTCTCCCATTCCATGGGTTGCCTCTTTGTTTTGTTGACTGTTTCCTTTGCTGTGCAGAAGCTTTTGATCTTGATGAAGTCCCAGAAGTTCATTTTTGCTTTTGTTTCCTTTGCCTTTGGAGACATATCTTGGAAGAAGTTGCTGTGGCCAATGTCAAAGAGGATACTGCCTATGTTCTCCTCTAGGATTTTGATAGGTTCCTGCCTCACGTTGAGGTCTTTTATCCATTTTGAGTTTATATATGTGTATGCTGTAAGAGAATGGTCACATTTCATTCTTCTATACGTAGCTGTCCAATTTTCCCAGCACCATTTATTGAAGAGATTGTCTTTTTTCCACTATATATTTTTTCCCGCTCTGTTGAAGAATAGTTGACCATAGAGTTGAGGGTCCATATCTGGGCTCTCTACTCTGTTCCACTGGTCTATGTGTCTGTTTTTATGCTAGTACCATGCTGTCTTGGTGACCACAGCTTTGTAGTAAACCTTGAAATCAGGCAACGTGATGCCCCCAGTTTTGTTTTTCTCTTTCAACATTTCCTTAGCAATTTGGGGTCTCTTCTGGTTCCATACAAATTTTAGGATTGTTTTTTCCATCTCTTTAAAAAATGCTGGTGGAATTTTGATCGGAATGACATTGAAGGTATAGATTTCTTTATACAGTATAGACATTTTAACAATGTTTATTCTTCTGATCCATGAGCATGGAATGCTCTTCCATCTTTTTGTGTCTTCTTCAATTTCTTTCATGAGTTTTCTGTAGTTACTCAAGTACAGATCTTTTCCCTCTTTGGTTAGGTTTATTCCCAGGTATCCTATGGTTCTTGGTGCTATAGTAAATGGAATCGATTCTCTAATTTCCCTGTCTGTATTTTTATTGTCAGTGTATAAGAAAGCAACTGATTTCTGTGCATTGATTTTGTATCCCGCCACATTACTGAATTGCTCTATGAGTTCTAGTAGTTTGGGGGTGGAGTCTTTTGAGTTTTCCATATAAAGTATTATGTTATCTGGGAAGAGAGAGAGTTTGACTTCTTCTTTGCCAATTTGAATGCCTTTTATTTCTTTTTGTTTTCTGATTGCTATTGCTAGGACTTCTAATACTATGTTGAACAAGAGTGATGAGAGTGGGCATCCTTGTCATGTTCCTGATCTCAACGGGAAGGCTGTCAGCTTTTCCCCATTGAGAACGATATTCACTGTGGCTTTTTCATAGATAGATTTTATGAAGTTGAGGAATGTTCCATCTATCCCTATACTTTGAATCGTTTTAATCAGGAACAGATGCTGTACCTTGTCAAATGCTTTTGCAGCATCATTTGAGAGGACCATGTGGTTCTTCTCTCTTCTCTTATTGACTTATTCTATCACAATGATTGATTTGTGAATGTTGAACCACCCCTGCATCCCATGGATAATCCCACCTGGTCATGGTGGATAATCTTTTTAATGTACTGTTGGATCTTATTAGCTGGAATCTAGTTGAGAATCTTAGCATCCATATTCATCAGGGATATTGGTCTGAAATTCTCCTTTTTGATGGGGTCTTTGCCTGGTTTGGGGATCAGGATAATGCTGGATTCATAGAAAGAATCTGGAAGTTTTCCTTCTGTTTCTATCTTTTGAAACAGCTTCAGGAGAATAGGTATTATTTCTTCTTTGAATGTTTGGTAGAACTCCCCAGGGATCCATCAGGTCTTGATTTTTGGGAGGCTTTTAATCACTGCTTCAATCTCGTTACTAGATATTGGTCTATTCAGGTTGTCCATTTCTTCCTGATTGATTCTTGGAAGTTTATAGGTTTCCAGGAATGCATCCATTTCATCTAGGTTGCTTAACTTATTGGCATATAACTGTTGATAATAATTTCTGTTGATCATTTCTATTTCCTTGGTGTTAGTTGTGATCTCTCCCCTTTCATTCATAATTTTATTAATTTGGGCCCTCTCTCTTTTCTTTTGGATTAGTTTGGCCAGTGGTTTATCAATCTTACTGATTCTTTCAAAGAACCAGCTTCTAGTTTCATCGATGTGCTCTACATCACATCTTAATTTGTTGTTAGTTTTTCAGTTCTTTAAGGTGTAAAGAGTGCTGGTGTATTCTGGATTTTTCAATTTTTTTGAGGGAGGCTTGGGTGGCTATGTATTTCCCCCTTAGGACCGCCTTGCCATAACCCATAGGTTTTGGACCAATGTGTCTCCATTCTCATTGGTTTCCATGAATTGTTCAAGTTCTTTTTTGATGTCCTGGTTGATCCAATCATTCTTAAGCAGGGTGGTCTTTAGCTTCCAAGTGTTTGAATTCCTTCCAAACTCTTTCTTGTGGGTGAGTTCAGTTTCAAAGCATTTTGGTCTAAGAATATGTAGGGAATAATCTCAGTCTTTTGGTATCAGTTGAGCCCAGATTTGTGACCAAGTATGTGGTCTGTTCTGGAGAAAGTTCCATGTGCACTCAAGAAGAATGAGTATTCTATTGTTTTAGGGTGGACTATTCTGTATATATATATGAGGTCCATCTGGTCCAATGTGTCATTCAATGCTCTTGTTTCTGTATTGATTTTCTGCTTGGATTATCTGTCTATTACTGAGAGTGGTGTGTTAAGATCCCCTACTATTAATGTATTCATATCAGCATGACTCTTTATCTTGATTAACGGTTGTTTTATGTAGTCGGCTGCTCCCATATTGGGAGCATAAATATTTAAAATTGTTAGATCTTCTTGGTGGATAGACCCTTTAAGAATGATATAGTGTCCTTCTGTATGCCTGACTACAGTATTTAGTTTAAAATCTAATTTATCTGCTATGAGAATCACTACCCCAGTTTTCTTTTCAGGCCCATTGGCATGAAAGATGGTTCTCCATCCCTTCACTTTCAGTCCGGATGTATCTTTAAGTTCCAAATGTGTCCCTTATAGACAGCATATGGACAGGTCCTATTGTTTTATCTAGTCTGTACCCTGTGCGGTTTTATGGGAGCATTTAGGCCATTCACATTGAGAGTTCTTTAATTGAAAGATAAGTTTTTATTGACATGTTGCCTGTGAAGTCCTCGTTTCTATAGATTGTCTCTGTAAATTTCTGTTCTGTGTCACTCTTAGGTTCTTTCTTCTTTTATAGAACCCCCCTTAATATTTCCTGTAGTGCCAGCTTGGTAGTCACATGCTCTTTTAAACTTTGCCAGTCTTGAAAGCTCTTTATCTCTTTATCATTTTGAATGTCAACCTTGCTGGATAAAGTATTCTTGGCTGCATGTTCTTCTCATTTAGTTCCCTGAGTATGTCTTGCCAGCACTTTCTGGCTTGCTAGGTTTCTGTGGACAAGTCTGACATTATTCTGATGGTTCTTCCTCTGTACATAAGGAATCTCTTCCCCCTAGATGCTCTCAAGAGCTCTTGTCTAAAATTATGACTCATCAGTTTCACAGTCAAGTGTTTTGAGGTCTTTCTAGGTTTGTTTGTCTTGGGGGGTGTTCTTTCTGCCTTTAGGACATGAATGCTGGTTCCATTTCCCAGACTGACAAAATTTTCATCCAGTATTTGTTCAACTATATCTTCTAGTCTTCTCTCTTTTTTCATGCCTTCAAGGAGCCCAGTAATTCTGACATTGGAATGGTTCATGGTGTCATTTATTTCCCTAATTCTGTTTTCATGGCTTCTAAGCTGTTCCAGGCCTCCTCCTGATCCTTTTTTTCCATTTGTTTGTCCTCTAGGTCACTAATTCTATCTTCTGCCTCAGTTACCCTAGTATTTAGTTATCTAAATTCCCTAGAGTATTTAGATTAGATTAGATCTCACTGATAGCATTTTTAACTTCTGCCCCCCCCCCCCCCCCCCCCCCGTCGGCTCTCACTTCTACCCTTAGAGATTCTATGTTGTTCCTAATGGTTTTCTCTAACTTAGCCATTGCCTGGATAATTGTTACCCTGAATTCCCTTTCCAACATACTGTTTATGACCATATCCAATAGTTCTGATGGAGAGGGCACAGTCTCTGAATTTTTCTTCTGTTTGGTGTTCCTCCTCCTAGTCATTTTGTGAGAGGTGGTTGAGGGTGTGTATAGTAGAATGTATCAACCACGATCCAGGCAAGGTGCACCCTGGAACACTTAGGAGCCATTGGAAGTCACCACCAAAAAGAAAGAAATAAGAGATAGAAAGAAAATACCCAGCCAGAATGACCCCCAAAAGTAAGATTTATAAGGTATATAAACAAAAACGGACAAACAGAAAGACTGACAAAAGTAAATGACAAGAAAATAAAAGAACCCAGCCAAAATGAACCCGAAGTATAAGATTTATGTAATACCAGAACAAAAACAAATACACAGAAACACTGACAGAAGGAAAAGGTGGGAGGGTGTTATAAATCCTCAGTGTGGGCAAGGAGGTTATTTTGATTCTTCCTAGGAGTATTTGATATCTTTGTTAAAGGACTCAACTTTACAGAGACAAAGGGAAATTAAAACTGGTTTATATATAGGGGTAGTGTTGATTAGGGAAGGAGGATTAACTTGAAGCTTATATCTATATGTATATTTAAAAAATAGAAAAAGAAAAAGAAAAACACAGGTATATGTCTCAAAAAAGTTCAAGTTAAAAAGTTATTATGGAATATATTGTATTAAACCTCTAGTTGTAATAGTAGGTAGATTAAAAAGATTAAAAGAATAGGAATCATGAGAATGGATTTTTTTTTTTAAAAAAAGGTTGTACCTATGAAATATACAGGTTTTAGGGCAATACCAGGAGCTTCATATTTTGTTTTCCCCTGATGTTGGGATTTTACAGTTATATGGGGTCCTCTCATTCTTTTGGCTTGTCTTCTGGGAATGGGGCAGGCGGTGTGGCTACTACACTGTTCTCCTATCAGTCTTGCTTGGGTTGAGTTGTCCTGCAAGTTATCAAGGGGCTGCGCTCTGTGGAAACCCATTTTTCAGCCTTTAGTTCTCTGGAGATTTTTGTTCTTTGTTGGCTTTTTGTGGCTTTTCTGAGGTTTAGTGGAAAACAAACTGTCTGCACCCAGACCTCCGTCTCAGAGAGAAGCCTCAGTCTGCTCCCCTCTGGGTGGTCCAGAACACAGAGTCCCCCTCTGCAAACTCTGCTCACCAGTGCCCCCAGCCACCATCTCACTGGTCATCCAAGGCACCTGCTGGTCTCTGCACCCCTGTGCCACTAAAACCGTGAGCGATATTGGTCCAGGGAGCCCACTTCCAGTGAGTCCTCTTGCTGGGGCTGCTGTCTGGGGTACAGGCCCACACAGGGTGCACTCAGACACCAGGTCACAGATGGCTGTGGGCAGAGGGATCCCAACCAGAGATCAGCTGGGTTCTCCCAGGTGTCAGCTGGGAGCATTCAGACCCTTGGGCAGTGGCAGAAGGCCAGTGTACTAAAAAGTGCCTGCTGGCACTCACATAAGACTCAAGCACGGGTGGTAGTGCGCCCAGCCAAGCAGTGGTGCAGGCAGCAGCCAGGGGCTCAGGGACCAGAAACTGGAAGCTCTGCCACACTCTCTGTGGCACGGCTCGTCACTGGTGGTGACCGTCCTGGGTCCATGGGCTTAGGCCTGTGCCCATGACCACCCATTTCCACCAGTTGCCCCTTAAGCTCTTTTGTTCTTTTTGAGTGCTTTTAACCAGACTCCAAGTTAACGCTGGTCCTCAAGCACAGGGCACTTTCGTATTGGGGTCTTACTTTCAAATGGGTCACTTCTGATGGCTTTCTCCCCCTTCTGATCTCCCCTCTGATATCACTCTGAGTGCTCTCACTCCACTGTACCTCTCCACTGAGGATCTCCTGCCCCTGTAGAGATCCAGAAGTATATAATCTTACATCTTAGGCTGATTTCATGGGTGTTCAGAGTGTTCTGGTAGATATTTAGCTCTATTCAGGGGCCCAGTTGGAACAGGGTCTCCTACTTCTCTGCCATCTTGCCTCACCTCCTTAAATCTTCTTTAAATGTTTGATGAAATCCTACACTGAAGCCATTTGGTCTTAGTTTTTCTTTGTTGGGAAAGTTCCTGGCTAAATATCTTTATGAGTTAGAGATATGCTCAGAATTTTTATTTCTAAATGATTCAATCTTGCTAGGTTTTATAGTTGTAAGAATTTACACATTTCTTCTGGATTATCCAGTTTATTGGCATCCATTGTTCACAATAGGGTCTTCTGATCCTTATTATTCTTGTGGTATCAATTGTAATGTTTTTCTTTTCTCATTTCTGTTATTTGAGTCTTCTCCCTTTTTTCAGTTATTCTAGATTATCTAGCTTGTCAATTTTGTTTACTTTTTTCTAAAAAAAAACTCTTAGTTTCAATGATTTTTCTATAGTTTTCTATTATTCAATTAATTATTCCTCAAATGTTATCTTTCTTCTGTTAACTTTGAGTTAATTCATTCTTCTTTTTCTAGTTCCTTAAGGCATAGAGTTGGATTATTTATCTGATTTTTTTTCTCTTGGTATTTACTACTATAAACCTCCCTCTTAGCACTGCTTTTGCTGAATCCTATATGTTCTGGAATATTGTGTTTTCATTTGTCTCAATGTAGTTTCTAGTTTCAGACTACATCTTCTTTACCCGTTCATCAGTAGTTGAACACCTGGCTTGCTTCCATAGCTTGGCTATTGTAAATAATCTGCAATAAACAAAGGGTGTGCATAACTTTTGGGATCAGTGTTTTTGTTTTCTTTGGGTAAATACCCAGTAATGGGTGTATGGATTATACAGTAATTCTACTCTTAACTTTTTGAGGAAATTCCATACTGTTTTCCACAGTGGCTGCACCAGTTTGCCTTCCCACCAACAGTGTGAGAGAATTCCTTTCCCCCATATCCTCATCAAGACTTCTTATTTCTTCTCTTATTTATTTATTTATTTATTTATTTATTTATTTATTTATTTGACTGGGAGAGCAATAGCAGGGGGAAAGGCAGAGGGAGCAAGAGAAGCAGGCTCCTCATTGAGCAGGGGGTCCAACATGGGGCTTGATCCCAGGACCCTGAGATCATGACCTGAGCCGGGGGCAGGTGTTTGACCAAATGAGCCACCCCAATTCCACCCATTCTGACAGGTGTGAGGTGGTAGTACATTATAGTTTTGGTTTGCATTTCCCTGATGATGAGTGATGTTGAGATCTTTTCATGTGTCTTTTGGCCACATGGATGTCTTCTTTGGAGAAATGTCTATTCAGGTCCTCTGACCATTCTTGAATGGACTATTTGCTTTTCAGTGTTGAGTTTTATAACTTCTTTATATATTTTGGATATTAATTCCTTCTTGGATATGTCATTTGCAGATACCTTTACTAGGTACATTTTCATTGTGTTGACCATCTCTTTCATTGTGCAATAGCTTTCTACTTTGACATAGTCCTAATAGTTTATTTTTATTTTGTTTCCCTTGCCTTACAAGACATATCTAGAGAAATGTTTCCATGGCTTATGTCAAAGAAATTACTGCTTGTGTTTTCTTCCAGGATTTTTATGGTTTTACATCTCACATTTAGGTCTTTGATCCATTTGGAGTTTATTTTTGTGCATGGTATGAGAAAGAAGTCCAGTTTCTCTCTTTGGCATGTTGCTGTCCAGTTTTCCCAACACAATCCATTGAAGAAACTGTCTTTTTCCCATCATTTAGTCCGCACTCCTATTTGCCTGATCTTGGTTCTTGGCTGCCCAGTCCTATGCAAATAGGGTAAAACTGAATGTCTCCATTTCAGTGGGAGGTTTCTGTCTGCTCACCTACCTGCCTGCCCTGAACCATGACCATGATTGAAATAGGTGTCCAGGTGCCACGTTCAGCCTTGGTGCCCTCTGGTTTTGATTTTGCCCTGGGATCCCCTGACTTCCTTAGGAATTCTGCTGTGAAAAAGCATGCCTGCTGTAACTTGCTCCAGGCTCTCAGTTTTCTGAATCAGGAGTTTGCAGACCATCTACTGATAGATCAATTGATCAATCTAACCTATTGATTGATCTAATCTATCTTGTCTACTGATTAGTCTAATCTATCTATCTGTAATCTACCTATACTCTCCAATACCTACCTGTCATTTATCTACCTATCTCATCCATCTATCTTATCTATCTATCTATCTATCATCTATCATATGTACCTATCTATCTGCCTATTTATTGATCTATCTAGTCTATATGTATTTACCAATCTAGCTATCTGGTCTATCAGTTGATCTCTATTATCTATCTATCATCTAACTAGTGAGCTGTTGTAACTGTCAGTCAAGTCCAAGGGGCCAGGAGCCCCAAGTACACGTGAGCATCAGGGGACTTGTGCAAAAGGCACGTGAACCCCAGCTGCAGAACACACAGTCTTGGGAGAAACTCCATGGTTCTGTATTCTGGACACTGATTGTTTCCAAGCTACCATGAGATAACAATAGTTTGTATACTGTGGGCAAAAGAGTACCTAAAGCTGTATTTGGCGTTCTACATTCTACAGGAGTCCCATGCCCATTTTATCAAAGAAATATAACCAGAATGAATAGTTTTCTGCAGTGTTCACCTGACAGCTCGTAGGGTCGGGGAAGAAAAGAACATCCTTGGCTGCCAGGCTCCATGCCTCCTCCTCAAGATGCCTCTGTATTTTTATTTATTTCTTTATTTGACACCAGAGAAAGCACACGCAGGGGGAGCTGCAGAGGGAGAGAGAGAAACAGGCTCCCTGCTGAGCAGGGAGCCAATGTGAGGCTTGATCCCAGGACCCCAGGATCATGATCTGAGCCAAAGGCAGATGCTTAAGCAACTGAGCCACCCAAGCACCCAAGATGCCTCTTTAAAATTAACTATCGGGACGCCTGGGTGGCTCAGTTGGTTAAGCAGCTGCCTTCGGCTCAGGTCATGATCCCAGCGTCCTGGGATCGAGTCCCGCATTGGGCTCCTTGCTCGTCAGGGAGCCTGCTTCTCCCTCTGCCTCTGCCTGCCATTCTGTCTGCCTGTGCTCGCTCTCTCTCCCTCTCTCTCTCTGACAAATAAATAAATAAATAATCTAAAAAATAATAATAAAATAAAATTAACTATCATTTTGGTGTTCCTATTTAATGCAGAAATTACTGAGGATGTATTCTAAAACTTCCCAGTTGCTAGCTGTTTCTAAACACAGAGTATTAAAATCTCCTACTTGGATTTCCAACACATCCATTTTGCCTTTTGTTTGTTTTGTTTTGTTTTTGTTTTGTTTTGTTTTTCCATTTTGCCTTTGATTTCCGTCATTTTCTGCCTCCTCTGTGCGAAGTTATAACATATCACATTTGCATGAGTAATTTGTTCACTGTGACACCGAATCATACAAGGCTGTGATTTGCTATCGTCTACCATCATTTCCGTGCATCGGTGCCCAGCTGGATTGCACTGGCTCTTGCCAGTGTGCGTCTGCATACAGGAATCCAGATCAGGACCATCCTCTCTGCATCGAAGGCCACAGTCTCGGAGAACCCTCAGGTTCAGACCCTGGGGAGGCTCACTGTTCCCTCGGTGGGTGTCTGCTTCCTCAGGCCATCATCCCACCACTTGGCACTCGAGTGGAGCGACCACCGATACCCAGGGCATTACTTCAGGCCAAATTACACAGCAACTGAGTAACTCACAGGTCATGTGATTTCTTTGTCTACAGTTCCTCCCCTCCCAGGATGTCTGGGCTCAGAGGTCAAGGTTTCAACCCTCTCCTCACCACACCTGATCTTTTTAAAGAAACAGTCCCCATCCTGAGCTGTGTAGGGCCAGCAGGGTCACCTAATTAGCAACCCACAGAGGCTCCTATCACTTGGGGGAACTTCAAGGGCTTTGAAACTGTGCCAGGACCCGGGGACAGAGATCAGCTACATCTACCATGTGTGCCCCGGGGTGACTTTCCAGGTGGCACTGAGCCCTCTCCACTGGGCCAAAACTCAGCCTTCTCACCCTGCTTCTCCCTTCAATGTCAGGGGGAAGGCTGAGTCACAGCCAGGCACACTTGCCCCCTACCCGTGAGAGGTGCCTAGCACTCCCATTCATGCCCAGGATACATCAGAAGGTCCTCCCAAACCCACCTCCGCAGTCTGGCCAGGTCTCAGCCTACTCCTGTCCAAGCCTGGAACCTTCCAGGGACAGGAGGTCAAACCCAACATGCTGGAAGACAGAAACACAATCACTCTGAGGTTGGTTTGGGGTAGGTTTTCTCACAGCTGTGTCTCCATTGCCTGGAATGGCTCTCAGCATTGGAGGCCAGATACTTCATTTCGGTCAATACGTATGTTATACATACATATTTTGTCTGTATGATCTTGATGAGGTGATCCAGGGCAGCCCCTAGGTGGGGCTGGCTGCCACAAGGACCAGGCTTGTGTTTATATACATATTGCTACAGAATTAAGATCAACGTGTATGTGGGTAGATACATATAGACACAGACGGACACAGTAGAAATACTGTGGATAGATAAGTCAATACAGATATAGGCATAAATTGACACAGATTGCAATTGAGTATCTATTCATCAATATATCTTGTAATCCAATCAACACACGTATATACAAATATATAGTTGTTCATTGAACTGTTGATTGATAAACAGAGGCAAATAAAAAAGTTTTGGAATGTGTTTGGGCAAACATTAATTCAGGCAGCACCCAATCTAGCAGATTAAAAGTCATGCCAAGGTGCTGTACCAAATGAAAGACTTCTGTAGGTAGAAGGGAGTCACGCAGGGAAAAGCAGCTAGTTATTATAAGGTTACTTTCCTGCAGGGAGGGGATGGCAGGGATCTGCCAGGCCAATTTCCTCACCAGGGCTGAGCAGCTAATTCCTGACCAATTAGTGTAAGATTCCATTTCTGGAAGAGCTGAAATTGTCATGAACATGTCTGGGTTTGGGGAGCTGGGGCTTAACATAGGCACTGTTTTCGGGGCCTCTTATTTTTAGCAAAATAAAAATGAGCATCTGGAGGTCTGCCCATCTAGAATTCAGGCACAGGTGAAGTCCAGGGCACAAAAAACATGCATCTTGGCTCATGTATGGCATGAAAAAGTTAAGTATATAAGTAAGAGGGGAAGATAATGATTTAGGTATAAGAAGAAAGAAATTTTTCTCTGTGGAGGAGCACCTGGGGGGCCTCCATCAGTTAAGCCTTCAGCTCAGGTCATGATCCCGGGGTCCTGGGGTCGAGCCCTGCATTGGGCTCCCTGCTCCATGGGGAGCCTGCTTCTCCCTCTCTCCCACTCATGCTCTCTCACTTTCTCTCTTTCTCTCTCAAATAAATACAATCTTGTTTTTTTTTTTCCTCTGTGGAAAGAACCACAGGAAAAACAAAAAAGAAGAACCAGCAAGACTGTGGCTTTGGGACAGCTTTTACCAGACGCAGGTGTGTGCTTCCCAGCACCCCCCACAGCAAGGTGGACATGCAGAGGGATTTCCAAGACACACACCGAAATCCACAGGGGTAACGTGATGAATTCTGCTGTTCTGGACTGAACGTTTGCCTTCTACCCTCCAGATGCATACAAGGAAACCCTGAGCCCACGGTGATGGTGTTAGGAGGGGGCCCATAGGAGGTGATCAGGCTGACGTGAGATCATGGGGCACCCCGTAGGATTAATGTCCATATAGGAGGAGGAAGAGACCAGAGCTCTAGCTCTGTCTCCACCATGCATGGGTCAACAGGAAGGCAGCCGTCTGTGAGCCAAGAAATCAGAACTTGCCAGAACCCGGCCATGCTGACATCCAGCCTCCAGAACGGTGGGAAACAGATGTCATGGTTTGAGCCACCCATCTGTGATATTTTGCTGTGGGAGCCTGAGTAACTAAGACACCTACCCAGGAAATAGGAAAGTGGGAGGAGTCACAAAATGCTTTTAGATGAAAAGGGTCATATTTTTTTTCCCGAGATAAACAATATAATAGCAAACATGTCAGTTAGGGAACATGAAACAAAACATAGATGAGAACCAAGAACTAGAGGAAAGGAGGATTACAGGAGGAATACTGGAACATATCTACCTTTCTGTCCATGGTTATTAAAATGCAAAATTCAATTAATAAGGAAGGAGTGGCTAGCTGGTCCAGTCAGTAAGACACCAGACTCAAAAAAAAAAAAAAAAATTTTTTTTTTGAGAGGGTAGGAAGGGGCAGAAGGAGAGGGAGAGAACCTTAATCAGGCTCCATGCCCAGCACAGAAAACTTGACTATCCCAGATGCTGGCCCTCGGCAGGTGGAAATGCACTTCCCCAAACCCATCCCTGCTGGGAGGGTGTCACAGAAGACCAGTAGGCAGCTGGCCTTTCCGCCCTGCTGTCCAATACCTGAGCGTCGGAGGAGGCCAGAGGGCAGCTGGAATGCCCTCCTCTGCTCAGCGGGCGTGTCTGCCCCCCACCGGCACCGGGCTGTCTGCTCAGCAGGGGTCTGCTTCTCCCTCTTTCTCCCCTCTCATTCTCACACACTCTCTCAAAATATTGAAAAGAAAAAAAATGCAGCCTCAGAGGCCAGGTTGCGTGGTCTCACCTGGGTCCCCATGGCCAGAGCCAGGCTCCATGGGCACCTGGCCAGCTGGGGCTGGTGAACACACGATGGAGAGAAGCAGCAGTCTCTGATGCAAACCATGAGGGCTAAGACCAGAGCTTTGTTCACCCAGCGTCCCAACAAGCATCATCAGAGCCACAGAACTATGGAGGGACCCTCCCAGAGGCCTCAGAGATGGTCCCTGGGCACAGTGCTCGTGTTCCAGAAGGGTCTACTGGCAGGAGGCCATTTCTAACGGAAACTAGACTTAATAGAACCAGTAGAGATGAAACAAGACAGCGAGTGTTCATGCAATGTCGGAAGGACAAATTCTTTCCAAATGAGATTTCCCTTGTGAGAGTAGTCAGATCATTAGCAGAAGCTGGAGGGAGGCAGGGGCCAGAGGGGCTGGGGTTCAGGATCCTTCCTCAGCTTCTACGGCCTTTTGATACAGGAGTCCACCCCTGCCTCCCTCCAGGTGGCCTGGCTGGTCCCTCGCCATGCTCCTTTCTGCTTCAGACAGAGAAAGGGCTGCCATGGCCTTTCTTGGAGGCCACACCAGGGCAGGGAGGTGACCATGGGGCCCAGGCCGACGCACCTCTGAGCATCCAGGAGCCCCAGGAGAGGTGGCAGGACCCTCACCTCCTTCCCCAAACAAAACAAACAAGCAGATAACACCATCCGGTTCTGCTTTTTATTGGTGTGTCGGTGTGTATACAGCAAGTCCTAGCGGGAACACTAGGGGGTGAAGCCCAGGAGGGCGACCTCCCCACCCTCCCCACACACACACATCCTCTCTGCCAGGCCAGGTCCTCAGTGAACCTGGGCCAGGTTGTGTTTCTTGTACAACAGCGCCCGCCTCTTCTCTCGCTCGCGCACGAAGGCGCGCAAGCGCGCAGTTGGGAAGGTCACGGCCGCCGGCTGGAAGCCGGCAGGGCCCTCCTCCGTTAGCCACGGGCACTGCAAGCAGCTGGACGCGCAAGGCCGGCCCCTGGAGGGAGGGCAAAGGTGTCGGCTGCGCTCTCGGAGCTGGGGCCCGTTGGGGAAGGGAGGCCGCAAGTGGGACAGGCAGGCCGGGACAGGTGGAGGGGGTTGGACTGCCTTACCACGGGTGAACGCACAAAGCGCTCCGGAGAAAACCCACGGCGCCGCCGGACAGCCCCGCATAGCAGCGACTCAAACGGACTAGCCCCTTGCGAAGGCTTTTCTGCATGTCACGTGTCCCTTCACTGCTCACGGGGTACTCCGCGCTCAACCTACGCGCGCGGGGGTCAGGGGACTCAGGTCACCGTCGGGTGGGCGTGCGGGGGCACCCTCGATGGATGGGGCGGCACGGGGATCTGAGATCATCCTCACACGTATGGGAAGACACGAGACCTGAGGTCGCCCTCGGACGGAAGCCCCACGGGGGCTCCGGGGGCACCCTGGATGGATCCCCAGTCTCCCGCCGCTGCGCTTGGGGGACTCACATGATGAAGGCTGTCACGCCTATGGCCCAGATGTCTGTCTGCGGGACGGCACCCTGACCCTCCAGGAGCTCAGGAGCTGGGGGCGGACACAAGAGAGCGCACAGGGGAGAGGCTGGGTGTGTGCGGTGCAATGGGGAGGCAGCCAGGACCGGGGGCGGGGCTTCTTCCGGGCCCACCCTTCCCCCCCAGGTCAGGTTGGCGCCTGCTCCCTGCGCACCCATGGTCTCCACGTAGTCTTTGAATCTCTCGGAGGGCTGGACCCTCTCCTGGGCGAGGTTTTGGGCGTTGCCCAGGTCGACGACCTTGAGTAAGTTGTACTCGGTGACGATCATGTTCTCGGACCTGAGGTCCAAATGCAGAATGCGCTGGGCGTGCAGGTACTGGGCGGCGCTCAGCATCTGCCACAGGTAGTCCTTCACTTCCGATTCCGAGTAGCAGGCCCTGGGGGGCGCACGGGGAGGGGGCTCGGCTCCATCCACGGCAGAGGGAGCGCGGGGATACTGGGCCTTTTTGTGGGCTGGGGAGGGTCTGCTTAGCTCCCAGACCGGGGCTGACCGGTGGAGGCGGGGCTGGGAGGTGGGCGGGGAGGTGTGAGCTGGTCCGCACCGCGAGCCAACTCTTCCCCCGGGCGCAAGTACCGCCCCGCCCGGGCCCCGCCTTCAGGCCGGGCCTCACCTCTCCGCTAGGCAGGGCAGCAGCTCGGGTCCCGAGCACAGCTCCAAGATGAGAACCAGGTGCCGGGGGCTGAGGTAGGCGGCGTGTAGCTGGGCCAGGTGCGGGTGACGCAGGCTCTTGAGGGCTTCGTATTCGCGCAGCACGGCAGTCCTGTCCTCGGGGCGGTAGGGCACGATCTTCGCGGCCAGCGCGCGTCCGCTGGCCTTCTCCCGGCACTGCCGCACCACGCTGAAGCGGCCCCTGGGAGAGGAAGCCCCGGCCGGGCTCGTGAAGACTCCCTAACGCGCGCCCTTCTTCCCGGGGTCAGAAGAGCCAACCCAGCGAGCCTTGGGGAGGAGGGCGCAGATGCTCCGCTCCAAGCTTGTGTGGATGTGAGGAGTGGGGAGGGAGGCTGGGGTGGGGGCGGGGAGCCGGCAAAGCCAGTGGGCGACGGGCTGTGGCACCTTCGAATCTGCGTCTGGAAGGCGAAGGTCTGCGTGCTGGGGAGGGGCTGCGCTGGCGGCAGGACACGGCTCTCTTCCTCCGAGGCTGTGGGGGACGAGCCAGTGACCGGGAGGCACCCCTACAGGCCAGGTCCCCCCAGCATGGTCTCCCATACCCGTTCCCAGGCCTCCCAACCCCCACACTTTGATCTCACTTCCCTTGGGCCATTTGGGGGCAGGGGCCTACCAGTTAGGACAAGCCATCCCAGTCGGTGCTTGTGACCAATGAGGTCGCAGGGCACCCCCCTACCGCCGCCCCCCAGGCCTTGCAGAGCGGCTCACCCAGGTGGCTGGGCCCTCCCAGGAGGACCTCCTCTGAGGGGCTGCTGTAGGGTCCCATGCCTGCCTTGCTGACACAGGCCGTCCGGAAAGTGTACATGCCACCCCTGGAAAGCTTGGTGGCGAGGTGGCAGCAGTCAAAGACGTCAGAAGCCAGTGTGCTCCAGCTGCCGCCTGGGCCACACAGGGGTGGGTGAGGGACAGCCAGAGTCTGGGGGCGAGAGACCCTTCCCCAAGGGAGCACAGAGGGGCACCCCCTGCCAACCCCAGGGCTGCCTCGGGAGGGCTCCTACCTTCCAGGCTGCACTGCACAATGTATGTCACAGGCCCGTAGGACTCCACAGGCTTCCAGACCAGCAGCACCCCGTCGGCATACACCTCCCCGATGTCCGGGCGTGGAGAAGACGAGGGGCGCTCTGCGGGCCCATGGTCCACAGTCTGAAGGGGGCTCCCCATGACTCCCCACCACCGTGTGGAGCCCAGCCAGCCCTGCCTCACCCTCCTGCACCTGCTGCCAGGTCCCTGAGCCCACCATCCCCTGGCCCCATTCATGCAGGTCCCCTTCCAGCACCCACTGCTAAAGGGGCCCAGTGCCTCCTCTGGTGGAGGCCTCGGTTGGTGTCTGCCCCACCAGGCTCCCCTCCCACCAGGGTAGCTCAGCAGCCCCACAGAGTGGCCCTAACTGATGGCCCTCCGCCAGCTGCAGAATCCCATCAGAGGGGCCTGTCCCAGACACTCAGCTTCATCCAGCAGCCTTGAAGGACACTGGGTGGTAGGCCACTGTGGGAATCAAGCTAGTCCCACAGCCCCTGTTCTGCCTCCTCTGCTCCCCCTCCTGGGGGTCCCAGTCTGCAGGGAAGACCTAGGGCTTCTGCAACCCCAGCGGGGATGACCGGAGGGTAGGCATCCCATTCTGTGGGCCTCCTCAGTGAAGGAGACCTGCAGGAACCAACTCACCAAGTGACAGGTGGTCTCCAGGTTCTCCAGAAGCCCCCCATCGGGGTCAGTCCCTGCCCCATCCCCGCAGAGGGATCTGGTGCAGTCCACTCACCTGCCTTCCGGAGGACAGCCGTGGTGGCCACTGTCCCCAGCGTGTTGCTCACACTGCACGTGTACACCCCCAGGTCCTCGGCCTTCACCACCAGGATGGTCAGAAGCTGGAAGTTCTTGAGTGTGGAGGAGATGAGGATGTGGCTGGTGCTCTCCAGGGTTGCCCCATCTGCAGCAGGACAGAGCAGGCCTGGGGAGCGGCTCAAAGAGGCACCCTGCCTTGAGACCCCTGCCCTCTTGGGGCCCGTCTCTCTCCATATGATGAGAGCAGTGCCCCTAAGGAATACCCCTGCCTTCCTGCCCCCCAGCCGCAGAACACCTCCTTACCTTTGGTCCAGGTGGCCTGTACAGCTGGCTGGGCCGACACTTGGCAGGCCAGAGTCACAGACTGGCCCAGGACCACTGTTTCGTCTGCAAGCTCCCTTAAAAATGATGGCGCTAGGGCATGGGAAAGGAGGCAGGCAGGCTTTCAAAAGTGATCCCCAGCCCGAGAATACACCCTGGACCCCCGAGAGGGGGATCCTGGGGAAGCCCATGTCTGCTCAGCTCATCTTCAACTAGCACCTCTCCTCCAGGAAGTCCTCCAGGACTCCCCCAATGCTGGGCACTGCAACTGCTCGAGCCACAGTAATCTAGTTTCCAGCCCCTGTGGATGTCAGCTTGCCCCCTCTACCGGTCTGGGCCCAGGAAGGGGTTGCCTTCCCCCACAATCAGATCCCCTAGGCTGCAGTATGGCTCAGCTCCTGGGAAGGGCACCCACCTCGGTCCCTATTCTTCAGGCCCAACCGGAAGGAAGCCAGGCCTGCCTTCTTCCTGGGGGGGCTCTCTTTCTCCAGACCTGCAGGGAGGAAGAGGCCTCTGGAAGTCACCTGAGGAGCCCAGCTCCCTTGGGAGCACAGGAGGAAGACCTCAGAGCCATGCACTGTGGGATTCCCACGTGGCAGAAGATCCCAGAGGCTTTTGTGGCAAAGGAGCTCATCTGTGGCAGAGACCACCCCCTCTTGACCCATCAGGATCAGTTATCTTGCAAGGGCCCCAGGGGCAGCGACGGGTCAGGCAGGGCTGTCATGCTTGGATCCTCTCCATAGAGGGATCTCCAAGCCTCCTGAGGTCCCCGCACTGGGCTTCAGATGCCACTTGGGGAGAGGGTGAGGCCACGTGGGTGACCTCTGGAACAGCAGCCCCTGTGTGTTGCAAGGGGAGGCGGGACCCTGGAGCAGAGGGGCCCTTGTGTCACCCCAGCCCCTCTGAGCAAGGGAGGTGAGGTGCCCCTGCTAGGGCGGAGGGCAGTGGGTGAGGGTGTGGGAGTCACCTTCAGGCCTGCCCTTCAGCAGGCGGGAGATGTGGGCCACGGAGGCCCTCACCCTCCGGCGCAGACCCAGCTCCACGGGTTCCTCCAGCAGCGTGTGCCTCCCTGGGAAGTGGAAGAGGCCACCCGAGGGGTGTGACCACTTGCGCTTCCTACTGCCCACAGTCTCCCTGAGCAGGGTCTCCATGTCCTCTGGCTCCTCTGTGATCTGCAAGCTGGCCGGTGGGCCCAGTGCACCCGGCCAAGGCCACCCAGCCTCTGGGAACTCCGCCAGCTCCTCCCCGGCCTCAGACTCAGGGGACGGTGGGGGCTCTGGCTGCACAGGCTTGGGGACTTTCCTGAAGATCATGAACTCGAAGGGCAGATACTTGATGTCGTAGAGGTCAGACAGGTTGAGATAGGCAGGCTCCACCTCTGAGATGTCCAGGGACACCGTGTCGGCCCCTTCCGAGTCCCCAGACAGGTCTCGGATCTGTACCAGGGACACCTGGGAGCCTCCACCGAAGTCCTCCCATGTGCTCAGCTCCGGGGAGGCCCTTAGGGCTGTCCCACTGCCCTCAGGAGGGGGTGCCGCGCTGGCCTGGGGTGCCGGGCTCTGGGCCCCAGCATCGTCGTGCTCCTCAGAGGACTGAGAGGTGGCCCAGGCCATCCTGGCCCACAGGGGGCCCTGCCCCAGCATGCCCCCCGCGTCCCCGCCAAAGGCAAAGGTGCCATAGCCTGCCACTCCTGCATAGCCCCCACGGTGCGCCCCCACGGAGAACTTCCGTGTGGTGGCCTGCTCCTGAGGCCGCTGTGGGCTGGGCTCGACTTCTGATGCGTCCTCCAGCTCCACGGCCAGGCCCTCCGCATCCTGTAAGGGGCCAGGCTCCGTGCCCACTGGGGAGGCCAGTGCTGGGGCGCTAGGAAGACTCAGCCTCCCAGGGAGAGGAGTGTGCTCTGGTCCCTTCTTAGAGCCTGGCTGGGGGCTTTCTTGGGCTGGGGAGACGGGGGCTGTTAGCTCCCCAGAGAGGAAGGAGCTCAAGTGTGCCAAGTCACCCGTGCACTGCTTTGAAGGGAAGGAGCCAGAAGGTTGTGGTGTAACAGTCTTATGGGGGCCACAGCCTTCCAAGGGATGAAAGGAAGGGGCGGGCTGCCCCCCACAGCTGTCCTGACAGGACCCCTCTTGCCGAGTGGACCCCAGGTCGCCACCGACGGACTTTAACAGTCGTGGCCCCTGCTGGGATCCCTCCAGATGCTCCATCTCCCTGGCGCAGGTGACCCCTCCTGGCCAGCCCTCCCCTGAGCCCGCCTGGAGGCCCGAGAGGGCCGGGCCAGGGCACTGCCCTCCGCCACAGGCCTCCGTGGAGGAGCTTGCGGCGTGTGGCTGGTCAAGCTCCAGGGAGCGGCTGCGGCCGGGAGCCCCGCGGGCGCTGGAGCCCGGCAGCCGCAGGGCGGTCTCGAAGGAGGGCGCTTTGGCCATCAGGGCGGCCTGCTCTTCCCGGGCGGCCTCCTCCTCCAGCGCGCGGTGCTCCAGCAGCGGCTCGCGCAGGCCGGGCAGGGCGCAGGCGAAGTAGCCGCCCTGAAGCAAGTGTCGCCGCCGGGCCGGGTGTCGCCGGCCGCCGGAGGCGGGGCCTCCGCGCTCCGGGCCCTCGCCCGCCTGCTGGTAGAAGAGGCTGCGGACCACGCTGTGCCGGGGCACGCAGCCCGGGGCGCCCACGGGCGGCGTGCGCGGAGGCGCGGCCGCAGCGGGCCCGCAAGCCTCCGTCTCTTCCGGGAGGCTGGCGGACGGGCGCAGGAAGCCGCGCGGGTGCAGCAGCGGCGAGTGCGTCACCGGAGATGGCGGCAGCGACCTGGCCCGGGCGAAGGGGGCCAGCTCGTTGTCAGACGAAGAGGACGAGCTGCTGGACGAGGCGCTGGCGTCGCCGCGCAGGTGCCGGGCCACCCCGAGGGACGGGCTGTCGGGCGGGCCCTGGAGCAGCTCGGGAATGGAGCGCATCACCAGGATGGACTTGTAGCTCATCAGGGAGCGCTGGGGGAGGGTGCAAGGGATAGGGGGGCGTCAGCCGCGTGACCGCGCCTTCCCGTTCCTGGTGCGCCCAGAGGGGCACCCAGGGGCTGGGGCGCGCGCCAAGCTCCTCGTACCGCCCCTGCCTTTGCTGGGACGTCGCAGGTGCCTCCGCCTCGACCCGCCCCGACCGGATGGCCCAGAGAGCGCACACGCCAGCGAAGGGTGAACAAGGCTTCTCGTTTCCCAGGCCCGCCGGGACGCACGGCCATTCCTTGGAGCCAGGATTCTCTGGCGGGCCTCCAGGCCCCTCCTTGCCTCTAACCCCGCCTCGCGGTTCCCGTCCCCTTCCCCCCAACCCCACCCTCACCCCGCCCCCGCCCCGCCCCACCACTCCCGGAGGCTGGCCGCTCACCTGCCAGCGGCTGCGGGCCAGCAGGAACTTGAGCTGCTTGGTGTTGATGAAGTGGGCCTCCTCCGCGGGCACAGACCTCTGAGGGGGCCCAGGTGAGAAGGGCCGTGAGGGGAGACCCTGGTGCACCCAATGGCCCACGCAGGCCTCCGTTTCTCTCCCTGGGCAGGCCTGCTGGGGCTCAGCCTACTCACCTGGAACCAGGGGTGGGCGAGGCACTTGGCTGCACTGGGCCGAGCCCTAGGAGGACAGGAAGGCCAGGGGTCAGGCAGAGAGGGTCAGCTGCAGGCTCAGGCCTCGGGGAACCCCGAGTGGGGGAAGGGCTGTGCACTCACTCAGGAGCCCTCTGCAGGGCAGCCTTGATGAAGTTCCGGGCATCATCACTGAGGTGGGCAGCTGCCGGGCTGCTCCAGGACACCCGCCCCTCCAGAATGTTCAGGAGGGTGGCTCGGTCACTCTCACCAGCGAATGGGGATGAGCAGGTCAGGCTAAAAGCACAGACACGCCTTGCCTTCAGGTGTGACCTAGTCTTCTGGATCCATAGGGGGCAGGTGGCCAGGACAAGGGAGCCCCCAGCCTTGCCTGGGGACAGTCACAGTGCCACTGCCATTCAGCCCTGAGAATCCCCACAATGGTCTGAGATCCGCCCAGAGATCCAGGTTCAGCCTGGGACATGGATCAAGGGTCAGCCTAGCTTGGGATCCAGGTGCCATCTACACTGGCAGCATCCCCAGGGCAGCAGTAACTGTTATGAGGGGACTTCCACAAACTACCCAGACCCTTTAGGGACACAGTGCACTGCTTTGCCCACTGACTAGGCAGAGCTCCTCTGGGACAGGGTGTGTACGAGGAGAGCTCAGCAGGAACCACTTATCAGTTGGCTGACCACTGGTTCCCATAATAGCTGCCCTTTGGGTCCTGGGTCTTTTTCTGGGGAGGAGCCAGTAGTGCTCACGGCCTCCCATGGGCCTGATGCGGGGGCTGGGAGAGCGCTGGAGCTGGCTTTGGAGGAAGAGGTGGTGGACAGAGGCAGGGGGCTGCTCACCTGAGGTAGGAGATGACCCCCATGGCCCTGCAGGAACAAAACCACAAAGGATGTGCTCAGGGTTGTGGGGTGCAGGGGCAGGAGGAGAGGGCAGGGAGCGTGTGTGGGGGACCTGCTGGCCTGAGAGCTCACCAGATGTCGGAGGCTTCGCTCACAGGGGTCTGCTCAATGATCTCTGGGGACACAAATTCTGGGGAGCCGTACTTGCTGTACTGTGGCTCTCCTGGGGTGATTTTTTGGGCAAAGCCAAAGTCGCAGATTTTAATGTCTTCCCGAGCAGGGTGCACCATCAGGATGTTGGGGGGCTGTTAGGGAGAGTCAGGGAGGGGTGAGGCCATGGCCAGGGAGGTGACAGGGAGCACTCAGGGCTGTGATGGGACCCCACAGTGTGGAACTGTGGGCTGTCCTGGGGGGATTTCAGCTCCATTTGGGGACATGCTCCAATTTATCCCAGCTGCACCCTGCCAGAAAGAGCTCCCCATCCCCAGAGGCAACAGGTGCTAACGGAATCTAGAGGAGGTCGGCCTGACTACCTGCCCCCCCCTCCCTGCCACCCCCGCAGCCAGCAGGCTCCAGGCTCCCACCTGTCCTCCCAGGTCCCTGGGGACCCCAAGGGGGCCACATACCTTTATGTCCAGGTGGAGAACACTCTGGCTATGCAGGTATTGCAGCCCCTCAACCAGCTGCTGGACGTAGACCTTGACCTACAGCCAAGGCCAGGGCTCAGGTGGGAGCCATCCCCCATGTCCTCCTCTACTTCCTTGCCTGTCCCGCTCCCACCTGCAAAGCCTCCTCTTCCCTCCAGCTCTGAGCTTGGGATGGTCCCACGGGGCAGCTGTGTGCACAGCCTCCCAGATCCCCCTGGTCCCCAAGGCCAGAGGATTCCTCCAGCCCAGCCATGGATCAGCCTGGCCACAGCAGGAAGCACTGTGTCTCAAGCCCAGGATAGGACAGCCTCAGGCGAGGTAGGGTCTGGGAGGGCCCATCAGGGAGGGGGAGGATATGGGAGGGCTTGGGGAGAGCTCCTGAGGAGCTGCCACACCCCAGGAGCCCTGGGGCACCTCAGAAGCTCTCTGAGCTGGGGAGTGCTGGGGGCCTGTGCTGGCATGGGGAGCAGGAGGCAGCTGGTCACCTCAGCCTCTGTCACCACATTCTTCTTGAACAGACGGTCTAGTAGCTCCTCTGACGAGCATCTGGGGCTCAGATCAAGGAAAGCTCTGGCGTCTGGAACCCACCCAGCCCCACACACCTTTGGCAAGTCTTTTCTTGGGGTGGGGGTAGGGATGGGGGCCATGCTGGGGAGGCAGGGGCTCCAGTTGAGGAGGGCAGGAGGGACAGGGATCCCGAGAAGAGGGGCTGACATCCGTGGGCGGCAGCAGCAGAGTAGGAGGGGAGCGCATAGCGCATGTGGCCCTCCCTGGAGCCTGGATGGGCAGCCCAAGGACCCTTTAGGGCATTAGGGCTGAGGGCAACCACTCAAGTGGGACTTCCCTGCTAGAGAGGCCACGTGGAGCATGACAGGAGCCCACCGAAGGCATGTGCTGGACCCTGTGGACACAGCCCTGCCCACATTCCGGGCCCACGGAACCATATCTGCCAGGAAGGTGCCGGGTGCAGAGACACCAGAACAACAGGAGGGGGTGAGGGGTGGGGGGGGAGGGGTGGTGGCTCAAACCCCTGGCTGCCCAGGGCGCGTTCTCTCCGCATTCCCCGGCTGAGGGCGGGATACAGCTCCAGCACAAGGATCAGGGTCTTCCGGGTCTCAAACTGGTCCAGCAGCCCGGTGACCAGAGGGTGGCTCAGCGTGGCCAGGATGTCCCGTTCGCGATACGCCTGTGTGCGCGTCCTGCTCCGCAGGGGGATGAACTTGGCTGCGCAGAACATCTGGTTTCCCTTGTGTTGCACCCTCTTCACGAAGCCGAACACGCCCCTGGGAGGAGGGGAACCACGCTGGGCACCGGTGCCAGGCTCCCAGGATTCAGGGCTGGAGGAGTCCTCCAGGGAAGGTGGCTTCTCGGGGCGGTGCTTCTGGGAAGCCTGGGCTCCCGGGGCGGGGACTCGGGGTAGGGACTCCAGGAGGCGGGACTGTGGGCGGGGACTCGGGGGTAGGGACTCGGGGAGGCAGGGCTGAGGGGCCGAGACTCCGGGTAGGGACTCCGAGAGGCGGGGCTGAGAGTCGGGAACTAGAAGGGTAGGGACTCCGGGAGGCGGGTCTGGGGGGGATCTAAGACTCGGGGGTAGGGACTCCGGGAGGCGGGTTTGGGGGGTGCTAAGACTTGGGGGTAGGGTCTCCAGGAGGCGAAGCTGGGCGCACGGACTCAGGGTAGTGATTCCGGGAGGCGGGGTTGGGGCGGGGACTCGGGGTAGAGACTCCGGGAGGCGGGTCTTGGGGGCTAAGACTTGGGGGTAGGGATTCCAGGAGGCGAGGCTGGGGCACAGACTCAGGGTAGGAACTCTGGGAGGCGGGGCCGGGGCGGGGACTCGGGGTAGTGATTATGGGAGGCGGGGCTGGGGTGGGGACTCGGGGAGGTGGGACTGAGGGGCGGGGTGTCAGGGAGGCAGGGCTGAGGGGCGGGGTATCAGGGAGAGACTCCGGGAGTCGGGGCTGGGGCGGGGTCTGAGGGAGGGACTCTGGGAGGCGGGGATGGGGGCGGGGACTCGGGGTAGGGACTCCGAGAGGCGGGGATGGGGCGCGGCTTCCAGGGGGAGGCAGGGGCGCCTGGGGCTGGCTTTCTGGACCATACCTTCCAATTTCCTCCTTGACCTCGTAGAAAGAGTGCAGTTTCCTTCGATAACTTTGCTTCTCCGACTCCAGCTCGCCGTCTCCTGCAAAGAGCGGGAAGCCTTTGGTTTTGGTTTTGGTAAAGATGGCCATCTCCCCTTGTGCTGGAGCCTGTGAGAGGCCACCCACCCACCCTGTGCCCGCGAGCAGCAGACACTCCGGTTCTGGGAGGGACGCCCGACTCACCCCCGTGGACTACCAGCTCTGCTTTACATAGCACCTGGCCGCCAGCGTTGCGGGCCATGCATGTGTAGACACCGGCATCGTGCTGGGTCACGTCCCTCAGCACCAGGGAGTAGGTGGTCCCGTCCTGCTGCTGGCTCAGCCGGGCGCCGTCCAACAGCTTGGCATCGTCCTGGGGGCATGGAAGGGTGGGGCGGCCATCAGCCCACCCTGGGTCCCCTGCAAGTCAGCCTGTCCCGCCCTCATGAGTGTCTTGCCGTCAGATGGGAATGCCACACAGTCCCCAAGCCCAGCCCCCCACACAGCACCTGTCCCTACCCGGTACCAGGTCACCATGGGCTGCGGGTTGCCCTCAATGACCGCCTGGAACTGGGCTGTGCTGCCCCTCTGTGCCTGCACATCTTCGATGGTGACCTGCATGGACGGGGGCCCTGGAGTGCAGGAGGAAGCCTGTGAGGGGGGGGGCAAGCTGTGCTTCTCGCCCTGCCCATGATGGCCCCTCCAGCATGGAATCATCAAGCTGGCGCTTGCAGTCACAGACCCCTCATGGACCAGCGTTGATCCTGGGCCTGTCCTGACACCCCAGGTGGGCAGCCAGGCCCTGAGATAGTCCCCCCGGGAACAGAGCCCACCTGCCCCCTAAATGAGGAGAAACCCCTCCTGACTTTGCCCAGGCCCCGATGGCCAGGAAGTGCTTCCTTCTGTCTAACCTCTGTCCTGCTTAGACCTTCGCTGTCCACCCCTGCTGGGGAGAGTGGCACTCAACATCTGTTTCCCTACTGTCAGCACCCCAGGGGGAGAGACCTCACCCCTCCCATGGATGTACCTCCCAGCAAATGCAGGGAAAGGGGCAGTGAGGCCTCTGGCCACAGCAAGGCTGGGACAGGCCAGGTGGCTTCACAGGTTCCTCTGCACACGTGTTCCCCCAGTCCAGGGCATGGGGAGCACAGGTGTAACTTACTTGTAGCAGCCGCATCGCTGGCCTGGTACACGTATGTCCTGTGGGTGGTCTCCATGAACACTTGGCTGTGGATGTCCCATAGCGGCACCGCACCTGCCCCTGGCCAGGCTGTGCCTTCCATCCTGTGGTCATGGAGCTGAATGACAGTCTGCCCTTCTCCTACCCTTCTGGAGTGCAGGCGGCCAAGCCTCACCGTAAGATGGGGGCATCGTCCCGCCTCCCCCTCCCTGGACTGCAGCAGACATTTTGGGAGGGAATGTGCACAGAGGGGACCCAGCCCTGGGCGATGAGAGGGTTCCACCAATACCCCTCACTCTGAGGGCGACCTCTCCTCTCTGCTCTGCCCTGGGATGTCCCCCCAAAATCTGCCCTAACCCAGCATGCCAGGGAGGTTACCGGATGGGCACGACACGGCCCTGGTCCTCAGTGTGGGCTCCCAAGTCCCGCTCCTGGCCCTGCTTGGGGAGAGGCTGTGGCACCTTCTGGGGCTCAACTGGTAGGAAACAAAGGGTGTAGTGAGTGATTGGGATGCAGCTGGGACTGTCCCCCACAATGGGCCCCATGTCGTCCTCCAGGCCCAGAGGGTGGGAGCACAAGGCAGAGCAGGGACTTCAGGGATGCAGGGGCCTCTGGGTTAAGAACCACCAGGGAACACCCACTTCTGAAGCCTGGGGCTCCCTGCAGAGCCCAGACCCCAAGGCACCCTTCTTCCCTAGCTCCTAGCCTGGGCCACCAGCCCTAGGGCTCCCCTCACCAGCCACTCTGCAGGGCCCTGGACACCCAGGTGCAGCAGCTTCTGGAGGGAGAGAACTCAAGGCAATATCCCTGGGGGACTCATCAGTCTGGGGTGGTGGGGGGTCTGCCCCCCCTCCCTCCTGTCCTCCTCCTCCCCCCTCCTCTTCTCTCACTTCTCCCCTCCTCCTCCTCTGTCTCCCTTCCCCCCTCCTCCTCTCTCTCGTCCCCCTCCTCCTGCCTCCTCCCCCCTTCTCCTCTTTCTCTTCTCCCCTCCTCCTGCCTCCTCTTCCTGACCTACCCAGAAGCATAGGGGACCCAGCTGTCTGCCCAGGGCTGACCAGGACAGATATACTCAGGAAGAACCCCCCAGCACCCACTTCCCTGCCTAGTCTCACCAACGGGGAGACTGAGGCTAAGTGCATGGAGCCATTGGGATGTCAGGGTCCACAGGGCTCTACCCACTTGCCCACACAGGATGGATACCTGGGGTGGCTGAGGCTGGGGCCAGCACAGGCGGGACTCTGAGAGCAGGTGGCGCTTGCCAATCAGCCTGAGGCCACTGGGCCTCATCAGATGCAGCTGCAGCCTCTGTGCCTGGGGGTTGGGGGCCAGCCTCCTGGAATTTGGGTGGCCCCCCACGGCCAGGGCTGGGGCCAGCATGGTCCCCTGTGGAGGATCCTGGAGACTCAGGGCACACTGTGACTTCCTGGTCTGCTGGTTCCAGGGCAACTGGGGGAGGGACTGCAGCATCTGTGGCAGAGGCAGGTCAGCGTGTCGGGGGTGAGAGGTGGCCTGGAACCCGGGAAAAGGCTCCAGAAGCCTTGTCCCAGTCCTCAGAGACTCTCCTTCCCACCTGCCTGCACCACCCACCCACTCGAGGCAGTGGACTCAGGACCTGCAGGAGCATACAGGCTCCTCTGGGGACAGGTGGGCCTGGACACCTACCCTCTGTCCTGGCTTGCCCTCAGTCTCAGTTCACCCCTTCCCTTCCCCCTGGGATGAGCTACCCCCTACCCCATGGCCCACTCCAGATCCCAGAGTACTGGGCCACCCAAGCTGGGGAGGACCCAGCCCCATGCTCTAGGGTAGCCTGGGGACAGCCTGATGCAGTCAGGGACCAGGGACTCCTTCCTGCCCTCCCAGGCTAGCCCCCGCTCCCTGCCTTGGACTTGCAGCATGGCCCCACTCAGGCCACCGCACCCCAAGGGCTCCTACCCCAGGTCCTCATACAGCCCCCGAAGGAATGCTCAGACTGTCCCACGTGTGGGCTCCCTGTCCCCAGATCCTGAAACGTTTTCCTCTTCTACCCGGAGGCCAGTTCGCAGAGCCACACCACAGCCTCACACATGCCTGGGATGCCCACCACTCCATTCCCAGCAGGTCCCCTGCCTGGAGCTCTCCCCTGCCCCAGACCACCTCTTTTGCTGGTCTTCTGTACCCTCAGACCCTCTAGGACAGAGATATACCTGGGCAGGCTGCTGTCTGTCTGCCCTCCATGGCACTGGGGCACCCATCCTGCCCTTACCCCATCCAAGAACATGAGCATACCCCTGACACGGCACACCCTCCCTGTCAATCTCACCAATGGCCCCCATTGCGCAGGGGGCAGGAAGTCCTGCTCAGCCCCCAGCAGGCGGAAAGACCACTATGGGCCGTCCTGATCCCAGTATATGCACCTGTGACCGGCCACACAGCCCCCATGAACAAGCCAGGCCAGCGAACCATCACGCCTCCACCCAGGGACCCCAAGAATGGGCCAGAACCCACAGGCGGATGCTGGGTGCCAACCCAGGGCCCTCCCCAACAAAACGCCGGAGCCACCAGACAGAGAAGCAAGAGAGCAGAGCAGGGGAACTGCAGGGAACCCGTTTATTATCACTGGGGGTCACACACAGACCCTGGTCCACCCTGCAGAGAGGCCCAGGAGTTCCTGCAGGGCTGAGCCCTACACAGGCCTCCCAGAGCCAGAGAGAAATGTTCATAGTGAAGATGTAGCTGGGGAGCCCCCCGGTGAGTGGAAGACTGAGACCCCGGCCTGGAGCAGACACGGCAGCCTAGAGCACCTGGCAGCCTGGCCTTGTGAACAGGGGAGGACAGATGCAGAGTCCCTGACCCAGAGCTGCAGTCTGTGAGTCCCTCCAGCCTTCTGGACTTTCTGAGATGCGAGGTCTGTGCACGGTGTCTTTGCTGGACCAGGCCCCCTGAGGTAGCAAGTGCCTGGAGTGAGAGGGGTGGGCAGGCTCCAGCCCTGAGTTCTTGGAGACTTAGGGAGAGGCCCAGAGCACATGTGTCCATGGAGTGCTGGTTTCCACCATGCACCCCCAGGGCTCAGCGGCCAGGCACCTGCTGGTCACGGCCTCAGCCCTGGGAGGGGCCAGGGGTCTTGTCCCCATCCGGGCTGATGTGCAGGGTGACGGTCTCGCCCACCGTCCCAAAGCTGACCGTCTGGGTGCTAACCTCCGTTTTGAAGCTGCTCTGGCCATTGTCTGCAGACCTCTGGACCTGGATGCAGAAGGACGGCTTCCAGGATGCAGTGCTCCCAGCCTGGGCCTCCTGCATACAGAAGGAGACACCTGCGGGGCCGAGGACCTGAGGCCCCAAGGGAGACACCTCCCAGTGACTGAAAAAGCTGGGTGGGCTTTGAGGACCCAGGGGACGCCCCACGTTGAGCAGGACGGGTTGCCCCACGGTAGGCTCGCTGATCTCTCTCTGGAGCACAGAGACCTCACAGGGTGGATCGTCAGAAGGATTGGGCACAGGGCCATGGCAGCCGAAGGTCTCCCCCTCCTGGGGCACGTAATCCTCCAGGTCAGCCAGCGTCAGCACTCGGCCATTGTGAATGAGGACCTTGGGGTCACGGTCCCAAAGGCCATTGGCACCCAGGTTCTCCTCCATCAGGATGCCACCTCCACCCTCCACCTCCTCCATGGGGATTTCCTCTTCAGCCGCCTGGGGAAGGAACGGCTCAGGGGCCTCCTCTGGCCCCGTGTCCATGCAGAAGATGAGAGGCTCTCTAGTGCTGACCATGGCCCTGTCCTGGGCCTGGGGCTCCTGAGCCAGTAGGTTGTTGTTGGAGTTGTTTGCATTGGGGTCTCCTATGGGGGTCCCACCAGGCAGCGTGAAGAGAAGCCCTGCCGAGCTGTCAGGTGCCTCTCTGGCGGGGGATGCACCCCTGGAACCTGTCTTCTTCACCCTGACTTCGATGGTCTCCTCAACCTCTACCCACTTGGGCTGCGGCCTCGTGCCCTGGGGCAGGGCCGGCATGTGGGACTCAGGCTCCGTCACATACAGTGTGGGTACAGTAGGCCTCCAGCCTGGATCCACCTCAGGCCTGCGGGGCTGGCTGGCCCCCAGTGAGTACAGCAGCTCGGGGGCCAATGGGCCTGGCCTGGGCGGGCTGGCAGTGCGGCGGGATGGTGAGCGGGAGGGGGACTTGTTGGGGGACCGGCGCCGGCCACGGGGACTCTTCACCACGGTGGTGATGGTCTCCTCTCTGCAGGGAGAGGGCCAAGAGAAGATGTGCACAGAGACCTATAGCCTTGCCCGGCGCCCGCGCCATCAGCACATGCAGGGGCCATGTGAGTGACCAGATCAGTGTAGCGAGCAAGTCACACTGCGCAAACCCATTCCTCCATGTGTACTTGAGCCCACCCTCGGGAGCCCCTATCCAGAGAACCTATGAAACAAAGCACAAAGCCTCATCTGGCCAACCTCAGGCTCTAGTGTGCAGATCTCAAAACAAGAATTGAGGCTACAGGGGAGGACCATGCCACATCACAGGGCACCTCCAACCCACATCAGGTTTGGTTCACAGTGTTTCCACGTGTGTCTCCTCTGTTTATGGCCATCTTTGTTTGGAGATGCCAGTGCTCCTTGCAGAGCTGATGGACAGGGAAGCAGGCACACAACTGTGTGCCCTTCCTTGTCTATCCCATGAGTGCTTTGTGCTTCGTATGATGGGGAGCAGGAGCCTCAATGGTCCTCAGCGGGAGATAGGTTTGCAACTGATTCTAGGTCCAGGAGGGTTGTCAGAGCCCTGATCTACTGCATGTGCTCCTGATCTGTTCGTCCGGGGTTGTGAAGCCCAGAAAACACCTGGCTCTGGGTGTGGCTTGGCCATCACGGGCTGTGTGATGTCAGACAAGCACTTCCTCTTGCTGGGTCCCTCCCACCTAAATGGGAGTGGGCAGGAAGCAGGAGAGGAGGTAGAATGCAAGACCAGTTGCATGTGGGTGAACATCAGGCACTGGCCAGGGACTCTGAAGCAGCCTTGGGGGATGGGTTTGACCTCCTTTTGCAAGTGTGGACCACAAGGCTGAGAAGGCTGGACTCCTGCCCAGGGCCAAGATTCAGAAGTCCACCAGTCAGCCCCGGTACCCCTCTGCCACACAGGACCCCTGACCTTGCTGGGTGCTGTGGGTAAAATGAGTATCAGGCAGTATCAGGGAACAGGGATGTGCTGATTAACACACCGGCCCTGGGGAATTCACAACTCTCCTGGGACCTTGGACCTGAATTTTCTCTTGGGCTCAGGCGCACGTGTGCTGACAGCTCAATGCTGTTGCCACCTGCCTGCTATGACTAAGGCAAGCTCATGCTCTTTCTCCATCTCATTCAGCTTTTGTCCAACTCAGGGCTCCACCCAGGAGAAGATTCTCCCAGGGATGGGCCCAGAGATGTATGCTACCTCTTGAAGTGCACAGCAATTATAGGTCCTGCCTGCTCAGCCCTCAGCTGGTAAGAAGGAAATGCTACACCCCCACTTAATTGATGGAGAAACTGAGCCTTGGAGGTGTGGCCTCTTCCAAAGTCACAGGACTACCTTCCTGCCTCATGCCCAGGCTCGGGAGCACTAGGTTTGTCCCTGGGTTGGAGCTTGCCCAAACATCAGGGGAACCTGGGCCAGGCCCATCTGTTGGCCTCATTCCTCTTCAGTTCACCAAGGCAGGACAGTCAGTCACATGGGTAGTGGTGTCATGCCTCCTAAATGCCTTCCTGTGTTGGGCTCACTGCATCCATGAAGGCATGTAGACATTCTGTACTGAGGCTCCCAGGGCAGCAGGTGGGACTGCCAGGTGACAGGGGTCTCTCTCCAAGCCCTGATTCCTCCCCGTGTCAAGTCCCCACTCTGGTGTGTCCTTGCGGGAGACGCTTGGCACAATTCCTCCAGCTAAGTTCCTCCAGCAACACCGGGTGTGTGTTGCTACCTCCCTAAGCCTGGAATAGACTAGGCTTCAAGATACCTCTTGAGTCACCTAGTCCAGCTGCCCAGGTTCTAGTCCTCTCTGAAGTCCTACTGATGGGGCAGCCTGGCCCTGTCTTTGTTTCTCCATTTTGTTATCTGTAAGATGTAAATAATAGAAATTCTCCCTTCACAGGTGAAAGGGGGCGTTAGTCTATGTATAGCTCTGGCACAACCGCATACCTCCAGGGATGCTTACTACTGCCACATGTATTGTGGGCAGCAATGTGCTTTGGTGGAAGGAGGATGTTGAGGAAGGGTTAAGCCAGGATCTGACCAAATGTCTGGTGATATGATTCCCCAAAACTTGGCTAAATGCAGGCCCCTTTAGGAGTTCATAGGCCCACAAAGAACCAACTGGAGCTTCCCAGTCAACTGGTCTTAGACCAGTCTTTTTGCCTCCTGGGTTTTCCAAGCTTTTACACCATCCCCACCTGCACACACCTCCTACTGGAACATCCAGGTCAAAACCAACTCTGTCTTTTGTGGGCTTATTCAGCTCCAGACCTCTTTTATTTAAGTAGCAGCAACCCCAGACATGAGGGCACCCAACAAAATAGACAGGGTGGTGGGCGTGGCACCGGGTAAATGGTTTATCTCCTGGTTTTCTGTCATGAACCAACCTGAGCAAGCCTCTTCCCTGAACCTGAATTTTCCCATCTCCCTAATGCTAGGGTTGGGCTTAGAGATCTTTGCGGGACCTAGAGCTGTGCTGCCCACCAGGATTACGCTATTTTAATTAAATACAAGTTAATGAGAGTACAATCTAGAATTCAATTCTTCAGTTGCATTTGACACATTTTAAATACTTAGTAGCCACATGTGGCTGGTGGCTGTTCTTGTAGTGCACATCATAAATAGAATATTTCCAACAGGACAGAAAGCTCTATTAGACAAAAATGCCCTAGATCCTAGGATCTGAGGGGTAAAAATCCTCCCTCTAACCCACCATGGGAAGCAGTTCTTGGTACCAGCTCCAAATTAACTGATGTGATTCTGGGTCCAAGCCCTAGGTGAGCCACTGTGAAGTACACAGTAAGTTTACCCTGTGGAAGCATTGGAACCATAGAGGCCCTGGAAGAGAGAGCTTTGAACTGTGAAGGTAGCCAAGGCCCCACGGGAAGGTGCATCCCCTCAGGGGTATCTGCAAATTACTGGCAGCCTGCATGGTGAGCAAAGGCCATGTGGGCAGGCAGTTAGACAAGCAGGTGGCCAGGCCACACGGACAAGGTACAGGTGGGTTAGTGGGCATGCAGGGGCACTGCAGTCAGAAGGAAGGTTAGGAACACGCCTGCACTTACATGATGACGGTTTTCTTGGGGACTTTAGTCTCCTGCTCAGTGACTACAAAGAAAACAGTCGGAATAGCGAGGGTTACAGATTAGCCAGTGCTTGGATGCTGAACCATTTGAGTGGCATGGCAGTGCAATAATCTTCTTGGCTTCAGAGCACTGTATCCAAGCCCTGCCTGATCTGCCTGTGGTAGGTTGGAGCCTCAGTTCTGTCCTCTTTAACATGGAGATGACAGTGCCTGCTCTGAGTGGCTGGGGGATGAGTGTGTGTGACCTCAGAGTGTTCCACATGAGGAAATGAGGGTCTTGCAGGGACTGCAGGAAGAGCAGGGTCCCCATCTGGGCTGCCCAGGCAGAAGTCCCAGCTCCTTCTTCAGCACACGTGCCCAGGGAGCCCTGTGAACTTGCCAAACTGGAGGTTCCACTTCTCAGAAAGAAACTGAAGGCTGGGGTAGGGGAAGGAAAGGCCCATGGGAGCCAAACTAGGACTGCGATGGCTGGTGCCTAATTTATAAGAAATCCTAATGGCCAAAAGCATCTCTCCAGGGGAAAGGGACACTGGAGTCCTAAAGATGGCACATCTGAGCTCTGTACCACGAGGCCATGGAAATCCCATCAGGAGCAACCAGAGACACCTGGACAGAGTCCTGAGCTCTGAGTGAGCAGGGAAACCTAGATCTCTCCATAAAAGCTTCCCATAAACTTAACTGCCTTGATTGTCCTATCTTTCCATCTTCCTGGAAACAGCAGATGGAGGGCCTAAGTCCTAGAGACAGGATAGGATTCATCTGGGATCAGGCAGCACCTGTTCTCACCCATTCTGAGGCCTCTTCCTCTGCAGCTTCTAGGCAGGGTCCAGCCTGCCATGGAGATACCCCTCCCAGCCACACCCTGCTGGACAGCAGGCAGTCCAGCAGATACCAGTACCCTCAGATCTCAAAAGTAACTCTTACCATCCTGGGGACAAAGCAGAGTGGAATGCTCAGAAAAATCAAGTGGCATGGCCTGTAGCACACAGTGCTCTGGCTTCTGGTGTGTGGGATTTTAGGCTTTGCCGAAGTCTCATAGAGAAAGGGTTTCCCTTAAGTGACCAAGAGTATTTTAAACTTGTCTCCAATTGTGTTCATGTGAATTAAAGATACCAGCTCTGTCTGTAAGGCCCTTGGAAGCCTCATTTACTTGTGTATGTATGTGCACGTGTGTTTGTGCCAGCTGCCTCCTGGAGAGAGAAGCCCCCTGGGAGAGAGAATGAGATCCAGACAAAATGCCTTGTGTGTCTAGATTAAGTTGGACCCAGAGAGATCCACTTTGCCACCTGTAGGCCAGACCCTGTGTGCAGAGCAGTAGGAAAACCCAGAACTCCTTCCCTCACCCTCCTTCGATTGAAGTCCCATCCTGCTGCTCTGGGGAGTGGTGGTCAGGGAATGTCTTGGCTGCTACATTCCTGGTGCCTTTGTTCCTGATCTGACCTGCCACCTGATGGTTTCTAAGCCCTGGTGGATACTGGCAGCAATCAGAGGGGGTGCAGCTGTGCGAAGCGGGGCTCCTGGCCCAGTGCAGCTCCAAAAGCGAGGGGGCAGCACCCACCCCACAAGGCCAGCTGGGGCTATTCTGGCTGTGGAGCCACCAGGTTAAAGATGAAGCGGCAGGATAGGGTTAGGAAGCAGGAGGTAGCAGGCTCCAACTTCTGGGTCTGTGAGGACTGGCCGCCTTGGATGTGAGGTACCATGTTCCTGGTATTGGAGGGCTGCCCCTCTTCCAGACTTCACAGCCATGAGACGTTGACAGAAAGGGACCCATCATGACAATGAAGTGAATGTCTCTGTAGGACGCGCTTGTTGCCAGCCCGAGAAGGAGTGCTGAAATCCTTGCTCAGCACCTCCCCAACATAAGACACCATACTGCAGGAAGTGAAGGTGCCTGCAGACACCATAGGGCCCTCTGCAAGGCAGGAACATGGACCCTTGCCCACTCTGTGATGATGGCTGTGAGGTCGAGCTCCAGATGCCAGGTAGGCTGACTCCAGGAGGGTCCAGATAGGGTCCCCTGGACATTGTGCCCCAGGATGGACTAGATCCATTACCCCCAGGCATCACAGAAGCCAACACTCAGGACTTGGAAGGACATGTATTCCAGCCTGTCCTACTGTGAAAGCTACGGCTCCACCAGGTGTCAGTCCAGCCTCTGCCGACATAACTCTGGTGACAGGAGGCTCTCCAACTGACAAGGTAGCCCCTTCTAGGTGGGGCAACCCAGACTGGAAGAAGCTGTCCCTGGGCTGCAGCCTGCCCTGTGAGCACCATAGGACTGCTCTCTGACTGAGCAAGCCTGGGGCAGATGCCAGCTGCCCCACTTCCCATCCTGGCCATCGTTAGTCTGGGCACAGCTAGAACCCTGGACTCAGGTGTGAGTGGAGGCCTGAGCAGCTAGCTCTCCACCCCTCATCCAGGAACACATCTCCCCTCAGTGACATCCATCCCGGGACCCCAGACACCACCCCAGGCCAGGCTAGGGAGGCAGAGCCATGGCACTCTGCTTTTTCCCATGAACAACCCAACCCAGTGTGGAGGTACCAGGCCCCTGACATCACTCCCTCTCCTGGGAACCAAACTGGGACCCAGCAGCTGGTGCTCTGCTCTCAGCACGCTTCCCACAGAGCCATCCTCCTCAACATTCCTGCTGCCTATTACGACGCCTGGCTGGCCACTGCCCCACAGCCTGCTGGGCAAGGCCTAGCCTTTCTACATACTCATTACAGCCCAGGAATGGTAAGGCAGACGCAGGCCTCCCCCACCCCCAGGGCTGCCCTCCAGCCTTGCTGAAGCTCTGGCCTCAAGGCTCACCTCAAGCTGTCCCAGTAGAGGGCTGGAAACCAGCCCTTACCCCAGGGTCTCTGCATCCCCATCTCTCCCACCCAGACTCCTCCTCGGCCCTTACCACCCTTTCTCCAGGAAACACACCCTGATTGGAAAGGCTGGCAACCAACCTGGCACCACAGTAGCACTTACCTTCCACAGTGGCAAGTTGCTCCCTGCGAAGCTGCTCCCGGGCCCGCACAGCAGGGCTCTGCATGCACAGCTCTACCCCGCCCCTTGCAGAGCCCAGCCGGTTCACCAACTGCAGGACGGATGGCAGGAGCCTGCTTAGAGCCAGTGAAACCCTTGGGACCGTCGGGGCCATCTCTAACATAGGGGAGGCCCTCCCTGGCTGTGTCCCAGAGCCAGAGAGCCTGCCACAGAGAAAGGGCCCCCACACAGACCTAGCACTGCCCAGGGGTTTCCTCGGTGGTGGGGACACTATCTGTATAGCTCGGTGTGGTGGCCGTGTGGGCCCTGAGCACTGGAAACGGAACCAAGTCTTTACCTAGAGCTAACGTACTCAAACTGCATGTGTGGCTAGCAGTCACTGAATTAAACCATGTGAATCCAGAGCTAACTCCAGTCTGTGTGCCTCCCCAGGAGCTGCAGTGGGGGACAGCCCCCACCTGGTCCCACCAAGGCTACCAGCAGCAGCCACAGAGAGGAGGTTCACAGCCAGCAAGAGCCACAGCCTGCAAATACCTTATACAGAATACCACTGGCCTTGCAGGTGAACAGGTGGTTTTGGGAGAGAAGATGTCACTCAGAGCTCCCATCCAGGTCCCTGTCCTTGCCATGGACACTGGGTGATGGGCTGGGGGTCCCAACCCCATTAGGGGACATTGGGTGATGGTGGGCCTGCGATTCTCTCCCGCATCAGGGATACTGAGTGATCACAGATCTGGAGTCCTCTCCCTCATCGGGGACACTGTGTGATGGTAGGTCTGGGGTCTCTTCCTTCATTGGAGACACTGAGTGATGGTAGTTCTGGGGTTCCTTCCTCATCGGGGACACCAGGTGATGGTGGGTCTGGGGTCCCCTAACTCATCAGGGACACTGGGTGATGTAGGTTTGAAGACCCCCCTCATTGGGAAGACTGAGTGATGGTAGGTCTGGGGTCCCTCCTTTATCAGGGAGTCTGAGTGATGGTAGGTCTGGGATGCCTCCTTCATTGGGGACACTGGGTGATGATGGGTCTGGGATCCCTACACTCATCGGGGACACTGGGTGATGGTAGGTCTGGGGTCCCTCCTTTATCAGGGAGTCTGGGTGATGGTAGGTCTGGAGTCCCTTCCTCATCATGTACACCAGGTGATGGTGGGTCCGGAGTCCCCTCCCTCATTAGGGATACTGGGTAATTGTAGGTCTGGGGTCCATCCTTCATTGGGGACACCAGGTGATGATGGGTCTGGGGTCCCTCCCTCATCAGGGATACCAGATGATGGTAGGTCTTGGGTCCCTCCCTCACTGGGGACACTGATGGTGGGCCTGGGGTTCCCTCCATTGGGGACATGGGGTGATGGTGGGTCTGGGGTCCCTCCTTCACTGGGGACACTGGGTGATCACAGGTCTGGGGTCCCTCCCTCATCAGGGACACTGGGTGACAGTGGGCCAGAAGTACCCTCCCTCATTATGATGCAGGGACCCTGGGTGATGGTGAGCCCTGAGGTAGGTCCCCTGTGTCTGCCATCTCACCTCGCACTCGTAATGGCCCAGGTCATCCTTGCTGGCCGCCAGGATCTCCAGCACCAGCAGACCACTTCGGGGCTCACTCAGGGTTCGGTACTTGGTGCTGGGTGTCAGCAGGGCCCCGTCCTTGTACCACCTGCAGCCAACCCCAGGGAGTAAGAAGAGCCTCCCCACCTTCTTCCACTCAAGACCCTCCTCTCGCCCACCCTGCAGGACCAGGCTTCCATCCAGAGCCCACATGCTCCTGACACCACCCCCCAACCCTCAGAGGGGGCTGCCCTTCCTGGGGCAGGAGCCATGTTCAGAATCTGCCCAAGCCCACACAGTGACCACGCTGCCTACCTCCCCTCCTGTACCCCGGATGCAAGCCTCCCAGCCCACCTGATCTGAGGGTGTGGGGCGCCTTCGACAGTGCAGGTGACCTGCACGTCCTCTCCCTCCACAAAAGGAATGGCCTGGACCTTCTTCACGAACCGTGGGGGTACTGTGGTGTCACAGAGCAAGCCAAGGGAAAGAGATACAGAGAGACCCCATGACAGAGCAGGACCCTACCCCCACCCGCAGGCCTGCACCCCCCATGGGCCACCGAGGTGTAGTGGAGTCCAGATGCTGTCTCCTCCAGCCTCCCTCCTGGGGCGGGCTCACCTTGCACCAGGATTTTGCCCAGTGTGCTAGCATTGCCGGCAGTGCTGGCCGCAAAGCACATGTACTGGCCCGAATCCATGCCGGTCAGGTTGTCCAGGATAAGGGCACAGGAGCCGTCAGGGTCTTCGATGAGGATGTGGTGTGGATCCACCTCCACTGGCTTCCCATCTGCAAAGGAAGGCAGTGCCGTCACAGAAGGGACCCTGCCGGGGACAGGAGGCTGGCCTGCCTGGGGGTCACAGTCATGGGGCAGTGCTGGGGGGCCACCCCTGGACCTCAGACCCCTGGTGGGGAGCCCCGCTGGCCACACTGACCCAGAGCCCCATCCCCTTCCCCAGACCTCTGCCCACCATGTGGCCGTAGAAAGTAGGCTCACAGCTGGAGGCGGGGTGCAGGCAAAGGGACCAGACACCACAGAGGACACACAGAACCTCGGTCACCTGGCCACTGCAGACACTCAGATACTGCTCGTGTCTCTCACCACCAAACATCTCCAGCCAAAAAACAGTTCTCTCCTGGGTGGTGGGCAGGCAGACGAGTGTCTTCCCTGGGAAGAACCCTGTCCTCCACAGATACCTAGACTTTACAGGTGGACACCTTCCCACAGCCCTGTCTGTGCCAAATGCAGCTGCTCCATTACAATGGTCCCCAAGCCATGTCCCGACTCACAGAACCCTTGGCATGCACTTTCTTTCAAGGGACCCTGTTTCAGGAGAGCGTGAGCAGGCATGCTGGCAGCCTCATGGAAGCCCAGCATCTCCTGAAACTCGTGGTTCCTCTCCTGTGGGGCAACCCACCATCTGCAGGGGACACCTCACCCCGAACATGTGGACAGGGGTGTTCTGCTTTCTCTGAGACCAACCCTGCAACCCCAAGGTCTTGCGTTTTCTGTCTGCCTCTGGCTGGCTCGTGGGTTTGTAAGTAGGGAAACACTTCAGCAACGAGGAAGGGACACCCATCACGGACATGGTATTACAGGAAAAAAAGGAGGTAAATAAGCAGAAGGCCCCATGGGCCAGGTAACAGGACATGCGTGGGTCCCTGGGACTCAGTGACAGACTTGCTGACCACACCGCGGAGTCCGCTGGGCAGTAAACCCCACTTCCCGTTGCTGCCTGTGGATGGAGGAAGTGTGGCAGGTGGCTGCAGTCTGGGTACCAAGAAGTGGGCTTAAGGACAGTTTTGTGGATGGTGCCCTGGTGGACACGCTCTCTCCTCAGAACACACCCAAGGTTGGCTGGCTTCCTGACAAATCCCAGAGCCCATGCTGGGTGAAAACAGAGAGCTGTCCCCAACCCCGCTGGGCAGTGGACAGGATGGCCAGCACCTGGGTGAAAGGCCAGGCACCAAAAGCAAGGGAAGGATTCCTTCGGATGACTGGAAATCCCAGAGAGAGGCTCTGGGCCAGCAGACATCCATCCAATGGCTCACAACCTTGCGTGGGAACCCCAGAGAGAGGATCTGGGCCAGAAGACACCCCATCCAACAGGTCACCACCTTGCATGAGAACCCCAGGGAGAGGGTCTGGGCCAGAAGACACCCCATCCGACGGCTCACCACCTTGCATGGGAACCCCAGGGAGAGGGTCTGGGCCAGGAGACACCCCATCCAACAGGTCACCACCTTGCATGGGAATCCACAGCCAACCAAGGGGCACAGAGCCTTGGACAGTGATGTGATGTTGCTGCCAAGTCCACATCCCTGAAGGGGACATCGTATCCCAGAGATGTTCCTGCTGCCCGGAGTGGGGCTCTGTCGAGCCCTGAACACGGAACGTTACTGAGCTGCAAAGTGTCTTCCCTCTTCCCTTCCCACTCCTCCACCACCCTGACCTCTGCTACCGAAGGGATAAATGACCACAGGTGGGCCTCAGGCAGGGGAGCTTAGATTTTCCCAGCTCTGCAGGAGGCCGACACCTGCATCCACACATGGGATGCAAGCAAGGTTCCGGGGAGCAGAGAAGGGTGTGTCACCTTGGGGCCACATCCGGGGACCATGGCTGTGGCTTCCACCTCTGCAGTCTGAGGTCTGCTGTTTGGGGTTCTGTGGCTGGAACGTGGGAGGGGACATTCCAGGTGGGGACACACCAGATGCAGAGGTGGCATGGCCACCAGAGAGAGCAGGTGATAAACATCACTGCTCCTGTGGCTCCCACCGGTGTAGACAGGCTGGCTGTCATGGGATCCACTAAGCAGAGCCATGCCTCCACCAGGGGCACAGGGATGCCTGCTTTTTCAACCCTCGGTCGTGCAGGCACCATGACCTCTCCGCATCCTCTCCATGCCAGGCAGACAGTCCTCTCAGGAGGGTCAGGACGTGATCCTCTGCTGCCAACATTCAAACCATCCACCCAGATGACAACAGTCTGCTGGCCGGCAAGTAGACGTCCATTCCCCATGCTGGGTCCCTCAGTTACAATAACCAACCTCTGCCTCTTGGGCCTGACCCCCAAAGTGCAAGCACACCTCCAGACTTCATGGACTGGGACACAGGCCCCTTCTGAGTCTGGGTCATTTTACACTGCTGAGACCCAGGGTGCACACTGACCACAGCAGCATCTGGGACACAGACGGGAGCTGGGCAGATCAGGGCCACCAGCATGGCCCTGTGGGCTCTGTGCTTCCCGGCAAGGGTCACCCTGGGCCCACTAGCCTCGCTCAGACTGCTGCAGCTGGCCACTCGGTTTGCTGTCCCACAGACTGTGGACAGGTGGACTGAAGGTCCGTGGCAGCAAAGTGAGGTCGCCACTGGCTCCCTCCTGGGCCAGCAGGGCTCCTGCATGGCATGGCGCCCAAGACCATAGGGACACCCAAAGTCTAGGGTGGAGCCCCAGCACATGGAGCGTGCCCTCATCCTGGCAGATCTGAGGCTCTGGGGGCTCCCTGTGGGATCTCCCACCATGACGCTGCTTCAGGTCACAACAGCCTGTGGCTGTGGGAGCCGCTGCCTCATGACAGCATGTGTCAGCATCTGCTGACCCTCGCCTCTGCCTGCCCACCCCTCAGGAGAGCAGCTTGGTCACCAGACACCCAGCTGTCCCCAGAACAAATCCTCCCCTCCAGGGTGTTCACGGCATTAAAGGAGCAGAGGACCACCCAACTCTCACCCTGCTGACCACTTCAGGGTAAGGTGTGTCCTCCTTTCCCCTCGGACACAGACGTGGCCTGGCCAGCACACATTCCTGGGGGCAGCCTGGTCAGAAGCAGGGAGTCCCAGGGGCCCGTTCTGCTTCCAGGAAACTTCCTGAACTACCTTGTCCCTCTGAACTGGCCATCCCAGGCACAGGTCTGGCCATGGGGGGATCGCAGGATGGGAAGTTGCACTCCCAGGTTCTGTGCCGGGGAGGAGACCCCAGAATGTGGGGGCAGCAGAAGACGACCCCAGGGCAGAGAAGGGGGATCCCCGGCCTGTGGCTCTGACCCTGGGACCCCGAAAAAGCCCAGCAACACCCCAGGTGTCCTCAGCAGCCCTGCCCTTGACCAGGAAGGACAGACAAAGGCCCAGAGGGCCTGACCATCCTGGGATGGCTCCTTCAAGACCAGGACTTGATTTGGGTTTTCGGGCTGCAGTGGACACTAGGAGGTCTACCTGCCAGTCCAGCCCAGGCAGGTGACTCCCAGTAAGAGTGTCCTGGTTTACCTGGGGTCTTGGACCCCATCAGCTGTGAGGCAGGGCTGGGGCTTAGGACCACGTGGCAGGAGTTTGGCCACTGCAGGAGCTCTGAGAGTCGACAGCTGTGCCTGCGTGAGTGACCCCCCAGCAGACACCCTGGACACAAGGCTCGGACGCATGTACCCCGGAGGACTAGACTGCACTGCCTGCATCCATGCGGGAGAGAGATGTGGTCTGCATGACTCCACCAGAAGGTGGGAGGCCCCAGGAACCCCGCTGGACACCCCGCTGGACCCCTCCCCAGGAGCCTCTTCCCACCCCTGCAATAAGCCAGACCCTGAGTAGACACTCTGCTGAGTTCTGTGAGTCCTTCAGTGATTCATGGACCCCAAAGCCAGTCATGGGACCCCCAAAGCAGGTGTCAGAACTGGGGGTGGTCCCGGGGATCCCGGATGGTGGCTGGTGTCAGAACTGGGACCCCCAAACATTGTGACTCCCGTTATGCCCAGAGCCACACCAGATATCCCACCCCAGGGCCATCCTCGGAGTCTACCCTGCCCTCTCCTGGCCGCCTGCCTGCCCCCCTAGGGCTCTCGCATGTTGGCCAGAGAGCAGCTGCCCTTGCATCTGCCTCATTTCTCCGGATGGCCACAGAACCTCCCCACTTGCTGCCACACGTCTGTCCACCAGTTTCCCATCGGTCTCCCCCCTACGTGGACAGCACCCATGGGCAAGGCCTAGTTGCCTCTGTATCCCTGGTACCTGGAGCAGGGTGCTAGCCCTCCATGCAAACTTGTCAAATGAGACAGCTAAGGAGTGAGATCTGGGGTGAGCAGGGTCACCACTTCTGAATCACGGGGGCACAGCCTCTGCTCTGTCCTACCTCGTGTACCTGTGCTCCCAGCCAGGCTGGCTGAGCCCGCAGTGAGCCCCTGTAATAGGACACATGTCCCTCACACCTGCCCCCCCAACCCCTGACCAGGCCCACCCCTCTGGCCAACTTTTACTGGTGCAACGTCCATATCCCTCAGGCTGCAAGGTCCTACCTTTGTACCAGCTGACGATAGGCTTGGGGGTGCCCGTCACACGGCAGGCCAGCTTCACTGTCTCACCAAGCTCTGCTGTGCAGTCCGCCAGCTCCTCCTCAAAATCTGGGGGGTCTGGACGCACACACACACACACAGACACACACTGACTCTGAGCTCTTGGTGCATGGGACAGCAGCGGCCCCAGGTCCTTGGTCCATCCCTGGACTCATGAGAAGCCCCAGGGTCCAAAGCTGTGGTTGCTACGGACACCACCCCTTGTGACCACCCATCCGGGTGGCCCTTCCCGACTCTAACAGTCTGGGCACCTGTCCTGTGCTGGGGGGCCTGTGTGAACCTTGAGGCTGCCCTGCACTGAAGTCAGGTTCAGCCCAGCACCCCAGCTCAGGCTGCTGAGAGGCTGAGCAAACCGCGCTCCAGACAGAGCCTCTCCCTCCTGCCTCCCAGGACTGGGCAGGGTGCTGAGGCTCAGGGGCCAAGACTGGGGCCTCCAGGCCTTCCCAGCGTGGGGGACTCACGCCACACAGGCAGGGCCAGGCGCTGCTGGATGCCACAGATCTCCTTCACCCACGAGTTCTTGGTGATGACCGTGCGTGCTTGCAGCAGGTACTTGCGCACCGAGTCCTCCCGCTCGTGCCAGATCTCGAAGGCACGGTCGTCACCTTCCACCTGGTCGTTCAGGTCGATGCTGCTCAGCTGCGGGGTTGGAGGATGCAGGCTGAGTGTCTGGAGGAACGCAGGCCTCTGCACCTGTCCCCGCCCCACGCTGGGCCCCGCGCCTCCCCCAGTCCTCCCTGCCCCACCCCCCAGCCCACCTTCATCATGTTCCGGAAGACATAGCTGAAAGTGTCAGTGCGGGAATCCCTTCTGGGCTTGCAGACCACCAGGTGGTGGCGGAACAGGAAGACGTGGCGGTGATGGCCCTTCCAGGGCATCCGCGCGCCCGGTGCCCCCTCCCATACGATGAAATGGCCCTGCAGGAGCCCGACATCAGCCCCCAGCCCACACAGCCAGCCCAGAACCCACCCCCAAGGTCAGCCCAGAGCCTCCGCATTCAGCCCCAAGACAACTCCCCACAGTCAGCCCAGTACACGCCCCCAAGGGCAGCCCGGAGCCCCCGCATTCAGCCCAGAGACACCCCCTCTACAGTCAGCCCAGTACACGCCCCCACAGTCAGCCCAGAGCCCCTGGCACTCTGCCCCTGCTTGCGGCCCTGCCCAAACCCTCGCCCGCTCCCCCGCACCCTGCACCCCACATCTCAGCATCCCAGACCTGGCGGATGGGCTCGCCCAGTGCCTCCAGGGTGCCTGGGTAGTTCTCCATGAGCGACACGTGCAGCTGGTTCTCCGCACGCTGCGGCAGGGCGGACACCACCGCATAGGCCTGCTCCAGAAGTGCACAGTTCTGCCCGTTCCTCGCCTTGTTGCGGATCAGCTCCTGGGGGACACAGTGTCAGGCCTCCGCCCAGCGGCCCTGCAACCAGGCCTGGGAGGGGGCTGGGCAGCGAACCCCCTACCTTGAGCAGGGCCTGGTACTGCTGGACCCGCTCCACGGGCTGCTCCAGGAAGTGCTGCAGGGGCGGTGGGGGCGGCTGCGAAGGGTCTGCGGCAGACAGCACCTCCTCTGTGTACTTCTGTGGGTGCCGCGGGGCGCAGTGGGGGACAGGGCAGTGTCAGCAGAGCCAGAGATGTGGGGGGCTGGGGCAGCAGGGTGCACATGGGTGCCTGCCTCCTCCCCGGCTGGCCGCACCCCTGCCCCACTGCACATGTACGCACCGTCCCTTCTCCCTGGCCAGCTGCACCCCTGCACAACTGCACAGGCACACACACACACACACACTGCCCCTCCTCCCAGCCAGCTGCACCCCTGCCCCACTATGTCACCAACGGAAGGTGAGCATGGGGCTCCAGGGGCTATACTTTACTCAGTAAGCTGTGGGGCCAGGGCTGGGGGGCACCTTGTAGAACTCCTGCACAGCCGTGCCCACCACTGCTGACTCGGCCTGCACGCGGCCCACCAGGAACTCCAGGTACTTCTCAAAGGCTGCCTGGTTCTTGATGAAGCACATGGCCACATCGTCATCTGTGTCACAGCTCTGCAGCTCCTGCTGGAAGCTACAGCAGAGAGCACAATAGTTGGGGGAGAGTGAGGCCTCAGGTCTGGGAGGAAACAGGCTACCACCCCGGGCTAGGCTGTGTGGTTGCTTGGGACTGAGTGCACTGCGCTCTGTGGGCCATGGGTGTGGTGGTGGGGGCGTCTGTGTGCATGAGCATCTGTGTGAATGCATGCAGCAAAGGGTGTGTTCATGCAACCTTGCCTATGTGCTGCACGTGTCATGTACACATGTGCCTATTTGTGGCCACACGTGGAGGCATGTGCCTGTGGATGCAGGCGTGCATGTGTCCGAGTGTGCATGTCTGTCTGTGCGCATGTCTATGTGCATGCATATCTGTGTGCATGAACATCTCTGTGTGCAGACACATATGCTGTAGTGCCGTGTACACACATGCCCACACGTGCAGGTGTGTGCAGGTGTGTGCATGGGGATGCGGGCGTGTGTGTGAGCAAGTGTGCACGTGTGGCTGGCATGCATGTGTGCACATCTGAGGGCCCACCTGCCCACCCACCTGCTGTGGAAGTGGCTGATGTCCTGCACGTTGCGGAAGATGACTGCCTTCTGGCTGGCCACAGCCGTGGGCACATGCGGGCAGCGGTCCAGGTGCTGGATGTGGTGCTTCTGCAGGAAGTGCAGCTCGCCCACAAAGGCCTGCTCAGAGCTCAGCAGCTCCTGGATGATAGAGCTGGGCGGGGACAAGGGAAGAGAGAGGCAAGGGCTTGTCCCAGAGTCTGCGCAGCCCACCACCCACGGTCCGAGCGAGCCTGGCAAAGTGGTGGAGGGAGGCAGACCCACCTCTGTCCCACCACTGCCACCACAAAGCTGTTCATGCCCCACCTGCCAGCCCCTCACCTCAGCCTCATCTTGTATTCATCTTCAGACACGGCCTCCCCTGGGAACTCGGGAGCCTCACTGGGCCCCCACTCAGGCGACAGCTGCTATGAAAATGGGGGACAGTGGCAGATGGCCTCAGCTCTGGCCCTGCCCTATGGGAGTTAGGCTCTTGGCCTCACAGTGACAACACACCCAGGGCCCCTGCCCAGCCATCCAGTACCTTGAGCCGCTTGTCTAGGTAGGCAGGGGACACCCAGCCTTGCCGTGAGGGGCTGGACTTGGTGGGCTTGGTGCGTACAAGCCAGCGCAGGGGGTGGGCCGAGTCCAGCACCTCCACGTACTGGCCTTCCCGCAGGGAGATGGCATCTGGCTCGGCCCCCAGGGGCAGGTAGTCAGCCGTGACCACATAGATATCGAAGATCTGGGGGCATGATGCGGAGTCAGATCTGGGTGGGAGCCAGCCTAATATCCCGAGACCCCAGCAGCCCCCAAAGATCCTAGAGGAGCAGGGGACCCGGGCAGGAGCTAGACTGGCCCCCCAAGGCCTGAGCAGCCCCCAAAGACCCCAGGTGGGGGAAGCCGGGCAGGAGCTGGCCTGACCTCCTAAGGCCCCAGTAGCCCCCAAAGACCCCAGAGGGGCGGGGAACCTGGGTGGGAGCCAGCCAGGCCTCCTGAGGCTACAGGGTGCCCAATATATTAATTTGGGTGAGAAGCCAACCTGAGACTTCATACAGTTTCAGCACAGGCTCAGCAATCTCTGCTGATGGAAATCCCGTCGCGGGGTAGCAGAGGGGATGGCCACCGAGCTGTGTGGCCCCCTCATCCCACCAGTGCCCTACCCACCCCTGCCAGTCAGAGTACCTCGCCTCGGGAGTCCCCGTCCTCCGACTCTGAGGACGACTCCTGGACACTGGAGGAGGGGCGGGAACGGCCGTGCCGGGGGGATGCAGATGGTGTCTTGGATTCCTCATCACTGTCCCCTCCAGGCACCTGCAGCTTGGCTGGGGGACACAGGGCACATGATCTCCAGGAAGGGCCTGCACCCCTGTCCCCTCCCCAGCGGTGTCCAGGGCACATGAACAAGGCACAGCCCAGTTCCCGGGGCACGGCCAGCAGTGCCCTCACCCTGTGTGATCTTGGCCGACACGATCTCAGTGATCTGGGACGTGAGCTTCTGCAGGAACTCTTCTGTGCCCACCTCAGCCAGGGACAGGTGGCCACGGGCCTCCACCGCCGTGGGCTCTGCTAGGGGCCAGAACCCAGCTCAGCCAGTCATGTGCCTCGCAGACTTGCCCAGGCACCCCCTCCAGGCCCTGTCCCAGGCTCCGGCCTCTGCAGTGCCAAGGATGGCACAGACTTGAGACCATTACTGCCGGAAGCTTGGGAGGGTCGGGTTAAGGGCTCATGAGGGCTGCCTGGGTGAGTGGGGGTCAGCCAAGAAGTGACTCCAAAGGTGGGCAACCAGCATGCAGAGCACATGACCCTCCCTTCCCGCCCACGGTGCAGACTTCCGTTGAAGTCACAAATCCCCCAGGGTTGGGGAGGCCCTGTGTGGGTGGTGGGAAGGGGACAGAAGGACCCTGCTGGGGGGTGGGGGAGAATCCAGAACTGAAGAGGTCTCCATGGTGGCAGCCCAGCACCTGTCCGCCCCTTCCCTTGCCCCGCCCTCACCCAGCCCTCAGAGGCCACTACCTGTGTCCAGGCCCAGCACCCGCAGCTCTGAGCTCTGAGCCCAGGGCCAGCAGGGTCCCCAGATCCACAAGGCTCAGAATCAGGCCCCATGGAGGGCAAGCAGTCGTTTCTGGGCCTGTAGAGCTGTAGCTGCCCCCTCCATGCCTCACCCCCACACTAGGGGCGTGTCAGCCCCCACCCTGCTCCCAACCAGCCTGTACCTGTCCTCTGCCCAGCGATATCAGCGGCAAACCCCGTGGTCTCGGTCATCTGTGCAGACACCGCTTGGGCCCTAAAGGGAGCGGTGTCCTGAGAGATTGCCTTCACCGGAGCCCTCCTCTTACAAGGGGACACTGAGGCTCAGAGAGGGCTGCAGTCCAGACAGGATGCCCTATCCAGAGCCAGTGCTGCTGCTGGCCTGCTCCCCCGCACTCACCCTTGCAGGAAGGTGGAGATGAGGGCCTCCTTCACTCCAGCGTGCTCCTCTGCAGCGCCCGCCTCCTTGGGCACTGTCAGGAGAACAGAGTGAGCCCCCAAGGATGACGGCCCACAGCCCTGAGCCAGTGCTGGTTGGGACCCGTTCACCCCTCCAAAGATCGAGGGAGCCCCCAGATGGACATGCTCAGGGTGGCCAGGGGCCTTGGGAGGGCCTCAGCCCGCTGAGCAGAGCCTGCAGGACACGGCCTGGCAGCTGGCCCAGGGGCTGTGTTTGGGGTCTCCCCAGCTCCGGCAGGGGGTGGTGGTTGCTGGGTCAGTGACCCCCGTCGACTCACAGCCAGAGATGTGCAGGCTGGCGGAGCAGAGGGCCTGGCCCGCGGCATTGGTGGCGATGCAGGTGTAGGTGCCCTGGTGCTGTCTGCCCACGTCCAGCAGGACCAGACTGTGCTGCTGGGCTGAGCTGGCCACCGTGTAGCCCGGTGAGTCCCGGCCGATCCACAGCACGCCCCGCTCGGCCTCTTCCCGCAGCCAATGCACCGTGGGGGCGGGAGAGCCTGGGGGACAGGCAAGAGCCCATGGGGAAGGGGCTCCCGCAGCTGGGGGGCACCTCAAATCTGCCTGGGGGGCTTTGAGTAGAGGCAGGAGGTGCCTGTTCTGGTCTTCCCGGGTGGGGGTCCTGGGTGGGAGCAGGGAGGGGCCTGCTCTGAGCCTCCCTGGGTGGGGGTCCTCCATGGGGGCATGGTGAGGTCTGCTCTGAGCTCCCTGGGTGGGGGTCCTGGGTGGGGGCAGGGAGCTAGGAGAGCCTTACCTTCCACCTTCACTGAGAAGGTGATGCTGGAACCTTTCTTTACTTTCTTGGAGGTGAATCTTTCCAGGAACCGGGGTGGCACCAGCTGTTGGCCCACATCTGGAGATTCGGCAAACACTGGTGATGACCGCATGTCGAGCCCCATCCCTGCTGGGGAGCGTGGCCTCTAGAGGCCCCTGCTACAGCCCCAGCCCCAGGTCCCAGCCTCATCCCACCTGGAGCCTGGGTCTCTGCAGCCTGCCCCCAACCCTCCTCCATCTGCAAGGTGGTATCCCTCATGCCCTTGGGCCAACCCACCCACCCACCCTCTGCCCACCCACGGGCTCACCCGATGCAGGCTTCTCTTCGGGATCTTTGGGGCCTGAAAGAGGCAAGAAACAGAGATCAGGCCTATAGCCCGGGGGGCCTATGTCCCCAGGGGGCCTGTCTCTCCAGGGCCGGTGCACCCGCGGGGGTCGGGGTCCCCATTCCTAGCCACACCTTCCCTGAGACTCAGACCATGCAGGGAGCACACCCTGAGGCTCCAGAGATCCAGTGTGAGGCCTCCCACCCCACGGCCCCAGGAGTGTGGGGGTCGCTCTGCAGTGGACACGAGGTCGCACTGAAGGTCAGAGGGGAGTCTGGGCAGCGCTGGGTCCCTCAGACACTGCTGGCTCGGGTGTGACATGGAGGCACCTGGAGGTGCTCAGGGCTTTGGAGACAAGGACGTGCAGACCTCTCCTCCCATGGGAACTGCTGGCCTCTTCCTCCGCACTGTTCACGGTGTCCCCACACTTGCCTGGGTCTGCGTCATGGACCCCATGCCCCCCACCATGCCGGTGCCCATGGACCGAGGTGGTCCAGGTGTGGACACCCTGTCCCAGGGACCCACCTCGGACCAGCAGCCATGCAGACGAGTAGGCCGCGCCCACAGTGTTGCTGATGTAGGCCGAATACTGGCCAGCATCCTCACGGGTGACCGACACGACCTCCAGGGTGTGAAGCGTCTTCCTGTCCGCCATGTGGATGTGCTCAGAAGCCGTCAGGAGCTGCCCGTCTTTGAACCAGTACAGTCGGGGTGCTGGGTAGCCTGTGGCCACGGGGGAGTGGTCAACATTGGCCTCAACCCCGGGGGCACCTGTGATGGCCCAGCCTGCACCTGCCGGCGGTCTGTCTTCCTCACCTTTCACCTTGAGCTGGAACTTGGCCAGGCGTGTGCCGGGGGCCACCTGGAGGTCCTTCAGCTCCTCCACCACCTGGGGCAGCTGGCCCTCCTCTGAGGTTGATTCCATGCCCTCTTGCTCCCGGCTGGCAGGGAGAACAGAGAAGGTGGGGTGAGGTGGACCGGGGAGGGTTCCAGCATCTGGGGGGGTCAGGGGCAGTGAGGTGGGCCAGGGAGGGGACCAGCATCTGGGGTGGTATCAGGGGCAGTGAAGTGGACCAAGGAGGGGTCCAGAGCCTGGGGGTGTGTCAGGGGCAGTGAGGTGGACCAGGGAGGGGTCCAGCGTCTGGGGAGTGTCAGGGGCAGTGAGGTGGACCGGGGAGGGGTCCAGTATCTGGAGGGGGGGATGTCAGGGGCATGAGGTGGACTGGGGAGGGGTCCGGCATCTGGGGGGGATGTCAGGGGAAGTGAGGTAGACCAGGGAAGAGTCCAGCATCTGGGGTGTCAGGGGCAGTGGGCGACTTCAGAGTGCCCCTTGTATGCTGGACAGACACTGCTGGGGCCCGGTGGAAAGCTCTAGTATTCATGCTCTTTCGGTCCCAGACGGCACTGCCACCCACTGGGTCTGCCCGCCTGTGCACGGCCCTCTACCTGGACAGGTATCCCTGAGCGCTGAAGTAGGAGGAGGTCTCCGTGGCATCAGCTGCAGTTTCATAGTCTGTGCTGGTCACTAGGAAAGGAAGAGTGGCTGCCGTGAGGCTGGTGCCTGACTTGCATGGGTGCCCCCCCTACACCCTGGGGGCCAGCTACCCAGATCCCTCCCCCAGATCCATCTGTGGAAATCCCAACCCCAACATGTGGCTGTCAGGAGTGGAGCCTTTGGGAGGCAATCAGGGTTAAAGGGGCTCCTGCGAGGAAGCCCCCAGGACCAGAAGGGTGCCCTGAGGATGGGTGACCCCAGGTGAGGACCCTGTGGGAAGACCACATCTGCTGCCAGAAGATGGTCTCCCTGGCACCCTGAGCCCAGACGCAGGCCTCCAGCGCGGCCTCCAGAGCCCTGAGTAGATGATGTTCCAGCCACCTGCTCCGTGGTCCTGTTAAAGCTCCCTGGACCCAGATACCCTCCCCCATCCTGCCCCTGCACACAGTACAACGTTTGTGACAGTGGAGTTTCTAGCAAGAAGCATGGCCCAGGTTCCCAGCACAGAGCCCCTAAAACCTTTGGAGTTCCCAGTGCTGAGAGGCACGAAGGTGCCTTTTGTTACATAAGGAAGTGACTTTGGATAGCCCCTCAGGGTGGAGGCTGGTGGCCAGGGGACCCAACCCTGGACCCAAGGGTAGGAAGTGTCAGTTCCACCCCCTTACCTAGGGGGCAGGGAGAGAGATGGAGGTAGGATCCATCACCCCCAACCAACGGCCCAGGACTGAATCCATCAGGCCCACGGAACAAAGCCCCCACAAACCCCACAAGGTAGGGCCTGGGGAGCTTCTGGAGACCACATCAGATGTAGGGAGAGGGACACACTCGAGGGACACACAAGCCCCACGCTCCTGCCCCAAGCATGTCCTCCATTGGCTACTTCTGAGTCATGTCTTGTTACAATAAAGGGGTTAAAAGAAGAAGGAGAGTGTTTCCCTGAGCTCTGTGAGCCACTCAGCATGTGCGTAGAACCCATCGAGTGACCGTGGGGACCTCGGGTCTGTCACGGGGGTCGGAGAGTGTGTGGGCCCCAAACTTGCAATTGGGGTCTGCAGTGTGGTGGTGTGTGGGCCTGAAGTGTGACTGTGTGGGGGATGAGGCGGTCTCCCTCTGCATGGGTGTATTGCTGATTGCGGGGAGCGGGGGCGGATGATAACTCCGTTGGTGGGGCTTGATGGGGATTCCGCGTGGGTGTGATGCTGACTCTGAAGGGGGCGATGATGCTGACTCTGCAGGAGAGCTTGACGGGGACTCTGACTGGGTCTGATGCTGACTCCGGGGGGGCGGGGGTCGTTCATGACGGGGACTCTGCGGGGGGGGTGGTGATGCTGACTCCGTGGGGGCATGAACCTGACTCCCTGGGGGTGTGACACTGACTCCACGGGGTGTGGGGTATGATGCTGGCTCCGTGTGGGTCTGATGCTGACTCCCCATGGATGGGGTTCAGAGCTGAGTTCATTGAAGGACCCCTGCTGGCCTCAGAGAATTTCTTGTTGATTCCTTGCAGATTGGAAACAGTGATGAGCCCTGTGATTGCCCTAGCTTCCCGCCTTGAGTTTCCAGGTCCAGGAGGGGAAACTGAGGCAGAGTCAGGCATGCTGTCCTGGATGGTGAATGCTGCTGGGGTCCACAGGACAGAAGCCAGAGAAGAGAGCGGGCAGAGCACCGATTAGCACGTGCACGTAGGGGGACCAGTCATCTGAAGGGGCCATCAAAACAGTATGCAGGGGGCACCTGGGTGGCTCAGTGGTTAAGCCTCTGCCTTCAGCTCAGGTCATGATCTCAGGGTCCTGGGATCGAGTCCCGCATCGGGCTCTCTGCTCTGCAGGGAGCCTGCTTCCTCCTCTCTCTCTCTCTGCTTGCCTGTCTGCCCACTGGTGATCTCTCTCTGTCAGATAAATAAAATCTTAAAAAAAAAAACAAAACAGTATGCGGATTCTGCGTTTCCAGTTGGACTGGGAACTTCCCCCATCTGTGGCATCAGGTTACAGGAAGGCCCTCCCCTCAGCAGAGGGAGGGAGTCAGCCCTAGATGGAGCCCCGCCTGCTCCCCATCCAAGAGGAAAACCTCAAGAAGATCAGAAATACAAAGTATCCAGCCCTACCCCCGCGTGGCCCATCAGAGACACAGGGAGGCAGGAAAACATCCCCCAGTGGGTCACAACCAAGCCAGAAAGACGCACGTGGAACTGGCAGAGGAGGACATCAAAGCAGGGAAGAGAACTGCATGAACAGAGACCCCCAGCATGCGAAAGAAGACTTCAGGAGCCCTCATAGGACAAACGATCCACTGATGGGACTGACGGCAGGTTAGCCATTCCTGGAGGACAGCGGAGTTGAGAGAACAGTGGTACAAACAACGTGAAATGGAATGCAGACTACAAAGGTGGCCGGTGAGAAGGGCTGGCCCATGGTCACGCCACTGCACACCACCTCACGTGCCTGCAACTGGAGTCCCCGATGAGGGGGGTAGGGAAGACGCTTGAGGAAATGACGGCCAAAACCACATGCACACCTGACAACAACCAGAAACCCCAAATCCCGAGAAGCTCCGTGAACGGCAAGCACAGGGAAACACACAGAAGAGTGCACCCAAGAACGGCACCGTCAGATTACTCAAAACCAACAAAAAGAAGGAAATGCTAAGAAAATACCCAAAGATCATCTTTGAGAAAACTGACACACTGATCCTCAAAGTCTTATAAAGACACATGGGACCCAGATGCTCCGACCAGTCGGAACAGGGGTGAAGCTGAAGGACTCACGTGTCTAGATTTCCAAAGGGACTACGAAGCTGCAGTAGTCAACACAGCATGGTATTGCCAGGACGACAGATGCACGGATACACAGGACGGAGTTAGGACCCCAGTCATAAACCCATACATGTCAAGGGAGTCAGCTTTTGACAGGAGTTACACAACAATTTCATGGAGGAAAATAGTCCCTTCTGTGAACGATGCTGGAACAATGGCATTTCCCTGAGACAAGAATGAATTGGGCCCTTACTTTACACCATATACCCAAACTAAACCTACATATAAGAGTCAAAACTATCAAACTCTTAGGGAAAAAAGGGTTGTAGATCTTTATACCGTTGGATTAAGCGACAGTCTTATAGACGTGACAATAAAAGTACAAGCAGGTGAAGGAGAAGTACTGGGCTTCATCACGATTAGTAAGTCCTTGTGCATCCAAAAACATCATCAAAAAAGTGGAAGGAAAATCCTCAGAATGGAAAAAAAATATTCGAAAGCCACATATCTGATAAGGGCATAATGCCCAGGTTATATGAAGAACTCTGACTACTCAAAATCAAAGCCCAACTTGAAAATGGGCATGAGATCTGAGGAGACATGTCTCCAAAGAACAGACAAAAATACCCAATAAGCACATGAGAAGACAGGCAGCACCGTCCGTGAGGAGGGACATGCACAGTGCTCGGGGCAGCCAGGGCTGGAGAGATGAACGGCAACAGGTGCTGCTGGGTGGGGCGGGGGAAGGGGGAGGAACCCCCACTACTGGGGGCATGCTCAGTGCAGCTTGCCAGTTCCTACAAAGGTAGCCCCAGCGTGATCATATGGCTAAGCGATTCCATTCCTACCTGTGTGCCCGCAAGCAGGACACAGGTCCCCAAATACTAAGGCTTGTACACAGATAGGCACGGCAGCATTACCGAGAAGAGCCACGCTGATCAGCATGTTGCATCGGAAATGTGTGGATAAGCAGCCCACGTGCACAGAGTGATTTTCCACCCGAGAAACGGGTGAAGCTTACAGTGTGGATGCCCTCCCGAACACACTCGGTGGTAGAAACCGGACACAAGAGACCACATAGCATAGGATTCCATTCGCGTGAAATGTCTGGAATGGGCAAAGCCACAGGGATGGCAGGCAGTTCAGGGGTCTCTGGGGCCAGGGAAGGTGGGATGGGGCAACAGCTAACTGACACAGGGTTTCTCCCTGGGATCCCGGGAACGTTCTGGCACTAGATGGCAGCAAAGCTTGCACACAAGACGAACATACTAACATCCCCTGAACTGTACGTTCCTAGCACATTTTATGGCAAGCAAGTATCTGAAATGTTTAAATACCAAGAGAAAAGGCAAGTTTTGCACAGAGAAAGATACGAATGACCTCCTGTTTCTCAGTGGAAACCGTCCAAGAGAGTAGACGGTGAGCAGCACCTTTAAGATATGAGGAGAAGAAAAAAAATCGTCCTAGCAAAAATAGCTTTCCAAATCACAGAAGAAATACAGACATTGTTTCACATATACAAAAGCTGGAAGAATTCTAGCGTTCCCAGATTACGTTAAAAAGGTTGGAAGACATCCTTCAGGCATAAGGACAGCAATGCTGGAATCCTAGATCGCCACTGCAGGATGAAATGCTCCTACTTTGGTAAACATACACAATTTCGTCTCGTTCCCGGGGGCTGGCTTCTGTGGGACTCTGCTGATGATGGTGGCCACGTCCATGGCCCTGTGTCCTGCTCGTGTCCACTTTTTTTTTTTTTACACTGTTCACCATTGAGTGTTGTTGTTGTTTTCAGATCAAGTTCTTTCCTAGATATGTGACTGGCAGATGCCTTCCCCCAGCCCGCAGTCCCTCAATGTGGGGTCTTTCTCAGAGCAGAAGTTTGTAACTTTGACCGATTTTCCCTTTGGTGGGTGTTGCTTCAGTTGTCAAATGTAAGTAGTCTTTTCCTGGCCACAGCTCCTAAAGATCTCCTCCGATCTCTTTCCTGAAAGTCCCATAGTTTTGTATTTTCTATTTACATCTGTAATCCCTGTGAAGCTCATCTTTCTATGAGGCCGGATTTTTTGGCGGATAAACACCCGAATCCCTCCAGCGCTACTTGAGATTCTATCCCTGAATCTGACATCCTACCCTTCCTCCACTGAAATGCTCTTGCGCTTTTCTCAAAAACCAGGTGGACACACTCATCCTGAGCCTACCAGGAGTCACCGTGTTAGAATAAAACACACCTCCTGTCCCCTTGTCCCTCGGGGGGACTTGAGGGACTCAGAAACTGTGTGCTTGGCACCAAGGATGACCAAATTCATATTGCTTATTGTACCATAGCAAACCGCCATGCATGCTGGGGGCCCCTGTGACCTGTCCCAGACACCCCCCAAGGAGGGAAGGCCCCCCCACCCCCAGCCTGGCCCCAAGACATGGAGCTTCCCAGTCCTCTCTGACCTGAAACCAATGTTCTCCGGGTCCTCCTACAGCCCAGCACCACCCCCTCCCCTAGCTCCCACGGTGGCCCTGATCAACCCCGCCTCCCGTACTCACGGTCCACGCGGAGCTCGGCCTTGGTGGACGACACACCCACGCTGTTCTCAGCCATGCAGCGGTATACGCCCATGTCTGCGGGCACTACAGCTGTGATGATGAGCTGGTGACCGCCCTGCTGGTCTTCGCTGATCATGTAGTGGTCGTCCTCCTCCAGCATCCGGCCGTCCTTGAACCAGCATACAGTGGGCACGGGCTGGCCAGTCACCACACAGTCGAAGCTCACGGGGTACCCGTCCAGCACCTCCTGGTTCTGCAGTTCAGTCAGGAATACCGGGGCTGCAAGGGGCAGGTGGGGCGTGCAGTGAGTGGGCCCCCGCTTCTCCTCCAGCCACCCCAGCAGCCGGTGGCCCAGCGTGCATCACTTGCAGGCCCTGCCAGCTTCACCCCATTCTCTGGGAGGGTCCTTGACCTCCCGGCCTGGGTCTCAAACCATCGAGAGGCAGGGGATAAGAGACAGGAAATGGGAGTCAGGGGAGGGGAGGGGAGACAAATGCTGCGTGGGCTGAGGGTCCAGGGCTGCAAGCATGAGACGGTTTCCAGACCTGATGCCAGGGGCTATGAGTCACACCTCACTGTTGTTCCTAGGGACATGCAAGCCAATAGTGGAACAGCTTTAAAATTAACTTGGTTGTTCGAGCAGGCGAAGGGGGCCATGGAACCCCACCTTTTATAGCCATTAATCCCAAACCCTCACGGAGCAAGAAACGCAAACCCTGGGAAGTCGGGATCCCTAGACCCGCTTCACAAAAGGGGACACTGAGGCCCGCCGGAGGAGCTAGCTGGGATGGACAGTGAACTCTGCTACCCCCGAATTCGGGCTCTTCCAGCCCTGTGGGCTGCATCTGCAGTGGCCAGAGGCAGGAGCCCGGCCAACTCCCCAAGTCTGCAGCCGCTGGGATCCTTCTTCTCCCCCGCCCCACCCGGGCAGCAGGCAGCGGGCAGACTCACCGGCCTCCTCCGCAGTCAGTGGACAGGGCGCCATCGCCTGCAGCGCAGCAGGGGGCGGAACCAGCTTGCTGATGCGCATCTCCACACCCCTGGGCCCCTGCTCTGACAGGTCGATGTCCACCAAGATGCCCATGGTGCCGAACATCTCCTGGAAGCAGGTGGCCGCACGGTGGGCCTCGTCCAATGACTCGAAGTGGATGTGGACGAAGTGCTGGTCTTCGCGGTACATCTGCCGGTCTGCAGGCTCCTCGGGCTCTGCAGATCCCTCATCCGCACTGAGGAAGATCTCTTCGTCTGAGACCTCAGCCGGGCTCTTGGTGCGGAAGAGCCGGTGTAGCCGCCGGGCTGCCCGGCGGAAGGCGTCGTCCAGCTCACCCCCCGAGGAGCTCTCTGCCTCGCTCTCAGTCCCACTGACCACCACACAAGCGCTATGGGCCACGCAGCCGAACTTGCTGCTCACCTGACAGGTGTAGCGGCCGGCGTCCGCCCGGCCCAGGCCCGTGACCAGCAGGGAGCAGGTGCCGTCGCTAAGCTGGTCGATGTGGTGGTGCCGACCGTCCGCCAGCTCCATGCCATCCTTCAGCCAGCGGGCACGTACGTCCGACTTGCTGGACACCACACACTCCAGACGCAGGACATCCCCCACCTGTGCCTCGGTGTCCCCGAACGTGCGGGAGAACACAGGTCCCTCCTGCTGCTTCATCTCCTTGCGGACCTTGTAGCCCTTGAAGGCAGCCTGGATCTTCACGGCTGCCTTGTCCATGGATGGGTCACTCAGGTCCTCGGCACTCAGGTCTCCTGGTGGTGGGCGAGTGGCCGCTGGCTGGTCCTGATGCTTCTGTGGCTTCCCAGGTAGGACTGTGGGGACCCCAGCCTGTGCACACAGGGAAGGTGGGGAAACTGAAGCCCGTGACAGGGAAAGGATGGTGCAGGGACAGCTGGGGCAGGGCTGGAAGCAAAGCCCAGGGCTCCCGTCCCTGCTCCATGTATCTGTACATCACACCACTCTGCTTCCTGCTGCTGCTTAACCTACGGGTGCCTAGTGACTCCTATGGCCTCCGAGATGGAGGCCCACCCCCTGAAACCACTTTAAGTGGTCACCCGGACAGAGACTGACAGGTTGTGAGACAGAAAGACTAGTTTCAGCTCTTAACAGCCAGCTGGATGGTGGATGGGTGGACAGGTGGAAGGGTGTGTAGATGCCTAAGTGGGGGATGGATGCGTGAGTGGTTCTGATGGATGGGTGGGGGATGGGTGAGTGGGGGATGGGTGGGTTGATGGTGGATAAGTGGTGAAGATCTGAGCCATCCAGGCCTTTCCTTGCAGGTCACACTGGACACTCACCTTGCTGGCCAGTGGTGAGGTGCTGGGCCTCCCAGCCTTCTTGAGGTAGGCAACCAGGGAAGGAGTGCCTGCCCGGGACTCATCGTCAGAGCTGGTTTGTGAGAGGTCAGCCTCGCCAGTTCGTGCCAGCTCGTCTGCTGTGGAGTAGTCCTCCGAGAGGTCAGGGGCTGCTTCCTCTGCCTCCTGTCCCAGACGCTGCAGGCGACCGTCCTCCTCGGGCAGCTCACTGATGGAGTCCAGCGTGGGCTCACGGCTCATGCGGCGCTTCCGGGCCAGGGCCTCCCACAGCAGGTGCAGGTCGCCCTCCTGGGCTGCCTCAGGGGGGAGGCTGGGCTGTGCAGGGGTCTCATCCCCACACCCGGGGGTCAGCACCACTGAGAAGGACAGGAGACTGGTCAGCAGGTGGGGGTGGGGGGATGACAAAACCTTTACCCCAGGCTGGCCTCAGCTGTGACTGTGGTTCTCCTCAGTAGACCAGAGAGCTCTGAAGGCCCAGTCTTTACAAGGTTTTGAGGTTCTGAACTGCCCTGTTGGTCTCAGCTTCCTTGATGAGGCCAGACCTCAACCTACATCAGGCCCCTGCAGAAGAGGAGTGAGCCCAAGGACAGGGCCAGAGTCAGGGAAAGTGCAGATGCCTCAGAGTGTGAGGGGTTCAGAGCAAGTGGGGGGTTGGGGGAGCGGGGGGAGTGATGGGGGAGGAGTCAGAGCACAGAGGGAGGGAGTCAGAGAGAGTGGGGAGGTCAGTGCACGGGGGAAGGGGGCCAGAGTTGGGGTGGGGTGCTCAGAGTGCACAGAGAAGGGGGTCCGTGGGGAGCCTGGTGGTGATAAGGGTCTTGCAGTGGCTCAGAGCACAGGGCATGGGGGGTCAAGCCCAGAGGAAGGGGATCAGAATGGGGATGCTCATAGTGAGGGCTCAGAGCACAGGCGGTGGGGGACCTTTTAGTGTGGGGGCATGAGTTTAGTGGGGGAGTGACTCAGTGGGGGACTCAGCATGGCAGTGCTCAGAGCACAGAGTGGGGGACTCAGAAGGAAGGGAGAAGGGAGGTTCAGAGGACAGAGGCGGGAGAGCTCAAGGGACCAGCAGTGAGTAGGAAGGCATGTGTTGGCCAGCGTCCTGCTCAGGTATCAATGTGACCTGAGCTGCCACCTTGTGAAGAAGCTGACCTACGAGGCTCTGCATTTCCCCAACTGTCCTCGGTATTCTTTGGTGTGAGGCAGGCTTCCCAAGAGGACTCCCTGCCCTTCCATCCCCCACCAGAGCTGACGAAGAGGAGGGGCCAGCTCACTCCCACACCCCAGGGCTCTCACGCCTTGGCTGGGTCCCGAGGACGCACCCTGGAAAGTGGCAGCTGCAGGGGAGGTGGGGTCCTGGGTGCGGCGACAGCGGTACTCGCCCTGGTCCTCCGCCGAGAATCCCCGGATGACCAGCGTCTGCTGCTGACCCCGGCAGAGAACCTGGAAGCGCCCGCTGGGCTGGATGAGCTCTGTCCCCTTCAGCCAGATGACCTCACCCGCCTCAGTGACCTCACACTCCAAACACACGTCCTCGCCAGCAACCACCTGCCGGCTCTCGGGAGCGGGGTGCGTGGGAACTGGGGGCACGGGAGCGGGGCACGCTGGAGCCCCCTGCACGGGAGCTGGCGGCGCAGGTTCAGGCTCCTGGGGCTCTGTGGGAAACAATGCCACTTCAACAAAGGCGTGCGGGGGGGCCCTGCAGCCTGGGGAGACCTTGAGCACTCCAGGCGGACCTCGCCCTTCCCAACCGTGGGGAGCGCAGCGACTCACCCAGTCTCACTGTCTGTGGCAGGTGCACGGGCTCCCCAGCCCCCGCTGGGCCCACAGCCGCCACGCGGAAGCGGTAGGTCTCCCCGGGGGCCAGGCCATCCACCACGCACTCCGGCCCGGGTACCAGTTCATGGCACAGGTGCCACTCGCCCGTGGCGGCCGCCTTCATCTCCACACGATAGCCGCAGAGACCGCTGCCACCGTCGCTTGCAGGTGCCACCCATGACAGCGTCACGGAGCGGCCTCTCCTCGCCACCACCTCGGCGTCCTCTGGGGGATCCGGGATGCCTGCAGGGAGTGGGGACTGGTCCATGGAAGCTCCTGGTCGGCTCCCACGCGTGCCCAGCCGGCCTGCTTTGGGTCTGATCCTGGGGTGTGCAGCGGGCGCCAGTGGCCCTCCCCCAAGGCGGGTGAGCCTCTGTGCTCAAAGGCCAAGACCGTCTGCGGGAGCCAAGGGAGACTGCGTGCCCTGAGCCAACCAGGATGGGGGCCAGAGAGAGGCCCCCGGCAGCCTCCAGGACTGGAACAGTAGAGCCCTCCCCATGACCTGAACCAGGCGACCCGAGTCACCCACCCAGTACGGTGAGCCGTGCAGAGGCCACGGCATCGCGGGCGGCGAAAGTGACCTCGCCAGCATGGTGCATCTGGGCACTGTGCAGCAACAAGGCATGGTGGTTGCCATCTGCGGTGACCGTCCAGTCAGGGTCGTCTGGCTGCACAGCAGCCCCGTTGATGTACCAGGTCGCCTCGCCCACCGGCACCGCCTCGCTGAGCGTGCAGGTGAAGCGGGCTTGCACCCCGGCTCGCACCGTGGCGTCTTGCAGTGGCTCTAGGACGTCCAGGCGCCAGCCTGTGGGCGGGGGTGGTGTGGGTAAGTGCAAGGGCGCAGGGTGGCCTGGGGTTTACGCAGGTTCACCAAGCATGCCACCAGGTTCCTACAGCCCTGCCGCCTCCCCCTGGCGGAGGATGAGACCCAGCCTAGGCAGGAGGGGCCTCAGAGACCAGACCCCAGCCCTGCAGGTCCGTGGTGCGGGGTCCCATGGTGGGGCTGGTCTTAGAGACCTGGTCCCAGCCCTGCACATCGGTGGCTCCAGTCCCGTGGTGGCGGGGAAGGTCTCAGAGACCAGACCCCAGCCCTGCACATCCATGGCTCGGGGTCCTGGGCATGGGAGGGGGGGTCTCAGAAACCTGGTCCCAGCCCTGTACATTCCTGGCATGGGGTCCTGTGGGGGGCGGGTCTTGGGGTCCTGGCCCCACCCTGTGGCCCCACCCCGCCCCCCACCAGGCCCGAGGCTTTCCTGGGGGCCCTTTCCGAGATACACGCCCCTGCCTCCGCCCTCCCGCGCCCTGACCTCTGACCGTGAGGAACGCGGACGTCACCACGTCCCCCGCCAGAAAGGTGACCCGGCAGCTGTCCTGTGGCCGCAGGTTCTTGAGCAGCAGCAGGTGACGCAGGCCATTGTCGAAGTAGACCACCTCTGCATTCTCTGATGTGTGCACGGGCTCATCGTCCAGCAGCCAGCTGTGGGCAGCCACCTCGGGGCGCGACAGCTGGCACTCGAACAGCGCCTCGCCACCTTCCAGCGCGTCCACGTTCTCCAGGCCACGCAGCACTGTGTTCTTGGCTGCGGGGAAGGGGGCAGCTCAGGGCTCCCTGCGCAGTCCTGAGGGAGGGCCTCCCCCCATTACAAAGGGCCCCAGGGCTGAATAGGAAACAGCCAGTGGAGGGCAGCATATGGTGTCCACGTGGGGCCCCACCCACTCCCACACCCTAGGGGCTCTGGTGGCCAGGGGGATGGGGTCACCACACCAGACTGGTGAGATGGCTCACAGGTGTTTCCAAAGCACAGCCAGGCTCAAACCCCCACCCCACCCACCCCCCACTGCAGAACGGGGCTCTCCAAATGCTCCCCTTTCTCCCTGTCCCCAGCCATGCTGAGCTGCTCCCCTCACACACACATACACACCCGAGACGCACCTCTGCCCTAATCCCCTACCCCTCTCTAGTCCTCTTGTACACACAGGACACCAGTCTTGATAAGTGGACATGTGGTTTTTGTGTAAGCTGTGAGCTCAGCCTGGGCATGCCTGGCCCCAACTCCAGCTCAGGGCCTGGCTGCCCTGGCTTGCCACCTGCCACGGCCCATTCCCACAACACACCACCTGCCGGGCAGTGATGTCAGTAGAAACAGTCTGAGTGGGCTTCCAGGAGGAGGAGGAACCTCAGATTGGGCATGCCTGAGCCAGGCAAGAGGACTGACAAGAGGGACAGCAAGGAAGGAGGGACTCATGAGGGGCAGCAGGGACCTGGATGCCAGGCGCCAGGTGGGGTCCTGGGAGTGGGGTGCATGTCAGGCCAGACAGGAGTGCCAGGCGACCCAGAGCTGGCCTGGATGCCAGGAAGGCTGTGACCGTGACCCACAGGACCTCAGATGCTGACCTAAGGGAGGGGGGCAGGGCAGCCAGGTGCACGGCCCCAGCAGCTCTCTGGGGTACGCACTCAAATGAAACCTGTTCCCAGCCCTCATGCTCAATCCCAACTTGTCCACAGAGTCCACCCTGCAGGCAAGGGTGCCCGCTCTGGACAAGGAGCCCCAGGGAGAGAAAGGGGCAGAACAGAGCACCAGAGAACCAGTCTATGTCCCTCTTATGGCCACCTTCCTGGCCCTGTGCTGCTGGCACCACAGACCAAACATCTCCACATCCCGGCCCCTTTCCTCCCCGCATCAGAATCAGTGGCACCAACAGGGGTTATGTCCATGTCTGTACTGGGCTAAGATGGCCAGGCGGGGGCTGCTCTTAACCACTGCGGGGGAGCAGGGCCACACCTGCCATCACTGCTGGCCCTCAGCATCCTTAGTTCCCATCCCAGATGTACCTGCTGCTTTGCCTTGATAAAATCCCAGACTTCAAAGCAACGGTGAGCCCGTGAGCCCCTGAGCCCTCGCCTGCCCTCTCCTGCTTCTTGGGGCTCTCTTGTCCGCACTCCCTGCCCAGATGCCCTCATGCCTCGGGCCCATCCCCACCTCCCTCAGGCCTGGGCTCCCACGGGGCCCCACCCCATAGCTGCTGGTGGCCATCTCCCCTTCCTATAGCCCCCACAGGGATGGCCCCCTGAACAGGGGGATTGCTGTCTATTCTGTGCCTTACTCCCAGCAACCAAAAACAAAGCATTTTAAAAACTAAGTTCTGTTGAGAGTGAAGGGGGGGTGCCCCATCTGGCAGGTGGCCCCTGACCACTGCCTCCAGCCTGCAGCTCACTCATCCCCAGGAGGAGTTCAAATTTTCCCAAAGGGGAAGTGTCAGCAACCAAGAGATGTCCCCCAGACAGGGTCTGCCATCTGCACCCCGCTCCTTGTTCCCAGAGCGTGTCCTTGCTGTACTGCAGTGGGGACACAGGCTGGGGGGCCCTTGGGGGACCAGCCTGGATGGGAGAACAGCTAAGACCCCGGGCTCAAGGAGCGCAGCCCAGCACCGCATCCTGTCCCAACAGGCTGCTCTGGGAGAGGTGGGCCCCTGCCTGCTGGACCCTGTCTTTCTGGCACGGTCACATGGCCTGGGCTGTCACCGCTGGCCTTGGCAGCACTCGGTGCAGTCCCAGCCATGCCAGAGCCGTGCAAGGCCTCACCTCGCACATGGAGCAGGGCTGCCACGTGGGTGCCCGCAGCCTCACAAGAATAGATGCCACTGTCGCAAGGAAAGGCCGGCCTGAAGGACAGCCTGGCCACGGTCCAGTCCTGCTCTATGACGACACGGCGCCCGTCAGCGCGCACCTCCTGTTCGTCCATCTTCCACGTGGCCTGCACGGGCCGCGAGTACTGGCAGAGGAGCTCTGCCGGGCTGCCCTCCTCCACCACCAGGTCCTGCATGGCACTGACCACCTCCACCGTGGGATCTGTCGGCCGACACCCCGGGCGCGCGTCAGCCAGAGCGGCCTGGCCGTACCCCACCCGCCCTATGCTCTCAGCAGCTCAAGCAAGCGTGGGGCTGTGGCAGGAGGAGCCTCACCCCTGCCCACCACCATCCCCGGCGGCTCCCCTGGGCCCCTCCTCATCTCTCTCATCCCCAAAGCCCTACCTCCCTCCCCAGCCCCTGGCCCAGGCCATACTTCCCCTCAGCAGGGACACGACACCTGTCCTCAAAGCCCCCAGACCATGCTTGGGGTCTGTGAACTCTGCTGGTCACACGCAAGCCCCCCCCCAGCCCAGCTCGTCCCTGCTCCAGGGGCCTCGCTAACCTCCCTGGGGTCCCCATCCCCTCTTAGCCTGCTTAAATCCTACTCAACAAATGGGTCACCCCAGGGCGTGGGTGCGTGTCTATGTGCAGTCTGCCCTGGGGTAAGGTCCTGGGGTAAGAGTGCCAGGCAAAGGGTTGCTGAGTGGTTAGATGCATGGGACCAGCTTGAAAGGACAGCACGGGAGAAACTCTCAGCTGTCCCAGAAGTTCCTGACACCCCCACAGATGTCCCTCCCAGAGACCCCGTAGCAAGGGAGGCAGCAGCTAGCAGGGACGGTGCAGGCTTTGCCCAGAACTGGGAAGGGGGCTCTCCCCTCCCGACTGCCCTCGTGGGCTCCTCAGAGGGCTGGCCCAGACAGGAAGCAGTGTCTGGGCCCCACGGGTGGTTGAGGAGGGGCATGCCTTACAGCTTCACCACTCCCCAGGCCCACCTTCTCTCCTACAAGTCAAGAAAGCAGACCTCCCGCATGCCTGCCCTGTGCACGTCCTGGGGCCAGCCCCAGACCTGCCACCCAGGGAACCCGCAGCAAGCGTGCCAGGTCATTGGGTGCAAAAGCGCCAGCTCAGGGCGGGGTCCCGTCGGCCAATACCTTTGACCAACAGCTTGGCCGTGGAGACCAGGGGCCCTGCACGGTAGGTGATGGTGCCTGAGTCGGCAACCCCCAGGCCCGAGAGCGTGAGGGAGTGGAAGGTCCCGTCACGCACGGAGATGGCGCTCTGGGGGCTGTCCTGCAGTAGGGTGCCATCCAGCCACCAGCGGGCCTCCGGCCCACCGGCGCGGGACACCTCACAGGAGAACGTGGCCACCTCCCCCGCAAAGACGTCCACATTCTGCAAGCCACGTACCAGGCATGGGGCCGCCTCTGCGCAAGAGGGCAAAAGGAGGGGGGCTGGGCATTCTGGGTCTGTGGCACCAGCCTGGGGTCTGAGTCTACAGATCCACCCCGGCCAGCTGGCCCGCCTTGCTTGCAGAATGAGACCCAGAGACCATGCACGGCAAGCCCATGGAGGACCGGCTCAGCGCCCCCTGCAACTGACACCCCCACTGGCACACAGCCACTTTCACAAAAGGAGGCTGATGACCTGCCTCCATGCCCTTTTCAGAAGGCACAGTGCACATGCCCTAAGCCCCCAAACTGGGGTCTTTGTGGGGTGGAGTGAGGAGTGAGGAGAAGCTGTGAGGCCTACTGCTCTGGTGTGGTGTGGGATCTCCCTTGGGACATAAGCTTTCCATCCCTGGAGAGATGGAAGCAGGTATCTCTCCCATTCCCAGAGTTCCATCTATGCAGATGTGCCCTAAGGTCCCTCTAGCCCTCAGATTCCCAGGCCCTAATGCTGCATGGCAACTGTTCCCCTGCCCTGTCACACAGTGGGGCCTGAACCCAGGGCCTTCCCAGATGCAGATGATACCTGCTCTGTACCCCTGTACCCACCATGGCTGACCCCTCCCCCAAAAGGCCCTCCATACCCTTCCTGAGGCTGCGCCATTGATGCCCTAGCCCCCACCTGCCCTTCCCCTCTCTCCCAAAAGTGCACACCTGACTCCATCCCCACACTACCCCATCAGTTCCCCATTCCCGTCTCCAGCAGAGTTGCCAAGTTCATCCACATGCCACCTGTCGGGACACTCAACACATCCCCATGCTTATGGTCCTCCCCACAAGGCCATGGGCAGGATACTCCAGCTGGGGTCGCCAGGCCAAGACTGGCCAAAGCACAGCCCTCAGTAAAGCCTGCAAGGCCCAACCCAGTCCCATGCTGCCCCCTCACAGATGCCCAACCTGATGAACATATGAGAGCCTTCCTGGACCCACTGTGCTCAGGACGACCAGGATACTACCCCTCTCCCATCACTCAACTTGAGGGCACTGCTCTCTGGAGCCTTTCCCAGCCCCACAGTTCACAGAGCTATCTATCCGCCCTCTGAAGATCTGGTGGAGAGATCAGGGGACCTGAGATTCAGGACACACTCTGTCTCTGTGTCCAACTCCCACAGCAGACTAGGGACTCCCTGGGGCAGAGCTGCATCTGTCCCCTCTCTAAGTAGATGATGGTGAGGTAGATGGTGGATAGATGTACAGACGCACGGATGGTACGTGAACAGATGGATGGATGGTGGATGGATGGATGAACAGGTAGATAAGTGGACAGACAGAAAAATGAGTGGTAAATGGACAAGTGGGTGGATCTCTAGATGAATGATGGATAGTGAATGAGTAGTTAGATGCATGGGACCATCTTGAAAACTGGGAGTAGGACAGTACGGGAAAAACCTCTCAGAGTCAGGCACTCAGAGGTGACCAGCTCTGGGGACAAAGTGTAACCCAAAATGAAAGTCTTCAGATACTGCCTACAGGCCTGGAAACTTATATGCTCTTGTCTAAACCTACATGCATCATAGGTGCCCTGCTGCATCAGCACTTGGAAATCTGTTGGATGCACAGCTGTGTATCAGTGTAGAAATGAGCACATGGACTGGTGTCACAACAGTCATCGTAATGAGGATGGAAATCCCAAAGGCCCTGCCTCCACTGCAGGGCCCAGGCCCACAGCAGCCAGCCTCCCCACCTTCCTCCTGTGGACAACAATCATCCCATAGTGGGATCCCAAACACACAAGAATGTCTCAAGCTGACATGCACTGGTCCATCTCGTTGGGCTTCTGGTCTATGGCTTTAACCACGAAGGGGTGGAAAATGGTCACCCCAAGGCAAGTTCACCTCTGGAAGGCTTGGGTTTCTGGTCACACCACCTCCAAACAGCTCCCTGAGTAGGGAAATACAGACACCCACAGGCAAGGGGCTGCTTAGGGGAGGGGGCTGCCCACCTGTGACCTTTAACTGGGCCTCCGAGCTACATGAGCCCACTTGGAAACTGATGGTTCCAGCATCCTCTAGGGTCACCTGAAGGAGAGAGGGGGTCTCAGCCTGGAAGCCCTGCTCCCACCATCTCCACAGGCCCCCAACCCTGTGTTGGGACCTTCCCTCACCCACACCCCTGGGAGCACCATGGCTGGGGACAGGTCCCAAGAAGCCCACCTTGTGCAGGGTGAGGAGATGGAGCGTGCCATCTTCCACAGTGATGTCATTCATCTCATTGGCCTGCAGCGGCACCCCTCCCAGGGCCCAGCGGGCCTCCTGGCCAGAGGCCCTGGACAGCTGGCACCTGAAATGGGCGTCCCGGCCCTCGCTGAGCTGCAGGTCCTGCAAGGGCTCCAGAATGGTCACCTCAGGGACTGCAAGTGGGAGACACAGTGTGGGCCTCCCAGTCAGGAGTGCCTCTCAGCCCGCAGGGTCTGCCGCAGCAACCCACCCCAACTCCTGAAGACAGGCACGTGAGGCACCACTCCATCCCAGAGTCGCCCAGCACAGGGCCAGCTCCCCACCGGCTTCCCACCCACAAAGGCAGGGATCCAGGGACCTGTCTGGCCCACAGAGGGCCCAAGCCCCCCAGCCCAGAGTGTGCAGCGAGCCTGCCGGGCCCCACTACCTCGGACAGTGAGCTGGGCAGAGGACGTGTGGACGCCCACGTGGAAAGAGATGGTGCCTGCATCCTCGGGGGTCACGCCCGTCAGCCGGAGAGTGTGGGTGCGGCCTCCCCGCACAGACACTTCCGTCACCTCATTGTTCTGCAGCGGCAGGCCCTGGAGACGCCACTCCACATTGGTGACTCCGTCCCGTGACACCTCACAAGTGAACTCCACGTCCCCATCCACCTGCACCTCGGCATCCTCCAGCCCCCGCACAATGGTCACCTCCGGCTCTGGGGGGTAGGTCACAGGTCCCTTTACCAGCCAGGCCATAACACCCGAGCCAACCTCCCAGTCCTACTCCTCCAGGAAACCTTCCTGAACACCTTCACGCTCTTCTCGTCCCAGCCCCTTTGTGCCCCACACACTTGTTACCATGACACTCGACTCCTAGACGGGGCTGGGGGTGCCTGTTTGGAAGGAACATGAGCACTTGTGTGGTGCTGGGCTCCACCCACCCTGTGGCCAGCCCTGCCTCGGCCAGGACAGCAGGAAGGCAAGCCCTTTAAAACAGGCGGGGCTCCATGAGGATGACCAGGCCAGGCTGCCCGCCTGTGGGCTTGGGATGCAAGGCAGTTTCGGGGGGGGGGGGGCGGGATGCAGTGTGTTTCCCACTATGAATACTCCTCTCTAGGAGCACCCATACCAGAGGGAAGTGGAAAGGAGGAGAGCCAGTAACCCCAGGGCCCTTGGAACAATACCCAGACAAGAGCCCGGCCTTAATGGGAGCTGGGCCAGGCCAGGTGCCCCAACCAGAGCAGCCACAGGAGGAGAAGGGGTGGCAGGGAGGGCTCACCTCTGACCCTGACATAGGCCACGGTTTTCTGGCTGCCGGCAAGGCAGACATACTCGCCCGTGTCCTTGGCCTCCAGCCCGTGGATCAGCAGCTCACATGTGGTCCCCAGGCGCCTTATCTCATATTTGGGGCCCCCGTGCAGCTCCACACCCTCCTTGAGCCACTGCACGGGGACACCAGACTCTGTCCCGCTCAGCTCACAGCGCAGCCGGGCCACACTGCCGGCATCCTGCTCCGTGCTCTGCAGCTCCTCCCGGAATACAGGCCTAGGGGCTGGGGGGCCAGGGAGGGGTGCTTAGGGCTGCCCAGCAAGGCACCCCCTCGCGCCCGCTTGGGGACTGAGGGCCCAGAAGAGGGCAAGGCGCTGCTGGGCAGCTCACCTCGGATGGAGAGGCTAGCAGTGCTCTGCGAGTCGCCCGCGTTGCAGGTGTAGTGGCCTGAGTCCTCCGGCTCCGCGCCCTGCACCAGCAGCTCAGCGGTCCTGCCCTCCTGCACCATCTGGTATTTGGCGCACGGGAAGAGCTGCAGAAACCCTTTCCGCCACTCCACGCTGGCGCCCTCTCGGCTCAGCTCGCAGCGCAGGCGCGCCGTGGCGCCCTCGTCCACCTCCTGGGCCTGCAACTCCCGCAGGAACCGCACAGGTGCAGCTGTGGGGACGCAGAGAGCGTGAGGGCAGGCGCCGGGCCAGGAGCGCAGGGGCGACCGCGGGAGCGCAGGGGGTGCTGCTGTAGGTTGGGGAGCGTGTGGGGCGGGGCCCCAGGGTGCCTGCTGGGGTGCAGGGGGCAACCACCAGTAGGGAAGGCACCACAGGCACTCGGCTGAGGTTTCTGGGGGACATGAGACTAACCGCTGGGGCGCCATGGCAGAGCGGGAGGGGCCAGCTGCTAAGGGTCTGGGGGTGGGAACCACGGGGGCGTAGCTATGGGGATGCTGGGGCGTGGCTACAAGGCACGGGGGCGGGGCGCAAAGGGACGTGGCTACAAGGTGCGGAGGGGGCCAAAGAGCCGTGGCTATGGGTGCAGAGGGGTACCAAAGGGGCGTGGCTATGGGTACAGGGGCATGTCTACACTGCGCAGAGAACTGCAGGGGGGTTTCAAGTGGGACCTTCAAGGGTGTGGTTACAGGACTGGGGTGGGTGCCACAGGGGTATGACTATGGGAGCAGAGGGGAACCGCAGGGACAAAGGTACAGAGAGCAAGAGAGGAACTGCAGGTGTGGCAATACGGTGCAGAGGTGAAACCACAGGGGCCTGATGGTGGAGGGAATCACAGGGGTGCAGCTGTGACGCCACAGGTAACCTCAGGATCTCAGCTACTATGGTGGGGACAGTGAGGGCTGAGCTTGCTGCCAGGCCTGACATGTCGCCCGTGGGATGTGCAGGGTGGTGCTGCAGCCCTGAGGCACACCCCAAAGCACAGGGGTCCTGCATGTTGCATGGGTCTCGCCCTGGGGCCCACCTGTAACAGTGAGGGTGGCACTGGTAGCCTGGGGTCCACAGGCACATGCGTATTCGCCTGTGTCCTCCCGGCGCAGGTCCCGCAGTACAAGCTCCACTATGGGGCCCCGCTGCCGAGGCTCCCTGCGCCCGTCAGCCTGCACCTCTAGGCCGCCCTTGCTCCAGACCACAGCGGCGTTGGGCTGGGACAGTTCACACCGCAGGGTAACCGAGGCCCCCTCCTCAGCCTGCAGGCTCTGCAGGGGCTCCCTGAATACCACCTGTGGGGCTGAAGGGTAGGCGGGGGGCCAAGAGACACAGGATCAGCCCCGTCATGGGCGTCCCAACATACAACGGGACACACTGAAGGCGGACAAGTTGGGCAGATTGGGGTGAGGTGAAAGAGACACGAGGGGAGAATTCTGTCCCCACCACCAGGAGAGACCCCATGAAGACATGAGGATGAGGCCGGTAACCAGACAAAGGACACAGGACAGTAGAACAGAGGACAGAGGAGGGTAGTACCTCTGACAGCCATAGAAGACGCAGAGACACAGAGACAAGGACAGGCACCCACAGACTCCATGTGGTCACACATGGTCTTTACACATGACAGTAAGCTTGGCCGATGTCCTCTCCTGCCCACACATGCACGAGTACTCCCCAGCATCCGTCACAGCCAGGCCACAGATCTTCAGCGCACACATGATCCCTTCCTGCCTCAGGCTGACTCTGTCCCCAGCTCTGAGGGTCTCGGACCCCTTCCTCCACTCCACGGGGGCTGCCTTGTTCAGCTCACAGCGCAGCATGGCTGTGGCACCTTCTGTGGCCTCCTCATCCCTTAGACTTTTTGTGAACTTGGCAGGCAGGGCTGGGGAGGGTCAAGGTGACACAGAGAACATCAGACTATCTTGGAGACACTTTGTCCATGATGGGAACACCCACAAGAATCACAAACAGTAAAGGGTCACAACATGAATGACTTAATAAACACACAGATGCTGAGGAAGACAAGTAGTCCCGGGTAGAAAGACACAAGCCTGGACATGACATCAGGACAAACATAGAATGAGGACATGGAGGGTAGGAGAAACCAGTTAAGCCCACCAGCGAGACACAGACAACCACAATCCTACTAGAGAGAATGTGGTGACAGGGTGACACTATGCAGACACTAAGCCACAGGTCCACACAGTCACACGTGGTCTTTACCCCTGATGGTCAGCGTGGCTGATGTCATCTCCTGCCCGCACACACACGAGTACTCCCCGGCATCTGCCACGGCCAGGCCACGGATCTCCAGCTCACACGTGGTCCCATCCTGCCTCAGGCTGACTCTGTCCCCAGATCTGAGGGTCTCAGACCCCTTCTTCCACTCCACGGGGGCCTCCTTGCTCAGCTCACAGCGCAGTCTGGCCGTGGCCCCTTCCGTGGCTTCTTCCTTCCTCAGGCCCTTGGTGAACTTGGCGGGCAGGGCTGGGGAGTGTCAGAAAGACACAGACAAAATCACCATCTCTGAGCACATGGATGAGATGGGACACAAACATCACAGAGGAGACACAGACCCAACTGGACATGGGCCACGTGCTTGGTGTGTTGAGCATACGCTGTGAGCTGTGGCTTCCCTCAGCCTGGCCTGTGCTCAGTGTGGCCATGGCCTCTTCAGTGGCTCCTCAGGACTCACACTTGGTATGACTCTGGCCACCACAGCTGGGGAGAGTCGGACATAGGGACGGAGATTTTGGGGGCAGGACACACTGGGACAGAAGACAAGACAGGCTCCCATAGGACAATAGGACTAGCTGTGACCAAGGGCTCGGAAGTGGCTGGGATACTGGCTTCCTGTGGTTCACACAACAGCCCAGGAGACAAGACAGATTCCATGGACTAATGGATGGAGGGTAACACCAAGAGAATGTGGGAGAGAAGAAACATGAACACGGACTGAGTGCAGGTGGACATCACAAAGTCAACTGGACACCAGAACACAGCTCTGCTTGGCCGCATGCGGTCTTTACCCATGATGGTCAGCGTGGCTGATGTCATCTCCTGCCCGCACACGCACGAGTACTCCCCGGCATCTGCCACGGCCAGGCCACGGATCTCCAGCTCACACGTGGTCCCATCCTGCCTCAGGCTGACTCTGTCCCCAGATCTGAGGGTCTCGGACCCCTTCTTCCACTCCACGGGGGCCTCCTTGCTCAGCTCACAGCGCAGTCTGGCCGTGGCCCCTTCCGTGGCTTCTTCCTTCCTCAGGCCCTTGGTGAACTTGGCAGGCAGGGCTGGGGAGTGTCAGAAAGACACAGACAAAATCACCATCTCTGAGCACATGGATGAGATGGGACACAAACATCACAGAGGAGACACAGACCCAACTGGACATGGGCCACGTGCTTGGTGTGTTGAGCATACGCTGTGAGCTGTGGCTTCCCTCAGCCTGGCCTGTGCTCAGTGTGGCCATGGCCTCTTCAGTGGCTCCTCAGGACTCACACTTGGTATGACTCTGGCCACCACAGCTGGGGAGAGTCGGACATAGGGACGGAGATTTTGGGGGCAGGACACACTGGGACAGAAGACAAGACAGGCTCCCATAGGACAATAGGACTAGCTGTGACCAAGGGCTCGGAAGTGGCTGGGATACTGGCTTCCTGTGGTTCACACAACAGCCCAGGAGACAAGACAGATTCCATGGACTAATGGATGGAGGGTAACACCAAGAGAATGTGGGAGAGAAGAAACATGAACACGGACTGAGTGCAGGTGGACATCACAAAGTCAACTGGACACCAGAACACAGCTCTGCTTGGCCGCATGCGGTCTTTACCCATGACGGTCAGCGTGGCTGATGTCCTCTCCTGCCCACACACGCATGCGTACTCCCCGGCATCTGCCACGGCCAGACCAAGGATCTCCAGCTCACATGTGGTCCCATCCTGCCTCAGGCTGACTCTGTCCCCAGCTCTGAGGGTCTCGGACCCCTTCCTCCACTCCACGGGGGCTGCCTTGTTCAGCTCACAGCGCAGCATGGCTGTGGCACCTTCTGTGGCCTCCTCATCCCTTAGACTTTTTGTGAACTTGGCAGGCAGGGCTGGGGAGGGTCAAGGTGACACAGAGAACATCAGACTATCTTGGAGACACTTTGTCCATGATGGGAACACCCACAAGAATCACAAACAGTAAAGGGTCACAACATGAATGACTTAATAAACACACAGATGCTGAGGAAGACAAGTAGTCCCGGGTAGAAAGACACAAGCCTGGACATGACATCAGGACAAACATAGAATGAGGACATGGAGGGTAGGAGAAACCAGTTAAGCCCACCAGCGAGACACAGACAACCACAATCCTACTAGAGAGAATGTGGTGACAGGGTGACACTATGCAGACACTAAGCCACAGGTCCACACAGTCACACGTGGTCTTTACCCCTGATGGTCAGCGTGGCTGATGTCATCTCCTGCCCGCACACACACGAGTACTCCCCGGCATCTGCCACGGCCAGGCCACGGATCTCCAGCTCACACGTGGTCCCATCCTGCCTCAGGCTGACTCTGTCCCCAGATCTGAGGGTCTCAGACCCCTTCTTCCACTCCACGGGGGCCTCCTTGCTCAGCTCACAGCGCAGTCTGGCCGTGGCCCCTTCCGTGGCTTCTTCCTTCCTCAGGCCCTTGGTGAACTTGGCAGGCAGGGCTGGGGAGTGTCAGAAAGACACAGACAAAATCACCATCTCTGAGCACATGGATGAGATGGGACACAAACATCACAGAGGAGACACAGACCCAACTGGACATGGGCCACGTGCTTGGTGTGTTGAGCATACGCTGTGAGCTGTGGCTTCCCTCAGCCTGGCCTGTGCTCAGTGTGGCCATGGCCTCTTCAGTGGCTCCTCAGGACTCACACTTGGTATGACTCTGGCCACCACAGCTGGGGAGAGTTGGACATAGGGACGGAGATTTTGGGGGCAGGACACACTGGGACAGAAGACAAGACAGGCTCCCATAGGACAATAGGACTAGCTGTGACCAAGGGCTCGGAAGTGGCTGGGATACTGGCTTCCTGTGGTTCACACAACAGCCCAGGAGACAAGACAGATTCCATGGACTAATGGATGGAGGGTAACACCAAGAGAATGTGGGAGAGAAGAAACATGAACACGGACTGAGTGCAGGTGGACATCACAAAGTCAACTGGACACCAGAACACAGCTCTGCTTGGCCGCATGCGGTCTTTACCCATGACGGTCAGCGTGGCTGATGTCCTCTCCTGCCCACACACGCATGCGTACTCCCCGGCATCTGCCACGGCCAGACCAAGGATCTCCAGCTCACATGTGGTCCCATCCTGCCTCAGGCTGACTCTGTCCCCAGCTCTGAGGGTCTCGGACCCCTTCCTCCACTCCACGGGGGCTGCCTTGTTCAGCTCACAGCGCAGCATGGCTGTGGCACCTTCTGTGGCCTCCTCATCCCTTAGACTTTTTGTGAACTTGGCAGGCAGGGCTGGGGAGGGTCAAGGTGACACAGAGAACATCAGACTATCTTGGAGACACTTTGTCCATGATGGGAACACCCACAAGAATCACAAACAGTAAAGGGTCACAACATGAATGACTTAATAAACACACAGATGCTGAGGAAGACAAGTAGTCCCGGGTAGAAAGACACAAGCCTGGACATGACATCAGGACAAACATAGAATGAGGACATGGAGGGTAGGAGAAACCAGTTAAGCCCACCAGCGAGACACAGACAACCACAATCCTACTAGAGAGAATGTGGTGACAGGGTGACACTATGCAGACACTAAGCCACAGGTCCACACAGTCACACGTGGTCTTTACCCCTGATGGTCAGCGTGGCTGATGTCATCTCCTGCCCGCACACACACGAGTACTCCCCGGCATCTGCCACGGCCAGGCCACGGATCTCCAGCTCACACGTGGTCCCATCCTGCCTCAGGCTGACTCTGTCCCCAGATCTGAGGGTCTCAGACCCCTTCTTCCACTCCACGGGGGCCTCCTTGCTCAGCTCACAGCGCAGTCTGGCCGTGGCCCCTTCCGTGGCTTCTTCCTTCCTCAGGCCCTTGGTGAACTTGGCGGGCAGGGCTGGGGAGTGTCAGAAAGACACAGACAAAATCACCGTCTCTGAGCACATGGATGAGATGGGACACAAACATCACAGAGGAGACACAGACCCAACTGGACATGGGCCACGTGCTTGGTGTGTTGAGCATACGCTGTGAGCTGTGGCTTCCCTCAGCCTGGCCTGTGCTCAGTGTGGCCATGGCCTCTTCAGTGGCTCCTCAGGACTCACACTTGGTGTGACTCTGGCCACCACAGCTGGGGAGAGTCGGACATAGGGACGGAGATTTTGGGGGCAGGACACACTGGGACAGAAGACAAGACAGGCTCCCATAGGACAATAGGACTAGCTGTGACCAAGGGCTCGGAAGTGGCTGGGATACTGGCTTCCTGTGGTTCACACAACAGCCCAGGAGACAAGACAGATTCCATGGACTAATGGATGGAGGGTAACACCAAGAGAATGTGGGAGAGAAGAAACATGAACACGGACTGAGTGCAGGTGGACATCACAAAGTCAACTGGACACCAGAACACAGCTCTGCTTGGCCGCATGCGGTCTTTACCCATGACGGTCAGCGTGGCTGATGTCCTCTCCTGCCCACACACGCATGCATACTCCCCGGCATCTGCCACGGCCAGGCCACGGATCTCCAGCTCACACGTGGTCCCATCCTGCCTCAGGCTGACTCTATCCCCAGCTCTGAGGGTCTCGGACCCCTTCTTCCACTCCACGGGGGCCTCCTTGCTCAGCTCACAGTGCAGTGTGGCTGTGGCTCCTTCTGAGGCCTCCTTGATCTTTAGATCTTGGATGAACTGAGCAGGCAGCGCTGCAGAATTCAGATGTACAGAAGCCATCAACCCCTCTGGAGGACTAGGGGCATGAACACTCAGGATGGGAACAGCGAAGGAGTGAAGAGGAGAATAGGCAGGCCTCTGTGTGTGTAAGTGTGTGTGTGTGTGTGTGTGTGTGTGTGTGTGTGTGTGTGTGAGAGAGATTGTGAGGGCCTCTGGCATCCTGCCTTGAGGTGCAATTGCCCTGGGCACTGGCTCCCTCTAGGCATCTTGTCTTCTCAATGTCCTCCTACCCTAACCTTTCATATGGTTAAGCTCTGGCCTCATCTGTTCGGAGCTCCAAGCCAAGCTCCTCTAGCTCACAACCGATGTTCGTGATGTGATGGACATTTCTCATGGAGAAATCCCCAGGAGACATTTCCTGGCCATGACATTCACTGCTCCACTCTTGCCTCCCATCCCAATCTTCCCAGCCCAGGAGGGGCATCCATCTAGTACTGGACTCACCTGGGCTCACTGAGGCCATTCCCACACACTCTAGGCCCCACCTTCTCAACTTCACATGTTCCTGTCTAGACCCCACCAGACACTCACTCTCCTGCCTCAGTTACAGGTGACCAGTGTCCATCCTGGTCATACCACGTTGTGGAAGGACTCATCTTCCCCCAAATTCATGTCAGATCCCCAACCCCACGACCACAGACTGGGGCTACCTTTGGAGAAGGGGGTCTTTAAAGAGGTGATTAAGGTAAAATGAGGTCACTAGGGTAGGGTGATCAAAAAAGGGGGATCAGGATACAGGCATGCAGAGAGAGACAGCCAAGGTGAGGGCACAGAGAGAAGGCAGTCATCTGTAAGCCATGGAGAGGCCTCCAGAGAAACCAGTCCTGCCCTGCCTGGATTCTAGACTCCAACCTCCAGGATTAGGAGACTCCACTTTTCTGCTGTTGAGGCCACTTCTCCATTGCACAGCCATGCCAGTTTTGGTCTCAGGAGTGGGTTGTTGCTGTTACCAAGAGCTTCAGTCGTGGAAGTGGCTTTGGAACTGGGTGTTGGGCAGAGGCTGGGTTTCGGTGGGCAGCCGAATCAGTGTAGATTGCCTTGAGAAGATCATGGTAGGAAGTGTCTGTACGCACACCACGGCACATTTGGTGAGGCCCAAAGTGGAAATGAGGAACAGGTTATGGGACACTTGGAGGAAAGGTGGTCTTTGTAGGAAGTGGCAAGGAACCTGGCTGAGTGCTGTCCCAGAGTCTGCAGAGAAGGTGGGACTCGCGAGCAGTCAACTTCCTTGTGTACCGGAAGGATCTCTAAGCAAAGACTTGAGGGAGCAGTCTCCTTTCTCCCTGCTGCTTGTGGCAAAATGTTAGAGCAGGGTAGAAGCTGGGAACAGAGACAGGGTCACCCTGGAAGGATGTGCAGAGGGCTGGTCTGACGAACTAGACTCCGGCAAACGGCACAGGAGACCAACCAGGCTGTTGAGGGCATCTGCCGCTGTGTCTGAATCAGACAGAGATGAAAGGCCGATATGATGGAAACCATCAGCCTTGAGGGGTTCCTACAGGGTGGGCCCATGAGCTGCCCAGCTGTGCACACGTATCATCCTTCCACAGTGGGAGAGAAAGAAACCGCAGGCTCTTCAGAGCTTGCGGCGCTGCCACGGCACCCACGGGCCAGGCCACCGCCACCCACAGCTGCAGCGACGAGCTCATCACTCACGGGCCCAGAGACTCCTTCTCCAGCCTTAGAATCCAAGAGTCTCCGCCGCTAGCTCTTGCGCCCCTGGGGGCCAGCGACCCGCTCCTTCATCCCATTCCTCCCCTTTGGAGCAGGAATGTGTATCTTGCCCCGGTCACCCTGCTACGATCAGGAGGTGCACGGCCTGACTTCACAGGTTCATAGCTGGAGAGGAATCCGCCTTGAGTCTCAACCGGACCTCACGATGTGCTGCTGTCACACTTTGGATTCTGAGGTGACCCTGGAATCAGTTAAAGCCTTGGGGTCTTGGGGACGGGCTGAATGTATTCCACATGGGAGAAGGACATGGATTTCGGGATGGGGGCAAGAGGACAGAGGGTCACAGACGGGCTGTGTCCTACCCGTAAATTCGCACACTAGAGTTGTACCCCCAGGACCTCAGAATGGGAACATATTTGAAAATAAGGTCTCCCAGGAGGTAATGGGGGGAAGACAGGTCACTGGGGTGGGTCATTATCTAATCATACTGGTGTCCTGATAAGAAGAGGGCATCAGGATGCAAACACACAGAGGAACAACCAAGTGAGGACACAGGGAGGAGATGGTACATGTACACCAGGGACAGAGGCTCCCAGCTCTTTCATCACAGACTTCCAGCTGCCAGGACTGTGGCCACATGCAGTGCTCGTCACACAGTCCATGCTGACTAAGACAGAGCACTTCAGACACTCCAGCAACCTCCACAGTCAAGCAGACCCTGTCACCAACAGAGGGCCTGGCCAGTCTGACCACCTTATCTCTGAACCCCAGCAATGACCCTCGTCCTGCACACATCAGGCTCAGGACACACATCCTCCCAACTCCACATCTGGGCGCACGGCCCGGGCTTGTCCGTAGCCTGAACATGTGCCACCACCCTGGGAAGCTCTCCTGGTGTTCACATGAAGTCCCTGCATCATCCACCCCTGTGGCCTACACACGAACACCAGTGTGTTCTTCATGTGAGTTTGTGGGTGCACCAGACAATGGTCATCGTGTGGCCCTGGCGTGACAGCAACACTGAGAGATACAGGGAACACACAGAGTGGGAGAGAGACAGAAATTACTCAGGTGGCCACACACGGTTGTTACCCCTGACGGTCAGCGTGGCTGATGTCCTCTCCTTCCCGCACACACAGGAGTACTCCCCGGCATCTGCCACGGCCAGGCCACAGATCTCCAGCTCACATGTGGTCCCATCCTGCCTCAGGCTGACTCTGTCCCCAGATCTGAGGGTCTCGGACCCCTTCTTCCACTCCACAGGGGCCTCCTTGCTCAGCTCACAGCGCAGTCTGGCCGTGGCCCCTTCCGTGGCTTCTTCCTTCCTCAGGCCCTTGGTGAACTTGGCAGGCAGGGCTGGGGAGTGTCAGAAAGACACAGACAAAATCACCATCTCTGAGCACATGGATGAGATGGGACACAAACATCACAGAGGAGACACAGACCCAACTGGACATGGGCCACGTGCTTGGTGTGTTGAGCATATGCTGTGAGCTGTGGCTTCCCTCAGCCTGGCCTGTGCTCAGTGTGGCCATGGCCTCTTCAGTGGCTCCTCAGGACTCACACTTGGTATGACTCTGGCCACCTCAACTGGGGAGAGTCAGCCACAGGAACGGAGATGTTGGGGGCAGGTTACACTGGGACAGAGGACAAGACAGGCTCCTAAAGGACAACAGGACTAGCTGTGACCAAAGGCTGGGAAGTGGCTGAGATGCTGGCTTCTCGTGGTTCACACAACAGCCCAGGAGACAAGGCAGATTCCATGGAGTAATGGATGGAGGATAACACCAAGAGAATGTGGGAGAGAAGAAACACAAACATGGACTGAGTGCAGATGGACATCACAAAGTCAACTAGACGTCAGAACACAGCTCTGCTTGGCCGCATGCGGTCTTTACCCCTGATGGTCAGCGTGGCTGATGTCATCTCCTGCCCGCACACGCACGAGTACTCCCCGGCATCTGCCACGGCCAGGCCACGGATCTCCAGCTCACACGTGGTCCCATCCTGCCTCAGGCTGACTCTGTCCCCAGATCTGAGGGTCTCAGACCCCTTCTTCCACTCCACGGGGGCCTCCTTGCTCAGCTCACAGCGCAGTCTGGCCGTGGCCCCTTCCGTGGCTTCTTCCTTCCTCAGGCCCTTGGTGAACTTGGCGGGCAGGGCTGGGGAGTGTCAGAAAGACACAGACAAAATCACCATCTCTGAGTACATGGATGAGATGGGACACAAACATCACAGAGGAGACACAGACCCAACTGGACATGGGCCACATGCTTGGTGTGTAAAGTATACGCTGTGAGCTGTGGCTTCCCTCAGCCTGGCCTGTGCTCAGTGTGGCCATGGCCTCTTCAGTAGCTCCTTAGTCCTCATATTTTGTATGACTCTAGCTAACATGGCTAGGGGGAGCCAAGAAGTAGGGAGACACAGTACACTGTCTGGGGAACTTGTGTTCAGGACAGGTACACACACAAGGATCAGACAACTACAGAGTTGCCATGGCATGAATGAGACACACATGCAGAGATGGTGAGGGAGGAAAATGGCCTTGCAGAAACCAGGGGCACAAGGGACTGGACACAAGCAGCAGGACATCTGCTGAATGAGGACACAGGCTCCAGGACAGACACAGAAACCACAGTTGGGAAGACACAGATGCCCACGAAGTCCTACAAAGAATAAGGGGTGACAGGAGATGATGCACAGACACCAAGCCAGAGGCCCACGTGGCCACAAATAGTTTTTACCCCTGATGGTCAGCGTGGCTGATGTCTTCTCCTGCCCACACACACACGAGTACTCTCCAGCATCTGCCACGGCCAGGCCACGGATCTCCAGCTCACACGTGGTCCCATCCTGCCTCAGGCTGACTCTGTCCCCAGCTCTGAGGGTCTCGGACCCCTTCCTCCACTCCACAGGGGCTCCCTTGCTCAGCTCACAGTGCAGCATGGCCGTGGCCCCTTCCACGGCCTCCTCAGCCTTGAGACTTTTTGTGAACTTGGCAGGAAGGGCTGGGGAAAGTCAAGGTGACACAGAGAACATCAGACTGGGCAATATGAGGAGTCAGGATGTGGGCATTCAACAGTGAAACACATTCTGGAGCAAATAAGCAATCAAAGTGTGGACACTCAGACACATGGGAGAACCAGTGTGTACGGCTGGAGGAGAGACTGACCTAAAGCCACCTGGGTACAGGCCAGCAAGGAGACAGAGAAGCTGGCATCCTCAAAAGGCCTCGGGACATGGACATACACGCAGAAATGGCCACAGTGCCCACAGCGGACATCTTCCCACATCTTCCATGGTCCGTCCTGCTTCAGACTAGATTCAAGGGCCCAGGTCCCTCCTCTACTCCACACAAGTTGTCCTACTCAGATCACACCACGGTCAGTGGCTCCCTATATCATGGCAATTTGGGGATCCTGACAAATATAGCCAAGGAAGGAGACATGAAAAAGGTCCCTTAAACCCTATCTCCACGGGAGCAAGAACCACCCAGCTGGGAGGGAAACAGGAGCTGCCCTCCTCCTGTCCTGTCACCTTACAGCAGGTGTCCTTGTGACCAGCACTTCTAGAAACAGCTCTTCTGGGCCACCTGCTGCCAGTCAACCTAGGTCCTCTGTCCCTGGGCTAGAGGGCACTCAGACTGCAGGGCAGGTACCACTTCCCATGGCAAAGATGCTGTGCCTGGACACACAGCTCAAGTGGCACAGAGGCCTGGTTTTGCTCTTGGAGCCCTTCAGGATGTTGGGGGTGGCCTCATCCTGCCCTCCCATCTGCTTCCCTGCAGGAAGTAATTAGGACCCAAAAGGGCCCCTGAGGACCCCAGCCCAAGGAGCCACCAGCCACACCGTGGTCAGGCCCTGTGCATCCCCAAGGGTCTCGGGCCCCTCACCACCCTACACAGTGGGCCCTCCTCCCTTGGTCTGCTCAGGCCTCGGGACCTTTGTGAATGCGGGTGGTCAGGCCTGGGAGAGTCAGACAGACACAGACCATGAACTCAAGCCAGAAGAGAAGGAAAGGCCACAGACACAAAGCTGGAAACATGGCTGCCTATCGGAGGCAGGGTCTCTGGGGATGGCAGGCGGGATGCCCCATAGGAGGTGGCTCCACGCACAGGGGCTCCCCCCACATGCCTCCTCCAGCCCCACCCCCAAAGGACATGGCCAGGTCACCCCTGACCCCTGAACAGCCTTCCTGCTCCAGCTGACACAACCCTGTCCTTCCCTGTGCATCCTGCTCCACCCCAGTTGGACATACCATGCCCCACTGGACCCTCCTATGGCTGCTGCGAGCACAGCCCACCCACCTGCCAGTCACCACACCTGGACCCCCACCCAACTGTGGACACTCACCTGTCTTCCTGGGTCAGACACTCCTGACCTTCCCCCCTCCTACACCAAAACCTCACCTCCCCCCTCACCTTGTCATGCAGCCCCAACATGAGGTCACCACCATACCCACATCAGCTCACCTCCTCACCCACCTCGACTCACCTCACCCACCTCACCTTGTCTCACCTCATTACCCACCTCGACTCACTTCACCTTCCTCACCCTCACCTTCACTCACCTTCACACTTGCCTCACCTCACTTCTGCACTCGCCCTACCTCACCTCCACATCTGCCTCATCTCACCTCACCCTCTACACCCAACTCACCTCACCTCAACCTTCGTACTTACCTCAACAAACCTGAACTCCAGATCCAACAAGCCTCTGCTTCATCTCTGTACCTAGATCTCTTCTCCATGCACCCTCCACACCCACACTCTACCCCCTAAAGCTCTCCCATAGCCCTGCCTGTGTGTCCTGGCTCTCCTCCTTCATCAGCCTCCTGGTATCCCTGTCTTGAATGCCAAGCTTCAACTTACTTCCCAGCTCTTCCTCTGCATACTCCCTTCAGAGGCCTCAAGAAGGCTCTAAATCTCTGTTTGTATTGTGGGATTCCCCCTGTCTCTCCCCTAGATGTGGTCCCCTGAGGGCAGGAAGGGCCTTGTTCTCTGCAGTTTATCCAAAACGAGTGTCACAAAAGGAGATCCTAGAGATTCATGCTGCAGGATGCAGGAGACACACAGAGAAGCAGGAGGACCATGCAGTGACCAGGGCAGAGCAACAGGACCTGACACAGGTTTGGGACATGGAGACACTGCTCCACATGGTCACACACGGTCCTCACCTTTGATGGTCAGTGTGGCTGATGTCCTCTCCTGTCCGCACACACACAAGTACTCCCCAGCATCTGCCACAGCCAGGTCACGGATCTCCAGCTCACACGTGGTCCCATCCTGCCTCAGACTGACTCTGTCCCCAGCTCTGAGGGTCTCAGACCCCTTCCTCCACTCCACAGGGGCTGCCTTGCTCAGCTCACAGTGCAGCATGGCCGTGGCCCCTTCCATGGCCTCCTTGCTTCTCAGTCTCCCTATGAATTCAGCAGGCAGGGCTGGGAAAATTCAGATACAGAACATCAGGTTCTCTGGAGATTGTTGGGGGCAGGACATGACAGGACAGAGAACAAGACATGCTCCCATAGGACAACAGGACCAGTAGTGACCAAGGGCTGGGAAGTGGCTGGGATGCTGGCTTTTCGTGGTTCACACAACAGCCCAGGAGACAAGGCAGATTCCATGGAGTAATGGATGGAGGGTAACACCAAGAGAATGTGAGAGAGAAGAAACACAAATAGGGACTGAGTGCAGATGGACATCACAAAGTCAGCTGGACACCAGAACACAGCTCTGCTTGGCTGCATGCAGTCTTTACCCATGATGGTCAGCGTGGCTGATGTCCTCTCCTGCCCGCACACACACGAGTACTCCCCGGCATCTGCCACGGCCAGGTCACGGATCTCCAGCTCACACGTGGTCCCATCCTGCCTCAGGCTGACTCTGTCCCCAGCTCTGAGGGTCTCGGACCCCTTCTTCCACTCCACGGGGGCCTCCTTGCTCAGCTCACAGCGCAGTGTGGCTGTGGCCCCTTCCGTGGCCTCCTTGCTTCTCATTCTCCCTATGAACTCAGCAGGTGAGGCTGCAACAGGGCCGACAGAGAATGCCATCTTCATCCTCCCACAGGGTCAAAAGGGGTTTGTGGGCAGGCAGACGGGGCTGCTTACCCTTCACAGTGAGCGTGGCCATGGTCCTCTGGTCCCCGAAGCAGCAGGAGTATGGCCCGCTGTCCTGGGGCCGCAGGTGCCGGACCACTAGCTCGAGCACCGTGCCCTCCTGATGCAAACTGTACTTGGGCCCAGGCCGCAGAACCTCCTCTCCACGGCGCCACTCCACGGGCGCGACCACAGACGAGAGCTTGCAGCGCAGAGTGGCAGCCCCACCCTCCAGCACCTCCAGGTCCTTCAGCCCCTCCCGGAAGCGTGCTGGCCGTGCTGTGGGCAGGCACACGCTCAGTTCACACCCACCTCCTGCATCCCAGCCAGGGCCCTATGGCTGCGGGCAGCTGGGGACACAGCCGCCAGCAGGAGATGAGAGAAGGGCAGACCGGCATGAACGGTGTGCCCCCAAATTCACAGGCCGGAGCCCCACCGCCCAGAACCTCAGGGCAACTGTGACTGAACAAGGGGTCTTTACGGAGGTAATTAAGGTAAAAGGGGCCACAGGGTTGAGCTTGACCCTGCGAGTCACCTAATCCCACAGGCGGAGATGAGGACACAGACACCGACAGACAGCAGTGCAAGGACACAGGGAGAAATCGGCGCGTCCATGCCACGGAGAGAGGCCCCGGGAGAAGCCGGTGGTGCCCATGCCTGGACCTGGGACTTCCCAGCCCCGGGACGGGGAGACTCTCCATGTCTGTCGCTGGACCACCCAGCCTGTGGCATGTGTTAAACAACCCATGCTAACCAAGCAGGGGGAGACCAGCCAAGTCCGAGGGAGGGGACATAGGGGTCAGGACAAGACACAGGCACAAAGCAAGAAGCAGGCAGCTGCTCAGGAGACAATAGGGGCGGGGGAGGACACCTCCAGCAGCAGCAGAGCCCTGAGACGGAAAGAGGGGGGACGCTGGGGTCCCAGGGCCCCCCACCGAGATGGAGTGTGAGCCCAGGAACTTACCGTGGACCCTGACAATGGAGCTGGTCCAGGAGCCCCCAGACTCACACTTGTAGCGCCCACCGTCCTGCAGGGTGGCTCCAGTAATGACCAGCTGGACCCGGTGGCCCTCCTGGCTCAGCTGGCAGCGAGCCGATGGCCGCAGGGCCTTCCCGTCCTTGGTCCAGGACACGGGGCTGTCCGAGGTGGTGGTGTCACAGATCAGGGTCAGGTCCTCCCCCTCTGTGACAGTAGCGTCTATGAGCTCACGGGAGAACACACTCAGCTTTTCTGGGGGTACAGAGAGACACACAGGATGCTTGGGGACTCCTGCAGACAAAGCAGCTCCCTAGCTAGGTGTGCAGCTGCCCCCTCAGGCCAGGGCCACTCATGGGCTGCCAGGGGGATGAAGCAGGCCTGGCACAGCGCAGTCCACCCTGTGGGGATGGGGAATCACCCTCCAACAGCCCACCTTGCAGTGGTCCACAGGCTGGGCACCATCCCCATGAGCCCCAGGGCCGTGCTGTGTGTGGCCAACATCTGCCCTTCCCCACGGCTGCCCCTTAGTCCATGGACTGGGCCCCCCACGGTCCGGAGCACACAGCCCACCTGTGACCTGCAGGGTGGCTGAGGCCCGCTGGTCTCCCGCCTCAAAGTGGATGGTGCCTGAGTCCTTGAGAGCCAGCTGCCGAAGGGTGAGCACGTGGTACCCGCCGGGCTGAGCCTGGATCTCATTGAGCTCATTGGGGTGCAGGGGCGTCTGATCCAGGAACCACTGCACAGGCCCGTAGTTGGCGGGGGAGATGCGGCAGGAGAAGGTGGCTGACGAGCCCTCGCGCACCTCCACATCCTCCAGGTCCTCTGTGATGAGCACCCTCTGGCCTACAGGGCGCAGACCGGCAATCAGGGTCCCCTCGCGGCCAGCTGCCGCCAGAAATAGGCCATCCCCACTCCCGGGTGGCTCGTCCCATGGGCTGTCCCCACTCTTGCACCACTCGTCCCGTGGGCCATCCCCGCTCCCAGGCTGCATGTCCCGTGGGCCATCCCTGCTCCTGGGCCACATGTCCCATGGACCATCCCCTTTGGCTCCGGCATAGGGGACCAGGCTGCACATCCCATGAGCCATCCCAGCTGGCTCTGGCATGGACAATCAGGCTCACACCAGCACACAGGAAGGGCTCACAGCCATAGCTACACAAATTTGCACCAGGTCCCACCAGCAGGGCCTCAGGACGAAACCACCAAGGCCCTACTCCCAGGAACAGGGAAACTGAAGCTGGTCTCAGAGGGCCTCTGAGCCCCCTCCAGACCCAGCTCCCAGCCAGCCCCCTACAGGCCAGGACCCCGCCAGGCCTTACCCTGCACCAGGAGCCGGGCCTGGGAGCAGGCCTGGCCGATGTCGCAGGTGTAGGTGTCACTGTCTGCCTTGGTCAGGGCACTGATGGTCAACTTCAGGGTCAGGCCATCCTGGCTGGGTGTGTGCTTCCCTGAGGCAGGCAGCTCCGTAAGCCCCTTACGCCAGATCACCACGGCGGCAGGCCGTTCAGTCCTGCACACAAACACGGCCGTGCCCTTCTCCGTCCCCTGCAGATCAGCCAGCTCCTCCGTGAACCGGTTTGCCTTTTCTGGGAGGGGTGGGAAGGGGTGGGGGTGAGAGCTGTGCAGACCCTATGCCGGCCCCTTGGACAGGGAATAGCCCCCACTGTGGGCAGCTCTCCCACTGAGGCCACGGGGACCCCTCCTCTGTCTCTTGTGAGGTCACCTTCCACACGGAGGCTCGCTGTGCTCTTGGAAGCCTCTGTCTCACACGTGTACTCGCCGGAGTCCTTGGGCGAGACAGCATGGACCACCAGCATGGCCCGAGGACCGTCCACGACGAGGTCATACTTCTGACTCTTGCGAATGGCCTTCCCGTCCCTCAGCCAGCGCACTGGGGTGCCGGCCCGGGACAGCTCACAGCTCAGCACCACATCCTCGCCCGGAGCAGCCTGCTGGTCTTCCAGGGGCTTCACGATGTCCGCGGGCCTCTCTGAAGAGGGCAGGGCAGCCACCATAAGACAGGGCCAGGCCCCAGCCATGCTTAGGTTGAGGGTGGGGCAGGTGACCATGGGGACCTTGGGCCCTGGAAATCAGGAGCCAGTGTGGTCATGGGGAGGGAGCTGGGAAGAGGACACAGGAGGCCACAGACTCTCACACCTCGGCCCCCTTCAGAGCCTGGGACTGAAAGCATGGCCGCTGGCAGCTAGAGCTGGGGACTGGGTGTCACCACCTGCACCTGAATTTGATTTATGCCAGGTGCATGAATTCAGGAACAGCAGCAGCGACTCACCAGCTCAGGGAGCCACGAGCCTGGGGGCTCCCATAGCTGTCAGACCACACACCAAAGACCAGAAGCCCTGCTTCTGCCCAGAGTGGGAAAGAGGGAGCTCCTTCAGATGACTAAGCCCCAGCCCCCAACAGTGTCTCTGGGTCTCCAACCAGGGAGCTGCCCAAGGGGACAGTCCCCAGCAGCACCTCATTCCAGCCTGAGGCCACACAGTACCCCCAGCCCCATGGAGACAGGTGCCCATCCCTGCCCCATGCCCACCTCGGACGATGAGGGAGGCCTTGGAGGTGAGGTCCAGTATGGAGAACATCACCTCCCCAGCGTCACTAGGAGCAGCATCTTGGACAGCCAGGGTGTACTTGCGGCCCTGGCGGCTGGCCCGGAAGCGGCCCGAGCCACCCACCGTCTTCCCACCCACGGTCCACGTGGCCACGTCGCCGGTGTTCTCGTGGGACAGGACACACTCGAACGTGCAACTCTGGCCCTCCAGCACCTCCACCATCTTCAGTCTCTTGGTGATGCCCACGTGTAGGTCTGTGGGCCACAGGAGATGGCGGTCGCCCCAGGCCAGGCTCTTGGACCCCAGCCCGTCCCCTACCCTGGTCTGGCACTGTCAAGCCCAGAGCTGCCCCAGGCCAGACCCCATGACAGCTGAACCCTCACTCCCACCCCCTGCAGCCCTAATCCTGGGGGGCCTGCTGTCACTTCCAGTCCACTACAGGACAAGCACTGTCCACAGCGGTCACAGCTTGAACACTCCAGAAGGCCAAGGACGGGAGTCCCAAATGAAGAGGCCGTCTAGCTCTAGCACAGACTCACCATGCCGCCCTGCCCCCTTCCCTTTCTGTCGTCAAACCCCAGCCAGACCGGCAGGGACCCGCCACAGGGTCCACAGTGTGACCAGGCAGCAGGCCTGCCATGCACATGCAAGTGAGGGAAAATGGGACCGGAGGAGCTGGACCAGGAGAGCTGTGTACGCACGAGGTCAGGCTCGGGCTGAGGGACATCTGCTGTGCTGGGGGTGAGGGGGCCCACGCTGCCCTGTTGACTCCATGGGGAGGCACGTGGCCTGCCAACAACCACCTTCACCAGGCTGTGCCTGTGGCCTGGGAGTCCCTCCAGGGCATCCTACATCTGACATCTTGGCTTCTGCCGCCAGCCATCCCCAAGCCGTGACCCTCATAGCTGCCTACACACAGTCCCTGATGCAGGGGGACTGTCTCCAGCCCCTGGGGACTCTATCAGGCACTGCCAGTTCAGTCTCCCCCGCTCATCCCCCTTCAGTCCTCCCCTTGCTCATCGTCCCTCACCCGCCTGGCCTGTACCTGGGCCTCCTGGGATCACATCCAGACTACTCCTCCAGGAGCCTGCCCTGACCTCCAGAGCTCTGCAGGGCAACCTCCGGCCTTGGAGAAGGGGTGGGCCCAGGGCAGAGGCAGCCCTCCCCACACACACAGACCTGGAAGCAGCCCCGCGCCCTGAAACTGATTCCGCCCCAGACCCGGCCCTGCCTCTTGAAAGCAGCTCCGCCCCCTGGAACGGACCCCGCCCCTGGACCCGCCCCGCCCCCTGGCCGCTGCAGCAACCCCTGGGCCTGGAACTGCCTCCTGGACCCGACCCGGCCCCTGGACGCGGCTCCATCCCCTGGGCCTGGACCTGCCTCCTGGACCCGCTCTACCCCCTGGCTGCAGCTGCAACCCCTGGAGCCAGCCACACACCGTGAACACTGACTCTGGCGTGGGTCTCCTCGGAGCCGACGCTGCAAGTGTAGAGGCCGGTGTCGTCCCGACTCAGGTCATGCACCACAAGCCCGCGCGTGCCCGCCGTGTGCAAGAAGTCGTACTTGTCGCTGGGGCCCAGTTCCACGCTGTCTTTCCGCCACACCACGCGAGCCTGGGGGTCCGAGACCTCGCACTGCAGGGCCAGCGTGCCCCGCTCCTCCACGGACACATCATCGAGAGCCTTCAGGAACACCACTGGCTTTGCTGGGGGGGGCGGTGGGGACAGGTGAGCGAGCGCCACCTTGGGCCAGCAGAGAGCCCGGCGCCCCTTCCTGGGAGGACCCTAAGGGCCCGCAGGGACGCCTCACCTTTGACCTCTAGGCGGGCAGTAGCCGACACCTTGGGGGAGCAGGCGTGCACGGTGCCCGCGTCCGCCCGCCGAACCCGCTTCAGCACCAGCGTGTGGCGCTGGCCCTCGTGGGTGATCTCATGGAAGCTGTCATTGTACAGAGGCGTGCCGTTGAGCGACCACTCCAGCTCCTCGTCCTCATGGGACAGCTCACAGAAGAAAGAGGCTCGGCTCTCCTCCGTGACTTCTGTGTCCTGCAACGGCTGCGTCACGGTCACCTCACGCGCTGCCAGGGGCACAGCAGGCCGCTCAGCACGGGTCCCTGGCGTCCCCCGCCCTCAGAGACCCTTCCAGGGACCCGTGAGCCCTCGAGCACTTCCAGGGGCACAGTGGGCCGCTAAGCCTCCAAGATCTTTCCAGGGCCTCAGGCGCCCTCAGTACCTTCCACGGTGACCTCCGTGCTGCTCTGGGCGCTGCCGGCTTGGCACCGGTAGACACCGGCGTCCGCGGGTGTGAGGCGGAGGATTCGCAGCTCCGCCATGTGGCCCTCCAGGCTCATCTTGAATTTCTCAGAGGGTGCCAGGGGAGTGTCCTCCTTGTACCACTGCACAGCCTTGGGGGGCGGCTTGAAGTCGCAGGACAGGACCACCGACTGCTGCTCGCGCCCCACCTTGGGCTCCAGCGGCCTCGTGAGCACCATCGGGATGTCTGCGGCAGAAGGGGAGAGGGCGGTGCCGTGGTCTCCGGGGGACCATGGGTTCTACCCCAGCCCTGAGCCAGGTCCGTGTGCAGCCCACCCACGCCGCGCACTCACCTGAGACCACCAGGCGCGCGGTGGAGCGCGACTTGCCAATGGTGAAGTGCACAGGCCCAGTCATGGTGGAGCAGGTGCGCCGCAGCGTCAGGCGATGCACCGTGCCCTCCTGCTCCATGCCCACGTTCGCCCCCGCCTGCAGCATCGTCTTTCCCAGGAGCCACTTGGGCGGCCGCACCGACGGAATGGAGGTCTCGCACTCGAACCAGGCGGGGGCAGGCTCCATCACGGTCACGTCCTGCAGGCCGCGCACGATGGTGATGGATTGCTCTGTGGGTGAGGGATTGGTCACTGGCGCGGTCCGGCAGAGAGGACTGCCTGCCACCCTGGGACTCCGGAGAGGCGCCTGCACGGTGCTGCCCGCACCTTCCACGAAGAACTGGGCGCTGGTCTTCACGTCTCCAGCGTCGCAGGTGTACGTGTCCTCATCCTCGGGCTGCACATCCTTGATGATTAGCTTCCGGTAGAGGCCGTCACTGACCATCTCGTACTTGGGCCCGGGCTGCAGTTCCACACTGCCCTTGAACCACTGTACCTGCGCGCTGGCCCGAGACATCTGGCACTCCAGCACGCCGCGGTGCTTCTCCATGGCTATCTTGTCCCGCAACGGCCGCAGGATGGCCACCGGCAGCTCTGTGGGTGTGGCCGGTGTGGTTGGGGATGCTCAGAGCTCCAAAACTCCACACCCAAACCGGTGTGGGTGCTCTTCAGCCTCCAACCAGCAGACTCCCACCATGCTCGGCAGAACAGCCCACACTGGCCCAGTTCACTGTCCAGTGATGGCTATGCCGAGTGTTCCCATCAGGCTTCTCTGGGACCCCACACACACAGCTGACTGGGAAGAAGCTGAGCACACCCACATCCGTGCCCCTGGCCCTTCACAAGCTCCTTCCGTGCACCCCTGCTCCCCACACATCCCTGCTTTGCCACATTTCCTCACACCTCCCCCCCGCACACCCCTGCATCAAGCAAATCCACGCCTCCTATGCCTTCCTGCCCCTCCCTTGCCACTGACTCTCTCTTCTCGATGCCCTCACTGTCACCAAGGCCACCAGCTAAGGGCTGACGTTCAACACCTGCTGGGGTACCACCTGCCCTTGCCACCTGCCAGGGGTGCCACCTGTCCCCGCCACCGGCTGGGGGTGCCACTTGCTTCTGCCATCTGACGGGGGTGTAAACCTGCCCTCACCACCTGCCAGGGGTGCCACCTGCCCCCCCACCTGCCCCCGCCACCTGACGGGGGTGCCACCTGCTGGGGTTGCCACCTGCCTCTGCCACCTGCCCCTGCCACCGGCTGGGGTTGCCACCTGCCCCTGCCACCGGCTGGGGTGCCACCAGCCCCGCCACCTGCCAGGGGTGCCATCTGCCCTCACCACCTCTCCAGCACTTGCTCCAGTCCCAGGATTTACTGCTGCCTCCAATTTCGACAAGGAGCCCCTGAGCCCTCATACAAAAGGCTGCCTCTCCAGGACCTCTCTCCTCCTTCTGGGTCACTGCTGTCCTCCTCCCAAGAAAGGCCTGGGTGCCCCAAGCCTGTTCTGTAGCAACGGACCTGTCAGCCCCTGGAAGGCCCAAAAGGTGTGTGTGCACCCACACACTGTCCAGCACAGACCCTCCCCTGGACTCCCTCACCTTTCACTCGGAGCTGTGCTCGTGATTCTGCATTTTCCGCGACAAATTTGATCTCCCCGGCATCTTCTGCCAGGACCCTCCGGAAGATGAGAGTGTATTTCCTTCCTAGAAACACAGGCCACTCAGTGCAGGGGGAAGGAGGGCCTGGGGACTGGAGGAGGACGTGCCCTCCCGAAGCCTGCCCACCACCGCACCTTCCTGGCGGGTGCGCACGTTGTCACTGGGCCGAAGCTTAGTGCCCTCCCAGAACCACTGGGCCGGCACCTCGTCGAGCGAGACCTCACAGGAGAACGTGGCACCCTCCTTCTCCATCACCTCCATGTCCTCCAGGGGCCTCACGATCTGGACTTTGCGACCTGGGGTAACGAGCAGGGCCTTGTCACCCCTGGACACACGAAGCTGCACCTTCCCCCCTCCCGCCTGGACTGCTGGGGGGGACAGGGCAGGGTAAGCCAGGGGGCTGAGCCCCCCACTGGGGAATGTGGGGGGGCCAGGAGGTTCTGACCCTCATTGGCCCACCTTGCACCTTCAGGGAGGCTGAGCTCTGAGCGTCGCGGGCGTCACACACGTACATGCCCTGGTCCCCGAGCTCACACCGGTAAATGACGAGACTCCGACAGGCACCCTGGGCCACCATGCCCACTGTCTTGCCCACCCGCAGCTCCACACCATCCTGAGGAGGGATGAGGTTGGGTCAGGTGCTGGGACTCCCCAGCAGAGCAGTCCCATGCCTGACAGGCCACCGAGAGAGGCAGAGGGAGCCAGAGTACTTGGGTGAGAGGCAGGCACCTTCAGCCAGCGCACATCCACATTGGGGCGTGACAGCTCACACTCCAGGGTCACCTTGTCCTTTTCTGTGGCCACCATGTCCTCCAGGGGGCGGCTGAACCTCACAGGCAGCTCTAGGGTGGCAGGAGGGGAAGGGTGAGAGGCAGAGCCAAGAGGGGCCTGAGCGGGGCAGTGTCAGACAGCTGTTCTAGGAATGAGACCCAGTGCCCAGAGCCCAGGATTCTGCCACCCCAGCCCACCAGCCTCCCCAGGCCACCTGGGGGACAGAGCAGGGTGTACCCCGCCACAGGTCATGCCCAGGCCCACGCACCAGTTACCATGAGCCGCGCGGACGTGTGCACCCCCTCAGCTTTGAAGGCGACGAGGCCGCCATCCTGCGGCCGCAGGTCCAACAGCGTGAGCGTGTGGATGGGGCCATGCACGGCCAGCTGGCACGTGGGCCCTGGCTGCAGCCGCAGGCCATCCCGCGTCCAGCTGCCCTCCACGTCAGCATGGGACAGCTCCACCTCCATGCTGACTGTGCCCTGCTCGGACACCTCCACCGCCTGTAGGCCCCGCATGAGCCGGACCCGGCGCACTGAGCACACACACAGGGGCAGGGGTGAGCCACTGCATGGACACCTTAGCCCGCGGGCCAGCCCCCACTCACCTCTCCATGGGGCCTCAGAGCCAAAGGCCCACCCCTTCCTTCCCGGCACCCCCCAGGGCCTGTCCCTGCAGGGGGACATCCATCCCCTCCCCCTCCCACCTCTTTCCTAGATGCCTGACTCCTGGGGCCCCGCCTGCTGCTGCTGCTCACTTTCCACGGTGAGCTTGGCCTGCGTCTTGTCGTCTGGAGTCTCGCACCCATAGAAGCCACGGTCAGCGAAACCCACACAGTGCAGAACCAAGCGGTGACTGGTGCTTTCCGCATGGATCTCCACGTTCTTGCCTGGCGCCAGGGCTGCTGCATTCCGTGTCCACTTGACATCGGGCCACGGCCGTGTCAGCTCCACCTCCATGGTCACTGAGCTCCGCTCTTCCACTGTCTGGGGTTCCAGCTTCTTTCTGAATAGCACCGGAGCCTCTGAGGTCACAAGCAAGGGAGGTCACCACAGTCACGACCACTCTTGGAAGAGCCAGAGCTTGAGGGCCCTTCCACCCCCTACCCCACCCCTCAATGGCACACCTGCTCCCCACCATGACCTCACATTCCACCTCCAGGCTGGGCCCAGCTGAGCACCTGCATTGGCACAGTTCATGGGAGGAAGCCGGGCCCAGCTGTGCACCTATACACATACACTTACATGGGAGGAAGCCGGGCTCAGCTGTGCACCTGCACAGGCACAGTTACATAGGAGGAAACCAGGCCCAGCTGTGCACGTGCACAAGTACAGCTATGTGGGAGGAAGCCAGGCCCAGCTGTGCACCTGCAAGGGCACAGTTATGTGGGAGGAAGCCGGGACCAGCTGTGCAGCTGCATAAGCACAGTTATGTGGGAAGAAGCTGGGCTCAGCTGTGCACCTGCACAAGCAATTATGTGGGAAGAAGCTGGGCTCAGCTGTGCACCTGCACAAGCAGTTATGTGGGAAGAAGCTGGGCTCAGCTGTGCACCTGCACAAGAAGTTATGTGGGAAGAAGCTGGGCTCAGCTGTGCACCTGCACAAGTAGTTATATGGGAAGAAGCTGGGCTCAGCTGTGCACCTGCACAAGCAGTTACGTGGGAGGAAGCTGGTCTCAGCTGTGCACCTGCACAGGCACAGTTACATGGTAGGAAACCAGAATCAGCTGTGCACCTGCACACATACAGCTACGTGGGAGGAAGCCGGGCCCAGCTGTGCACCTGCACACATACAGCTACGTGGGAGGAAGCTGGGCCCAGCTGTGCACCTGCACACATACAGTTACATGTGGGGAAGCCAAGCCCAGCTGTGCACCTGCACAGGCACAGTTATGTAGGAGGAAACCAGAATCAGCCGCGCACCTGCATACATAGTTATGTGGAATGAAGCCAGGCTCAGCTGTGCACCTGTACACATACAGTTACATGGGAGGCAGCTGGGCTACATGGGAGGAAGCTGGGCCCAGCTATGCACCTGCATGGGCAGTTACGTGGGAAGAAGCTGAGGCTCTGGGAGGCTGCTCCTTCCCCAACATGTGTCTCCTCTCCTGCTCCCCAGCTGCCAACAACCAGGCCAGACACAGTGCCTGGAACTACTAAGTGTGGCCCATGACCACCAGCAGCAGGTCACAGGGAGTTGGTGCAACAGACTGAGCCCCCAGACCTGCAGCACCAGCCATTCTGCTCTAGGGAGACCCTGGACACTCCATGTTAAGGAATGAAAAGCATGATGCAAGTGGGCGTCCCAGTCCCAGGCTCTGCCGTGATCTTTCCAGAAGGTGTATACGTGCATGTTACTCTCGCTCAGAACCTGCAACAGCTCCCCAGGAGAGGTCCTGGCTCCAGCCAGTTAAGTTCATCCCCACCTCCTGCCTCTGCTTGCACTGGCTGCCAACTCCATTTCCGTCCATGGGGCTCAGCTGAGGATGCCTCCTCCAGGAAGCCTCCCTGGACAGCGTCAACCTCTGCCTACTCCCCAACCAGATGCGCCTTGTGGCAGTTTACTGTGTCCCCTTCCGAGTAGGTACCTGGGCACTGCCCATCCCCCCTCCCCCCCTTTGTGAAGTATCCAGGTCACCCAGACCAGCTGGACCCAGGCTGGCAGCGGAAGGCTGCAAGGGAATGAGCCCATGGAGAGGCCCTCCCTGAGGCCCCATCCACTCACCTCGCACCCGGAGAGCAGCTGAGGACTGGACACCCTCAGCCTCTGCAGTGATCTGGCCAGCGTCCTCCAGGGTCAGGCCAGAGATGGTCAGGCTGTGGCTGGAGTCACTTTGGAAGATGAGAAACTTCTGGCTGGGCTGCAGCAAGGCACCGTCCCGGAACCACGTGACTGCCGAGTCGCCCGGGGACACCACGCACTGGAAGGTGGCCTCTCCACCTTCCTCGGCCACCACCGCCCTCAACTCTGATGTGAACTTGACCGTGCGGGGGGCTGTGGACAGGGGTTTTCCTTGAGAGGCCCCACTCTGCAGTGGTGGATAAGGGTATCTCCACCAGGCAGCTGCCCAGGCTTGCCCGACTGCCCGCCCACCCATGCGGCCCTCCACTGAGTACCGTTGACGGTGAGCTGAGCGCTGGTGCGGTCATTGCGGGTCTCGCACGTGTACTCCCCCGCATCCTCCAGCCTCAGGCCTGACACTGTGAGGGAGCGCTGGGGCCCAGTGGCTTCAATCTGGAAGCGCTTCCCAGCCCGGAGCTGTGTGCTCCCGCAGCGCCACACGACCTCGGCCTGGGGCGGGCTCAGCTCACACACCAGCGTCACTGTGTCCCCCAGCTCCCCGCTCACAGGCTCCAGGGGCTGGCAGAACTTGGTGGCCACCTCTGCAGGACAGGAAGGGGCATCAGATGTGGGACTTGAGCTGGCCCTCACTGGGGACAGCCCGCTCCAGCCCCGCCCCCTGCAGACACGGAGTTCCCAGAACACCACCCCCAGCCCTGCTGACCTTCCACCTGCACGGGGAAGTCCTGCCCTGCCGTGCCCACACGGCAGCTGTAGACTGCGCTGTCCAGGGTCTGGGCCCCGTGGATGGTCAGGGTGTGGGTGTCCCCCAGGCTGGCTGTTTCATGCCGCTTGCTTCGGCGAATCTCCACACCATCCTTGAGCCACGTCACCGCGGCCACAGAGGGTGTGGCCAGCGTGGCCGTCAGGACAATGTCCTCATGCTCCCTGACCACCAGAGGCTCCCTGCGGCCAGGTCTCTCCAGGGCGGGGGACTCAGGCTCCGGCTCTGGGGAGAGGTCAGTGAGCATAAAAGCAGGGCTCTTGTGTTCCTGGCTTGGGCCCCAATGCCCCTAACAGCGCGCCTGGGTCCATATTACAGAAGGGCATCGGGAAGCAGGCCCAGGAGGGGAGGCAGGAAAGGACAGCCTGGCCAGGCCCAGGTCAGGATGGGCATCCAAGCAAAGGCAAGCTCAGAGGGCTGACCACATCAGAGCTGGACAATTAGGATCCCAAAACAAGAGCCCCTCCAGGGAGGCTCCACAGCTGCCCAGGGAGGATTAAACATGGGAAACGTGTGTGCTCATGTTTGCCTACAATGTGACAGCTCTAGACAGAGAATGGTGCCTGCCACAGGCCACAGGCCTGAGGTGCCTACAGTACACCAAGAAAGGATCATAGCAGGTTTAGCTGGTTACAGTGGGATTCTGGGAGAAGGGGAGAGGTTTGGGGAAGCAGATGCCCAGAACAACCAAAAAGAGGGGCTGCAGATCTCCAGTCCAAGCACCTGAGTGGTAGACAGAATCCAGGGCTGGGCCCATCACAGACAACCCAACACAGGTGCAACACACAACTGTCCCCCTATCAGGACCAAGAGGGGCTCCTTTCCTGACGTGTCAGGACGTTATTACGTTTATGGAACCCAAGCACACACCTGTGACGTCCAGCCGGAAAGACACCTTCTGGCCCCCTGCCTCGCAGCTGTACTCCCCGGCATCCGCCTTCCCCGCGGGCTGCACCACCAGCCGCCTGCTGCAGCCCTTGGCCTCCACGTGCACCTTGGAGCTCGCACTCAGCTTCTTCCCGTCCTTGTACCACGTCACCTCTGTCTGGGCCTGGGCCACCTCGCAGCTCAGGGTGGCACTGGCCCCCGCCTTGCAGAGCACCTCACTGCGTGCTGGCTGCTCCTTGGCAAATACCACAGAGGGTTCTGGGCACAGAGAGAGATGCACATGATTGAAGATACCATGTGCCTTAGGAAGGCAGCACTAGCGGAAGAAGGACTAAACCGGGAGGGAGGGGAATGGAAACGTCTCCAGGCTCTGCATCAGCTGTGAGGTCTGGAAAAGCCCCATAGCTTCCTTGACACAAAGTAACACAATCTACCCACCCAATCCATCAGCCCTGTGGGTGGGAGAACATACATTCTATCACTGCTCCACGTGGATGTCCCACTTGGGGAACATATATTCTATCACTCCTTCACATGGGATGTCCCAGCTGGGGACCATATATTCTACCACTGCTCAACCTGGGCCGTTCCAGGTGGGACCACACATTCTATCTCTGCTCCACGTGGGCTGTACCACTTGGGGACCACACATTCTATCTCTGCTCCACGTGGGCTGTACCACTCGGGGACCACACATTCTATCACTGCTTCACGTGGGCTATCCCAGGTGGGGACCATAAAGTCTATCACTGCTCTGCGTGGGGTCTCCCAGGTGGGTCCACACATTCTATCACTGATCCATGTGGGCTCTCCCAGGTGGGGAACACACGTTCTATCACTACTCCATGGGGGCTGTCCCAGGTGTAACGACACATTCTATCACTGCTCCACGTGGCTGTCTCAGGTGGGACCACGTATTCCATCACTGCTCCACGTGGATTGTCCCAGGTGGGGACCACACAATCTATCACGCATCTACACGGGCTGTCCCAGGTGAGGAACACACATTCCATCACTGCTCCACGTGGGCTGTCCCAAGTGGGGACCATACATTCTATCACAGCTCCACGTGGGCTGTCCCAGGTAGGGACTGCACATTGTATCTCTGCTGCAGGTGGCCTGTCCTGGGGGTGACCATCCCTGAAACACCAGTCATGGTTCACAGGAATACCCAAACCCTTCCATGTACACCTTCCCACCCAATTGCTCTTGGCTCGGCCGCGTGTATGAGCATAGGAGGCAGGAGAAAGGACATGTGAAGTGTTAAGCCTAATGGAAAGAGCTCCAGAGTCTGTCTGGACTATATGCTTATCCCACCATCACCCTTGATCAAGGCTAGAGTTTTAACCCAAACGCTGACCTGTGACGTCCAGCCGGAAGGACACCTTCTGGCCCCCTGCCTCGCAGCTGTACTCCCCGGCATCCGCCTTCCCCGCGGGCTGCACCACCAGCCGCCTGCTGCAGCCCTTGGCCTCCACGTGCACCTTGGAGCTCGCACTCAGCTTCTTCCCGTCCTTGTACCACGTCACCTCTGTCTGGGCCTGGGCCACCTCGCAGCTCAGGGTGGCACTGGCCCCCGCCTTGCAGAGCACCTCACTGCGTGCTGGCTGCTCCTTGGCAAATACCACAGAGGGTTCTGGGCACAGAGAGAGATGCACATGATTGAAGATACCATGTGCCTTAGGAAGGCAGCACTAGCGGAAGAAGGACTAAACCGGGAGGGAGGGGAATGGAAACGTCTCCAGGCTCTGCATCAGCTGTGAGGTCTGGAAAAGCCCCATAGCTTCCTTGACACAAAGTAACACAATCTACCCACCCAATCCATCAGCCCTGTGGGTGGGAGAACATACATTCTATCACTGCTCCACGTGGATGTCCCACTTGGGGAACATATATTCTATCACTCCTTCACATGGGATGTCCCAGCTGGGGACCATATATTCTACCACTGCTCAACCTGGGCCGTTCCAGGTGGGACCACACATTCTATCTCTGCTCCACGTGGGCTGTACCACTCGGGGACCACACATTCTATCACTGCTTCACGTGGGCTATCCCAGGTGGGGACCATAAAGTCTATCACTGCTCTGCGTGGGGTCTCCCAGGTGGGTCCACACATTCTATCACTGATCCATGTGGGCTCTCCCAGGTGGGGAACACACGTTCTATCACTACTCCATGGGGGCTGTCCCAGGTGTAACGACACATTCTATCACTGCTCCACGTGGCTGTCTCAGGTGGGACCACGTATTCCATCACTGCTCCACGTGGATTGTCCCAGGTGGGGACCACACAATCTATCACGCATCTACACGGGCTGTCCCAGGTGAGGAACACACATTCCATCACTGCTCCACGTGGGCTGTCCCAAGTGGGGACCATACATTCTATCACTGCTCCACGTGGGCTGTCCCAAGTGGGGACCATACATTCTATCACAGCTCCACGTGGGCTGTCCCAGGTAGGGACTGCACATTGTATCTCTGCTGCAGGTGGCCTGTCCTGGGGGTGACCATCCCTGAAACACCAGTCATGGTTCACAGGAATACCCAAACCCTTCCATGTACACCTTCCCACCCAATTGCTCTTGGCTCGGCCGCGTGTATGAGCATAGGAGGCAGGAGAAAGGACATGTGAAGTGTTAAGCCTAATGGAAAGAGCTCCAGAGTCTGTCTGGACTATATGCTTATCCCACCATCACCCTTGATCAAGGCTAGAGTTTTAACCCAAACGCTGACCTGTGACGTCCAGCCGGAAGGACACCTTCTGGCCCCCTGCCTCGCAGCTGTACTCCCCGGCATCCGCCTTCCCCGTGGGCTGCACCACCAGCCGCCTGCTGCAGCCCTTGGCCTCCACGTGCACCTTGGAGCTCGCACTCAGCTTCTTCCCGTCCTTGTACCACGTCACCTCTGTCTGGGCCTGGGCCACCTCGCAGCTCAGGGTGGCACTGGCCCCCGCCTTGCAGAGCACCTCACTGCGTGCTGGCTGCTCCTTGGCAAATACCACAGAGGGTTCTGGGCACAGAGAGAGATGCACATGATTGAAGATACCATGTGCCTTAGGAAGGCAGCACTAGCGGAAGAAGGACTAAACCGGGAGGGAGGGGAATGGAAACGTCTCCAGGCTCTGCATCAGCTGTGAGGTCTGGAAAAGCCCCATAGCTTCCTTGACACAAAGTAACACAATCTACCCACCCAATCCATCAGCCCTGTGGGTGGGAGAACATACATTCTATCACTGCTCCACGTGGATGTCCCACTTGGGGAACATATATTCTATCACTCCTTCACATGGGATGTCCCAGCTGGGGACCATATATTCTACCACTGCTCAACCTGGGCCGTTCCAGGTGGGACCACACATTCTATCTCTGCTCCACGTGGGCTGTACCACTCGGGGACCACACATTCTATCACTGCTTCACGTGGGCTATCCCAGGTGGGGACCATAAAGTCTATCACTGCTCTGCGTGGGGTCTCCCAGGTGGGTCCACACATTCTATCACTGATCCATGTGGGCTCTCCCAGGTGGGGAACACACGTTCTATCACTACTCCATGGGGGCTGTCCCAGGTGTAACGACACATTCTATCACTGCTCCACGTGGCTGTCTCAGGTGGGACCACGTATTCCATCACTGCTCCACGTGGATTGTCCCAGGTGGGGACCACACAATCTATCACGCATCTACACGGGCTGTCCCAGGTGAGGAACACACATTCCATCACTGCTCCACGTGGGCTGTCCCAAGTGGGGACCATACATTCTATCACAGCTCCACGTGGGCTGTCCCAGGTAGGGACTGCACATTGTATCTCTGCTGCAGGTGGCCTGTCCTGGGGGTGACCATCCCTGAAACACCAGTCATGGTTCACAGGAATACCCAAACCCTTCCATGTACACCTTCCCACCCAATTGCTCTTGGCTCGGCCGCGTGTATGAGCATAGGAGGCAGGAGAAAGGACATGTGAAGTGTTAAGCCTAATGGAAAGAGCTCCAGAGTCTGTCTGGACTATATGCTTATCCCACCATCACCCTTGATCAAGGCTAGAGTTTTAACCCAAACGCTGACCTGTGACGTCCAGCCGGAAGGACACCTTCTGGCCCCCTGCCTCGCAGCTGTACTCCCCGGCATCCGCCTTCCCCGCGGGCTGCACCACCAGCCGCCTGCTGCAGCCCTTGGCCTCCACGTGCACCTTGGAGCTCGCACTCAGCTTCTTCCCGTCCTTGTACCACGTCACCTCTGTCTGGGCCTGGGCCACCTCGCAGCTCAGGGTGGCACTGGCCCCCGCCTTGCAGAGCACCTCACTGCGTGCTGGCTGCTCCTTGGCAAATACCACAGAGGGTTCTGGGCACAGAGAGAGATGCACATGATTGAAGATACCATGTGCCTTAGGAAGGCAGCACTAGCGGAAGAAGGACTAAACCGGGAGGGAGGGGAATGGAAACGTCTCCAGGCTCTGCATCAGCTGTGAGGTCTGGAAAAGCCCCATAGCTTCCTTGACACAAAGTAACACAATCTACCCACCCAATCCATCAGCCCTGTGGGTGGGAGAACATACATTCTATCACTGCTCCACGTGGATGTCCCACTTGGGGAACATATATTCTATCACTCCTTCACATGGGATGTCCCAGCTGGGGACCATATATTCTACCACTGCTCAACCTGGGCCGTTCCAGGTGGGACCACACATTCTATCTCTGCTCCACGTGGGCTGTACCACTCGGGGACCACACATTCTATCACTGCTTCACGTGGGCTATCCCAGGTGGGGACCATAAAGTCTATCACTGCTCTGCGTGGGGTCTCCCAGGTGGGTCCACACATTCTATCACTGATCCATGTGGGCTCTCCCAGGTGGGGAACACACGTTCTATCACTACTCCATGGGGGCTGTCCCAGGTGTAACGACACATTCTATCACTGCTCCACGTGGCTGTCTCAGGTGGGACCACGTATTCCATCACTGCTCCACGTGGATTGTCCCAGGTGGGGACCACACAATCTATCACGCATCTACACGGGCTGTCCCAGGTGAGGAACACACATTCCATCACTGCTCCACGTGGGCTGTCCCAAGTGGGGACCATACATTCTATCACTGCTCCACGTGGGCTGTCCCAAGTGGGGACCATACATTCTATCACAGCTCCACGTGGGCTGTCCCAGGTAGGGACTGCACATTGTATCTCTGCTGCAGGTGGCCTGTCCTGGGGGTGACCATCCCTGAAACACCAGTCATGGTTCACAGGAATACCCAAACCCTTCCATGTACACCTTCCCACCCAATTGCTCTTGGCTCGGCCGCGTGTATGAGCATAGGAGGCAGGAGAAAGGACATGTGAAGTGTTAAGCCTAATGGAAAGAGCTCCAGAGTCTGTCTGGACTATATGCTTATCCCACCATCACCCTTGATCAAGGCTAGAGTTTTAACCCAAACGCTGACCTGTGACGTCCAGCCGGAAGGACACCTTCTGGCCCCCTGCCTCGCAGCTGTACTCCCCGGCATCCGCCTTCCCCGTGGGCTGCACCACCAGCCGCCTGCTGCAGCCCTTGGCCTCCACGTGCACCTTGGAGCTCGCACTCAGCTTCTTCCCGTCCTTGTACCACGTCACCTCTGTCTGGGCCTGGGCCACCTCGCAGCTCAGGGTGGCACTGGCCCCCGCCTTGCAGAGCACCTCACTGCGTGCTGGCTGCTCCTTGGCAAATACCACAGAGGGTTCTGGGCACAGAGAGAGATGCACATGATTGAAGATACCATGTGCCTTAGGAAGGCAGCACTAGCGGAAGAAGGACTAAACCGGGAGGGAGGGGAATGGAAACGTCTCCAGGCTCTGCATCAGCTGTGAGGTCTGGAAAAGCCCCATAGCTTCCTTGACACAAAGTAACACAATCTACCCACCCAATCCATCAGCCCTGTGGGTGGGAGAACATACATTCTATCACTGCTCCACGTGGATGTCCCACTTGGGGAACATATATTCTATCACTCCTTCACATGGGATGTCCCAGCTGGGGACCATATATTCTACCACTGCTCAACCTGGGCCGTTCCAGGTGGGACCACACATTCTATCTCTGCTCCACGTGGGCTGTACCACTCGGGGACCACACATTCTATCACTGCTTCACGTGGGCTATCCCAGGTGGGGACCATAAAGTCTATCACTGCTCTGCGTGGGGTCTCCCAGGTGGGTCCACACATTCTATCACTGATCCATGTGGGCTCTCCCAGGTGGGGAACACACGTTCTATCACTACTCCATGGGGGCTGTCCCAGGTGTAACGACACATTCTATCACTGCTCCACGTGGCTGTCTCAGGTGGGACCACGTATTCCATCACTGCTCCACGTGGATTGTCCCAGGTGGGGACCACACAATCTATCACGCATCTACACGGGCTGTCCCAGGTGAGGAACACACATTCCATCACTGCTCCACGTGGGCTGTCCCAAGTGGGGACCATACATTCTATCACTGCTCCACGTGGGCTGTCCCAAGTGGGGACCATACATTCTATCACAGCTCCACGTGGGCTGTCCCAGGTGAGGAACACACATTCCATCACTGCTCCACGTGGGCTGTCCCAAGTGGGGACCATACATTCTATCACAGCTCCACGTGGGCTGTCCCAGGTAGGGACTGCACATTGTATCTCTGCTGCAGGTGGCCTGTCCTGGGGGTGACCATCCCTGAAACACCAGTCATGGTTCACAGGAATACCCAAACCCTTCCATGTACACCTTCCCACCCAATTGCTCTTGGCTCGGCCGCATGTATGAGCATAGGAGGCAGGAGAAAGGACATGTGAAGTGTTAAGCCTAATGGAAAGAGCTCCAGAGTCTGTCTGGACTATATGCTTATCCCACCATCACCCTTGATCAAGGCTAGAGTTTTAACCCAAACGCTGACCTGTGACGTCCAGCCGGAAGGACACCTTCTGGCCCCCTGCCTCGCAGCTGTACTCCCCGGCATCCGCCTTCCCCGCGGGCTGCACCACCAGCCGCCTGCTGCAGCCCTTGGCCTCCACGTGCACCTTGGAGCTCGCACTCAGCTTCTTCCCGTCCTTGTACCACGTCACCTCTGTCTGGGCCTGGGCCACCTCGCAGCTCAGGGTGGCACTGGCCCCCGCCTTGCAGAGCACCTCACTGCGTGCTGGCTGCTCCTTGGCAAATACCACAGAGGGTTCTGGGCACAGAGAGAGATGCACATGATTGAAGATACCATGTGCCTTAGGAAGGCAGCACTAGCGGAAGAAGGACTAAACCGGGAGGGAGGGGAATGGAAACGTCTCCAGGCTCTGCATCAGCTGTGAGGTCTGGAAAAGCCCCATAGCTTCCTTGACACAAAGTAACACAATCTACCCACCCAATCCATCAGCCCTGTGGGTGGGAGAACATACATTCTATCACTGCTCCACGTGGATGTCCCACTTGGGGAACATATATTCTATCACTCCTTCACATGGGATGTCCCAGCTGGGGACCATATATTCTACCACTGCTCAACCTGGGCCGTTCCAGGTGGGACCACACATTCTATCTCTGCTCCACGTGGGCTGTACCACTTGGGGACCACACATTCTATCTCTGCTCCACGTGGGCTGTACCACTCGGGGACCACACATTCTATCACTGCTTCACGTGGGCTATCCCAGGTGGGGACCATAAAGTCTATCACTGCTCTGCGTGGGGTCTCCCAGGTGGGTCCACACATTCTATCACTGATCCATGTGGGCTCTCCCAGGTGGGGAACACACGTTCTATCACTACTCCATGGGGGCTGTCTCAGGTGTAACGACACATTCTATCACTGCTCCACGTGGCTGTCTCAGGTGGGACCACGTATTCCATCACTGCTCCACGTGGATTGTCCCAGGTGGGGACCACACAATCTATCACGCATCTACACGGGCTGTCCCAGGTGAGGAACACACATTCCATCACTGCTCCACATGGGCTGTCCCAAGTGGGGACCATACATTCTATCACTGCTCCACGTGGGCTGTCCCAAGTGGGGACCATACATTCTATCACAGCTCCACGTGGGCTGTCCCAGGTAGGGACTGCACATTGTATCTCTGCTGCAGGTGGCCTGTCCTGGGGGTGACCATCCCTGAAACACCAGTCATGGTTCACAGGAATACCCAAACCCTTCCATGTACACCTTCCCACCCAATTGCTCTTGGCTCGGCCGCGTGTATGAGCATAGGAGGCAGGAGAAAGGACATGTGAAGTGTTAAGCCTAATGGAAAGAGCTCCAGAGTCTGTCTGGACTATATGCTTATCCCACCATCACCCTTGATCAAGGCTAGAGTTTTAACCCAAACGCTGACCTGTGACGTCCAGCCGGAAGGACACCTTCTGGCCCCCTGCCTCGCAGCTGTACTCCCCGGCATCCGCCTTCCCCGCGGGCTGCACCACCAGCCGCCTGCTGCAGCCCTTGGCCTCCACGTGCACCTTGGAGCTCGCACTCAGCTTCTTCCCGTCCTTGTACCACGTCACCTCTGTCTGGGCCTGGGCCACCTCGCAGCTCAGGGTGGCACTGGCCCCCGCCTTGCAGAGCACCTCACTGCGTGCTGGCTGCTCCTTGGCAAATACCACAGAGGGTTCTGGGCACAGAGAGAGATGCACATGATTGAAGATACCATGTGCCTTAGGAAGGCAGCACTAGCGGAAGAAGGACTAAACCGGGAGGGAGGGGAATGGAAACGTCTCCAGGCTCTGCATCAGCTGTGAGGTCTGGAAAAGCCCCATAGCTTCCTTGACACAAAGTAACACAATCTACCCACCCAATCCATCAGCCCTGTGGGTGGGAGAACATACATTCTATCACTGCTCCACGTGGATGTCCCACTTGGGGAACATATATTCTATCACTCCTTCACATGGGATGTCCCAGCTGGGGACCATATATTCTACCACTGCTCAACCTGGGCCGTTCCAGGTGGGACCACACATTCTATCTCTGCTCCACGTGGGCTGTACCACTCGGGGACCACACATTCTATCACTGCTTCACGTGGGCTATCCCAGGTGGGGACCATAAAGTCTATCACTGCTCTGCGTGGGGTCTCCCAGGTGGGTCCACACATTCTATCACTGATCCATGTGGGCTCTCCCAGGTGGGGAACACACGTTCTATCACTACTCCATGGGGGCTGTCCCAGGTGTAACGACACATTCTATCACTGCTCCACGTGGCTGTCTCAGGTGGGACCACGTATTCCATCACTGCTCCACGTGGATTGTCCCAGGTGGGGACCACACAATCTATCACGCATCTACACGGGCTGTCCCAGGTGAGGAACACACATTCCATCACTGCTCCACGTGGGCTGTCCCAAGTGGGGACCATACATTCTATCACAGCTCCACGTGGGCTGTCCCAGGTAGGGACTGCACATTGTATCTCTGCTGCAGGTGGCCTGTCCTGGGGGTGACCATCCCTGAAACACCAGTCATGGTTCACAGGAATACCCAAACCCTTCCATGTACACCTTCCCACCCAATTGCTCTTGGCTCGGCCGCGTGTATGAGCATAGGAGGCAGGAGAAAGGACATGTGAAGTGTTAAGCCTAATGGAAAGAGCTCCAGAGTCTGTCTGGACTATATGCTTATCCCACCATCACCCTTGATCAAGGCTAGAGTTTTAACCCAAACGCTGACCTGTGACGTCCAGCCGGAAGGACACCTTCTGGCCCCCTGCCTCGCAGCTGTACTCCCCGGCATCCGCCTTCCCCGCGGGCTGCACCACCAGCCGCCTGCTGCAGCCCTTGGCCTCCACGTGCACCTTGGAGCTCGCACTCAGCTTCTTCCCGTCCTTGTACCACGTCACCTCTGTCTGGGCCTGGGCCACCTCGCAGCTCAGGGTGGCACTGGCCCCCGCCTTGCAGAGCACCTCACTGCGTGCTGGCTGCTCCTTGGCAAATACCACAGAGGGTTCTGGGCACAGAGAGAGATGCACATGATTGAAGATACCATGTGCCTTAGGAAGGCAGCACTAGCGGAAGAAGGACTAAACCGGGAGGGAGGGGAATGGAAACGTCTCCAGGCTCTGCATCAGCTGTGAGGTCTGGAAAAGCCCCATAGCTTCCTTGACACAAAGTAACACAATCTACCCACCCAATCCATCAGCCCTGTGGGTGGGAGAACATACATTCTATCACTGCTCCACGTGGATGTCCCACTTGGGGAACATATATTCTATCACTCCTTCACATGGGATGTCCCAGCTGGGGACCATATATTCTACCACTGCTCAACCTGGGCCGTTCCAGGTGGGACCACACATTCTATCTCTGCTCCACGTGGGCTGTACCACTCGGGGACCACACATTCTATCACTGCTTCACGTGGGCTATCCCAGGTGGGGACCATAAAGTCTATCACTGCTCTGCGTGGGGTGTCCCAGGTGGGTCCACACATTCTATCACTGATCCATGTGGGCTCTCCCAGGTGGGGAACACACGTTCTATCACTACTCCATGGGGGCTGTCCCAGGTGTAACGACACATTCTATCACTGCTCCACGTGGCTGTCTCAGGTGGGACCACGTATTCCATCACTGCTCCACGTGGATTGTCCCAGGTGGGGACCACACAATCTATCACGCATCTACACGGGCTGTCCCAGGTGAGGAACACACATTCCATCACTGCTCCACGTGGGCTGTCCCAAGTGGGGACCATACATTCTATCACTGCTCCACGTGGGCTGTCCCAAGTGGGGACCATACATTCTATCACAGCTCCACGTGGGCTGTCCCAGGTGAGGAACACACATTCCATCACTGCTCCACGTGGGCTGTCCCAAGTGGGGACCATACATTCTATCACAGCTCCACGTGGGCTGTCCCAGGTAGGGACTGCACATTGTATCTCTGCTGCAGGTGGCCTGTCCTGGGGGTGACCATCCCTGAAACACCAGTCATGGTTCACAGGAATACCCAAACCCTTCCATGTACACCTTCCCACCCAATTGCTCTTGGCTCGGCCGCATGTATGAGCATAGGAGGCAGGAGAAAGGACATGTGAAGTGTTAAGCCTAATGGAAAGAGCTCCAGAGTCTGTCTGGACTATATGCTTATCCCACCATCACCCTTGATCAAGGCTAGAGTTTTAACCCAAACGCTGACCTGTGACGTCCAGCCGGAAGGACACCTTCTGGCCCCCTGCCTCGCAGCTGTACTCCCCGGCATCCGCCTTCCCCGCGGGCTGCACCACCAGCCGCCTGCTGCAGCCCTTGGCCTCCACGTGCACCTTGGAGCTCGCACTCAGCTTCTTCCCGTCCTTGTACCACGTCACCTCTGTCTGGGCCTGGGCCACCTCGCAGCTCAGGGTGGCACTGGCCCCCGCCTTGCAGAGCACCTCACTGCGTGCTGGCTGCTCCTTGGCAAATACCACAGAGGGTTCTGGGCACAGAGAGAGATGCACATGATTGAAGATACCATGTGCCTTAGGAAGGCAGCACTAGCGGAAGAAGGACTAAACCGGGAGGGAGGGGAATGGAAACGTCTCCAGGCTCTGCATCAGCTGTGAGGTCTGGAAAAGCCCCATAGCTTCCTTGACACAAAGTAACACAATCTACCCACCCAATCCATCAGCCCTGTGGGTGGGAGAACATACATTCTATCACTGCTCCACGTGGATGTCCCACTTGGGGAACATATATTCTATCACTCCTTCACATGGGATGTCCCAGCTGGGGACCATATATTCTACCACTGCTCAACCTGGGCCGTTCCAGGTGGGACCACACATTCTATCTCTGCTCCACGTGGGCTGTACCACTTGGGGACCACACATTCTATCTCTGCTCCACGTGGGCTGTACCACTCGGGGACCACACATTCTATCACTGCTTCACGTGGGCTATCCCAGGTGGGGACCATAAAGTCTATCACTGCTCTGCGTGGGGTCTCCCAGGTGGGTCCACACATTCTATCACTGATCCATGTGGGCTCTCCCAGGTGGGGAACACACGTTCTATCACTACTCCATGGGGGCTGTCTCAGGTGTAACGACACATTCTATCACTGCTCCACGTGGCTGTCTCAGGTGGGACCACGTATTCCATCACTGCTCCACGTGGATTGTCCCAGGTGGGGACCACACAATCTATCACGCATCTACACGGGCTGTCCCAGGTGAGGAACACACATTCCATCACTGCTCCACATGGGCTGTCCCAAGTGGGGACCATACATTCTATCACTGCTCCACGTGGGCTGTCCCAAGTGGGGACCATACATTCTATCACAGCTCCACGTGGGCTGTCCCAGGTAGGGACTGCACATTGTATCTCTGCTGCAGGTGGCCTGTCCTGGGGGTGACCATCCCTGAAACACCAGTCATGGTTCACAGGAATACCCAAACCCTTCCATGTACACCTTCCCACCCAATTGCTCTTGGCTCGGCCGCGTGTATGAGCATAGGAGGCAGGAGAAAGGACATGTGAAGTGTTAAGCCTAATGGAAAGAGCTCCAGAGTCTGTCTGGACTATATGCTTATCCCACCATCACCCTTGATCAAGGCTAGAGTTTTAACCCAAACGCTGACCTGTGACGTCCAGCCGGAAGGACACCTTCTGGCCCCCTGCCTCGCAGCTGTACTCCCCGGCATCCGCCTTCCCCGCGGGCTGCACCACCAGCCGCCTGCTGCAGCCCTTGGCCTCCACGTGCACCTTGGAGCTCGCACTCAGCTTCTTCCCGTCCTTGTACCACGTCACCTCTGTCTGGGCCTGGGCCACCTCGCAGCTCAGGGTGGCACTGGCCCCCGCCTTGCAGAGCACCTCACTGCGTGCTGGCTGCTCCTTGGCAAATACCACAGAGGGTTCTGGGCACAGAGAGAGATGCACATGATTGAAGATACCATGTGCCTTAGGAAGGCAGCACTAGCGGAAGAAGGACTAAACCGGGAGGGAGGGGAATGGAAACGTCTCCAGGCTCTGCATCAGCTGTGAGGTCTGGAAAAGCCCCATAGCTTCCTTGACACAAAGTAACACAATCTACCCACCCAATCCATCAGCCCTGTGGGTGGGAGAACATACATTCTATCACTGCTCCACGTGGATGTCCCACTTGGGGAACATATATTCTATCACTCCTTCACATGGGATGTCCCAGCTGGGGACCATATATTCTACCACTGCTCAACCTGGGCCGTTCCAGGTGGGACCACACATTCTATCTCTGCTCCACGTGGGCTGTACCACTCGGGGACCACACATTCTATCACTGCTTCACGTGGGCTATCCCAGGTGGGGACCATAAAGTCTATCACTGCTCTGCGTGGGGTCTCCCAGGTGGGTCCACACATTCTATCACTGATCCATGTGGGCTCTCCCAGGTGGGGAACACACGTTCTATCACTACTCCATGGGGGCTGTCCCAGGTGTAACGACACATTCTATCACTGCTCCACGTGGCTGTCTCAGGTGGGACCACGTATTCCATCACTGCTCCACGTGGATTGTCCCAGGTGGGGACCACACAATCTATCACGCATCTACACGGGCTGTCCCAGGTGAGGAACACACATTCCATCACTGCTCCACGTGGGCTGTCCCAAGTGGGGACCATACATTCTATCACAGCTCCACGTGGGCTGTCCCAGGTAGGGACTGCACATTGTATCTCTGCTGCAGGTGGCCTGTCCTGGGGGTGACCATCCCTGAAACACCAGTCATGGTTCACAGGAATACCCAAACCCTTCCATGTACACCTTCCCACCCAATTGCTCTTGGCTCGGCCGCGTGTATGAGCATAGGAGGCAGGAGAAAGGACATGTGAAGTGTTAAGCCTAATGGAAAGAGCTCCAGAGTCTGTCTGGACTATATGCTTATCCCACCATCACCCTTGATCAAGGCTAGAGTTTTAACCCAAACGCTGACCTGTGACGTCCAGCCGGAAGGACACCTTCTGGCCCCCTGCCTCGCAGCTGTACTCCCCGGCATCCGCCTTCCCCGCGGGCTGCACCACCAGCCGCCTGCTGCAGCCCTTGGCCTCCACGTGCACCTTGGAGCTCGCACTCAGCTTCTTCCCGTCCTTGTACCACGTCACCTCTGTCTGGGCCTGGGCCACCTCGCAGCTCAGGGTGGCACTGGCCCCCGCCTTGCAGAGCACCTCACTGCGTGCTGGCTGCTCCTTGGCAAATACCACAGAGGGTTCTGGGCACAGAGAGAGATGCACATGATTGAAGATACCATGTGCCTTAGGAAGGCAGCACTAGCGGAAGAAGGACTAAACCGGGAGGGAGGGGAATGGAAACGTCTCCAGGCTCTGCATCAGCTGTGAGGTCTGGAAAAGCCCCATAGCTTCCTTGACACAAAGTAACACAATCTACCCACCCAATCCATCAGCCCTGTGGGTGGGAGAACATACATTCTATCACTGCTCCACGTGGATGTCCCACTTGGGGAACATATATTCTATCACTCCTTCACATGGGATGTCCCAGCTGGGGACCATATATTCTACCACTGCTCAACCTGGGCCGTTCCAGGTGGGACCACACATTCTATCTCTGCTCCACGTGGGCTGTACCACTTGGGGACCACACATTCTATCTCTGCTCCACGTGGGCTGTACCACTCGGGGACCACACATTCTATCACTGCTTCACGTGGGCTATCCCAGGTGGGGACCATAAAGTCTATCACTGCTCTGCGTGGGGTCTCCCAGGTGGGTCCACACATTCTATCACTGATCCATGTGGGCTCTCCCAGGTGGGGAACACACGTTCTATCACTACTCCATGGGGGCTGTCTCAGGTGTAACGACACATTCTATCACTGCTCCACGTGGCTGTCTCAGGTGGGACCACGTATTCCATCACTGCTCCACGTGGATTGTCCCAGGTGGGGACCACACAATCTATCACGCATCTACACGGGCTGTCCCAGGTGAGGAACACACATTCCATCACTGCTCCACATGGGCTGTCCCAAGTGGGGACCATACATTCTATCACTGCTCCACGTGGGCTGTCCCAAGTGGGGACCATACATTCTATCACAGCTCCACGTGGGCTGTCCCAGGTAGGGACTGCACATTGTATCTCTGCTGCAGGTGGCCTGTCCTGGGGGTGACCATCCCTGAAACACCAGTCATGGTTCACAGGAATACCCAAACCCTTCCATGTACACCTTCCCACCCAATTGCTCTTGGCTCGGCCGCGTGTATGAGCATAGGAGGCAGGAGAAAGGACATGTGAAGTGTTAAGCCTAATGGAAAGAGCTCCAGAGTCTGTCTGGACTATATGCTTATCCCACCATCACCCTTGATCAAGGCTAGAGTTTTAACCCAAACGCTGACCTGTGACGTCCAGCCGGAAGGACACCTTCTGGCCCCCTGCCTCGCAGCTGTACTCCCCGGCATCCGCCTTCCCCGCGGGCTGCACCACCAGCCGCCTGCTGCAGCCCTTGGCCTCCACGTGCACCTTGGAGCTCGCACTCAGCTTCTTCCCGTCCTTGTACCACGTCACCTCTGTCTGGGCCTGGGCCACCTCGCAGCTCAGGGTGGCACTGGCCCCCGCCTTGCAGAGCACCTCACTGCGTGCTGGCTGCTCCTTGGCAAATACCACAGAGGGTTCTGGGCACAGAGAGAGATGCACATGATTGAAGATACCATGTGCCTTAGGAAGGCAGCACTAGCGGAAGAAGGACTAAACCGGGAGGGAGGGGAATGGAAACGTCTCCAGGCTCTGCATCAGCTGTGAGGTCTGGAAAAGCCCCATAGCTTCCTTGACACAAAGTAACACAATCTACCCACCCAATCCATCAGCCCTGTGGGTGGGAGAACATACATTCTATCACTGCTCCACGTGGATGTCCCACTTGGGGAACATATATTCTATCACTCCTTCACATGGGATGTCCCAGCTGGGGACCATATATTCTACCACTGCTCAACCTGGGCCGTTCCAGGTGGGACCACACATTCTATCTCTGCTCCACGTGGGCTGTACCACTCGGGGACCACACATTCTATCACTGCTTCACGTGGGCTATCCCAGGTGGGGACCATAAAGTCTATCACTGCTCTGCGTGGGGTCTCCCAGGTGGGTCCACACATTCTATCACTGATCCATGTGGGCTCTCCCAGGTGGGGAACACACGTTCTATCACTACTCCATGGGGGCTGTCCCAGGTGTAACGACACATTCTATCACTGCTCCACGTGGCTGTCTCAGGTGGGACCACGTATTCCATCACTGCTCCACGTGGATTGTCCCAGGTGGGGACCACACAATCTATCACGCATCTACACGGGCTATCCCAGGTGAGGAACACACATTCCATCACTGCTCCACGTGGGCTGTCCCAAGTGGGGACCATACATTCTATCACTGCTCCACGTGGGCTGTCCCAAGTGGGGACCATACATTCTATCACAGCTCCACGTGGGCTGTCCCAGGTAGGGACTGCACATTGTATCTCTGCTGCAGGTGGCCTGTCCTGGGGGTGACCATCCCTGAAACACCAGTCATGGTTCACAGGAATACCCAAACCCTTCCATGTACACCTTCCCACCCAATTGCTCTTGGCTCGGCCGCGTGTATGAGCATAGGAGGCAGGAGAAAGGACATGTGAAGTGTTAAGCCTAATGGAAAGAGCTCCAGAGTCTGTCTGGACTATATGCTTATCCCACCATCACCCTTGATCAAGGCTAGAGTTTTAACCCAAACGCTGACCTGTGACGTCCAGCCGGAAGGACACCTTCTGGCCCCCTGCCTCGCAGCTGTACTCCCCGGCATCCGCCTTCCCCGCGGGCTGCACCACCAGCCGCCTGCTGCAGCCCTTGGCCTCCACGTGCACCTTGGAGCTCGCACTCAGCTTCTTCCCGTCCTTGTACCACGTCACCTCTGTCTGGGCCTGGGCCACCTCGCAGCTCAGGGTGGCACTGGCCCCCGCCTTGCAGAGCACCTCACTGCGTGCTGGCTGCTCCTTGGCAAACACCGGTGTAGGTTCTGGTGAATAGGGATGGACACACAATCAGTGTCACCTTATAAGTCAGGAATGCAGCAGTGGTGAAGGAATTTGAATCGAGAGGCAGGGGTACTGAAATGTCCCCAGGTTCTGCACGAGCTGTGTGGTCCAGAGAAACTCCCTCAGCAATGGGTACCCACAGTCTATTGGTACCACCTACCACAGCTCCGTGTTGTTCTGGGGATACGGATGCTCTAAGCCCTCCCCACACATTCTCCTTTAGGAGAGGATCTGTGGGGTCAGGAAACAGGCCCATCTTCCCTGCTGAGGCGGAGTCTTTCCTCAGCCATGTGCAGGAGCTCCTCCACTCCACCCTCATGCCTGTCCTGCCCTGTCAGCTGTTGGTAGCCTTGTGGGATGGAAGCTGTACCTGCCCGTGGCCATCTTTGCAGGGTTCTGACTACTGATAAAGTAAGGCGAATTTTCTGGTGTCTTTGGCCATTACACTCTATGTTAACTAACTGGAATGTAAACAAAATACTGAAAGAAAAAGATAAACTAAAGTCCACTTCTTTCCTTTATTTTATACCTTTCTCTGATTTTCCTCCTTATCGTGCTGCCTGGTCACTGGACAGAAAGCCTCCTACCTCATTTCCGATCACAAAGTCAGTTCCTTCACTTTTTTACACTAGTTTCAGGTGTATAATTCAGTGATGCATCAGTTGCATCTAACACCCAGTGCTCTTTCTGTCACATGCCTCCTTCATACCCATCCCCCAGCTACCCCATCCCCCTCCAGCAGCCCTCAGCTTGTTCCTTACAGTTAAGAGTCTCTTATGGTTTCTCTCCTTCTCTGTTTTTATTTTCTTTTCCCTTCCCTTCCCCCATTGTCATCGGTTTTCTTTCTTAAATTCCACATGTGAGGGGCGCCTGAGTGGCTCATTGGGTTAAAGCCTCTGCCTTTGGCTCAGGTCATGATCCCAGGGTCCTGGAATTGAGTCCTGCATCGGGCTCTCTGCTCAGTGGGGAGCCTGCTTCCCCATCTCTCTCTCTGCCTGCCTCTCTGCCTACTTGTGATCTCTGTCTGTCAAATAAATAAATAAAATAAAATCTTAAAAAAAAAATTCCACATGTGAATGAAATCATAAGATATTTGTTTTTCTCTGACTGACTTATTTCACTTAGCCATTTGTATGTTCTTTGGAGAAGTGTCTTCTCCAAATGTCTTCTGCCCATTTCTTGATGTGGTTATCTGTTTTTTGAGTGTTGAGTTTGAGGAGGTCTTTATAGATCTTGGATATCAACCCTTTGTCTGTAGTGTCATTTGCGAATATCTTCTCCCATTCCATGGGCTGCCTCTTTGTCTTGTTGACTGTTTCCTTTGCTGTGCAGAAGCTTTTGATCTTGATGAAGTTCCAAAAGTTCATTTTCACTCTTTCCATGTTTTGGCTAATTGTTAAGTGTGATGCTAACTAACCCCTTTATTTATAGTTAGTTAATAATTTTGTATATGTGCTGCCGAAGCGAGCTCTGTTAATAATTTTGTATTACAGGATAATGTTAGTTAAATTTCACCAAATAGTTTTATTCAGCATTTATTAAGATAACCAACTTTTTCTCTTTTAGTATGTTAATATCATGCATTCTTCTGCTTTTTAAAGTTTCTAATGTTAAAGCAACCAGACACTCTTGTACTACAACTTCCATCATACTATATTGTCTCCTTCATATGTTGTCCAACTTGTTTGGCTAATATCTTGTTTAAGAGTTTAGCCTTGATATTCATAAGGTACTGGCCTATAATTTTAACTCCATATATTTTCTTCATAAGATTTCAACATTAATATTATGCTATCTACATCTACATAAAATGAGTTGGAGACTGTACATCCTTTTTTTATTCTCTAGAAGAACCTTCATGAAAATGGAATAATGCCTTTCCAGGAATATTTGGTAAAACTAACCAGTAGATCCACTTGGCTTAGACTGTTCTCTATGAAAATATTTATTTTATTTTTTTAGCGAGGGAGAGAGGAGGAAGTGCCAAAGTTAGAAGAACAGGGAGAATCTTGAGCAAGCTCCACACCCAGCACAGAGGCCGATGCAGGGTTTGATCTCACAACCCTGACATCATGACCTGAGCCGAAATCAAGAGTCAGATTCTTCACCAACTGGCCACCCAGGTGCCCTGAAAATATTTTTTTATTACTTGTTCCATTTCTTTAAAATTTATAGGACTATTTGAGTTTTCTATGTCTCCTTATGTCAGCTTTGATATGTTTGTTTCCTATTAAATTTTAAAACTTTCAAAATTCTTACCATGAAATAATCTGTCAAGTTCTCTTCACATAATGTTTCACAAAGATAACTAGCATGATTTTTTGCTATCTATACACACCCACAAACCACTAAGTACAGATAGGATACCACACTGTTTTGTGGTGGCACCTCCAGGTCAAATGTGGAACCCTTATTGAATGCTAAGATTCTCTTAATAAAAGAAAATGAAAATATTTCTCAACCTTCTCTATCAACCAGCCAAGGAAGCACAAATAGACACCAACCATTAGGTAATGCTACCAAATAAATACTGGTCCACCAGTTAGGCTGCCATAATAGTAACTCATCTTTAGCAATGTGTGCTGACATAGCTTAAGTTTTTTTCCTCTCTATTTCTAAATTTATACATCAGACTCCAAAGGAATTCTGACAAAGAATGGTTTAACTGAATACAAAAGATATGCTTTAAAAGGAATATCCTGTACGTAGAGGTACGTGTCACAGGCGTGTATCTATCAATCTCTACTTTTGTATACTTTGCACGGACATCACAGCATGGAATGGATCTAGATGTCTCAGAAAAAGCAGAGAGAGCTTCTCTATCCATGTGCAAGGAAGGAAGAAATTCACAGAACATCTAAAACATGGATAATCCAAAGTCAGTCTGAGATATTTACAAGTACAGATGGGTAGTTGAAATTTCCCACTTATCCTTGATCAATGGGATCCAAACATCTGGCTGGTGATAACCTGCCTGTGGTTCTGAGGGAGTGAACCTAGTATCTGCCAGAGGATCCAATAGAAGGAAATTTACATATTCCCAGGTGAGAAGCACCTGGTCTCCTTCAGACCCACATGCCAAGCAGACTTAGAGTTCCAGGCCACGAAAAAACTGGGCAGGTTTGAGGAACATAGAACTAAGTATCAATGTGCTAAACACCACTGAAGGTGGACACAAGTGGTCCCCCTCCTTCTTACACACCCGTCCAGTCAAGCCACTCTTGACCCTGTAATGGGAGTGAAAATAGGAAGGTGGGAGAATGTGACATGGGAGGTGATGGTGAGAATACTAAGGATAATCTGGGCTCAAAAATCAGTCCCATGTTCCCAAACAAGGCTAATTCACTACCCAAAGAACTGACCTGTGACATCCAAGCGGAAGGACACCTTCTGGCCCCCGGCCTCGCAGCTATACTCCCCGGCATCCGCCTTCCCCGCGGGCTGCACCACCAGCCGCCTGCTGCAACCCTTGACCTCCACGTGCACTTTGGAGCTCGCACTCAGCTTCTTCCCGTCCTTGTACCACGTCACCTCTGTCTGGGCCTGGGCCACCTCGCAGCTCAGGGTGGCACTGGCCCCCGCCTTGCAGAGCACCTCACTGCGTGCTGGCTGCTCCTTGGCAAACACAGCTGGAGGCTCTGGGGACAGGGAGAGACACACAGGGTCAAACACACCATCTAAGTCAACATGCAGCACTAGAGAAAGGACTAAACAGGTGGTAGGGGAATCATCTCCAGGCTCTGCACCAGCTGTGTGACCAAGAGAAGATTTACCACCTTCCTAGAAAAGATGAACACAATTTATCTGTACATTCTACCACTGCTCCACCTGGGCTGTTCCAGGTGGGGACACTGAAAGGTGTCCTGTGCACACACTCCCCTAGGAGAGTTGCTGTGGGGTCACGATGCAGGCACACCTCAACCTTCTCAGATGATTCAGTCTTGCACATGAATATGTAGAGAGCATCTTGTCCACAGTGCAGGACAGTCCCTGCTGTGTGTTGTCAACTGTTGGCCACCTTGGGGGAGTGGAGTTGTACCTCCACAGTCACCTGCTGTGTCTTGTCAACTGTTGGCCACCTTGGGGGAGGAGAGCTGTACCTCCCAGGGCCATCCCCTGCCTGGTCCTAAGGATTCACAGAGTGAATCCTCTTTTCCAATGTTTTTGGTCATTAATGTTTGCTCTTTGGCTCAAGACTTTTGCCCAGTTTTCAATAGTATTACTTGTCCTTTCCATGCTTGTTTTTAGAGATATATTATATACATGATATGTATATATTATATATATAGTTAAATTTTATCACTTTATTCTGCATTTATGGAGGTAATCACTTCATTTCTTTAAATCAGTCTCTTAATATCATGCATTATATTAATTTGATAATCTTTCCTATGTTTAAATAGTCTTGCATTCCTGGACTACGGCCTTCATTATGGTGTATTATCTTTTAAATATATTGCTGTGGGGCGCCTGGGTGGCTCAGTGGGTTAAGCCGCTGCCTTCGGCTCAGGTCATGATCTCAGGGTCTTGGGATCGAGCCCCGCGTCGGGCTCTCTGCTCGAAGCAGGGAGTCTGCTTCCTCCTCTCTCTCTGCCTGCCTCTCTGCCTGCTTGTGATCTCTCTCTGTCAAATAAATAAATAAAATCTTAAATATATTGCTGACTAATTTTCATAATGTTTTGTTTAAGATTTTGACTTCAAAAATCCATAACAGATTGACCTGTGATTTGAATTTTCATACTTTCCCTGTCAGACTTTGGTTATCAGCATTATATTGTCTCTCTAAAGTAAATCAGAAACATGTCTCTTTTTTCTATTCTCCAGAAAATTCTCCAGGAATAGGGGCACCTGGGTGGCTCAGTCAGTTAGCATCTGACTCTTGTTTTGGCTCAGGTCATAATCTCAGGGTTCTGGGATTGAGCCCCATATCAGGCTCCCCACTGCATAGGGAGTTTATCTTTCTATCTTCTGTCCCCCTCCATGCACCTCTCTCTCTCATATTTAAATACATCTTTTTTAAAAGGGGAAAAAAGAAAAATGTCCATGATTATGCAATAATTTCGAGAACATTTCACATAATTTACCAGTTAGAAAGTGCATGTGGTGCAAGATTATTCGTTATATCTCTGTTTGTTTAAAAGGCTCTAGGGCAATCTACACATTTAATGCAATTCCTATCAAAATCCCATCCATTTTTTTCAAAGAAATAGAACAAATAATCTTAAAATTTATATGGAACCAGAAAAGACCTCGAATAGCCAAAGGAATATTGAAAAAGAAAGCCAAAGTTGGTGGCATCACAATTCCAGACTTCAAGCTCTATTACAAAGCTGTCATCATCAAGACAGTATGGTATTGGCAAAAAAAACAGACACATAGGTCAATGGAACAGAATAGAGAGGCCGGAAATAGACCCTCAACTCTATGGTCAACTAATCTTCAACAAAGCAGGAAAGAATGTCCAATGGAAAAAAGACAGTCTCTTCAACAAATGGTGCTGGGAAAATTGGACAGCCACATGCAGAAAAATGAAATTGGACCACTTCCTTACACCACACACAAAAATAGACTCAAACTGGATGAAGGACCTCAATGTGAGAAAGGAATCCATCAAAATCCTTGAGGAGAACACAGGCAGCAACCTCTTTGACCTCAGCTGCAGCAACTTCTTCCTAGGAACATCGCCAAAGGCAACGGAAGCAAGGGCAAAAATGAACTATTGGGATTTCATCAAGATCAAAAGCTTTTGCACAGCAAAGGAAACAGTTAACAAAACCAAAAGATAACTGACAGAATGGGAGAAGATATTGCAAACGACATATCAGATAAAGGGCTAGTGTCCCAAATCTATAAAGAACTTAGCAAACTCAACACCCAAAGAACAAATAATCCAATCAAGAAATGGGCAGAGGACGTGAACAGACATTTCTGCAAAGAAGACATCCAGATGGCCAACAGACACATGACAAAATGCTCCACATCTCTTGGCATCAGGGAAATACAAATCAAAACCACAATGAGATACCACCTCACACCAGTCCAAATGGCTAAAATTAACAAGTCAGGAAATGACAGATGCTGCTGAGGATGCGGAGAAAGAGGAACCCTCCTACAATGCTGGTGGGAATGCAAGCTGGTGCGGCCACTCTGGAAAACAGTGTGGAGGTTCCTCAAAAAACTGAAAAGGACAAGGGGAGATGGAGAGGAGAAGGGAGTTGAGGGAAATTGGAAGTGGAGGTGAACCATGAGAGACTATGGACTCTGAAAAACGATCTGAGAATTTTGAAGGGGTGGGGGGTGGGAGGTTGGGGGCACCAGGTGGTGGGTATTGTAGAGGGCACGGATTGCATGGAGCACTGGGTGTGGTGCAAAAATAATGAATACTGTTATGCTGAAAAAATAAAAAAATTTAAAAAAAAAAAAAAAAACCTGAAAATAGAGCTACACTATGACCCAGCGATTGCACTGCTGGGTATATATCCTAAAGATACAAACATGGTGCTCCAAAGGGAATACTATGCTGCCATCAAAAGAAATGAAATCTTGCCATTTGCAATGACGTAGATGGAACTAGAGAGTATTATGCTTAGCGAAGTGAGTCAGTCAGAGAAAGACAACTATCATATGATCTCCCTGATATGAGGAAGTGGAGAAGCAACATGAGGGGTTTGGGGGGTAGGAAAAGTAAACATGAAAGAAGATGGGATCGGGAGGGAGACAAACCATAAAAGACTCAATCTCAAAAAATAGACTGAGGGTTGCTGGGGGAAGTGGGGACGGGAGAGGGTGGTGGGGATATGGACATTGGGGAGGGTATGTGCTATGATGAGTGCTGTGAAATGTGTAAACCTGGAGTGTCACAGACCTGTACCCCTGGGGATAAAAACACATTATATGTTTATTAAAAATTTTTTAAAAAACTAAAAATTAAAAAAAATAAAATAAAAGGCTCTAGGGCAGGATTCCTGGGTAGCTCACAAAGTTAAACATCTGCCTTTGGCTCAGGTCATGATCCCAGGGTCCTGGGATCAAGTCCTGCATTGGGCTCCTTGCTCATTAGGGAGCCTGCTTCTCCCTCTTCCTACCATTCCCCCTTGTGCTTGTGTGCTCTCTCTCTCTCTCTCTCTCTGTCTGGCAAATAAATTAAGTCTCTAAATAAATAAATAGATAAATAAATAAATAAAGGCTTTAGGATTATTTGAGGTCCTGAAATCTTCTTATGTCAACCATTCTCTTCACCATGCACAAAGATAACTCTAATGGATGAAAACCTCAATGTGAGACAGGAATCCATCAAAATCCTAGAGGACAGCATAGCAGTAACCTCTTTGACATCAGCACAGCAACTTCTTTGAAGATATGTCTCCAAAGGCAAAGGAAACAAAAGGAAAAATGAGCTTTTGGGACTTCATCAAGATCGAAAGCTTCTGCACAGCAAAGGAAACTGTTAACAAAACAAAGAGACAACCCACGGAATGGGAGAAGATACTCGCAAATGACACTACAGACAAAGGGCTGATATCCAAGATCTATAAAGACCTCTTCAAACTAAACACTCAAAAAACAGATAATCACATCAAAAAATGAGCAGAAGACATGAACAGACACTTTTCCAATGAAGACATACAAATGGGTAGTGGACACTTGAAAAAATGTTTATCATCATTAGCCATCAGGGAAATTCAAATCAAAACCACATTGAGATTCCAACTTACACCAGTTAGAATGGCCAAAATTAACAAGGCAGGAAACAACAAATGTTGGAAAGGATGTGGAGAAAGGGGAACCCACTTGCACTGTCAGTGGGAAGGCAAGTTGGTGTAGCCACTTTGGAAAACAGTATGGAGATTCTCAAAAAATTAAAAATAGAGCTACCCTGTGACCCAGCAATTGCACTACTGGATATTTACCCCAAAGATACAGCTGTAGTGAAAAGAAGGGTCACCTGTACCTCAATGTTCATTGAAGCAATTCACAGTGGCCAAACTGTGGAAAGAACCAAGATGCCCTTCAATGGACGGATGGATAAAGATATGGTCCATATATACTATGGAATATTATGCCTCCATCAGAAAGGATGAATACCCAACTTTTGTTTCAACATGGATGGGATTGGAGGAGATTATGGAGGAGATTATGCTGAGTGAAATAAGTCAAGCAGAGAGAGTCAATTATCATATGGTTTCACTTACTTGTGGAACATAAGGAATAGCATGGAGGACATTAGGAGAAGGAAAGGAAAAGTGAAGGGGGGGGAATCAGAGAGGGAGATGAACTGTGAGAGACTGTGGACTCTTGAGAAACAAACTGAGGGTTTTGGAGGGGAGGGGGGTGTGGGGAGGGCTGAGCCTTGTGGTGGGTATTGTGGAGGGCACGTATTGCATGGAGCACTGGGTGTGGTACATGAACAATGAATCTTGGAAGACTGCATCAAAAACTAATGACTATACAGTGACTAACATAATACTATATATATATATATATATATATATATATATATATATATCAAATAAATAAATAAATAAAAGTTTCTAGGACTGTTTGAAGTGTTGAAATCTTCTTGTGTCACTTTTTACAGAGTTTTCCAAGTATTTGGTTGATTTGTCAAATATTTTATATGTTTATTACCATAAAATAATTTGTCATATTCTTTTGAAAATAACATTTAAAAAAAATACATAGTCGGTTTTTTGGTATCTGCACACACCCATATATGACAGATAGAATAGCAAATGGTCAGGTGGTGGCCCCTAGAAGCCAGTGTGGGGCTGTAGGCCATCTTGATTGGCCATTAAGACTCAACAACAAGAAAATACATGTAGATCTCAGCCTTCACTATGAACCAGCCAGAATGGGACAGACACACAAGTCTCCAGACAATGCTGTGAAATACTGCCTTATCATACAGAGGCTGCTACAAAGGACCTCATCTTAACAAAGCAAGTGGGTGCAGAATAAGCCATTCATTCCTCTCCATTTTTAAACCTGTGACTCAGACTCCAGAGGGAATTCTGAACCAAATGTTCTTAGAGGGGAGAAGCAAGATTTACTTCAGAAAGAGAATCCCGACCTCACATGCGCCTACCAGGTATCTCACAGCCCTCTGCTCTTGCTGTACTTTGAGCACACATTGCAACAGAGCAGAGCTCTGGATTCTGCTACACACAGGGGCACAGGGAACCTTCATTCCCACGTGCAAGGAGGAAAATGTGCTCTAGTACACCGAAAACTTCCATAGTCCGTAGTTCTGTCTTGACATAAATCCAAGTAAGATCGGCTGGCAGAAACTCTCCCATCTCCTGATTTAGTGAAATGCAGGCATCTCTCCCTCATGTGGCCCAGCGTGTAGCTGGGTGAGGGTGTCTTGGAGTGGCCAGGTTATTCAGCAGAGGAAAATTCACATATAATGGGTGGGTGAGAAATGCCTAGTCTCAGACTCCAAGTGCAAGGTACAGCAGAGTCCCAGGCACCAAAGAACACCCTGGAGGTTCTCAGCAAACAACTTACAACTGCCATTACTATGTGGGAACACCACTTGGATTTCTGGGAGCACTCTCTCCCTTCTGTCCGCACCCCTCCAGCACAGCACCACCTTGGCCCAGCCATGAGTAAGGGAATTGGGAGTATGGGCTGTGTGAAAACATGAGACCTGGTGGGAAGAGCACCAGGGTTGGCTGGGGCAGTTAGCGAATCCCATCACCTCCACACAAGGCTATTATAGTCCCACAAGAACTGACCTGCAACATCCAGCCGGAAGGACACCTTCTGGCCCCCTGCCTCACAGCTGTACTCCCCGGCATCCGCCTTCCCCGCGGGCTGCACCACCAGCCGCCTGCTGCAGCCCTTGGCCTCCACGTGCACCTTGGAGCTCGCACTCAGCTTCTTCCCGTCCTTGTACCACGTCACCTCTGTCTGGGTCTGGGCCACCTCGCAGCTCAGGGTGGCACTGGCCCCCGCCTTGCAGAGCACCTCACTGCGTGCTGGCTGCTCCTTGGCAAACGCCACAGAGGGCTCTGGGAACAGAGACAGATATATATGTTAAGAGACACAGAGCTGGTACCACTTAGGTCACAGGGAGGAAAGCTTCAGAGTTCAGTTAATTTCCTACTTGGAGCAAATGCCATCATGAGTCCAGCAGGCTGTTGGAGAGTGTCTGCAAACATATGCCTCCTGACCTGGGGCCCGAGTGTACATTTGGATGTATCCATCCTAGGTGACAGCCAGCCCTTGTGGGGAGGTGGGCCTATTCACTCCTATACCCCCAGCACACGGTATGCCCACCACACACTACATCCTATCGGTATAACTTATGGTGTAAGTTATACACTGGCTTTAACAGATATTTCCAAAGTGGTTTCAGAAATGGTTTTGCCAATTTACACTTCACCAGCAGTGTGTGAGAGTTCCAATTCCTCACATCTTTGCCAACACCTGAGATTGCCTCTTTTCTAAAACCGCATGACTCCCAGTAAACTCAAGTGCGTACACATAGACTCTCAGAGAGTCCGTGCTGTGAAAGCAGCCAGCCATGCACACAATCACTGGCACAACCCAAGTGAATGCTGGCCTATAGCATGCAGGCACCAGGCACCATGGTAGTGGCTAGAAACATGACAGACTGCACCCAATCTACTGAGGGAGACAGGCAAGCACATCAGTCATGACGGCAGTGATACCATGCTTGGGTGTAGTTAAACAAGGCCACACATGTGAGAGAAGGGATGGACGGGTCCCTTGGGCTCTGGGGCCAGGGCAGACCTCTCCGAGGAGTGATGAATGACACAAGATAGACAGCTTTGATTCAAGCATAGGGCAGACATTCTAATAGAGGGGAGCCCAGGGCCAGGCTCTTCTGTAAGGATGCTGTGGAGTCATTGAGGATGGTCTAAGAGAGCCACTCAGGGATGTGGGGTCCCACTGGCCCTTATTTGTCCCCTAGGGACACTGCTGTGTCTGGGCAGGACATGATAATGACAATGCAGGCACAGCACAGCTCCCAAAAAAACAGGGAGACCACCAGTACGTGCACACTTGTGTGCATAGAGGGGTGCAGTTAGAGGAGGATCCAAGTCTCCTGGGAAGAGGGACCATGTAGAATTGAGCTGCCACTCAGCCATGTTCCCCTCAAGGGTCTGATGAGTTCTGAAGATGCTGGACACAGGAGACTGTGAAGCCCCGCAGAAAACCTCTGAGCTCCAGAGCAGACAGCACACTCTGGCACCTTGCATTCCAGGGAAGATTAGCACTGAGCATCTGCTGGGAAAGGGGCCTCACCCACACCTAAGCATCTGCAGGAATTTGGGGAAGACCATGCCCAGAATTGGGGCCCACCAGAGATGGAAGGCCCTGATCAAAACTGCAAGGGGGCCCCGAGGCAGCATGGTCCTGGAATGAGCTGAAGTTTGGCTGCCTTCTCCCCACTATCATAGGAAGGAACAACCCTCTTTCTGGAATAAGATAGCATGATCTATACCCAACAAGTTTTCTCAAGCAATGTCTGACAATCAGTGGAAATGTTGCTTGTGTGTCAAGGAAAGGAGTAAATAGAAAACCAAAAAAAGGGACAATATCAGATGATGGGTTATTATGCTTTTTCAGATGGGATATACCCATGATTAATACTGTTTTAAAATGAAACTTTAAAAATAAATCAACCATAAGAAATTTACTACAGAGTCTGGAATCTATAAGAAATCAATCAGATGGAAATTATATCACTTGAAAATAGTCAACACAGTATATAAGTGAGTCAGATATACTCTAAGCAGAACAGAATATTAGGGGATTTTAAGGCACGTCAACAAAACACACAAAATAAAGGAGAGAGAAAAATAATTAAGAGGCAGAAAGAAAGATGCATATGAGACATGTGGGGAAACACAGAATGGTTAAATAAAATGTAACAGAACTTGGGACAGAGAGATGGGACAGAACAGAGATAGGCCAAGGATAGCCTATGGTTGAGGAGAACATAAACCCAGACACCCAAGATGATCTGTGGCCCCAACCAGGACGAATAAAAAGGAAACCACACCTAGGTTCATCAAAGTAAAACCGCTGAAAACTAAAACCAAACGTAATATCTTAAAAGCAACAGGAGAAAGGAAGGAAGGAAGGAAGGAAGGAAGGAAGGAAGGAAGGAAAAGAAAAGAAAAGGAAAAGAAAAAAAAAGTCCTTGAAGCAACATAACAGAACTGACAGTTGATGTTTTAGAAGAAAATATGGGACTCAGAAGACAATGGAATGATATCTTCAAAATGCTAAAATACATGCCATTGACTCTTAACAACATAGGGGTTGGGGTGATGAAGTCTCATGCAGTCAAAAACCTGTGTTTAATTCAACTCCCCCAGAATGTAACTACTGATAGCTTACTGTTGACTAGAAGCCTTGCTGATGATTCAAACTTGACCAACACACAATTTGCTATATGTGTTATGTATTACAGACAGAACTCTTCAGTGAAGTAGGTTACAGGCAAGAGAATGTTACTAAGAAAATTGTAAGAAAGAGAAAGCACATTTACCATACTGTACTGTATTTATTTTAAAAATCCACATACGAGTGGACCTGTGGAGTTCAAACCTACGTTGTTCAAGAGTCAATTGTATTTACAAATTACAAAATTGTATTTATAAATTACAAAAAAAGCGCTATTAAAATGTAATGTGATTCCCCGAGAAAATATCCTCAGAATTAAATGTAAAATAAATACATTTCCATATAAGAAAAAAAAATAGAGCCTGAGAAGACCAGCTAAAATAAATACTGATGACAGAGTTCTTCAGGCAGAAAAGGTAAACAAATAATCTCAGAATATGGGGTCCAAACCCTGGCTCTGTGGTTTTCTGGCTGTGTAAATTTTGGCAACTTATAGAATTTTCTTAGCCTCATATTAAAATGCAAATAATTGGGGTGCCTGGGTGGCTCAGTGGGTTAAGTATCTGCCTTCGGCTCAGGTCATGATCCCGGAGTCTTATGATCGAGCCCTGCATCAGGATCTCTGCTCAGCAGGAAGATTGCTTCCCTCTCTCTCTCTCTCTGCCTGCCTCTCTGCCTACTTGTGATCTCTCTCTGTTAAATAAATAAAACCTTCAAAAAAAAAACCAAAATAAAATAAAATGGGAATAATCAGAACTCCTCCTCTGAGATTGTTGCAATGTTTGCCCAAGTGAAAAGATAAGAAGCACTCATAAAATACAATCATGGTCATGTAATTCATACCTGCTGGCTGCTGCTTGGGAAACTTTGTGACCAAACAGGACATGAGACGTCACCTGCATGCACCCCCACTCTGGATAACTACTGTGCTCTAAGGAGCATAAGAAAGACCTCAAGGAACCCACCTGTGACGTCCAGCCGGAAGGACACCTTCTGGCCCCCAGCCTCGCAGCTATACTCCCCAGCATCTGCCTTCCCCGCGGGCTGCACCACCAGCCGCCTGCTGCAGCCCTTGACCTCCATGTGCACGTTGGAGCTCGCACTCAGCTTCTTCCCGTCCTTGTACCACGTCACCTCTGTCTGGGCCTGGGCCACCTCACAGCTCAGGGTGGCACTGGCCCCTGCCTTGGCCTTCACTTCACTGTGTGCTGGCTGCTCCTTGGCAAACACCATGGAGGGCTCTGGGGACAGAGAGGGACACACGTGATTGAAGATATCATGTCTGTTAGGAAGGCAGCACTGGGGGAAGAAGTACTGAACCAGGAAGCAGAGGGAATGGAAACTTCTCCTGTGTCAGCTCTGTGTCAGCTGTGTCATCTGGAGAAGCCCTGTAGCCTTCTCAGCAATAAGTAACACAATTTATGTACCTATTCTGTAACTACTGTGTGAGGGCTTGTTCAGGTGGGGACCATACATTCTACCACTGGTCCTCACGGACTGTCCCAGCTCTATGTTGCCTGAAGGAGTGAAGACCCTAAATTCTCCCTTTCCTCAATGTGGACTGTTCCAGGGGGTCCCTAACTCTACCACATCTCCTATGGGCTGTTCCAAGTGGGGACCACATATGACCACTGTTCCACATGGCTGTTCCAGGTGAGAACTAAACATTGTACCATTGTTCCGCCCAGTTTCTCCAGGTGGGGACCACACGTTCTATCACTGCTCCACGTTGGCTGTCCCAGGTGGGGACCACACATTCTATTACTACTCCACGTGTGCTGTCCCAGGTAGGAACTACACATTCTATCACTGCTCCATGTGGGCTGTCCCAGGTAGGGATCACACATTCTATTACTACTCCATGTGGGCTGTCCCAGGTGGAGGCCATACATTCTACCACTGCTCCATGTTGGCTGTCCCAGGTGGGTATCATCCCTGGAAAACCAGTCATGGTTCATAGGAATTAGCAAACCTTTCCATGTACACCTTCCTATCCAATTTCTCTTGGCTCAGCCACATGTATGAGAATCGGAGGCCAAAGGAGGGACATGTGAAAAGTTAAGTCCAATGGAAAGAGCTCCAGAGTCTATCTGGACTCTATGCTTATCCCACCATCACCCTCGATCAAGACTAGAGTTTAACCAAAAGAACTGACCTGTGACGTCCAGGCGGAAGGACACCTTCTGGCCCCCGGCCTCGCAGCTGTACTCCCCGGCATCCGCCTTCCCCACCTGCTGCACCACCAGCCGCCTGCTGCAGCCCTTGGCCTCCACATGCACGTTGGAGCTCGCATTCAGCTTCTTCCCGTCCTTGTACCACGTCACCTCTGTATGGGCCTGGGCCACCTCGCAGCTCAGGGTGGCACTGGCCCGCACATTGGCCTGCACCTCCCTGAATGCTGGCTGGTCCTTGGCAAACACTAATGCAGGTTCTGGAGACAGAGAGGGACAATCAAATATCTAGACCTGAATGAAGGCCCACCCTTTGGATCTCAAAACCAGGATGGCTTGGCCACAAGCCCGCCCTGTTCCTGGCTCCCTCTACACAGAAAACCCCACACTCAGAAAACACATAAAGCAAGAACAGGTTAGTTTTCATAATCTGAAGACTCCAGGTCAAATAATTTCCAGGTAGGTATGTGTTATGATTCAGGATTTGGCATTTAACATCTGTGATCCCATAATTATCCTAACAAATGGAGGCATACCTGCACATCAAACCACAGGTATTTTCAGGGAGAATTTCTTGTGCACTGTCACCAACAATGGGTGATGTCCAAGTCACAAGAACACAGACACAATGACTCCTAGTGCAGTCTGTCACTTCTAGTAATCCAGCCACCATCCGTATAATGAAAGCCCTGGCTTGGGGACTGAACATGGTTTTTATTAGCTTACTTCTCTGGATCATATTACATTCTTCCTTTTGACATATATCCATCAACAATTTTTTTTCCAGCAGGGTTTTGTAAATGGTAAGTTCTCTCCATTTACCTCCTGAAAACATCTTTATTTCACTCAAACTTTTGAATGATAGTTTAGCTGGATACAGAATTCTGGTTGACAGTCATATTTCTCTAGTACATTGGCGATGATGCCTTCTTTGTGCTCTTCATTGCTGTGGACAAATCTGTGGAAGGATTACTGTTTTCCCATTCATCTTTACTCTTCTGTGGTTCACTGTGATGTGTCTAGCTGTGGATTTATTTTTCCTACATTTCCCATGATCACTTGGGAGTCCTGAAGCTTAGGATTCACATCTTCAACCCCTACTAAAATTTCTCTGTGTGATTTCCATCATAATTTTTTCTTCTCATTCTCTCCAGCCTCTCCTGGAAATCCTTTGGACACACCTGTGGCCTATAGCTTCTCTTCTCTACCTCTGCCCTTCTCTCTTATTTTTTTAAATCTCTGTGTTTCCCTCTGAATAACTTCCTCAAATCTATCTTTCAGTTCAGTGATTTTGTCTCCAGCTATGTCTAATTTGCTATTTATCACTCCACTAAATTGTTCATTATAAATGTGTTTCCCAATGAAGCTTCATTTGCTTCTTCTTTGAATCTGCCTGTTCTTCTGATTCCTACTTATCTTTTTTCTTACTTTATCAAATCTCTCATATTACTCATTTTAAGTATGCTGTTACATCATCTGAGGTCCCTGGGTGGTCTAGCCCTCATCTTTTCCCTTCTATATAGGATTATTCCTCCAGTGTTTAGATGTACTTTACTGTGAATCTGACATGGTTTCCTCAGCCAGTGGTATTATTAAGTGTGGCTTTGGCGGTGGGGTAATCCTCCTGATATTCACTGTTGCCAGGCACTCCAGGAGTGCCACTGGCCTGGAGCCCCACTGGTAGGTTAACTTCTCAGTCTGGGTTCCTTAGCATTATAAGTTGAAATCTCATTCCCAAGTGAAAAATAGGCTTCCATTTCTTAGGGGAGCTTTTCCCATCTAAGCCGAAGCAGAAATACAAGTGCCCTGTGACCTCCCTGGGCTGCAGGAGATTGCTTTTCTGGTCCATCTTTTTTTTTTTTAAGATTTTATTTATTTATTTGACAGAGGGAAATCACAAGTAGGCAGAGAGGCAGGCAGAGAGAGAGAAGGAAGCAGGCTCCCTGCTGAGCAGAAAACCCCATGTGGGGCTCTAACCCAGGACCCGGGATCATGACCCAAGCCGAAGGCAGCGGCTTAACCCACTGAGCCACCCAGGTGCCCCACTGGTCCATCTTTTCTTTAATGATGTGGTTCTAGAAGGTTTCCATCACTGTATGCTGATCTCCATCTCACTTCCTATTTGTTCTCATGCGTATTGGCAAGCTGGTGGTGTAAGTCAGACCCAGGTCCCTGGGACCCAAAGCCCCCCACAGTAGCAACAGTGCACCAAGTCATCACCCACTGCTTTCATTTCTCAGTGCCTCCTCTTTTCTAGCACCTGGAAATGTCCCTCTTTCTCCTTTCCAGTCCAGATATTAACTTAACCTGACTTTGTTACATTCGGCCCCACAGTTTCAGATGTCCACAGTAGGAGAGTTTTCACACTAGAGAAGTCCAGATGGGGTGCTTTTAACTCTAACTTTCCAATCTCATCTACTAGGGACTTTTTGCTTCAGGAACTCCTCTCTAACCTTCCAATAGTCAATGGAAATCTTGGCTTTTGGCCATCAGAGCATAGGTATTTTCAGGGAGAATTCATATATATATATATAAAATCTAAATAAAATAGAATAAATAAAATCTAAATAAAATAAAATCTAAATAAAATCTAAACCATATATATATATGGTTTAGATTTTACTTTTTGCCTTCATCTTTTAAATTTAAATTTAATTAACATATAATGTATTATTAATTTCTGAGGTCAGTGATTTATCAGTCTTATATAATACCCAGTGTTCATTATGTCATGTGCCCTCCTTAATGTCCATCATCTAGTTACCCTACTTTCCCACCCACCTCCCCTTCAGCAACCCTCAGTGTGCTTCCTATGATTAAAAGTCTCCCTCTTATGGTTTGTCTCCCTTTCTGATTTCATCTTCTTTTAAATTTTCCTCTATTCCCCTATGATCCTCTGTTTTGTTCCTTAAATTCCTCATATAAGTGAGATCATATGATAGCTGTCTTTCCTTGATTGACTTATTTTGCTTAGCATAATACCCTCTAGTTCCATCCACATCATTGCAAATGGCAAGATTTCATTTTCTGATGCCTGCGTAATATTCCATATATACCACATCTTCTTTATCCATTCATCTGTTGATGGACATCTAGGCTCTTTCCATAGTTTGGCTAGCGTGAACATTGCTGCTATAAACATTCGGGTGCACATGCCCCTTCGGTTCACTACATTTGTGTCTCTGGGGTAAATATGCAGTAGTGCAATTGCTGGGTTTGTAGGGTAGCTCTATTTTCAACTTTTTGAGGAACCTCCATGCTGTTTCCCAGAGTGGCTGAACCAGCTTGCATTTCAAAGATAATTCTTTATAAGATATCACCAAGAATGGGCAATATCCTTGAGTAATAAGATTTTTAATTGGATTTTTAATATTTTTAAAAGGCATAAACCCGCAGTATAGATGGTTCTATTTTTATGTCTTAAATGTATTTTTCATGGAGAAAAAAGATAAAACATCCAGCTGGCTGACTTTCCCCTGGAGCAGGTGGCTGGATGGAAGACAGTGGTCTTCAACAACCAGTGCAGTGGCTGGCCAGGGCTGTAGTCAGCCTCCATGTCACTGGATTCTCTCCCCACCCCTCTGGGCCTCTCCTTATATGGTCCCAGCTCTCCCAGGATCCTAGGGGTAGGTCCCATTATCATCCACTCCCTCCACGGTACTTCTTTTCCCAGTCCCTCCCACAACCAACATGCCAACAAACACTGAGTCTCCCTTACCAGACCAGCATCAACTGAGTACCATGCCCAGACAGCCAACCACCCCCTGGACATCCCAGGCTAGCTCATCACCTACTTCTCCCAGCAAATCTGCTCCTGTCCACCTGCCATGTCTCAGATGGTGGCCCCTCAGTCTATGTGTTCACCCAAGCTTGTAAGACTCACCAATATCACTGTTTCTCAGCCCACACCCACATAAGTACCACTTCATACACTCCTACACCCTCTCCATCCCTTCAGCCACCACCTCTGTTTGACCCAGACACCTCCAGAAGCAAAATCTCTGTAGGAAAATGTCTCCGGGGGCCACAGGGGTTCAGTGGAATCCACATGCTTCCTGTGGATGTGATGCCCATCTGAGCTCCTGCCACATCTGCCCTTCCAGCCAACAATAACATTTCTGGAATCATTTTTACAGCCATTGAGGCTACTACCAGAATTCTGAGAATGGATGAGTCCTCACAAATGCTACCATGTGAAGGCAGAGAGCACCTAACCACACAGGTGACTATCACCCTCAGCCGCGGCCAATAGGTACACACCTTTCAGACTTACAGTGAGGCACCTGCCACTCGTTTTGTGGCCCCAGACTCAGCTGCATCCTCAAGTTAGGGCCACACCAGGTCTCTGTTATTTCTGAGGCTCACTCCATAGGAATCCTCCCAAACTAACTGTGAAGGAAACTGTGTCTTCGATAAGCATGTCACAAAATCATTCCTGATCACGCTGTGTGTGTATGCATCTATGTGTATATGTCTATGTGTATATATGTGGGGATTATTATGTATGGTTGTGTGTGCATGAGTGTATGCATGTTAATGCATGTGTTGTTGAGAGTATATGTGTTTAAGTGTGCATGCACATATGTTTGTGTGTATGTGTGTCTGTGAGTATGTGTGTTGAAATGTGTGCAAGGGTGTATATATGTCTATGCATGTGTATAGGTCTGGGTGTGAGCATGTGTGTTTAAATGTGCATCCAGGAGGAGTCAAGATGGCAGAGAAGTAGCAGGCTGAGACTACTTCAGGAAGCAGGAGATCAGCTAGATAGCTTATCTAAAGATTGCAAACACCTACAAATCCAACGGGAGATCGAAGAGAAAAAGAACAGCAATTCTAGAAACAGAAAATCAACCACTTTCTGAAAGGTAGGACTGGCGGACAAGTAAATCCAAAGCGATGGGAAGATAGACTGCGGGGGTTGGGGCCGGCTCCCGGCAAGCGGCAGAGCACAAAATCAGGACTTTTAAAAGTCTGTTCCGCTGAGGGACATCGATCCAGAGGCTAACTGGGGTGAAGCCCACGCATGGTCAGCATGGCCTCAGGTCCCGCAGGGTCACAGAAGGATTGGGGGTGTCTGAGTGTCACAGAACTTGCAGGTATTAAAATGGGGAAGCTGACTACAGAGACAGAGCCGAGGAGTGAGCTCTCATCTCAGGGTTACCTTGACTGGTCGCAGGCTCGGTGAGCTTGGAGCGTGGCCAGAGGCCAGGGAGACGGGAGTAATGGGGCGCTATTCTCTGAGGGCGCACTGAGGAGTGGGGCCCTGAGCTCTCAGCTCCTCCAAGGCTGGAGCCTGGGAGGCCGCCATTTTCATTCCCATCCTCCAGAACTCTACGGAAAGCACTCAGGGAACAAAAGCTCCCGAAAGCAAACCCAAGCAGATTACTCAGACTGGCCCCTGGTAAGGGCGGTGCAATTCTGCCTGAGCAAAGACACTTGAGAATCACTACAACAGGCCTCTCCCCCGGAAGATCAACAAGAAATCCAGCCAGGACCAAGTTCACCTACCAAGGAGTGCAGTTTCAATACCAAGGAGAGCAGTGGAATTCCAGAGGAGGAGAAAGCAAAGCACGGAACTCATGGCTTTCTCCCTATGATTCTTTAGTCTTGCAGTTAATTTAATTATTTTTCTTTTTCAATTTTTTTTCTTCTTCGGCTAAATGTTTTTTAACTTTTACCCCTTTTCAACGTTTTTTAACTAGTTTATCTAATATATATATTTTTTTCTTTTTTATATTTTTTCTTTATTCGTTTTCTTTAATTGTTTCTTTTTTCTTTCTTTCTTTCTTTCTGAACCTCTTTTTATCCCCCCTCCCCACGATTTGGGATCTCTTCTGATTTGCTTAAAGCATATTTTCCTGGGGACTTTGCCACCCTTTTAGTATTTTACTTACTCCTTCATACACTCTTATCTGGACAAAATGGCAAGGCGGAAAAATTCACCACAAAAAAAGAACAAGAGGCAGTACTGAAGGCTAGGGACCTAATCAATACAGACATTGGTAATATGTCAGATCTAGAGTTCAGAATGACGATTCTCAAGGTTCTAGCCGGCCTCCAAAAAGGCATGGAAGATAATAGAGAAACCCTCTCGGGAGATATAAAAGCCCTTTCTGGAGAAATAAAAGAACTAAAATCTAACCAAGTTGAAATCAAAAAAGCTATTAATGAGGTGCAATAAAAAATGGAGGCTCTCACTGCTAGGATAAATGAGGCAGAAGAAAGAATTAGCGATAAAGAGGACCAAATGACAGAGAATAAAGAAGCTGAGCAAGAGAGGGACAAACAGGTACTGGACCACGAAGGGAGAATTCGAGAGATAAGTGACACCATAAGACGAAACAACATTAGAATAATTGGGATTCCAGAAGAAGAAAGAGAGAGGGGAGCAGAAGGTATATTGGAGAGAATTATTGGAGAGAATTTCCCTAATATGGCAAGGGGAACAAGCATCAAAATCCAGGAGGTGCAGAGAACCCCCCTCAAAATCAATAAGAATAGGTCCACACCCTGTCACCTAATAGTAAAATTTACAAGTCTTAGTGACAGAGAGAAAATCCTGAAAGCAGCCCAGTAAAAGAAATCTGTAACATACAATGGTAAAAATACTAGATTGGCAGCAGACTTATCCAGAGACCTGGCAGGCCAGAAAGAGCTGGCATGATATATTCAGAGCAATAAACGAGAAAAACATGCAGCCAAGAATACTATATCCAGCTAGGCTATCATTGAAAATAGAAGGAGAGATTAAAATCTTCCAGGACAAACAAAAACTGAAAGAATTTGCAAACACCAAACCAGCTCTACAGGAAATATCGAAAGGGGTCCTCTAAACAAAGAGAGACCCTAACAGTAGTAGATCAGAAAGGAACAGAAACAATATACAATAACAGTCACCATACAGGCAATACATTGGCACTAAATTCATATCTCTCAATAGTTACCCTGAATGTTAATGGACTAAATGCCCCAATCAAAAGACACAGGGTATCAGAATGGATAAAAAAAACAAAACCCATCTATATGTTGCCTACAAGAAACTCATTTTAAACCCAAAGACACCTCCAGATTCAAAGTAAGGGGGTGGAAAACAATTTACCATGCTAATGGACATCAGGAGAAAGCAGGAGTGGCAATCCTTATATCAGATCAATTAGATTTTAAGCCAAAGACTATAATAAGAGATTAGGAAGGACACTATATCATACCCAAAGGATCTTTCCAACAAGAAGATCTAACAATTTTAAATAACTATGCCCCTACCGTGGGAGCAGCCAACTATATAAACCAATTAATAACAAAATCAAAGAAACACATCAACTATCATACAAGAATAGTAGGGGACTTTAACACTCCCCTCACTGAAATGGACAGATCATCCAAGCAAAAGATCAACAAGGAAATAAAGGCCTTAAATGACACACTGGACCAGATGGACATCACAGATATATTCAGAACATTTCATCCCAAAGAAACAGAATACACATTCTTCTCTAGTGCACATGGAACATTCTCCAGAATAGATCACATCCTGGGTCCTAAATCAGGTCTCAACCGGTATCAAAAGATTGGGATCATTCCCTGCATATTTTCAGATCACAATGCTCTGAAGCTAGAACTCAATCACAAGAGGAAATTTGGAAAGAACCCAAATACATGGAGACTAAACAGCATCCTTCTAAAGAATGAATGGCTCAACCAGGAAATTAAAGAAGAATTGAAAAAATTCATGGAAACAAATGATAATGAAAACACAATGGTTCAAAATCTGTGGGACACAACAAAGGCAGTCTTGAGAGGAAAATATATAGCAGTACAAGCTTTTTTCAAGAAACAAGAAAGGTCTCAGGTACACAACCTAACCCTACACCTAAAGGAGCTGGAGAAAGAACAAGAAAGAAACCCTAAACCCAGCAGGAGAAGAGAAATCATAAATATCAGAGCAGAAATCAATGAAATAGAAACCAAAAAAACAATAGAGCAAATCAACGAAACTAGGAGCTGGTTCTTTGAAAGAATTAATAAGATTGATAAACCCCTGGCCAGACTTATCAAAAAGAAAAGAGAAAGGACCCAAATAAATAAAATCATGAATGAAAGAGGAGAGATCACAACTAACACCAAAGAAATACAGACAATTATAAGAACATACTATAAGCAACTCTATGCCAACAAATATGACAATCTGGAAGAAATGGATGCATTCCTAGAGACATATAAACTACCACAACTGAACCAGGAAGAAATAGAAAGCCTGAACAGACCCATAACCAGTAAGGAGATTGAAACAGTCATCCAAAATCTCCAAACAAACAAAAGCCCAGGGCCAGACGGCTTCCCGGGGGAATTCTACCAAACATTTAAAGAAGAACTAATTCCTATTCCCCTGAAACTGTTCCAAAAAAATAGAAATGGAAGGAAAACTTCCAAACTCATTTTATGAGGCCAGCATCACCTTGATCCCAAAACCAGACAAGGATCCTATCAAAAAAGAGAACTACGGACCAATATCCTTGATGAACACAGATGCAAAAATTCTCATCAAAATACTAGCCAATAGGAATCAACAGTACATTGGACCACGACCAAGTGGGATTTATTCCAGGGCTGCAAGGTTGGTTCAACATCTGCAAATCAATCAATGTGATACAACACCTTAATAAAAGAAAGAACAAGAACCATATGATACTCTCAATAGATGCTGAAAAAGCATTTGACAAAGTACAGCATACCTTCCTGATCAAAACTCTTCAAAGTGTAAGGACAGAGGGTACATACCTCAATATTATCAAAGCCATCTATGAAAAACCCACCGCAAATATCATTCTCAATGGAGAAAAACTGAAAGCTTTTCCACTAAGGTCAGGAACACGGCAGGGATGTCCATTATCACCATTGCTAATCAACATAGTACTAGAAGTCCTAGCCTCAGCAATCAGACAACAAAAGGAAATTAAAGGCATCCAAATCGGCAAAGAAGAAATCAAACTATCACTCTTCACAGATGATATGATACTATATGTGGAAAACCCAAAAGACTCCACTCCAAAACTGCTAGAACTTGTACAGGAATTCAGTCAAGTGTCAGGATATAAAATCAATGCACAGAAATCAGTTGCATTTCTCTACACCAACAACAAGACAGAAGAAAGAGAAATTAAGGAGTCAATCCCATTTACAATTGCACCCAAAACTATAAGATACCTAGGAATAAATCTAACCAAAGAAGCTAAGAATCTATACTCAGAAAACTATAAAGTACTCAAGAAAGAAATTGAGGAAGACACAAAGAAATGGAAAAATGTTCCATGCTCCTTGATTGGAAGAATAAATATTGTGAAAATGTCTGTGCTACCTTAAGCAATCTACACATTTAATGCAATTCCTATCAAAATACCGTCCATTTTTTTCAAAGAAATGGAACAAATAATCCTAAAATTTATATGGAACCAGAAAAGACCTCGAATAGCCAAAGCAATATTGAAAAAGAAAGCCAAAGTTGGTGGCATCACAATTCCAGACTTCAAGCTCTATTACAAAGCTGTCATCATCAAGACAGTATGGTACTGGCAAAAAAAACAGACACATCGGTCAATGGAACAGAATAGAGAGGCCGGAAATAGACCCTCAACTCTATGGTCAACTAATCTTCAACAAAGCAGGAAAGAATGTCCAATGGAAAAAAGACAGTCTCTTCAACAAATGGTGCTGGGAAAATTGGACAGCCACATGCAGAAAAATGAAATTGGACCACTTCCTTACACCACACACAAAAATAGACTCAAAATGGATGAAGGACCTCAATGTGAGAAAGGAATCCATCAAAATCCTTAAGCAGAACACAGGCAGCAACCTCTTCGACCTCAGCCGCAGCAACTTCTTTCTTCTGCTCCATATCACTCGGCATCAGGGAAATACAAATCAAAACCACCATGAGATATCACCTCACACCAGTCAGAATGGCTAAAATTAACAAGTCAGGAAATGACAGATTCTGGTGAGGATGCAGAGAAAGGAGAACCCTCCTACACTGTTGGTGGGAATGCAAGCTGGTGCAACCACTCTGGAAAACAGCAGGGAGGTTCCTCAAAATGTTGAAAATAGAACTACCCTATGACCCTGCAATTGCACTGCTGGGTATTTACCCTAAAGATACAAACGTAGTGATCCGAAGGGGCACGTGCACCCGAATGTTTATAGCAGCAATGTCTACGATAGCCTAACTATGGAAAGAACCTAGATGTCCATCAACAGACGAATGGATAAAGAAGAAGTGGTATATATACACAATGGAATACTATGCAGCCATCAAAAGAAATGAAATCTTGCCATTTGCGACGACGTGGATGGAACTAGAGGGTATCATGCTTAGCGAAATAAGTCAATCGGAGAAAGACAACTATCATATGATCTCCCTGATATGAGGAAGTGGAGATGCAACATGGGGGGTTAAGGGGGTAGGAGAAGAATAAATGAAACAAGATGGGATTGGGAGGGAGACAAACCATAAGTGACTCTTAATCTCACAAAAAACTGAGGATTGCTGGGGGGAGGGGGTTGGGGAGAAGGGGGGTGGGGTTATGGACATTGGGGAGGTATGTGCTATGGTGAGTGCTGTGAAGTTTGTAAACCTGGCGACTCACAGACCTGTACCCCTGGGGATAAAAATATATGTTTATAAAAACAAACAAATAAATAAATAAATAAAAATAAAATAAATGTGCATCCATGTAAAAGTGTGTGTGCATGCATGCACACCTGTCTGTGTGTGAGATGATCTGCCACTGGTTGTGCCAGGAAGAAGCCTGTGGAGCCCTCCATGGTCACTCTGATCCCACAACTGAGCCAACACCATGAGGACCCCAGCTACACAGTGGTTTGCCTTCAAAATTGACCTGAGTGAGTTGCAAATATCACCACAAGGATGTTTAGGATTTGTCCCACACTAGAAACACCATCTTTGGGTCCATCTACCTAAGTACAAAAAATTAAAAGCCATATTTTTACAAAAACACCTGTGGTTGGTCCACCCTGTCTTAGTCACCAAATGCAGCCACAGGGCCATGGAGTTTGTCTGAAGGTTCTCAAAGTAAGCAGCAGCAGGCGGACTGGGGAGGACAAAAACCAGAATTCAAAGTCCACCAAACCAGAAGTGAGTCCACCTTCTCCCACTTGCCTGCACACAGGGCAGCCCAATATCCAGAAGCAGGTCCCTCCCCCTCCCCTAGAGCATAGGGAAGAGAACCCCAAATGCTCAGAGATAACTGAAGACACCCCATGTTTTCTCCATGCTCTTACACCCTCGCCCATCAAGATCAGAAACATTCAGAACACTGAGGATAGAGAACATTGTTCTTCAACTGAAGGAGGACCCACTGATCTTTCTTTTTCTATCCTCCTGTAGGTGCAGGGGGGACTATGGTAAGCAGGTCCCAAAGCAACATGCCTACCTTTCCAACCAAAGAGAACATGAGGTTGTCAAGGAACCCCAGGGCTCACCCCTGAGCCACTTGTGAGTGGATCTGACCCCAATCAGCAGGCCAAAGACCTCGAGCTCTGAACTGGGGCACAGGCCACTGGGCAAAGCCACAACAAGTACTAGGTGGGCACATTCAGTACAGATGGAAATGGTACTGCAAAGACTCTGGAAACAAAACAACCCCTGGAAGGCTGGCAGGAACCTATCACTGGAACTCAGCAAAGTTTATTTCCAGCTTTAAAAAAATCAACATTCCTCATTAGATATAAGGGAGACCCACAGTTTCAAAACATAGAATTCATTACATCCAGAATGCTATCCAAAATAGTCCCCTGAAACTCTCAGGAAACTCTCAGTTCATATGCCTGCAAGAAGAGTATTCACAGACACCAATGTCAAAATGACACCGCAGCTGGAAATAGCTGACAAAGACTTTCAAGCAGCTATTATAAAAATGATCCAAAAAGAGAAAGCTAATGTTCTTGGAAGGGATGGAAAGACAGAAACGCTCAACAAAGAAAGAAAAGATATAAAGAACTGATATACCTTTTATAAGTAGAAAAATATAATAACTGGAATAATTCACTCAATTTCTCAGTGGCAAAATCCAGACAACAGATGAGTGACTGGACTTGAAGATAAATCAATAGAAATTAACCAATCTAAGCAAGAGCAAGAAAGGGACCTGTTAGATAGAGACTCAGGAACCTATGGGATTAAACTAAAAGGACTAAAATTCATGTCACTAGTCCTAGAAAGACAGAGGAGTGTAGTTAAAAAATATTTTCAAGGGGCGCCTGGGTGGCTCAGTGGGTTAAGCCGCTGCCTTTGGCTCAGGTCATGATCCCAGGTCCTGGGTTCGAGCCCCACATCGGGCTTTCTGCTCAGCAGGGAGCCTGCTTCCTCCTCTCTCTCTGCCTGCCTCTCTGCTTACTTGTGATTTCTCTCTGTCAAATAAATAAATAAAATCTTTTAAAAAAAAATATTTTCAAGAAATGATGCTTGAGGGATGCCTGGGTGGCTCAGTTGGTTAAGTGTCTGCCTTCTGCTCAGGTCATGATCTCAGGGTCCTGGAATCGAGTCCTGCATTGGGCTCCTGGCTCAGCAGGGAGCCCACTTCTCCCTTGTCTGCCCCTCCCCCTGCTTGTTCTCTATCTGACAAATAAATAAATAAAATAAAAAATAAATTAAAGTTTCTACAAAAAAAGAAAGAAAAAGAAAGGATGGTTGAAACTTTTTCAAATTTGGTGAAAGACATCAACCAGATTATAAGAGCCCAGCAAATCTTGGACACAAAGAAATCCATGTCCAGACACACCATTTCAGAGCCACTGAAAATTAAACAACAAACACTCTTGAAAACAGCCAAAGAATATACACACATGACTTGTGGGGGGATAATTTGAATTACTGTGATTTTTCTCATTGAAAATTAGTCACTAAAAGAAATAATCATTGGTCCAGGATTCTGTATCCAGCAAAATTATCCTTCAGAAATGAAGATGAAATAAAGACATTCTGCATGAAGGGAAGCTAGGAAAGTTCACTGTCAGCAGATCTGCTCCACAAGAATTTCTATGGGAAATGACATTTAAGGAAGATTCAGAGCATCAGGAGTGAAGGAAGACCCACATAAATGGTAGATGTTTGGATGTTATGGACAATGAATTGTCTGCCCAACCCCCCCTCCCATGATCTGTGTGTTGAAGTCCTAACCCCCAATTTTGGATATAGAGCATTTAGGGAGTTAATTATGATTAAAAGAGGTCCTAAGGGTGGGACCCTAATCCAATAGAAATTTATAAGAGAGAGACACCAGAGAATTCTCTTGATCTCCATGGGCCCACAGAGGAAATGATGTGTGAGGATACAGCCATCTGCAAGCCAGACAGGAAGGTCTCACCAGCACATGCCCAAGCTGGTACCTTGATCTTAGGCTTCTAGCCTCCAGCACTGTGAGAAAATAAATTTCTGTTGTTAGGGCAGCCTGAGCTGACTAATATGTTGGGTAAACAAAACAGACTATTCTCCTGCACAATTCTTCAGACTATATTTGGCAATTGAAAGCAAGAATTATTACATTGTTTGATGAGGCTGTCAACGCTAGACATAATACATAAAACAACTAATAACATAATGACATAATGGTGGGAGGGTAAAAGGACCTATATATTGATAAAAGTTCTACATCCCAACTGAAGTAGTAAAATAATGATTCTAAGTAAGTGGTGAGAGTTGAGTATGTTTAACATAATCCCTACTGTGAGCACACAAAAGTAGACACAGAACCACAATGGATAAATTAAAATGGAGTACTAAAAACTTCCTAAGTAACCCAAAAAAGGCAGCAAAGATGAGAAAGGAGAACCAAAAATGAGAAAAAAGTGGAAATAATAAAATAGTAGACCTAAATCCAAATGTACCAATTATTGCATTAAATGAAAATAGTGTAAACACACTGATTCTAAGACAGAGATTTTAAAAAATCTTTTTTAAAATTCTCATTGAAATTTTTAAAAATTTCAACTTTTTTAAAAAGTTGATTTAAAAAATTACTCAACTTTGCGTTATCTACAAGAAACTCACTTCAAATATGGGTAGGTAAAAACAAAAGAATAAAAAAATACACGTAATGCAAACACTAATCAAAACAAAGCTGGAATATTTATATTAATATTTTATTAAAATTACATTAATATTATTATATTAAAATAAAGTAAATCTTTGAGCCAAGAAAATTACCAGAAATATTATAAAGACAAATGAGTTAATTTATAAAGAACATGTAATAATCCCAAATGAGTAAGCCCTTAACAACAGAGTCAAAATATGCAAAGCAAAAACTGACAGAACTGCAAGTAAAAACAGAAAGTCCACATTTATAGCTAAAGACTTCACTCTTCACACAACAACTGGTAGAATTAGTAGACAGAAGATCATCAGGGGTATAGAAGAACCAACCCATTAACCAGCATGACCTAACTGACATTTGCAACGCATTCCACCCAACAACAGCAGAATATACCATCCCTTCAAGTATACATGGAACATTTACCATGTTGTAATGGCAACTTAACTACAGACCATACTGAAGTTAAGAAAAGAAATTTCTAAAAAAATTTTTAAATTGAAGTAATACAAAGTATGTTCTCTGACCAGAATGGAAGTAGACTAGAAGTCAATAACAGAGAGATAAGAGTGAAAAAAAGAGAATACTTGGAGATTAAACAGCACACTTCTGAAAACTACAGAAATCAAAGAAGTCTCAAGGGAAGTCAGTAAGTATTTTAAACTGAACAACAATTAAAATAAAAACATATCAAAATTTGCAGGATAAAGTTAAAGCAATAATTAGGGGGAAATTTACACTACTAAATATTTATATTAGAAAAGAAACTTTTTAAAAAATAAATAAAAATTTAAAAATAAATAAATTGGCAGCATTGGAGGGTAAAAAGAAAAGAAAAACTTTCAATCAGTAATCCTTTTTTTTTTCCACCTTAAGAAATTAGGAGCAAAATAAACTCAGAGCAAGCAGAAGGAAAATTAATAAAGAACAGAAATCAATTAAATTGAAAAAATAGAGAAAATCAATGAAAACTATATACGGTTCTTTGAAAAGATCAATAAAATTGATAAATCTCTAGTAAGACTAATAAAGAAAAAAGAGAGAAAATCTAAGCTAACAATATCAGGAATGGAAAGGAACATCACCACAGAACCTGCTGACATTAAAAGTATAATAAAGGAACACTACAAACAACTCTATGCACGTAAATTAGACAAATTTGAAGAGATAGAACAATTCCTCAAAAATTACAAACTACTAAAATTTGCCCAAGAAAAAATAGGTAACTTGCATAATTTCACCTCTATAAATAAAATGTTTTCAAAATTTAAACCTTCTAAAGGAAGAAATATTTAGCCCAGGATGACTTCACTGGTTTAATCAGGGAAATAACTTTAAGAGAAGAAATTAAAGAAGGAAGAGAAATCACATCAATTCTACACAATCTCGCATAGAAAACAGATGAGAAGGGAACCCTTTCCATTGCCCTGAGGACAAAGCCACACAAATACATATATGAATACTACCAACCACACTTCCTCAAGAATATAAATATAAACATACTCAATCAAACAGTAACCCATTGAATCAGAAATGTGCAAAAAGAATAACACACTGGGTGTTATACACAAACAATGAATCATGGAACACTACATCAAAAACTAATGATATACTGTATGGTGACTAACATAACATTAAAAAAAGCACACAACGAGATACCCTCTTACACCAGTTAAAATGGCAAAAATTAAAGAGTCAGAAAACAACAGGGGTGCCTGGGTGGCTCAGTGGGTTGGGTCTCTGCCTTTGGCTCAGGTCATGGTCTCAGGGTCTGGGGATCGAGCCCTGTGTTGGGCTCTCTCCTAGGCGGGGAGTCTGCTTCCCCCCCCTCTCTCTATGCCTGCCTCTCTGCCTACTTGTGATCTTTGTCTGTCAAATAAATAAGTAAAATCTTTAAAAAAGAAAAAAGAAAACAAAAACTGTTGGTGAGGATGTGAAGTGGGGGAATGGTTTCCCATTGTTGGTGGGAATGCAAGCTGGTACTGCCACTCTGGAAAACATATGAAGGTTCCTCAAGATGTTAAAAATAGAGTTACCCTATGACCCAGGAATTACATTACTGGGTATTTACCACAAAGATACAGATGTAGTGAAAAGAAGGAGCACCTACACCCCAAGTTCATAGCAGCAATGTCCACAACAGCCAAACTGTGGAAGGAGTCGAGATGCCCTTCAACAGATGAATGGATAAAGAAGATATGGACCACATATACAATGGAATATTATCAACCATCAGAAAGGACGAATACCCAGGTTTTGCATCAACATGGATGGGACTGTAGGAAATTATGCTGAGTGAAATAAGTCAAGCAGAGAGAGTCAATTATCATATGGTTTCACTTATTTGTGGAGCATAACAAATAGCATGGAGGACAAGGGGAGTTAGAGAAGGGAGTTGAGGGAAATGGGAAGGGGAGGTGAACCATGAGAGACTATGGACTCTGAAAAACAATCTGAGGGTTTTGAAGGGGTGGGGAGTGGGAGGTTGGGGGAACCAGGTGGTGGGTATTGGAGAGGGCACGGATTGCATGGAGCACTGGGTGTGGTGCAAAAACAATGAATACTGTTACGCTGAAAATAAATTTTAAAAATTTTTAAAAAAGAAATAAGTCAAGCAGATAAAGTCAATTATCATATGGTTTCTCTCATGTGTGGAACATAAGGAATAGCGAGGAGGACCATACAGGAAGTGAGGGAAACCTGAATGAAAAGAATTAGAGAAGAAGATGAACCATAGGGGTCTATGGGCTCCATAAAACAAACTGAGGGTTACAGAAGGGAGTGGGGTTGGGGGATGGATTAGCCCAGTGATGGGTATTAAGGAGGGTACCTGTGGTGATGAGCATTGGGTGTTATATGCAACTACTGAATCATTGAACACTACATGAAAAACTAACGATGTACTATGTGGTAGCTAACTGAACAAAAAGAAAGACTGACTTCCTTCCCTCCTTTCTTCTTTCCCTCCTTCCTTATTCTTCAAGCCTGAACAGGCACTCACACAATGCAAATGGCCTTTTCTCCATCAGTATTTGTTGAAAACAATCACAGGCAATTACGAACATCATGGCTGCCCAAGGTGGTAGGTATCAGTTGAGTAAACAACAGGCTAACAAATCAGCTTAAAAGGAAAAGCTGCAAGAATGTCTATGTCCATAGAGGGCTTTGGAAAGCTCTGGCACATTCCTGGGCATCTAGAGGGCCACAAATATATATATATTCAAGAATCATTTGAGGAGGCCCTAAACTCACACTGTGGGCTAACCTTGAGGACGTGAAAATATGATTGTAAACTGCCTAAGTTGTATATGCATGTACCAACCAGAACTGGGAGGCTTACTGGTTACAAGCATCTAAAGACACCACTGTAAAACCATTAGCTAACCAACCAGAGACTTCAGGGGTTCAACACAGTATAAAATGCAGACTTCACAGAAGTAATTCAGAAAAGTCACTGAACACACAAATAGAAACAAACACCAACAACTACAAAGTAGGGAGGGGGTTGGACAATTTGAACTAAGTTCCTACATAATATTACTTAATATTCCAATATCAACAAAGAATTATATGACATGCAAAGAATCATGGTCCATTACAGGAAAGGAAGCTGTCCAACAGAATCTGTCCCTGAAAATGTCCAGAAATTGTTTCACTAAACAAAGTCTTTAGGTCAGCTAGTTTAAATATGCTCAGAAAATTAAAGGAAACCATTTCTCATCAAGTAAAGAAATGTTTGAGAACAATGTCTTACCAAATAGAATATCAATAAGAAGATATATTTCTAAGACTACATAGAAATTCTACATTTGAAAAGTGTAACTGGAATGAAAATTCACTAAAGGGGTTCAACTTCTGATTTGAGCAGACAGAAGAAAAAAAAACTCAGCAAACTTGAATATAAGTCTCATGAAATTACCCAGTCTGAGGAGCAGAAAGAAAAAAGAATGAAGAAAATGAACAGAGCCTTAAATCCCTGGGGGGCAACATACACACAGGGAGATTTAAAGGGAAAGGGGCAAAGAGAATATTCATATGAGTGCTCCTACCAAGAGTGACAGCTGATGTCCCTTCAGAAACCATAGGGGCCAGAACTTAGTAGGTGATTTTTAAAGTGCTCAGGGGAAAACAAAAACAAAAACAAAAACAAAAACTATCAACCGAGAACTTTATATCTGGCAAAAGCATCCCTAAAAATGAAGGAAAAATTAATACATTCCCCTTCAAATAAATACTGGTGATTTTGTTGCTACTAGAACTGTCCTGCAAGAAATGCTAAATAGGCATTTCAGGCATGGATGAAAAACACTGACAATAACTTGAAATTATATGAAAAAATAAAGAACAGTAGTAAGTGTAATTACGCAGGTAAATGTAAATGCCAGTATTGCGGCATTTTTTTAGTTTTTAACTCTTTGGGTTTTTTTCCCCATATGATCTTAAAACACAAATGCATAAATAATAATTACAAAACTGTAAAGTTAATGGACTGAAGTTAGTGTATAAAGACAAATTTTGACAATACCAACATAAAGCTGCACTTTGTGTAAGGACACAGAGCTGTAAAGGAACAGCTCTTTTATTTAAACTAAGATGGTATAATTTTAAACTTGAATATTACAAAGTTAAGATATTAATTGTGATAACCACTAAGAGTATCCACTAAGAAAAAACTAGATAGATGATAGATAAATAGCTAGAAAGAGCCAATGTTATATATATATAATATATACAAAGTTATAGTAAATATATACACTTAATACATGAAACACCAGAAAAAATCAATTAAACAGAAAAAAGATAGAAATGGAAAGAATAAGGAACAAAGAACATACAACATATAAAAAAACAAACACCAAAATAGCAGAAGTAAGTCTTTCCTTGTAAGTATTACTTTAACTATAAATAGATTCAATTTGCTAATTAAAAAGTAGAGATTGGTGAGATAGATTTTTTTAAAAATACATGCTGTCTACAAGAAACTTACTTTAGATCCAAAGACACAAATAGACTTCAAGTGAAAAGATACTTCTTACAAATAGTAACCAAAGAGACCTGGGGTGTTTATACTAATGTCAGGCAGAACAGACTTTAAGGCAAAAACCATAGGAAACATTATCTATTGATTGATAAATGCATCAATTAAGGACATCATAAATTGATAAAAGGTTCATTTCACCAAGAAGATCTCACAACTGTAAACATAAGCACAACACACAAGAGAGACCAAACTGCATGAAGTGAAAACTAACAGATCAAAGAGAGAAAAAGATGTACAATAATAGTTGGAGAGTTCAGTGCCCTGCTTTCCATAATGGACAGAAAGATGGACAGGAGGTCAGTAAGGAAACAGCAGTACCTGCCAGGTAGACCCAGCTGACTCAACAGAACTCTCCACCCACCGCACCAGAAACAACCAAACAGAACGTTCTCTGACACAGACCATGGGTTCGGCCAGGAAATGAATCTCAGTAATTGTAGAGATGGAAATCATACAGGCTATCTTTTCCAACCACAGATGAGTGACACTAGAAATCACTAATAGAAGGAAAACTGGAAAATCCACAAGTCTGCCAAAAGTAAACAACGCACTTTTGAAGAAGAATTGTAAGGAAAATTAGAAAATATTTTGAAATAGTTGGAAACGAAACCACAACACACCAAGACTAATAAAATGCAGTGAAACCAGTGCTCAGAGGAAAATTCATAGTTATAAATTATAGGCCTATGTCAAAAAAGATGAGCACAAATCAATAATCTAACTTCACACCTTAAGAAACTAGAAAAAGAAGAGTAAGTGGAACCCAAAGTTGGAAGAAGGAAATAAAGTCTATAGATGAGATGAATGAAACAGAATAAAAAGGCAAAAGAAAGAATGAAGGACACTTGAAAAGATCAACAAAATTGACAAACCACTAGCTAGACAGCTAAGAAATTTAGAGGACTCAAATTATTACAGCAAAAACAATTGTGGGGACACCAGTACAGACCTTACAGAAATACAAACCATGGTCAGAGAACACCATCAACAAGCGAATGCCAACAAATTCTAGATGAAATTCCCGAACTCATAGGAACACACAGGCTACCAAAACTGACCCCAGAAGAAATAGAAAACCTGAACAAACCTACAACAAGTAAAGAGAATAAATCAGTAATCAAAAACAAAATAAGAGACATCCAGACTGCAAATAATGAAGTAAAACTATCTGTGCAATACAGGGGATACTTTTTTGTATCTAAAAAAAAAAAAAATCCTCAAGAATCCACAGATAATTAATAGGTGAATAAACCAGCTCAGCAGGGTTGTAGGACACAACAGCAATATTCAAAATTAATTCTATTTCTGTATATTAGTGATGAACCTTCCAAAACTAACATTTAAAATATAATTCCATTTAAGGAAACATCAAAAAGAATAACATACTTACCAAAAAACTCAACAAGTCTTCTACACTAAAAATTATAAACTACTGATCCCGGCACTGCCTGCCTTGAAGGGGACATGTCCAGAATCAGGGTGCAGCCACCTCATGTGGGCACAGGGAGGTCCCAGGACACACACAAGCCCCTCAGCAGACCCACACCGCCCACTTGACCACAGGCCCACCGTCTCCACCCTCGAGGTCCCACAGCCCAGACAGTAAAGCCAGGGTCTCATTTTTCCAGGCTATCTGCAGTGGGGTGTGGCCATCAGAGCTGTTTTAAGCCACTGAGTTTGTGATAATTTGTTGCACAGCAATAGAAAATGACCCAAAAAATACTCCCTGCAAGTTCTTCCCATTTGAAATGTGATGGCTGGAGCTGTGGAAGCCATCTCATAACCAGGAGGCAATAAGCACAATGAAGGTCCTTATTTTGTACTCAGGGTGGCAGAGAACTAGAAGCAGACAGAGCCTATGTTCCTGTGGTGTCCCTGTGGGAGGCTGTTAGAAACAGTCCCTGATGAGTAAAGCCTCTCTATGTCCACACCCTCAGCAGTGGGGTCTACTACCTCCTGACCTGGAAACCAGGGTGTGTGAAGCAGAACGTGGTGGTGGTCACGCTCTGAGCACAGACCCCAACAAGCCCGGTAGCACCTGCTGTTCCCTAAGGGAAACAGAGCCACCATGGAGACACCATGGAGACACACCTGGGGCAGAGACACCAGGAGCAAAGAAAGGGATCCCAGACACAGGAGTGAGCCCAACCAACATCGTACGGAGACAAAGGCTTGCCATCTGGCTAGACCCATGCACTGAAGCCCTGCTGGGACATCGGACGCATGGACGAGGCCAGGTTGGATACTCCTGCCCCAGCCCACATTTCATGGAGCAAAAAGAAGTGGTCTCACTGAGCCCTGCCCGAACCCCTAACCACACAGCCAACTGTCTCCACAGTTTGGGGGTGTTTGTCAGCTGGCGCTAGATAACTGCCTGTTGTGGGCCTGACCCAGCTTCCTCCCAAACACCTCCTCCAGGCCTGTTCCTGGTATGTCTACTGACCTGTGAGGTCCAGGCGGAAGGACACCTTCTGGCCCCCGGCCTCGCAGCTGTACTCCCCGGCATCCGCCTTCCCCGCGGGCTGCACCACCAGCCGCCTGCTGCAGCCCTTGGCCTCCATGTGCACGTTGGAGCTCGCACTCAGCTTCTTCCCGTCCTTGTACCACATCACCTCTGTCTTGTTCTGGGCCACCTCGCAGCTCAGGGTGGCACTGGCCCCAGCCTTGGCCAGCACCTCCCTGCGTGCTGGCTGGTCCTTGGCAAACACTGCAGAGGGCTCTGGGGACAGAAAGGGATGCATGGTCAGAAGCCCCACTGAGGGAAGGTTCCCAAGTCCTGGAGCCAGGCAACCCTGGGAATCCTTCACAGTCAGGTGCTGCCGGTAGAGCCCTCCTCGGGCACAAGGGGACCTGATGCCCTGTCCCCTCCAGGGCATGGGGGGAGCAGCCTCTGAGAACCATGATGGACAGCCAGGCTAGTGCCTAGCGACAGAGAGAGGGAGGCCTGGGAGCAGTGACCGAGTCCCAACTAAGGGCCAGGACTCAGCATCTGCCAAGAGGCCCCACAAGCTTCTAGCAAGAGCCAGAGCCATAGGCATCCAGACCCCGAGTCTTGTCTGCCTCACTTCCTCATCTTCAAAAGGACAAAAAAGCTACAAGTTTCCTTCTTATCTTTTATTTTCCATGCCCACATCTTTTTTCATCTAAATGTTAGTTCTTTGGGAGGTTCCTCTTCCCAACTCTAAGAGCAACGGCCCCTCCCAGGCATTCTTGGAAGAAAGGAAGGGCTGGACAGCCTAGCCTCACAAGTGCTTGATGCAGCCAGACCTGCTCCCCACCCAACATGCCTCAGAGGTTGTGGCTCACCAGAGACACGCAACTGGAAATCCACGGAGTCCTCGCCCACACGGCACGAGTAGGTACCCTCATCCTGCCTGGTGACCGAGGCTGCCACCAGCCGGTGCCGTGAGCCCACGTCCTCCTGCAAGAAACGCTGGCTGGAGCGGTTGAGCTCCATTCCATCCTTGTACCAGTGCACACTCACATGGGCCTCCGAGGTCTCGCATTCGAAGTGGGCTGGGCCTCCAGCCACAGCATCCACACAGCCACCAGCAGTGTCCTTGTGCAGAAAGGGAGTGAGCCCTGCAAGGGCACCCGGGCAGGTCAGTGTGGCCAGCAGAGCCCCGGCCACAGAGACACCTATGCTAGACAGCAGACAGAGACTTCGGGGCCTGCAAGCCTCCCCCAGACCAGGGTCTCCTTCGGAGTGCCACCTGCCCTTAGGAAGCCCCGCCCCCTGCTGACCAGAGCCTCCCCTCCCCAATCCTCCCCAAGGTCAGTTGACCATGCCCCACTCCCTACTGCCCTACAGGGACTGAGGACGGTGACTCCCACCACCCAGACCCCAGAGCAGGGGAACCTAACGTGGGGCCATGGCCATGGTGGACGTGGACCCCCCACACAGCAGGCATCACCTTGCACCAGGAGCTGGTAGGCGATGCGGCCCCCACGGCTGACACACTCGTAGAGGCCAGCATCATCTCGAACCACATCCCGCACCAGCAGTGCCCGTTGTCCGGCCATGGCCTGCACCTCATACTTGGGGCCTGGTGGCAACACATGGCCATCCTTCAGCCACGTCACTGCTGCAGCCTGGTCTGACAGCTCAGCCAGCAGCTGTGCCTCCTCATGCAGCCGGGCCAGCACTTCCCTCACAGCTGTTACTGGACGCCTGGTGGTCATCCCTGGGGCCGCTTGGGGCCACAAACAGGTGGACAGAAGGTGCATGGACAGAACAGTGAAGAGAACAGGGGAGGGGACAGAAGGAAGAATGACAAGGAGATGGACAGACAGAGAGGGAATGGACAGTGGAGGAGGAGAAAGAAGAGGCATGGACGGAGGAGGAGAGGATGGAGGAGGGACATTGGGGTGTGGGCAGAAGAGATGGATGGGAGAGGGAACAGAAAGAGAATGAAGGGGGAAGGAAGAGAGAAGAGTGAACAGACGTGGACAAAGGGAATGGACAGGGAGGGACGGGGTGGGGAAGGATGGGGAGGGGACAGAGCAGGGAGAGACAGGTATGAGGGAACAGGGAGAAGCAGAGTGACAGATTTCAGCAGAGGGGAAGGGGAGGGAGGGAGGGGAGGGAGGGGAGGGAGAGGAGCAGGGAGACAGAAGAGTGAGGCTCTGAGTCCAGTCCTCCATGCACAACCCACACAACCCATGGGAGAGGCCACTGCCAGCCCTGGGCAAGCTGCCTCCCACCACTCTCTCCTGCCCAGCCCTGCCACATCCAGGAGATCACTTGGGAGCTCACCTGCCCCGGGACAAGCAGCAGCTCCAGGAACCCCCACCCCACTGCTAGGGCAGAGGCCTGGGGGTCCCAGCAGGGGTCCTCCTACCTCGGACCTCCATGCGGATGCTGCTTTCAATGCCGTTGGCCACGAACTTGAGCTCAGCACCGTGCATGCTGGCGGACACTGAGTGGATGGTAAGGGCATGCCGTGTGCCGTCCTGACAGATCATGTACACGCTGCTGGCCTTCAGGGCCTGCCCGTCCAGGAACCACTCGCCCGCCGAGGCCAAAGTGAGGTCCACGGAGAAGGTCACCTCACCACCCTCCACAGCCTCCACTGCCTTCAGAGGCGTCCTCACGGCAAGCTGGGGGGCTGCAGGGTGAGGGCTTCAGAAAAGGGCCAGCCTCTGCCCTTTCCACCCCTCCTCTGCCTGAGCCCGGCCCAAGTGCTGCCTCCCCCAGGAAGCCCATGGGGCAGGCACCTGGAGCGCATCCACACTTACTCAGGTGCACAGTCCCTGGGAACTCGAGGTAGGGGCTGTGGCCAAAGCTGTTCAGAGCGGACACCCGGAACTGGAAGTCCCCCTCCTCAGACACGCTGGCCACAGTCAGCTCCTGTGCACCCACCCACTCAGCCTCGTGGCACCGGCTCCAGGTGTGGGCACCAAGCCGCTTCTTCTCCACCAGATAACCATCGATGGGGACAGGGTGGTCCCCGTGGGGTGGTGGGGACCAGCCAAGGGTCACGGAGCACTCTGTCCTGGACTTCACCATGGGGGCCTCAGGTGCGTGCAGGGGCGGCTTCCTAGGGGCTGGGCAGAGAACCACCCAAGGCGTCACTCACTGGGAGTTCCCTCCCCAAGCCCTAGCTCCAAGATGAGCCCCGCCCTCTGGGGAGTGTGCCTTCACTGTCTGGACTGCCCAAGGCCCGAGGGGACTGCAGGGCCAAGGGATACTGTGGGCCCATGCCCAGGGGGCCTAGGAATAAATCCCATCTGTGATTCCAGGTCTCGGGCTTGACAGTGACCAAAGCGGGGCACAGTGACCATTCTGCGGGCCCTGAGACCCGTGTGCAGGGGCCCATTCCTACCCCAACAAAGGGCTGACCCAGTGAAGATGGGTGGGAAAAGGGACCTACCCCCCAATCTACAAATTTGATAGCAAAGGCCACAGAAAGAAGACCTGCTCGCTCACGATGTCCCACAGCTGTCTCGCCCATTTGTGTGCTTCTAGAACAATCTGTACCTTCTACTTTGGTTCGCAAAGTGGCAGTCACCAGAACTCCCACTCTGCAGTCACCTGGGGTGACCACAGTGAAGGAGGGCAGCAAACGAACCAGGGGTCCAAGGAAACTAGAGCTATGACCGGTTGGTCCAGCCCCCAAAGCCCCTCCTACCCACCCCCCCCCCAGCAGACCAGAGTGTACAGCGTAGCCCAGTAGACAGAAGAAGGGGAAAAGGGCCTGTCCATTCAAGGGGCACGCCCTGGCCCTTACCAGACACAAAGAACTGTGTCGTTGTCCGGCAGTCCCCAGCCATGAAGGTCACCTCGCCCATGTCCTCCAGGCTGCACTTGGAGATGGTCAGCGTGTGGCACGTGCCTTCTGTGATGATGGCCACGCGACCCCCGGCCACCACCTCCTCCTGGTTCCTCAGCCAGTGGACGGAGTCCTCGGGCTGGGCCAGCTCCACACAGAACATGGCCGTGTCCCCCACTCGCACCGCGGTCTTCCTCGGGAGCTTCCGGATGAGGTTGCCTGTGGTGGGCAGGGCCCGGGGACTGGTCGGTGTTTGGATGGGGCGCGTCCTCTGCCCACCGCTCCTCCCCCAAGCCCACCTTCCGCCCCGCCCCCCGCCCACCCCTCCACCTCCGAGCCCCGCTTCCGACTGTGTACTGCCCCCCTGCCCCGCCCCTGCTCGCCCCTCCACTCCGCCCCCATCTGCCCCCAGCCTGACCGCTGCCCCGCCCCCTGGCCGCCCCTCCTCGGAGCCCACCTTCCGCCCCAGCACAGCCCCTGCCCCGCCCCTCCTCCTCGCTCCTCCTCCTGCCCACTCCTCCTCCGCCCTGTCCCGCCCCTGCTAGCCCCCTCCACTTCGCCCCCATCCGCCCCCATCTGCCCCTAGCCTGACCGCTGCCCCGCCCCTTGCCCGCCCCTCCTCAGAGCCAACCTTCTGCCCCTGCCCCGCCCCTCCTCCTCGCTCCTCCTCCTGCCCACTCCTCCTCCGCCCTGCCCCGCCCCCTGCCCGCCCCTCCTCCGAGCCCACCTTCCGTCCTGCACTGCCCCAGCACGACCCTAGCCGCGCACCTGCCCCGCACTTCCTCCCGGCTCCTCCCCCGCCCGCTGCCCCGCCCCTCCTCCCCGCCCGTCCCTTCCCACCTTCCCCACTCCATTCCCCGCGACCCCCGCACACCTTGCACTGCGAGCTCCGCCACCGTGCGGCTGCCCTCCGCCGTCTCGCAGATGTAGACGGCGTCGTCGTCGGCCGAGACATTGCGCACCGTCAGCCGGCGCTCGGTGCCCTCCTCCTCGATGCCGTACTTGGCGCTGGCCCACAGCCGCGTCTCCTCCTTGTACCACGCGGCCTCCGTGGCCGGCAGCTCCACCTCGCACTGGAACGTGGCCGACTCTTTCTCCCGCACCTCCAGGTCCTGCAGCCGCTTCCTGAAGGGCACCGCGGGCTCTGCGGGGACAGGGCGCGTGAGCCGGGCAGGGGCGGCGGGTCTGGGCCAGAGAGAGTAGCCGGGAGGAGGTGGAGGAGGAGGGGTTGAGGGGTGGAGAGTGCGGTCGGGCCAGGGAGAGAGGCGGCGGTCGGAGAGGGAAGCAGGGCAGGTCAAGGGCTCCGTTAGTCGGGTACGGGGTTGGAATGGGGGCAGAGGACCAGGACAGGAGTTGGGTAGGAAGGCAGGGGAGCAGCAGGGATGAGTCCAGGGAGGTAGGGGGATGCAAGGGGGCAGGGGTAAAGAGCCCCCTCCCCTTAGACAGAAGATGTCTGTAAACGAGGCACCTAAAGCCACAAAAAGTATCCCAGAGATGCTGCTCCCGGGCCACAAAATCCGGTGGGATCCCGCTCCCACGAGCAGCGAGGCGGCAGGACCAGGGCCGGCTGCCGCTCAACCCCCTGAGCGCCGGCCGTGGGCCAAGCCTTGCTGCCCTGCGCACTTTCCCCTGTGCAGCTTCTGCAGGGACCTCCGAGGAACCGCGCCATTTCCTTTCTCCCCGACTCTGCCTGGGAGACCCCCTAAGCATCCTGTGAGGGGGTGGAACGCCCGCCTCCCACCCCTACCCCACCCCACCTCCCGTCCTCTCCCAGGAGGAGGTGGGGCTGAGGACAAAGCGCTTTGTTCCTCACTCATGTGACTCTCACAGACACAGTAGGACAGGCGGATGGTCATCCGCTTCCCCTCTTTCCGTGGCTCTGGGAACTCGAGAGCTGCCCCAGGACTCTACCTCTGGATTCCACAACCGATTCCAGTGCAGGTGGAAAGGGCAGGGGGAGGGAGGGTGGGGAAGGGCTTCTCGGGCAGCGACCACGCGCTGGGGCCGTGCGCCCAGCACCCTGAGCTCACCTCGGACGACGACCAGCACGGAGCTGTAAGTTTGGCCCACCAGGTTGGACGCCGTGCAGGTGTAGAGGCCCCGGTCCGACTGCTTACAGAAGAGGATCTTGAGCACGAAGTTCTCCTGGGCGTCCTCGTACACCACGTGTCGCCGGCCCTCAACCACCAGCTGCCCATCCTTCTTCCACACGGTCTCTGGCTTTGGCTCCCCCGTCACGTAGCAGCTGAGGCGCGCGTGCTTGCCTTCAGTCACGGTGCATGTGCGCGTGCCAGAACCCGGTGGCGAGGCCGGGGCACCATCGGCGCGTATCGCCTCGCGCCGCCACTGCAGGTGCGCCAGAAGCGCAGCGGTGGAGGCCCCGGGAGGGCCCGCCGCGTCCGCATCCGCGTCCACGGTGAGCGCTGCGTCGGCACTGGCAGCGCCCAGCGGGTTCTCAGCGCGCACCGTGTAGGTGCCGCCGTCGCGGGGCCGCGTGGCCTGGATGCACAGCGCGCTCGCCTCGCCGCTGGCCTCCACGCGCACTCTGGGGGCGTCAGGGGAGCCTAAGCGCCGCCCGTCCTTGGCCCAGCTCACGGCCATAGGCGGCGAGCCGCGCACGCGGCAGCGGAACGTGGCCTCCGCGCCCTCGCGCACGCGGATGGACGTGGGCCGCAGGAGGAAGTGGGGCACCTGCTCTGCGCAGGCGGCCTCGGCGTCCACCTGCAGGCCCACAGCGGCGAAGGCCTCACCGATGGCGTTGCGCGCGCGGCACACATACTGCCCGCTGTCGCCCAGGGCCAGGTCTAAGATGGTGAGACGATACAGGTCGCCGTCCTGGGCCAGGCGGAAGCGAGCACCCGCCTCCACGGGCTGCTGGTCTTTCTCCCAGCTCACCTGCGGCGTGGGGTTGCCCACGATCTGGCAGCTCAGCGTGGCGTCCTTGCCCACCGACACCATGAAGGCCTTGGGCCTGGTCAGGAATCGGGGTGCCCCACTGAATGAGTGATCCATGGTAGCGGTGGGGGCGGCAGGAGGGACCTGGGAGCGGGTTGGGGGAAGGTCATAGTGGGGATAAGACCCTGTACTGATCAAGTCCCCCACCTCCGCCACACCACTCCCCCACCCCCGCGCCTCCGCCTCATCTCCCCTGCCCCCACAGCTAGAACTGTCCAAGGCACGGTGATACAGAAATTCAGATTTGCTCCTCCTTTCTGTGCATTTGGAGTCTGGTGCCACACCTCCCTCACAACAGGCTCTTCTATCTCTTCCTGTCCCCCCAGCTCTAACCCCACCCCCAACTCCAGGTCCAGTTGAGTACCTGTCCCAAAACACACCAGCACCCTGGCTGGCCCTCGTCTCTGTTCACCAGCATCTCCCTACCTGGGGCCATGCTGTCCTCTCCACACAGACCTGCCTGTGTGTGTGTGTGTGTGTGTGTGTGTGTGTGTGTTCCCTCCCCCCCCCCCCAACTCCAGCTGCCTTCAAGGGACCAATCCCTGTCCCCCACACACTGCTGCCTCCTGGATTCCGAGACTCCAATCTGCCTAAATGTCTCCCCCACTCAGGAGGCGGCTCTCTGAACCCGGACGGGGCCTGGGCAGGGAGGCCTTCCCCAGGTGCCTGCTGCTGGCCTGTGCCTCTGACTGTGGTGCGCTGGAGGTCACAGATCCTCCATCCCAGGAGGCTGCCCTCTGAGCCCTCTGCCCCACGTGACCCCTTTTGTCCCCTGCCCCTTCCTCCTCCTCCGTATGATTCATCCTCCCAAGACACACTTCTGGTTCTGGGTGCCGCAGCCCGGCTGGCCCCAGGCAGCGCCCATGATGAAAGTCCAGTGTACTGGGCCGTCAGCACCTCTCCAGGGGTTTCCAGGTCCCCTCAACCCTGATGAGCAGGGAGATCAGAAATCTGGCTGCCAGCTGGATCCCTTACAAGCCCCGCCCCCTGTCCAGAGCCATCCACACCCCCTCACTGTGTGCTCCTGCTCCTCCCCCAGGGACAGCACATGGTCAGCTATGAGCCCAGGGAGGACAGGCAGAGAGTCCCCTGGGAGGAACCACAGACGTCCAGGCTGAGACTGGCCAGGTTGACTGGCAGGGCCTGGTCACTCTACAGACTTTGTGTCCCCACTGGCTGGGCACCCTGTGGGGGCAGGGTTGGCACCCCCATAACGAAGGCTACCAGGGACTGGCTGGCCATCGGCACAGGTGGGTAAGGTGAAGCTGGGCCTAGCCTACCCTGGCCCATTTCTGTAAGAAGAGCAGCCCCCCTGGCTTAGGGCTGGCCCCAAGCACCTCAACTTCCTCCCCACCCCAGGGCTGGGCTTCCAGCATGGGCTGCCCCCTGGGAGACCAGTGGGGTGATGTTCTGGACCCTTGGGCTCCTGTCCTGTGATTCAGGGCCTAATCCCCCTTAATCCCCCTGGAGGAGGTGAGCCTGCACCAGTCTGCTGACTCACTGTGCAGTCAGCACCTCTGTCCCTTGCCCGCCCTCGCTACCCCGCCTGGCCAAGCTCTGGGACTGGGAGGACCTGGGCCAGTGGCCACCCAAGCCCCGCCTCCGCAGATGCCCTCCTGGGCCTTGATGTCTCTCTGGGGAAGGGTTACTCTGACACCGGGTCTCCAGAAGCCCTGAGCTCTGAGCTCCCTGGGCTCCCCTCCTGATTCCTGGTTGGCCTGCAGTTCCCCCCAAGGCAGGACACTCACTGCACCCTAACCCCCACCACTCCAGGTGCAGCTCTGGGAGCTAGGTGCTCTGAGCTCATGAACGGGCAGGGGCTGAGAGCCACCTCAACAGCTGATGGCCTCTGGGGGCCCAGGAGGACAGGGAAGGGACAGGGACTTCCCTTCACTACACGTGCTTGGGGAAAGCAGCCCAGGCCCTTGGCAGGTGACAGGCTGACCCCTGGCCTGGGAAGGATGGGCAGAGACCCCAAGATCTTCTCAGGCCCCAGGAATGGTGCTGATGTCTGGTCAAAGGCCTGTGTTCCCCACCTCAGTGCAGCAGACCCATGAGACCCTGGGGGCTCCCACAGGCTCAACCGCTCCCAGACAGGTATCCCCACTGCTCTATAGGGCCGCAGTGCCCAAAATGCTGGCCCAAGGACTCCAGAGCCACACTCCTTCAGGCCAAGCTGGGGGACTCCTGCTGGGCTGGGACATGCAGAGGGGAGTGGGAGGCTCAGGAGGGGACACCTGGCTAGGACTTCAGCCCCAGCTCCCCAGGGAAGCGCCTTCCTCCCTCAGAGTGGACTCCTTGCTCCTTGGAGGCCCAACTTGTCACTGGCAGCAGTCTCCCTCCACATGGACACCATGACCTCCCCACCCCCACCATGACCACAAGAGGGTCATGCCTCTGGACCCTCGGAGTCCTGAGGGCTGACGTGAGCCCTTCCTGCAGCCTCCATCCTTGGTTTTCAAGAACTTGGCCAGTCTTGGGTCCTCCTCATAAGCCCAAGTGAGAATTGGCTTGCAGCCTGACTACAGAACCTTGGTCCCCTGGAGTCCCTGCTGCCCTTCTCCCCCACCTCATCCCCCCACCCCCCAGAGCCCCTGCCGCCCCCCTCCCCCACCCCTAACCTTCCAGAAAAGACTTCCAGCGACAGATCCTGGAGTCTGGACCCCTGGCCTGGCAGCCTCCCGAACTCCAGGGGAAATTCTTTCCTGGAGTCAGGTGTCAGTGCCCCTCTGGCTGTCCCCTCTGCTGAGCCAACAGGCCCAAAATAGCCCCAGCTGTCAGCGGCCATCCATCTCCGCAGAGCTGGGGGCAGGGCCGGCCAGACCCCCAGGCCTCCTTTGGAGCAGGGGGCCACAAAGGAGGAGGTGGATGCACGCCACAGCCCCCTGGTCTCCCACCCCCAGTGCTCTCTCCACGTAAGAGGGGCTCAGCTCAGGCCACCTCGGGGTCAGGGCCCGGATTCCAAAGCCCCAACCCTTAGAGTTACACAACCTGGCTGGACACCCCTGCCCAGGACCCTCTGGACCCCAGTGCCCTGACCTTCAACTGAATAGCCCTGAGGGAGAGGGGCTAGGCCTGGGATGGCCCCCACCCTGCCTGATCGGCCTCCTCACCTGTCTCTACGGGAGGCTGGGAGCAGCACCCAGGCGTAGGGCACAGACGATGGAACAGGGGCTGCTGGGTCTCACCTCCCTCCACGGGCCCAGGACTGACACGGCTCCCACCCAGCAGCCCACTCTCTGGCCGGTCCTCAGACTGGACGGGGACGAAAGGACAGGCGGATGCTGTCAGCTGGAGAAGGCTGGGCCCGCCCCCTCCACCAGCCAGCCCAGCCCAGCTCCAAAATAGCCCGGGTGTCACTGCCTGCGATCTGGTTTCACCCCCCAGCCCCGGGAGGCAAAGGGTAGAGGCTCTGGGTAGCCAGGTGTGGGGGTGCAGGGGCAGTGATGACGTGGGTGGGGCAGGGACCCCACCTGATGGTGACCCCTCCTCAGACTAGTATCCTGGAAGGATACTAGGCAGGGAGGAGCCCAGGAGACCCAGGACCACCTCGAAGGGACCTGGGGCCACCCAGAAAGGGACCTAGAACCAGCCAGAGGAACAGGGGGACCCAGAACTACCCAGAGGAGACCCAGACTGTCCAGAAGGAAGAGGGGGGACCCGAGGCCCAGCTAGAAAGTGACCCAGAACCAGCCAGAGGGGAGAGGGGGACCCAGGAGTATGCCAAGAGCAATGGCCATCTGGAAGTCCTGAGCCTCTGGAAGGGGGTGGAGGCAGACAGCCAGAAGCCAGCACAGGCCCCAGCACCAGCCCCAATCTGTCCCCACCACACACATGCTGAAGGCAGATTCTTTATCCCTGGTCCTTTCGAGTAGCAACTGGCCTGGCTGGGTGTCCACGGCACCTTTAAATGGGAGTGGGGATCCCTTAGAACCCAGGCAGGGACTTTCCCGGCCATGGGCCAGGGGTGGGCAGGCAAGACAGTGGCCAGTGCTAAACGTGCCCCAGGAAGGCTGTCCCCAACTCCATCCCCATGGCCCTGCTGTAGGGACAAGCATGGACAAAATGCCAGGCCCATCTGGAGGACAGGTGGCCTCTGCCTGGTGGGGCCTAACCAGGACCCAGAGAGTCTCCTGGGAAGGGGCTGACCCCTGCCCCCAGAGGCCTAGGTTTGAGACCCACCCTCAGGGACCCCATCTGAGGGTGGGTACCAGAGCAAGACACCCAGCCAGGCCCCTGCACCAACTTGATGCAAGGACCTCTCTAGCTGGTGTGTCTACCTGCTGACCCCCACCACAGCAGGTGTGAGAGCCAGGAGTCCAGAGATCCCAGGGAGGGGGGAATGAGGGTAGGGAGGACGCGGATCCACCATAGCCAGCAATGAGGGACTGCTTGGCATGCTCAGTCTCACCCCTGACCCTGAGCCAGCACCCCTGTATGCGGTGGGGACTAAGGCTCTAAGCACAGACCAGATGCCCTGGGGTACCCAAGTCTTGGCTCAGACACCATAACAAAACCACAGCCAGGAAGCTCAAATAGACATTTATTTCTCAGGGTTCCAGAAGGTGCATTATGGAAAGAAGATGCTTGTAGGCCCCAGGACACTGGGGTGTCCCTTCCTGGTGCAGACACAGCCCCACACTCAATATGGACCCACGGGCCAGAGGGTCAGCCCTAGGCGTCCCTCCGTCCACCTCTATGGACACCGATGGGTCCATGGTAACCGGGGCTTAATCGCAACTATAGTGATCCCTTAACCCGCATTCAGGTGACTCACTGGCTTCCAACTGGCCCCCCGCCCCCGGTCCTGTAACCCTCCCCAAGCTCACCCTTCTCCTCTGTCCTCCCTCTGTCCTGTGACCCTCCATAGCTCACTCTCCTCCTCCTCTGTCCTCCTCCCTGTCCTGTGACCCTCCATAGCTCACCCTCCACTTCCTCTGTCCTCCCCTAGTCCTGTGACCCTCCTCCTCCTCTGTCCTCCTCTCTGTCCTTGGACTCTCCATAGCTCACCCTCCTCCTCTGTCCTCCCCCACCCTCTCAGCGTCCTGTGACCCTCCAGAGGTCACCCTCCTCTGCCCTGCATCCCACATCATGCTGTCCGCCCCCTCTCTCCCTGGGCTCTGAGTGGTCTGTCTGTCTGGGAGCCCCAAGTTCAGAGGAACCCCCCGCCCAGGCCTGAGCTACTCTCCTCCAGCTGTGACACTGGAACCACCCCACCCCCGCCCCCAGGAACAGGGCAGAGGCTGCAAACTCTGAGGCCTGGGAACCTTTCCTGCAGAGGGGAGGGCTTGTGACCTCTAGTGCTCTAGTGTCGGAGGGGAGTGCTTCTTAAGTGGAGGTGGGGGGAGCCAGTGGCCCTGCTCTCTGACCGTCCCAAAGGGAAGCCACAGGCACGCTCCTGGGGAAAGGCCAGCATGCTCAGTCTCCCTTCCAGGTCTTCCCTCCAGAGACCTCGTGGATGGTCCCCAGGGACAGTGTGTCTGCAGTTGGCAGTAGAGGGACCGTGGCTCAGGGTGGCCATGGTTTGCTTGTTTGCACAGCTGATGGTGTCACACCTTTGTCCTGAGTGCAAGACCAATGGCCGTGAGACCACAGCCTGCACAGATCCGGGAACAAAACGGGAATGTTAATGGAGAGGAAGGTGAATTCCACATAAGGTCTGGAGTTTGGGTTCGAAAGAACATAGAAGGGATTAAAACTACTTGTTGTAGTGGGTGGGGGGTGGGGGGAGGTGCTTGGGAAGAAAGGGAGTGGGGGTGGATACAAAGGGAAAAGGTTGGAAGAAGCTGGCGCAATGGGAGGCCTGCAAGTTGTGGGAGCAGGGTTCACACTCATGCTCTTGCCGTTGATGAGAAGCTTTGGAAAGAACCTCTGTGCCCATCGATGCCACACAGACAGAGAAATGATGGTGTCCTGGGGCAGATCAGGCTATACAGCCTCATTCTTAAAACGAGGGGGAATTGTATCCACAAACTTAACTCTTAAAAAGACGATGTCAGTCAGCGAAGTAAGGGATCAAGTGGAAACTACACTGTGAAGCGGGGCTCCCGCTCCCTGCACTCTGCTGGTTCCTGGTGCCCCCACCACTTGCTCTTGGCTGAGCCTGCAGCCAGGAGTTGAGAGCAAGGCCCAGAGGTCAGGCAGGGGAAAGGGACCCACAGCCAGGAGGTGAGGGGCCCCCATGCGACAGAGGGAGCAGAGGGACATCCTGAGACAGCAGTTGGCCCCATGACTGCACACAGGGACCAGTGAGACACAGGAACACAGACCGGACAGGGGTCTATCCACGCTGACAGCATGGATGGCCATGGCTCCCCCACAGGTCACAGAGACCCCACGGACATGGTCCATGTGCACATACTACCACAGAACCACCAGGAACACAGACCCCCACAGGCTGACTCCAGAGCTGCTACGATGTAACGTCTGGAGTGTCCAATTTCCAACCGCAAGCCCAAGACATGCCAAGACCAGGAGGGCAGCTACTGCAGCTGTGTCCACTGCTCTGAGAACTGTGGGAGACATGCCATGCCAGTGTGTCATCGCACAGAGAATAGCGATAAAGAGAGGGATCAGGAAGTCCAACAGGCAGCAGGAGGGCTCAGGGTCAGCCGTCCGGGTGGCAGAGGGAACCCATGAGCTGGAAGACAGGGGCACAAAGTATGCACTGCAAACACCCAAGCGAGTCTAGGATGAGAGCCACATGGGATGGCACGGAGCCACCGGACACACGTGAGAAGGACAACGGCCGCTTGAGGGCACAGGTGGATTCATGGGGGGTCACTGCACCTGGGAGACAGGCCGGTCTGGGGGCACACCACAAAGGGCACGCCCTTGGCGTCAACCATCCCTTCTCTCACCAAAACAGCATCTTGGCCAAATGGTATCTTAAAAAGTGCTGAATCAGGGGTGCCTGGGTGGCTCAGGACATTACCTGTGTCCCTTCCACTCAGATCCGCGATCTCGGGGTCCCTGGGGTCGAGCCCGGGGTCGGCCTCCTGCTCAGCAGGAAGCCTGCTTCTCCCTCTGCCCCTCCCCCTGCTCATGTTTGTTCCATGTCAAATAAATACAATCTTTTTAAAAAGCATGGTTGCAGAACACCAGACTAAATGCAACATGCTTGAGATTCATTATTACTCAGCGTACTAACTACTTTCAAAACAGGATTCCTCTTCCCGCCTCCACCCCTGCCATTCCAGACCACCTGCTGGAGATGACTGCAGTGCAGCGGGAGCTCTCATCAACCCAAGTTTTCTCATGGCACCCCGCAGGAATCCAGCTGCGGTGACCCCCTCGAGTGGAAACTCAAGAGTGATCCCACAATCTGACAGAGTGTTCCAGGGAGCGACTCTCGTTCAGCATCTTAACAAAAGAAATGCAAGGATTACGGCAATCTAGGCTGCATCCACTTAGACAAATGCTGGAGAACGCAGGTGAAGGTCTTTCTGGCCCAGTCTTGGCCAAATCTTTGGAAAACCTTGTTGACGTGTCTGAGGAAAACGAGCCCCCAGACACCCTGGTTCCAGGGCCAGCAGCACCTTGTATGCGCCCCCCCCCCCAGTTCCATGCTCACAGTTTAAAATTAGAGTGCACAGGGTCTGGGAGTCACCATGGAGCAGGGAGCCACCTCCCCCCCAACAGCTGCCTTCCCTCCCTGAAGGGCTAAGATTAGGGCTGCACAGATTGCTAGAGTAGAAATGAAGGGCCACAATTAACCGGGTGACTTAATTTGGCAATCCGGCCCTTCTACGGTGGTCAGAAAGGGGCCTTCTCACGGCCAGGGCTTTGCTAGTGACCCGGTCACTCAGATCAGTCACTGCCTTGTGGGCCTTTCCAAAGAACTTCAAGACCCGTACTCACTATCTCCTGGGCATCATGTTCTGAGAGTCAGTCCATGCAAAATCCCATCATGGCATTTTGTCCCAGGGCTGAAGGAAGTCATTCACAGGGCACAGCACACAGCAGGGGGCCTCCACAGGGCTATTCCTGGGCCTTCAATGGCAAGAGCCAGGGGAGTCAGGAGGCCAGAGAACACCGTCCAAGCCAGAAACAAGCCCTGCTTCCTAACTACTGCCTCTGAGATGTGCCGGCAGCTTATCAGGAAGCCACGGTGATGAAGACAGTGGCTCAGGGGTGGGGCAGGACAGGCCGGAGCGGGGAGGGGAGAACAGAGGAGCATAGAACAGAACAGAACAGAAAGCCAGGAAACCAGAACCACCAGCTCTCCTCTGAAACACACTTTGCACCTGTCATGGGATGAATGGTGCCCCCAGAAAAAGAGACGTCAAAGTCCTCACACCCAGAATCACAGGACCTTAGAGAGAGGCAGGGTCTTTGCAGATGCAATCAAGTTTAGAGGAGGTCAGCAGGATGGGCCCAGACCCAAGAACTGGTAACCCCATACAGAGGGAAGGGGACCTCAAGACACTCTGGCAGAGGCGGTCCTGGGAAGACCGAGCCACAGACCGCCTGTGCACCAGGCTCTGCAGAAGCGGGAAGCTTCCGCCCCGAGCCTCGGAAGGGAGCATGTGCCCCCCACACACCTGGATGGTGGGGGACCACCTCTCTGGTGCCTCAGGCCACCGACTGGTACCAGTTTATTCCATGGCCTGAGGACACTACTACAAGGCTGATCACACACGGAATTACCACGGGCCACCTCAGCTCTGGAGATGTGCCCAACAGAACCGAGCTGGCCCACAAGGAACCCGTTCCCAAGTGCTCACGGCAGCACGGTCCCTACATGTCCTTGGGCTGAGGAATGGCCCAAGGACGTGGTCTCTCCTCAGAGCTGAGCCCACATGCCCTTCGGCTGAGAAACAGCACAAGGACATAGCCCCAAGGACCACAGGTCTGGACCCAGAAAACCGGACCCTTGGCGGCAGCAGCCGGACAAAAGTTCAGGCCGCATCCTGTGTGATTTCATCCCTGCCAGGGTCTAAACCTGGGAAAGCCCGAGACAGAACGGAGGACGGGGCGGGGGGGGGGGGGGGGGGTGCGCCACGGGCAGTGGAGGGGCGGAGGTGGACACCAGTGGGCATGGGCTTCCTGTTGGCAGGGGGGGACATGATGGGGATGCCGGCCCAACAACGGGAATGTACTAAATGCCATGAAACCGTACACTTTACAGTGGCTAATTCTCCATTCCCAACGTGTGCACGTGATATGAATGTAATACTGCACGTCTGTTAGATCTCAATATAAAGTTAAAAGTAGAAAAATACAGTGGGTTTTGTTATGTGAACCTTAACTTCAACGAAATAATCAAGCTGAAATGAATTTAAAAACCGAACTTAAAAAATGAAAACAGGGGCACCTGGGTGGCGCAGTGGGTTAAGCCTCTGCCTTCTGCTCAGGTCATGATCTCAGGGTCCTGGGATCGAGCCCCACATCGGGCTCCCTGCTCAGCAGAGAGCCTGCCTCCCCCCTCTCTCTTCCTGCCTCTCTGCCTGCTTGTGATATCTCTGTCTCTGTCAAATAAATAAATAAAATCTAAAAAAAAAAAAAAATGAAAACAGGGGCATCTGGGTGGTTAAGCATCCCACTCTCCTCTCGATTTAGGCTCAGGTCATGATCTCAGGATTGTGAGATGGATCCCCGCCTTGTGCTCCACACTCAGCAGGGAGCTGGCTTCAGATTCCCACTCCTTCTGCCTCTCCCACTGCATTCTCTCTGTGTCTAAAACAAATACAGTAATCTTTAAAAGATCAAAACAAAAACTTTCAAAAGAAAATCAAGACCATATGGACACAGACATCTTATATAAGACCCAGAACAGCAATCCTGAAAGAGAAAGAAACTAACCTCACCACACTGAAATTTGTAGTGGCTACCCAAGAAAAGATACCAAAAGAGCACTGTGGAAATGACGCCCACCCCACTCATGCCGTTCAGGAAGTCTTACAAGTGTACCCGTCAACACAAGGATATTTGAGGCACCACGCGGTAGCAAAAAATGGTCAACATGCTCAGCAGCCAGGGAAGAATCAAATACATCAGGACACGGTCACAGGAACAATGGGCAGGTCCTGTCCTCAGCCCTTCCCGAGGGAAGACAGCGGTACTAGGGTTCTCTACAGAGAAGGAACCACCATGATGCCCATACACATACATCTAGTTCAGCAAGTCCAAGGACAGGAGAAAACTAATGTCCCAGGTGAGGCAGTCGGACAGCACAAGGTCCCTCTTCCTCCACCTGTCTGTTCTATGCAGGCCTTCACCTGATTCAGTGAGGCCCATCCACATCGGGAGGGCCATTTGCTTCATACAGCCCCCCAGTCCATCGTTAACCTGATCCAAAAATGCCCTCGGAGACACCCCCAGTGTTGCACCAAATGTCTGGACTCCCCACGGTCCAGGCAAACTGACACATAAAAGCAGCCATCACAACACCTGTGACCAGGGTGGAAATGTGAGTCACAGAACACAGAAGGCACAGTCTCCTGTCAGACTGGAAAACAGCAGCACAGCACGAGGTGTGTGGATACAGATGTAGGAACGTAGTATCTACACCCATAAAGGCACATCGGCCGAACCAGGGGGCTGGAAAGGACACAGGCTTTTCACCGTGTTTCTGTGCTGTTCAATTGAATTTAATAGGCACTAATCCCAACTGCAGCAAAAAAAAAAAAATAACAGTGATACAACTTGGGGAGGAAAGACAAGCCAGTGTGCTTGGCCTCGATGCAAGACCCCATGAGGGGACCTCCCTGGCGAGGCAGCTCCCAGCATGGTCATTGGGTGTAACAAGTAGAGGGCCTGAATGGGCAGGTATGCAGGCAGAAACCCGAGGAACTCAGCCGTGTGGCTATGCCAGGAAGGCCAAAGCCAGGAGGAGACAGGGGCACCCAAACTGGTGTTTCATGTTCCAACTCTGAGGAGCAGGGAGCTTGGCTCATAGGGCAAAGGAAACCAGTGACAACAGAAAAGCTCCCCCCGCTGCCCCCTGCACACTGCAGGAGGCTGGAGCTGGGCAGCATCAGGGGGAGGGCCACGGTGAGGGCCACGGTGAGGGTAATAGTGAGGATGAAGGGGAGGACCAGGGGGTGAGCCGAGGGGAGAAACATGGTGAAAGCCACAGAGAGAGTCAAGGTGATGACAACAGTGACGGCCATGAGGCAGGGCAAGCTGGGCAAGGGCGAGTGGCCTCACAGCAGCTGTGCAGCCGGGCCTGTGGTCAGGCATCCCCTTCACCACCTACTCTCCCACCTGCCTCCAGAGATGTTTCTTCCTGAGAAATCCCAATTACAGCTCAGATATAAGAAGCTGGTCAGAGCAGATGTTTCAGCACCGTGGCTCTCACCATGGGGCCCCCGTACCCCATGGGCCCCGAAGGCCCTTCGAGAGACCCAGCAATCAGAGCCCATCTGCATGTTTATACATGCCTCACTTCTGTCGCTTCATGCTGAGAACAGCTGTGTTGTGGGATGCTGGGGGTTACAGAGGTTTGCACCCTGGACCAAATGCCACTCCCTTCCTGGGATCATGTGCGTTGTTGGTTTTGGAGAACACAGGTTCCCGGAAAATACATGAGCAACAGCCCTGAAGACTCACGGTTCACCAGCCAGCAGCCAGTGGTACGTGTGGAAGAAATATCCCCAGAGTCACCCACGTACATGGGTGGTTTTTTAATTTTATTTTATGATTTTACTTAATTGTAAGTAAGTGCACACAAGCAGGGAGAGTGGCAAGGAGGAGGGAGAAGCAGGTCCCCTCTAAGGAGGAGCCCAATGTGGGACTCGATCCCAGGACCCCGAGATCATGCCCTAAACCAAAGCCAGACTCTTAACTGTTGGAGCCACCCAGGCACCTCCACAAATGTGTGTTCTCCAATGCACCCACATACACACATATGCTGGCTAAACACTCATTCTGATCTCACCCCAGAGACATGATCCCGCCCACCAGCTCAGAGCAGAGGAGCAGAAAGGACCAGATCTCTCCCCAGAGACAGGATCCCACCCAGCAGTTCAGAGCACAGGAGCAAAAAGGACCAGATCTCTCCCCAGAGACAGGATCCCACCCAGCAGTTCAGAGCACAGGAGCAGAAAGCACCTGATATCTCCTCAGAGACAGGATCCCACCCACCAGCTCAGAGCACAGAACAGAAAGGACCAGATCTCTCCCCAAGACAGGATTCCACCCACCAGCTCAGAGCACAGAACAGAAAGGACCAGATCTCTCCCCAAGACAGGATCCCACCCAGAAGTTCAGAGGAAAGAGGTGTGGAGAGCTCCATGAGGTTCTCATGTCAAGCAGGAGCCTGGATCCAGTAATGACGCAGCAGTTGAGGGGACTGCAGCTTCCAGATATCTCTGGGACCACAGTCATCTGTGCCCCCCACCCAAATGATAAAGAGCAGAACCAGAGGAGAGCTGCGGTGGCCCAGGACTGAGTAACTCCTTTTAAAGGGGAGGGTTTTGGCATTGAACCGTTGGACTCTTCAGACTCATGACCCCTCTATGTCTGACCACATAGAAGGCAGCTGCCCCCAAGGACTCTGTGCCTTCGATCCCCCAGTAGAACCCACATCCTTCCCTGCTTGAACAGCAGCAGCAGGAAGTGCCAAGAGCCGACCTGGACCAGACCAAGGCCTTGTCTTCACTGCACCCAGACTGACTTCACGTTTGCTTTGCTACCATCCTGTCCCCTCTGTTATCTTGTTCGTCGTGTGGTGTGTCTTCTGTCCCGCTCTGCGTGCCATGTCACCCATTGAACGGTGTGTGAGCCTGCTTTGTAACTGTTATGAGCTCTCCTTTATGACCAAATACAACTGTCATTGTGGAAAGACTCAGCTGGTGTGAACACCTTCCCAGCATCCTCATGACGCGCAGAAAGCCTCCATCTCTCTGAGAATGCTCAGTGAGTCAGGGACAGTGTCCTCAAGAAACCGGGCTGGATATCCACATGTGCAGAGTGGACTGGAAGCTTTCTCACACCGTCCACAAAGATTAACCCAAAAGAGATCAAAGGAGCAAGTGTAAGGTCCCCAGAAGAAAACACAGGGAACATTTCCCCAGGCAGTGGTCCCAGCCACAACTGGACATGACACCCAAGCACAAAGGAAAAATCCTGTCAGGAGGGGGGACCCCATGGAATGACAAACTTCTGACTAGGAGGCGAAACCACTGATAAGGGGAAAGGACAGCCCAGAATGGGAGAAAATATTTGCAAACCACATAGCTGATACAAAGAGGCAGCAGAGTTGAGAGGCCCAGAGCAGCCAGGCCTCCCACAACCTGCCACTCGCCATCTGCTCCAGACCTGGTGCCTCCCACCCATCCCAGCCTCTGAGGTCTCTTCCTAGGGCTCTGCTGTTGGCTTCCATCTGCCATGCTCCACCCAGAACCATGTCCCACGACCTTCCGCCCAAAACGAAGCCAGAGTTGCACATGGGCTGCTTCTGGGTCACACTTTAATAGCCACGCCAGGGTGTCAAGTGGGACACCCCATGACTGTGAGATTCACATTGCACGGGACCATGGAAGTCAGTGGTTTAAAAAGGGAAGAAAGTCAGCTCTTCTTGTGCAGACACAGCCACATCCCAAAACAGCAGCACATAAATTAAGCAGACAGAAGCTCCTTCCCGCACCCTGAGCAGCTCAGGGAAAGGGGTATGCTGCTGAGACCACGGTGCACAGGTGGAGCACCCCACAGCCTGCACACAGCACAGCACTTCCCACAGCCTACCTGTCCTTTCAACCAACACCAGATGGAAGGGTGCAGGCAGCCCAGGGGCAAGGCTCTGGACCATCCTTGTCCCGGGCTGATGGCGGAATGCCCCCCAAACCCACAGAGCTGGGGTCTTATCCACCCTCATCTGGCAGAAGCTGCAACTCAGCTCAGTCTGGAAGCAGGTACAGGCCTGCTCTCCTCGGCCCCAGGCCATGGGATAGCTCCTGCCCACACCCCTCCCACCCCCCTGTCCCAGCCACAGAGCAGCCGGAGAGGACAGCCCAAGCTGGGTATCAGACCCGCTGGGAAGCACAGAGGACAAGGAGCACGACCCCGATGCCCACAGCCATGGGGGCCCACTGCTCTGGGGGGCCTCCAGAGGGGGGTGCATTAACGGGACCACCATGGGCAGTGGGGGCCAACCAAAGGCAGGGCCCTCCATGACCCCTGGCAGCTCCGAAGCCCACAGAAGCCAGGGGACTTCCAGTGCTATTTGGTGGCTGTGGGCCACCAGTCTGGCACGGATGCAGTTAAGGCCACCTGGCCACCCTCAGAGGTCCTGATGTGGAGAGGGCCCTTGATTTTCTCCGACCGCAGCAGTGCCAGGCCCACGTCTCCTTGACCGGCCCTGTACTTGCCGGCTGCCTGCCCCGACTCAGTGAGCACCAAGGCCCCAGGGGTGATGCCACCTGCTGGGAGAGGGCCCGACAGCCGCACCGGGAAGAGCCGCTTGCGGATGACACCCATGTGGTGGGTGCGCGCCGTCAGCTCCTGGCCGATGTAGCAGCCCTTGCTAAAGCTGACACCGTTCATGAAAGCCAGGTTGGACTCCAGGGGCAGGGCCACTCCTGGGGGCAGGTCATGGACGCCCTCGGGAACGCCTGTGGGGTGGGAGGGAAGCAGCTCCCTGAGGACTGGGGGCTGGGGGCGGCCCTCCTGAGCCCTGCTGCCCACAGGGCCCACTCTCTGCACCCTATCGTCTGGCACAGGTCGGGGGCTTGGGAGGAGTGACCAGCTAGTGCTGGAGGAGAGGAGCCCTCACCACGGACCTCCCAGGGCAGAAGCCCACCACACCGCGAGCCCCCACCGCTCCCCGTGCCCACCGCGTCCCAGTCCCGCGCTCATACCGTGCATGTACCGGTGCCGGTGATAGTCCCGGAGGTCTCCCAGTTGGCCGCCGGACACCAGGGCCAGGCCCTTATCCTGGGTGAGAAGACGCCAGCCCATGCAGCCAGTCCGGGGGTCGCGAGCAAGGATGGTGGTCCTCTCGGCTGGCTCCCGCAGTGGCGCAGCCCCGCAGGCCTCCACTGGGGTGCAGGGCAGCACCGACCACACGTATAGCTCCGGGCACGGCTCCACGGTGACCTTCCGCCGGATCTTGTACAGCCCCAGGTGCGTCTGCAGGGCACCCAGCACCGCGCGGTCGCACTCCAGGAGGAAGGCGGGCACCTCGCTACGATCGCACTCTGGGAGTCTGCTGGCAGAGACGGGGGCTCCTGAAGGCGGGCCGGGTGCGTGGCCACAGACCTCCGCTGACTGCCCGGGATGGCTGCGCGGTCCCTCCCAACCCAGGGTACTGGCAGAGCTGGTGCGTGCCCAAGGGGCAGATGATGTGAGGGGTGAGACGCCATGGGTCGGCCGGGGGTGGGGTGGGGAGCAAGTCCCGGGAATGGGGGGCATGGTACTGTGCACCCTCACAGTGAGATGGAAAGCCACCAGCAGCCTGACAGCCAGGACCTGCCTTCTCTAGCTCCACAGAGGCCGCAGGTCTCAGGTGCTGGCACTCAGACTTCAAGAGGGTCAGAAGCTCGGGGAGCTGGTAGGACAGCACACACATCAGGGACAAGGGGGGGTGCGGTAAGGCCACTCTCTCCCCGTGCTCACCCCCTGCCGCCCCTCCCACCCCCGCTTCCCCCAGGTGAACTCTGGAGGGCCCAGGAATACCCTAACCCCCACTCTGGGCAGCCATGCCCCCGGAAGGGACCCTGGAACCCCGTGACCAGTGTGGGAACCAGGTGGGACAGCTGGGGTGCTTATGGGCAGATGAGCAGGGGACCTTAGTGCAGATGTCCATGACCCAAGTACCTAGCTGGGATCCTGGTTGTAGAGAATGATGGAACAAGGACATACAGCCCAGTGGAAACTGAGACAAGGAGTGGGTAAGACCATCCATGAGTGTGTGTGAGAGAGGCCATGGACTAGTACAGACCCCACCAGCTGATGTCCCAGACCCCTCCCCCAGACCCCACCAGCTGATGTCCTAGGCCCCTCCCCCAGACCCCACCAGCTGATGTCCCAGACCCCTCCCCCAGACCCCACCAGCTGATGTCCCAGACCCCTCCCCCAGACCCCACCAGCTGATGTCCTAGGCCCCTCCCCCAGACCTCACCAGCTGGACAGGTCCCCCCCAGACCCCGACAGGACAGCGTTAAGTGCTGCCCTGGAGAAACCAGTCACCCTCAGAGGAAGGTGCTGCAGGGGCCGGCTTGCTGCCCCACCTCTGGGGACTCAGCCTACAATATACACCCTGTCTACCCTCATCCCCATAAACAGGAGCCACGGGTCCACACTGATACAGGTGGACAGAGCCAAAGGGAATCAAGGTGTGCGAACCCAATTCCACACCACTTCCTTTGTCTGACTCTGCTGAGATGACCAACCCTGAGAGGTGGGGAGGAGCGGCTGGGCGAGTTCCTGGGGTTGAGAAGGGCAGGTGTGCTGCACAGGGGGAGGAGGGGCCCAAATGTATGACCAAGTCACAGACATCTGCACACACGCAGACGCACATGCAAGCACACAGAACCTGGACGAACCTGCATGCACTCTGCAGTGGCCCATGTCCCACCCGATCGTCACCCCAGATCACAGGAGGCAAGACAATGCGTGTGGAACTGGGGGAAGGGTACTGGGGTCACGGGCACACATCCTTCCACACTCGTCCAAGCCCACAGCATGGCACACCATGGAGAGTGAACCCCCGAGGAAAGGAGGGCTCCAGCTGATGGAGCGTCAATGAGGGTCCATCAGCTGGGGGGCAACGCGGACCAAGGACGGCTACATGGGAGCTCCCCCTCCCTTCCCATTTGAAGTCCACTTCAAATGGAAAACACCAGAGCCACCCCTGAGACAAGATGCTGTCTCCAGGAAGCCAGAACAGGGAGCCCTGCGGAAGGAACAAGGCCACTGACACCAAAAATTCCAGAGCACCAAGCAGGGGGGCGCTGGGCTCCCAGGGAAGTGGCCCTCTCCCTGGGACAGACCCCTGAGACAGACGCAGGTAGGTAGCAGAGGACCGAACAGGAGGGCTGGCTGGGACAAATGCACCTGGCTCCTCACCTCCTCCCTTGGAAGAGAGCCGCCAACTCTGGGGCCATCCCCCCTGCAGCACTGCAAACCTCCCACCACTGCTTTCCCAAGCAGGGCTAAGCCCAAGTAGGTGCGCACCTGGAGACCAAGTGCGAGCAGCTGGCCCGCCCCTGGGTGCCAGTTCTGACAACCTCCCACCGATGCCCCTCCAACCCTTGGTTAGGCCTCCCCCGGGGGGGCGGGGCCCTCCCGTCCCAGGTGTGCTTCCCCCCGGGGGCCCCCTCCCATCCTCAGGTGCCCTCCCGCCTTCAGGTGCGCTCCCCACCCCGCGGGAGCCCCTCCCACCTTCAGGTGCCTCTCCAACCCTCAAGTGCCTCTCTCACCCTCAGGAGTCCTCCCCCAGACGCCGCCCCACCCTCAGGTGGCCTCCCCCCAGGAACCCCTACCACCCGCAGGTGTGCTCCCCTGGGGACCCTTCCCACCCTCAGGTGCCCCTCCCACCCTCAGGGTACTCGCCCCCCCCCGGACTACCCTCCCACCCGCAGGTGTACCTCCCCCAACGCCCCTCAGGTAGCCTCCCCTCGGGCGTCCCTCCCACCGCAGGTGTCTGCCCCTGGATGCCCTCCACGCCCCCCGTGCCCCGCTCTGGACGGCCTTCCCCGGCCTCCGGGAGCCCCCGCCTAGATGCCCGGCTTGGGGAGACTCCTAGACCTGCACCCTCCCGGAGCGGCCGGTCCCTCCCTGGGACGCCCCACCCCTGCGCCGCTGCTGCGCTCACCGGTAGACGAGGACGTCGTAGAGCGTGCGGCCCTGGACGTTGAGGAAGTGGGCGTAGCCCGCCCGTGCTGGGGGCGGGGTCGCGCCGTTCGCAGGACCCGGAAGCGGCAGTTCATTGGTCAGCAGCCCCAGGAGGAAGGGCGCGGAGTCGGGCCCGCGCACGCGCAGCAAGGCGCGCTCGCGTAGCGGGAAGTAGGCCCAAGCCGCGCCGCCCGTGGGGTCGTCACCGTGACGGCCCGAGCCGTGGACCAGGCGACACCTCGGGGTCGCGCGCAGCCGCCATTGCCAGGCCGGGCCGCTGCGTCCCGGAACCGCGCCCCGGAGCAGGGCCGCGGCCGCCATCTTGGGAAGGAGTGAGGCGGCGTGACGGGGCTGCCGGCGCGGGCGGGTGGGTGGACGCCACAGCGGCCCCTGGCGGCGGGCGGGTGGACGCGAGGGACGGGGCTGAGCGGGCGGGGCTTGTGCCGGGGAGAAGCGGAGACTAAGCGTGTGGGGCGAGGCTTGTGTCTGAGGGCGGGGCGGAGCGTGTGGGGCGGGACCTGTGTCTGGGGCGGGGCGGAGCGTGTGGGGTGGGACCTGTGTGGGACGGGGCCGGGCATGCGGGGCGGGACCTGTGTCTGGGGTGGGGCGTGTGGGGCGGGACTTCTGTGTGGGGCGTGGTGGGGCATGCGGGGCGGGGCTTCTGTGTGGGGCGTGGTGGGGCATGCAGGGCGGAGCTTGTGGGGCGGGACCTGTGTCTGGGGTGGGGCGTGCGTGTGTGGGTCTTTGCCGGAGAGGAGCATGGACGGGGCGGTGCGGAGCCTGGATGGGGCGTGCGGGGCGGGACTTGGGTCTGGGGGCAGGGCGGAGCGTGTGCCGTGGGACTCGTATCTGCGGGCGGGGTTTGTGCCAGGGAGGGGCGGGAACGGAGCGCGTGAGGTGGGACTTGTTGCGGGGGGCGGGGCTTGCGTCTGGCCGCGGGGACGGGAGGGGTGGGGCAGGGCCTCGAGCTGTCCGTCAGCCTTCCGCCCCACCCCTGGCTGCTCCTGGCCCGGGCACCTGCACTGGGCACCTGCGCTGATCCCCGCGCTGCCCCTGCTGTGGGAGCAGAGTTCCCCTGGCGTTACCGTGGGGAGCCATCCCCATCCTTTCATCCAGACACCGTCAGCCCCGTGGAGCTCATTCACATCGTGGGCAGCCAGAACTGGGGACCTTCCTGCCCGCGGCCAGCCCTGGAAACCCCCACTCCCTCCTCCGTCTGGGAACCGGACTCGCGAACGGAATCATGCCGTGTGCGTGCTTCTGTGACTGGCTGGTGCCGTGAGCGTGTCAGGTGCTCCTCCTAAAGGGTGGGTAGGGTTCTGTTGTGTGGACATAGCGCCGTTTGTGCAGCCATTTCCTCGTGGTGGACATTTTGTCGCTCCACTCTTTGGCCGTGGTGAATGTTGCTCCCACGTGTGTGCGCATCTCCTGGAGACCATGGTCGCAGCCCCTGGGGTGTGGTGTGCAGGAACCACGCTGCTGGGGTCCTCTGCTCTTGCTCTGTCCTTCCCCTCTGACTTTTAGGGTCACTATGTGTGCTTGGGCGGGGGAGGGCGCCACACACCAGCTGGGGGGCCCTCAGCTCTGACCCGGTCCACACGCAGTCAGGGTCGGACCCACGCGGGTCTGCGTCATGACCCCGCGGAGTCAGCGTCACACCCACACGGAGTCAGCGTCACGCCCCCTGTGGAGTCCCTATCCCCCCCAGCGGAGTCCCTGCCCCCCCCAACGCGGAGTTTCTGTCACGCCCACTCAGAGGGAGACCGTTTCATCCCCCCACGGTCATGCTTCAGGCCCACACACCACCGCACCACAGACCCATCACAAGTCTGGGGCCCACACGCACTCTGACCCTCGCGACAGACCCGAGGTCCCCACGGTCCCTCGACGGGTTCCACGCACGTGCTGAGCGGCTCACAGGGCTCAGGGAAACATTCTCCTTCCTGCATTAATCCCTTTATTGTGATAAGACAGGACTCCGAAGTAGCCAGTGGAGGACACACTGGGGGCAGGGCCTGGGGCTTCCCGGTCCTTCTGTCCTTCTGGGGGCGTCCCTTTCCCTACATCTGACCTGGTCTCCAGAAGTTCTCCAAGCCCGGCCTTGTGGGGTTTATGGGGGCTTCGACCGTGGGCCCGATGGATTCAATTCTGGGCCGTTGGTGGGGGGTGATGGATCCCACCTCTGGCTCTCTCCCCACCCCCTAGGTTAGGGGGTCCCAGGGTTTGGTCCCCTGGCCACTAGCCCCCACCCTGAGGGGCTTTCCAAAGTCACTTCATTATGTAACAGAAGCCGCCTTCATGGCTCTCAGCAGTGAGAACTCCAAGGGTTTTAGGGGCTCTGTGCCAGAAACCTGGGCCATGCTTCTTGTTAGTAATCCCACTGTCACTGGTGTATAGAGCCCAAGTGGCATTGCCAGGCTGTATGGTGATCCTGTGTCTAACTTTTCAAGGACCCGCCACACCATTCCCTTGGTGTGTCAGTTATCAATTATCTGTATAACAGGTGCCCCAGACTGGGGCCTAAACAGCTCCCATCTCCAGACACAGACTTCTGTGTCTCCAGCGTCCCAGAACAGGGTGGGTTTCTGGTGAGGTCCCTCTCCGTGGCATGCAGGCAGTGGCTTCTTGTGTTTGGTGTCCCTTCTCCTGTGTTTCCCCCCCCACCCCGATCCCCACCACCTCTCTGACCTCATGGAACCCTGACTCCCTCCCCAGGGCCCATCTCCGGACAGTCACACGGGGAGGTTAGAGTTTCTGCACGAGGATGTTGGGAGCGCATATCTGTACCCAGGCAGAGGTTTGGAACCCCATTTCCCCCATCAGCCACTGTCTCTGGTCCATGCTCCCCTTTGTGGGGGTGCTCTGAGACACAGCCCTGTCTCTGAGTCCCACCTGCGCTCCCCAGAACCACAGCCAGGATAGCCACAAATTCCCACGGGCCTTCCCTAGCCTTCAGGAAGCCTGTGCTCCCTGCCCCCCACCCCTCCAGTCCTGGCCCACCTGTCTGAGCCCCTGTAGCAGCGCTGTGGGCACGTACAGCCTGGCCCTTCTGTGCAGTGCCATCTGACCTCACCTGACCTGCTGTACCACCCATGGGTCACTGCAAACCCACGTGTACGCTCCAGACCCGCAGCCTGCCAAACATCCCCCTCCACCCAGCTCCCCAGGCCCCCACCGTTCCATGTCCTCACACGGCCTCCCCACCCCACACCTGCATCCAGCAGGTCGAGCTTCCATGTGTCACCAGGCCCCCCTGCAGCATGTCCCCTGGGGTTAGCTGGGCGGTATCCTCGGGACTGAATGCTGAGGGCACCCCTTGGGGAAAACTCTGGCTGGTGCAGCCACGTGCACCCTGAGCCCCCCACCCCCATGAAGGGGCTGTGGCCTTCCACCTGTGGTCTAAACACTGGCCACGGACACCAGGCTGACCCCCGCCCCAGCCTGCTTCTGAGGCGCTGGAGGCCCCGCTGATTGGTCTGGTTTCCTATCTCTGTACACTCATCCCCGGGGTCCAGACAACATGGGTGCCTCACACCAGCCTCCATCCAGGCCATCTCCACAGGAAGGGCTTGTTGGCACACGGTCCCCATGCCTCAGGACAGCCTTACCCAGGGCCCTGCACCCGCCAGCTACCCCAGCACTCCCCAACCCTCCTCGAGGCCATGCTGCCCCAAACCTGAGAGGTGCCTGGTCCTTCTGCGCTGATGGGCATGCTAGGAGCACAGAGCAGCCCCCCCCGCCCCGGGCCTCCCAGCCTGTCTGTGACCTGCCAGTCCTGGTATGCGACTCCCCTGGCTGCTTGCCCTTGGTGGAGAAGGTCTTCCTCTCCTGGCCTGGCATTCCACAGGTGACCCAGCACCCCCCTACCAGCCCAGGAGGACCAGGGAGGAAGCAGCCAGGATGACACAGACTGGGGGTCACGTTCCTCCAGCCTCACATCAGCCTGGCCCGCAGCCAGTGGAGGAATGTGCTTCCCACCAGCCCTGCTGCAGGGCTGGCCAGCAGCCGCCCAGGCGCCACCCGGAACAGTCCCTGACCTTCCCACTGGGCAGTAAGCTGAGCCTGCTTGGCACTGTTCAGCACAGCAGCCACCTCCACCAGGACTGGGAACATGCACGTTGCTCAGACGAAGTCTGATGAAACCTTCAGATCCCCAACTGAAGGGCCCGGAGCTACACGTGGCCAGTGGCTGCCTCTGCCATTGGAGCTACACGTGGCCAGTGGCTGCCTCTGCCAGCTAGTCCAGGTCCCCCACTCCAGAAAGCCCTCTTTGGTCTTCGGGCCACCCTGCCAGCAGGGCTCCCTGCATGTGGGTTGCTCCCTGGCCTCGTTGGAGGTGGAAGGGCAGGGGCTGGGGCCCGTTGGGCCACGGAGGCTCCCAGGGAACCCCACTTATCAGCCTGGGTCCAGCAGCTGGATCCATGGGCCATTGCCCCCCTCTGAGGCCATGAGCCCGGGAGGGGTCAGGAGCCGGGAAACGGGCAGGCATGGTGGTTTTGGACCCTACTTCCCAGCCACTGCTGGACCAGGGGTGGTTTCCTGTTATTCTCTCCTCATGGTCTCCTCCCTTCCCAAAGGCAGGGAGGAAGCAGCCCCCATTCTGAGAGCGTCCAAGCAGCCCCTCCCCACCTCCCTCCACAGTCTCCCCAAACAGCTGGCGAGTTGGCTCTGGCCATGGAAACGGATGACAGTCAGACAAGAAGACCATCCTGTCTGATCCTGCCCACTAGCCTGGCCATGAGGAGGGCCAGAAGGCCTGAGCTCTTCCTCTGGCCTGTGGCATGCCCCAGAAGATGGGGGGTCCGTAAAGGTCCTCTCTGCACCCCAGGTCCAGTCCTCCATCCTCATGGCCATCCCAGGTGCATGGGGAAACCAAGGCACCCACGGGGAGGTGTTTCTTCAAGTGCCAGGCAGGCTGCTGGGGTCGGTTTTCACCTCTGGGAATTCACAGCCTGGAGAGCCTTGGTGCCTCGTCCCGTAGGGCAGGGGTTCAAGTGTCAGATCGGGGCTGTGTCCGCATCATGGGGGACCCTGCAGGCCTAGGGCAGTCTGTGACGTCCATGGGGAGTGTGTGGAAACAACCAAGGTTATCATTATGGTGAGGTTGCAAAACTGATGGATCCCTGGGATGGGATGGGATGGGATGTGTAGTAGCTGGGGCTGTCCAGAGAAACAGAACCAGTAGGATATGTATATATAGAGAGAGACTTAGCTTAAGAAATTGGCTCGTGTGATTATGGGGCTGAGGAGTCTGAAATCTGCAGGGCAGGTGGGGTCCCAGGAGAGCTGGGGTGTAGTTCCATCCTGATTCTGTGTCTGAAGATGGGAGACTGATGTCCCAGCTCAAACACTCCAGCAAAGTGAGTTCCCTTTGACTCCCCTTTTTTGTTCTACTTTGTCTTCACCTGATTGGGTCAGGCCCACCCGCAGTGGGGAGAGCATCTACTCTACTCAGTCTGCAAGTTAGTGTGAGTTTCATGCCACATCACCTCAAAGACACTCCCAGAACCGTGCTCATTCTGGGCACCCAGCCAGTCAAGCTGACACAAATATAACCCTCAGACTGACCAGGAACCTTGGCCTTGCTCATCAGACCATCACCTGATTGGACGAGGCCCACCCACATTGGGAACAGCAATCTGCTTTACCAAAGGGTGCTGACTGTCAGTGTTAATCTCATCTACAAACACACCCTCACTGTGGCAGTTAGGCCAGTGTTGGCACAAATCACTGGGTACTGACACTCAGCCTCCCCCATATCTGACTTCTGTATTCAGGCACACACAGCCAACCTATTTCCCCAGCAGCTCCCTGGCAGGTCCTCTTCCTGTTGACCCAAACTGCCTCAAAGTGCATCTAGAACAATTAAGAATGGGGTTGGGGGAGGGCGATAGAGATACAGTCACAGGACAGCCCACACCCTAGAGGTGATTTACAGAGGGTTTAGGAAGGGCCCTCAAGCAACCACCAAGTCCCCAAGAGCAGTTCCCAGCCTGGGCGAGGCTGATGACCAAGGCTTGCAGGGACCATGCGGCTGATGGCATTCTCCAGTGGCCACAATCTGATTTCCCATCCCATGTGTGCCTCTTAACAGGCTGACCCAACCAGAAGGGTCCTGTTTGTTCCTGGATCCCACAAGCCTCTAGGTGCAGTGAAAATGGTGTGACTCCTGGGCTGGTGACAAGAATCATTGGCCTTTGCCAGGTCCTCTGGAGCCCCCGTGCTGGGAGGAGGCCCAGGCCACACAAAAGCCCCACTGCAGAGACCGGCTTCCCCCAGACTGACCATGCCAGCAGCACACCAGATCAGGGGCATTCGGCCCCCATGAGACCTCCTCTCCCACAGAGGGGACATGTGTCTTTGCTCTGATTCTGAACTGGCTGGGCTCTCTAGGACTTCCTGAGGTGGGGCTCCCCTGGGGGACTCGGCATGTCCCGGGCATCAGAAGCAGGCTGACCCGGGTCTGGGTGTGGCCTGGGGGCACTAAAGAGGGTTTGCAGCCCAGGAGGGCTTGTCACAGCCTGCTCTTGGCCTAAGGAGGGCTGGGGTCATTGAAGTCAAGTCAGAAGGGCTCCTTGCTGGCAGCAGCTGACTCCCCCCTCCACCACCTGAGTGTCCCCTCTGCCACTCATGCTGCAGGCTGTGGCCAGTGTGCAGACAGTGTCCGCTGTCCTCTGACTGCAGGCCAACCTTGGGCTCAGAGCATGTGGGCCTGCCTGCTTTCTTTTTCTCACAATCTGCATGTCCAGTGGTGCCCCCAACCCTTGCCCCTGTGTGTGGCACAGAGAGGCACCCATGTGGCCTGAGCCTTGCTTCTCCCAGCCAGCCTAGAGCTGAACAACATGTCCCTGGAGGGCAGCGGTACACACACACACATGCATGCACTCACACTCACACATGTGTGCACACTCTACACGTGTGTGCATGCCCCACATGCACCCACATACGCAGTTGTAAACAAAAGTTAGTTTTATTTGGCTTCCTTGGTTTTGGACACTGTGTATGAATTAGGGAGGGGGCTGGAGGCCAGAGAAGGGGTAGGTAGGAGCCCCAGAACCCCTTCCCCCAAAATGGCCAGTGCCAAAGCATGACCCGGCAGAATGTGAACCAACATCTTTGCGGGACTTCCATGATGTCCCAGGGGAGGGGCTCCAGAGGGTGTGATCTGTCCACCCCAGGGCCTCTGTCCAGCTGTCTAGGTGGGGAATGGAGAGCACGGGGCCCAGTAGGGGCCAGGCCCATCCAACCTCAGTTTCTCTTCTGTACAAGAAAGACCTAGGATTGCTTCCAGCTGTGCACAAAACACGAAGTGCGGTTGGGGTGGGGGTGCGGGGAGTGAGCCCCCTTTGCTGCCTCAGAGAGTAGGGACCCAGCACAGTGCCCCCAGTTCCTCAAGCCAGGCACCCCCGGTGACCTCTGTGAGCTGCTGCAGGGGAGGAGATCTCTTGTCCTGACCCAGCGGAGCCAGCCAGAGAGCCCAGAGGGTCTCCAGGGAGAGGACCCAGCACCGCCCCCCACACCTGGCGCGGCTAGGCCAGGCCCTGGGGGTGGGAGGTCCTATCCACATCTTCCACCTTCAGGGATCCGAGCTGGGGGCTCTTGCAGATCCTACCCTGGACAGAGCCAGGACTCATGCAGGGAGGGGCCGGTGTCCAGCGGGCAATGCCTTCCCCGCTCCCCCCTCCCCTCCCGAGAGTGTGGGCAGCTGAGGAGGAGAAAGGGGAGAGAGGGGGAGGAGGGGGAGGGGAGAGGGAAGAGGAGGAAAAAGAGAGCCCTGAGCGCCCAGCCCTGGGCCTTCCCCCACAACCCCCCACCCCAGCCTCGGCCTGGAGGGAGGACAGGCCACGTCAGCGCGGGGCCGTCAGATCCACACGGTGGTCTTGCCCTCCCTGCTGCTGGCACTGCCCTTCTCTGAGCCAGACCTGGGCTTGGCGCCTGGCCTGGCCTGGCCCCCGCCCGGGCCCGTGCCCCCCGACGTGGCGCTGCCCGAGCCGGAGGCGGGGGCGCCAGCCCGTGGGGGCCCCCGGGCAGCCGCGGGGAGGCCGGGGCACGGCGGGCTGTCGCGGTCTCCCATCGCGTGCCCGTCCCGCAGCGCCTGCAGCGCCAGGCTGGCCAGGTCCTGGTCGTGCGAGTGTGCGCGCCCAGCTGCGCGCACCACCAGGCTGTAGTCTGGCGGGCAGGCTAGGCCTGCGGGAGAGGCGGGCAGCGTGCAGGGCGGCGCGCGCGGCGCGGGGCCCGGGGGGCCAGCTGGTGGCCGGCGGCCGCGCACCGCGTCCTGCGCGCTGCCCAGGCCCAGGTGCGCCATCTCACACAGGTTGAGCAGCAGGCAGAGGCAGCTGACCACGTACATGACCAGCAGGAAGATGGTCTTCTCCGTGGGCCGCGACACGAAGCAGTCGACCACGTGCGGGCAGGGCTGGCGGCTGCAAGCGAAGAAGGGCCGCACCTCGAAGCCGTACAGCAGGTACTGGCCCACCAGGAAGGCCACCTCGAAGGCAGCCCGCGCCACCAGCTGGGCCACGTACACGCGCATCAGGCCCTCGCGCTGGATGCGCCGCCGCCCGTCGTGCTGCCCGACTGGACCCGGGACCCCCGACGCCTTGCCGTCAGTGCCCGCGCCCTTGGCCATGCCCGCGTCCTCCGCCTGGGCCTCTTCGCCTAAGCCATCGGCCACCCCCGCGTCCTCGTCCTCCTCGCCCAGGCCCAGCATGGGCTCCTCCTCGCCCAGGCCGGCGGTCTCGGGCCAGCCGGGGTGCGGCGGCGGGGGCAGTGGCAGAGGCGCACGGGCCGGGCGGCGGCCAGGGCCGGGGCGGCGGCGAGGCGCGCGGCGGCGCTCGTCCTCCGAGGCGCGCGCCAGGCGGTGCACGGCGTAGCCCAGGTACATGACGGACGGCGTGGAGATGACCACGATCTGGAAGACCCAGAAGCGCACGTGCGACAGGGGCGCGAAGGCGTCGTAGCACACGTTGTCGCAGCCCGGCTGCCGCGTGTTGCACGTGAATTTGGTCTGCTCGTCTGAGTAGATGGACTCCCCGCCCACGGCCGTGAGCACGATGCGGAAGACCACCAGCACGGTGAGCCACACCTTGCCCACGAACGTGGAGTGGTTGTGGATCTCCTCCAGCAGCCGCGTCAGGAAGCTCCAGCTCATGTTGGTCATAGGGGCGGGGGACGGGACCTGCGGGGGCCGGAGCGGAGCTCAACGTGGGGCAGGGCTGGGCGGGGAGGAGAGCAGGCCAGGAGGAGCGCCCCCCCCGGGGGGGGGGGGAGTCTCGGGAGCACTGCGGGGAGGCAGAGGGGGAGCCAGGGACCTTGTCTAGTAAGGTCTGGGGGGCTTACCACCTTCAGTGAAAGGGGCAGCACCCTTGGTCCTGACTCTGCCTTCTGGATGGATATGTGGAGAGGCAGCCCTGGCTCACCCCATGCCACCTCCTCTAGTCCCTGCTGTGGCAGCGCCAGCCCCCCACACCCTCCCCACGCCCCGGACAGCCCAGCCCCTTGCAAACTGCAGCCTTCCCCCAGATCCGGAGACCCCACCCCAGGCCCTGAGAGCACACAGCGAGACCGAGGCCAGCCCCAATCAGGGTCTGGGGGCTGTGGGGCCTCAGCTCAGACCCATGGCCCTCCAGCCCCACTCAGGCAGAGTTCAGGCCACTGAAGAGGGTCTCCTGGGGTCCTGTTTGCAGCATCCCACGGAGCCCTCCAGGCCCCCAGCCCCTGGAGCACTTTTGGTTCCAGTCTCCAGCAGCACAACCCACCCCACATCCCTGTCCACACCCTCCACTGAGCCTTTGCTTCCTCCCTCTCCACTGAGAACCCCCAGACTCCTCCCGACACTCCTCAAGAGACCCTGCTGGCCTACGGGCCACTGGCCAGCCCTCTGGGCTGCTTCCCCGTCTTGTCCAGACACCACCACCCTGTTCTCTGCAGAAATGTAGCAAGGACAGGTCCGCTGGGAAGCCAGGTGAGGCCAGGCATCTGTTCAGAATGGGGACTGGTCCAGCAAGGCACACAGACATCAGGGCATCCATGACACCTGGAGACCGCCATGGGGCCACTCACCACATCCCAGACCAGTGCTGATCCCCTGGTGGGCCTGCGCCCAGGAGAGCATGGCACTGCTATTCATCATCCTGAGCCTCCAGGAAGGGGAGAGGGGCTGCAGCCCCCCAGGGCCCACCCTCCCTCCATCGTGACTAAGGCCAGTACCTGCTTTGGGATGGTTTGGGGATAGGAGCCCCCTGAGTGCCTGCTGCTTCTGATCCCCTCCTTCTGGGCCCAGGAGGCAGCGTGGGCAGGTGTGGGATGGAGCAGCCGAGGCCGGGGGGCGGCTCTGGGGAAGCTCGTCTTTATGCAGCTGGGGCCTCTCCCTTTGGGTGGGGGCAGGAAGAGGGGGTTGCTGGGGTTCCTGGGGAAGTGACCCTTCTTCCTCACATCTGTGTGCCTTGCCCCTCTCAGAGCCACACACACACAAGCCCTCCTCAAATGCATACCCACCCATGCACTGAGACGCACATGTGCCTGCAGCTGCACATATGAACCCACAGACACAGATGCACACTCGTGCATGCACACACTAATAATCAAATGCACAGATGTCCACACACCAAGACACACACATTCACATATGCACATGCACACAACAAATGTGCTGGTGCACTCACACATCATAACCACACTTGCACGTGTGCACTCAGACACATATGCACTAATGCACACACCCTCCCAGCTACACAGTCACACGTCCAGCCCTCCCTCTCAGGCTGGGACACACACCAGGCCCCCCCACCCGCACCTGCCAGGCTGGCTGTTCTCCCTGGGTTTTCTAACCCCAACTCTTCTAGGATCTGTCCCCGCCCCTGACCTGACAGTCCCACCTCCGCAGGAGCCCAAAAAGGGGTGGCAGGAGGCCCCCAGCTCTTTTCCTCCCAAGATGGAGCCCCCCAGAGAAGTGAGAAGAGGAAGAACTCCTTGGTGTGTGATCTAGGCATGTGTGGGAGCCTTGCTGTCATGTTTGTTACTTCCTGGAGTGAACATGTGCCTACCATGCCCATGCCAGCTTGAGGAGACCCCCAGAGGGGGCTCTTGAGATTAGCTCTAGCTGAGTACTGAGGCAGACCCTGCCCTGAGGGGTGAGAAGCAGCGCTTGCCCCCCTGGGGGCGCAGCCCCAAGGGGCAGAGGCCAAATGATGAGAGGTGTCAGGAGAGGGGGTAATCAGAGCTGGTTCTGCAGGACTTCAGTGGTGAGGGGGGTACAATCTGGGCAGCAGGAGTCAGAGGCAGCGAGGCTCCCCTCCTCCTTGTCCCTGTGCAGTGGGGGAGTCAGCGAGCTTGGGTGGAGGGCAAAGACTCAGAGATGGCACCACCCTCTGGCTCTTCCGGCGAGGGCCAATGCCCAGTGCCATGTGTATGTGTGTGCAGGGTCTGTGTCACACACTTGGGGACACCAGGGTCATTCTGCGGTCAGGAGGCTGCACTGACCAGCTCTGGCTTGAGCCCCTGCAGAAGGACACTCCAAATCCAGCCCTCTGGCCCAAGATGTCTGCTGACATGGGCAGATGGCAAACTCTGGTCCTTACCCTGCACGGCTCTCTGTCCTGCACCCCTGCACACCATCAGCAAACCCTGCATGCAACTCTGCCAGGCTCTGCCTTGCTCTCTGAGAGCCTAACCCACCAGTCACCTTAGGGGGCCTGTTGACCACGCCTCTGGAACTCCCAAAACTTTGCAATAACAGCCAAGCACACATGGCCCCACGCCAGGTAACTTCCACCCCAGGCGGAGCCCACAGCTGCAGGGCCTCACCCCCGGCATACCTGCCCCTCACACACCCATGCACACTTGCACATGTCCACGCTCCACCACACCCCTACCCACATCCTTGCTCCGTTCACACCTTGCACACACCCTAACCTGCACACACTCATGTGCCCACACATGTCCACACCAGGACCACATCCTACGCTCCATGCCCTGACCCACCCTGCATACCCCTGGAAACTACTCCATGCCCGCCCAAGTTCACCCCCTCCATGCCCTACCCCGAACATGACCCCATATGCCAGACCTGCCCTGTACGCCAGGCGTGCCTGTGATGGCCCGCATCCCATACCCTGCCCTGTACATGGTCCCACATGCCAGGCCTCCCCAATACATGCCCCCACATGCATCTGTGCCCACCCACACCCCATGCCCTGCCCCTCCTCCAATCTGCCTCCTAGGCTGGGACCGCAGTACAGTCCCCCATCAGCTTTATTTACCACTGTCTGGGGTTCCTCACTACCTGGGGGCCATAGACCTGCCAGGGAGGGGAGGGGCTGGAATGTCGGGGGTTAGCACTGGAGATCTGGGGCTGAACAGGACACGGACAACTCCCCAGGGAATGTCAGGGTCACATGTGTGTACACAGGTTTGTGCACACACGTATTTGGAAGGGTGGAAATGTGACAACATCCGTAGCCATGAGCACATGCACCGTGGTCAAGGCCCCTTCCGTAGCCATGAGCACACACACTCTCAGTCAAGGCCCCTGAGCTTGTGGAGAAGCTGCTGGGGCCATGATGGGGCAGGAAATGTGCCAGAACACATGCTTGGGCCAGAGAGTGAGGAAGGATGTGCAAGCACATGCGCACACACCCGCGAGAAGCAAGGCACATAAGCACGCACATGCACACTCATGCACACACACTCAGGGTGCCCACACATCCTTTCATCCACACACGTGCCCACGAACTCCGCTCACGAGCCCACAACATGTGCACCTGCACAGGCAGGCATGTGCGCACACACACCCACACAGGGAGTATGCAAACACACACACACACCTGCTTGCATGTGTGCACACAGTGAGGGACATGGCAGCACCTTGCAGAAGCTCCCCGTGTCTGAAGCCACACCTGCTGGAGTTACAGCAGAGCAACACAGTATTACAGACTGGGTTACAGGGTCTGACCCAAGTACGCACTGATAGGCAAGGTTACGTGAATAAAAGGGGAAGGAAAGGGAATCCAAAACAGTGTGCAGCCCCCTCCACGTAGCTCCCCCTCCCTCTGCTGACTCCCTCTGAGCTGCAGGCCTCAGGGACGACCCTGACCCCCAGGAGGGCTGAGGGGCTGACTCAAGGCCGTCCAGTGCTGCCAGTAGGCAGCCAGTGGGGCTGGGCCTCTGGCAGGGTTGGGGTGGTGGGGTAGGGGTCCTGGTTTGCAGGAACCTTAGCACCTTTCAGACAGCAGCTCACCCAGAGCTCGGTCAGAGCAAGTGTGGGTGGGATCATACTCATGGGCGAGGAGGATTCCAGGCTGCAGGCCAGGATCTGGGAGGAGAAGCCAGGGCTTCAGGGGAGACTGCTGGACTGCCAGGAGGAGGGTGGTAGGCTCTAGCAGGCAGCAGGATGGCGGGCATTCATGAGTGGCCTCTGCACTTGAGCTCCCCTCACCCCTGGGTCTGAACAAAGGTCCTGGGAGTGGACGGGTGTGCAGAGGGAAGGGCCAGGGCCTGCCCAGCCATTTCCTTCCCATCCCTGGCCCTGCTTCCTCCCAGGAACCACTCCAGGGCAGGCTGAGCTTCCGCCCCAAGGAGGGGCTGCCAGGCCCTTACCAGGACCCCCCCCCCCCCAAGCATGCTCAGCTCACCTGATCTGCAAGGGATCCCTCCGTGGGATCCTGGGGGAACCAGAACCTAGAGTGCTGACAAGCACCCCAATGTCAGCTTGGCCCTGAATTTTGGCTGGGCCACAGGCGACCCCACAGTCTCCCCTGCCCCCACCCTCCCACCCCGTGCAGCTCCCGGGCACACCAGTCAGTCTTGCACTCAGGGTGGACAACAGCTGCCCCTGGGTCCCCCAGCAGGGCCCCCTTCAGGCCCCCTCCTGCTCCGCACTCAGCCTGCAAGGTCTGCCCCAGGGAGCTCCACCCTCACAGGGTGCTCAGCCTGCCAGCACCAGCGCCGTCCATGTTCAGACCCTGACCTTGCACGCATCTGCGCACTCGCCTAACTCACCCCCGCTTACGCACAAGAGCGCCCCTCAGGCCCGGGGCAGGCTGGCAGAGGCAGAGGTGGGATGAACTGGGGAGGCTGGTGGGGCCAGCAAGCATTCTCTGCAGTCCCTGCTTTCAGTGAGGGTCCTCCTCCCACGGGGGGGCCGGATCTGCGGAGGGACTCGTGGGGGTTTCCCAGAGCAGACACAACAGGGAGGTCTGCGGGGAGCCCTGAGCGTGGGGAGAGGGCTGGAACCCGCGAGAGCACCCCTTGGGGCTCCGTGATGCTGCAGGCCGGCCTGGGGCCACCATTGCTGTGCATGGGGCCTCTACCCCTCCCCAAACTGCCACCGCCCAGCCTGGCACCCTGCCCAGGGCCACCTGCCTGCACCCCACTCCTGCCTGGGCTGCCCAGACAACTCACTCACAACATCTGTGGCACACGGGGGGCCGCTCCTGGACAACAGGGCTCTGGTCTGCTCCCGGTGACCCCTGGGGCCCAGAGCTGAGGACCTGGGGTCTAGCAGGCCCCCATGAGGGTTTGTGGGAAGGAAACCCAGGCTGGGTCAGGAGCAGGGCGCTCAGCGGCAGGTGTACCCACCCCAGTGCATCTGCCCATGTGTGCGGGGTAAGCCTCCCCAGCCTCCTGCCAGGCCCGAACCATCTGAGGCCGGCCTCCGGACACACCACAGCTGGTGGGCTGGCGTGGGCTGGCCGCACCAGCATAGCCTGAGGAGCCCCAGCTGCTGGGGAAGGTCCCCGGTGCACTCCCTTCCCTTCCCTTCCTGCTCACCAGCTGGCCTGAGCAGCCCTGGGGGCCCCTACCTCCCCCACCATCCCGTTTGATCCCGAGAACAGGAGAGCAGTCCTGCCAGGTTCAGGACCTGGTGTTCCCTGCCTGCCTCTCTTGAGCCTGACACCCCGGGCCCACGGAGAGGGTGCATGTTGTTCATCCCCCTACGGCTGCCCACACTTGGCCCCCAGGCAGTGCCCTACCTTTTCCAGGCCAGGAAATGGGAGTCCCTGAGGTCTTCCACCTGCCAGCTGGCTGGACAGAGATGCTCCCAGGATGAGTGCCTGGCCGAGTCCTGGGCCTGACCCAGGGCTACCTCTCACCACCAAGCACAATGTGGGGGGAGGGCCTTCAAGGGCTCCATTGTTCCCCCCAAGGACTGGGGTCTGAATTCCCGATTGTCCCCGGGGCTGGACAGGGCCCAGAGAGGGCAGGGGCCTCCCCTGATTGTGCCCCTCCCTCTGCACATCAGTCTGGCCCCACCTCACCTGCCTCCCGGCCAGGGTCCCACCTGCCCTCCAATGTGCATCTGTGCTTGGGGGGGTCTGCCTGGGTCCCACCACAGCAGCATGGCCTGGGCATGGACCAGGCCAGCCCCTCTCCCACCCCCAAGGCTGCCCTGGCTCCAGTGACCTCCCTGGAACACAGGGACCTCACACAAGGCAGAGCATGGCACTTGGCCCGCACCACAGCCCAGTGGAGGGACCCCCACAGGAGGAGGACCCCCGGACCCCTGTCCCCACCCAGAGCCTCATGGCATCTCCACGAGGCAATGAGAGAGGCAGCTGCCATCTAGCGGGTCTGTCCATGCCTGCCAGGGCCCCAGTCCAGCTATGGGGACCCCACCTGCCCAGCCAGCAGCCCCCGCTCTCCCTGACATGAAGATGGGGCAAAGGAAACCCCAGAGAAGTGGGCACAGGGAGTCTGGGGGTGCCCAGACCACTAGATGCCTGGTCGCCAGGACTGGGGGTCCACCGTGCAGGCGTGCCTGGTCCCTGGCCCCAAACCCCTGGCCACAGATGGGATGTCTGGGCTCCTGGACACTGTTACCCAGCAATTCTTTATTAGGACACTGGCCCAGATCCTTGGCAGAGGGGGAAGGGGAGGCCAGGGTCCTCCAGCCTCGGCCAACTGGGCGGAAGCTGAGGGGAGTCCACAACGGGCGTCCTTCTCAGGAGCAGCTGGTCCTCTGAACGTTCTTGATTTCCTGCCATGGAGAGAGAAGGAGGGTCTCCCCCAGGGTCGGGGTGATGGGCCACGCGGCCTGACCCTGCCCACTGTCCCCCTGCAGAGCCCACCTCGGAGAGCGCCTCCTCCAAGGTCCGGTAGGCCGTGTCCAGGTTGTCGTTGATGATGACCAGGTCGAAGAGGCCCTGCTCCTTGCCTAGGGTGGGGGGATAGGGTCAGGGCAGGCCCTTGCAGTCCTCCACTGGGACCCTGCTGCGGGGCGACCCATGCTGGCAGAGAAGATGGGGACACACCCAATGGCCAGAGCCCACACTTACTGCTCTCCATGTCCACCCGAGCAGCAGCCAGACGCTTGGTCAAGCTCTCCTCTGTCTCTGTGTTGCGCTGCCGTAGCCGCTGCTCCTGAGACACGCGGGGGGTGGGGGGTGGTCAGTGCCTCTGAGGTCGCAGGGCATCTCCTGCCCTACCCCCAGGCCCCCCTCAGGGCTTCATCGAGGCCACTGCACCCCTGCCCTCCCCAGCCTCGCCCCGCCCCCACCAGGACGTCCAGTGAGGGCGGCTGCACGAAGATGTAGATGGGCCGCAGGTCCGTCTTCTTGATGTTACGCACACCCTGCAGGTCCACGTCCAGCACGCAGATGCGGTTCATGGCCTGCACAGCCCGCACAGCTGCTTTGCTGGAGGACAGAGGGGCAGGGACTGCTCAGTGGGGCTGCCTGGATCCAGTAACCCCCCAAGGCCTCAAACGGCCTCTACAGGACCATCACGGCCCATGCTCTGGGCTCCCGCCTTCCCCACTGGCCTGCACTGGGCGTGGGCATGGCCAGAAGTGAAGGCAGGAACCTCCCCATACCCCAGCATCTCCTCTACCTTTCTGGAAGCATGTGTGCTGGGCTGAGGAGTGGCTGTGGCTTGTGGTAGGAGGGCCCTAGCTGTCACTGCCCAACAGCCCCAGTGACCCCCCTCTGGGTCACAGCCCAGCTATACCTAGGTCCTAGGATGGAACAAGATAGGTCTCATGGGGTCTCTGCTTCACCCTCATCAGAGGGCTCAGGGACAGGCTGCACACAGAGGCGTGGCTGGGCCCGACTGCCCAGGACACTGCTCTGGGCCTGTCAGCCCGGTAGGAAGAGCTGGCAAAGACTCTGGACTGGATGGGGTTGGGCAGGGCAGGGAGGGGAGCAGAGAGGAGCGAAGGGCAGAGGAGAGGAGGGGAAGAGAGGGGAGCAGATCAGAAGGGAAGGGAAGAGATGGAGAACAGGAGAGGGAAGGGAAGGGGAGGGGAGCGGAGAGCAGGAGAGGGCAGTAGAGGGGAGGGGAGGAGAGGGCAAGGCAGAAGAGGGGAGCAGAGAGCAGGGCCAGGAAGCAGGGGGAAGGGCAGTGGAGGAGAGGGGAGTAGAGCAGAAGGGAGCAGAGGACAGGAGAAGAGAGGAAGGGAGTACAGCAGAGGAGAGGAGTGGAGAAGGATGGAAGAGGGAAGAGAACAGGGCAGGGCAGTGGAAGGGAGGGGAGGGGAGGGGAGCGGAGGGCAGGAGAAGGCAGGGGAGCAGAGGGCAGGGCACTCCATCGCCAGCCACTGGCTGGTGGGAAGACAGGCCACAGTATGGCCTGTGCACCTTGGAGACCAGGATTCCCTGCCGTGCACCTGTCCGAGGGGCCTATGGTTTCCCCGGTGGCCGGCCAGGTGGACACAGGGGTGCTAAGGCAGCCTGGAAAGCCCCAACTGCTGCCCCGTCTCGGACCCTGGCATGGTGGGCACCTTACTCCAATGGGCCCGGAGAACCCACCCAGGATCCCCTGCATAGGTCGAGCCACAGGGAGAGCACCCGGGAAGGAGGGGAGGCCCCCAGAGTAGCCCACCTAGTCCCATACAGGTTCCCCGAGAACTCGGCGTGCTCAATGAAGTCGCCCGCGGCGATGTCCCGCTGCATCACTTCTCTGGTCACGAAGTAGTAATCTGCAAGGAGGGCCAGCTGAGGCTTGACCTCTGCAAAGCCCCAGGGTGCTCGGGGACCAAGTGCGACCAGAGTCGGCTTCCCTGCAGACGTTTGTGCTCTGCTGAGCAGGGAACACAGGCACACATGGCACTTTCTCACACCATCCCTGCCATGGTGAGTCAGAAATCACGGGCTTTCTGGGGAGAGGCTCCAGGGGGCCTGGAGATGGCCAGCCTCAGAGGCAGGGTGGGCGTGGGGTGGGGAACGGATGTTTCTAGTCCTGTGGAGACTACAGGGGATGCCTGTGGCACAACTGTGACGTCAAAGTCGACTACACATGGGGGCACAGAGAGCAGCACACCTCTCAGCATGGCCCACCTGTGGCAACCTCAGCCCGGCCCCACCCAGCCAGCCTGCTGTAGGCCCCTGAACCTGCCCACCCTGTAGACAGGGACGCCAAGGGCCCAGCTCACCTTTGCCATTCTCTTCTCCAGGCCGTGGGTCCCGTGTGGTATCTAGAGCACAAGCCCTGATCACTCTGGGACACCCGGAGCCCCCACAGCCCATCCACAGTCTCCAGCAGGGCCTGGCTCAGCCCACATGTTGGGGGAGCTGTCAGTCAGGGTTAGCGGTGTGGGGACTGTCCCCCATGTGTGTGTGTGTGGGGGGCTGCCGGTCAGGGTCAATAGTGTGAGGACTGTCCCCTGTGTATGTTAGGGGCTGTCAGTCAGGGTCAGCGGTGTGGGGACTGTCCCCTGTGTGCGTGTGTGTGTGTGTGTGCGCGCGTGTGAATGTCAGGGTCAGCACTGTGGGGACTGTACTCTGTGTGTGTATGTTGGGGGTGGTGCCAGTCAGGGTCAGCAGTGTGGGGACCATCCACTGTGTGTGTATGTGTGGGTCCTCCAGGATGAGTTAGCATGTAGGACGTCCCCCTCCCCGTTTGTGGGTGCATGTGGCCCCCAGAGTGGATCAGCATGTAGGGCAAACCCTCCCTGTGTGTGTGTATGTGCGTGTGGAACCCCTGGGGCGGGTCAGCATGTAGGGCACCCCCTCCCCATGTGTGTGCGTATGGACCCCCCAGTGCAGGTCAGTGTGTAGGGCACCCCCTCCCCGTGTGGGTGTGTGTGTGGACCCCCTGGGGTAGGTCTGCAGGGCTGACACCCCCCCAGCCTCCCTGCCCCCGGCCAGAGCCTCACGGGACACGCTGAACCCGAAGACACTGCCATGCTCCTGCAGGAGTCTCTTGAGCAGGGTGCTCTTCCCGGCCCCTGAGGGTCCACTCAGCACGACAGGCCGTGGTCCTGACATCCCTGCGGGGAGGGAGAGAGACATCAGTGCGGCCTGAGGAACACCTTCACCTGCGTGGGGCACAGTGGGGGCCCTGGATGAGGACAGAGCTTCCCCCAGGAACAGCTAGCTGCTACACACGACAGCACCAATGTGTGGTTCCTGGCGGTCCACTGCTGGACCTCAGCTCCTGGCCCTACACACAATACAGGCTCCGTCAAGTCAGAAGAGCCCAAGGCCTGTTCTCAGAATGACCGTCGGGTCGTAAGGGCGGACCCCACAGGACCCCAGTGTCTCAACCCTCTGGTCTGTGGGCTCTGGGAAGCCCCTAGGAGCAGTGGGGTCTGCAGACCAGGAGGACAGCCCGCAGTACGTGGCTGGGACACTGGCCCTCAGAAGCAGCAGGGTCCACAGAGGACCCGGCCCCCAGCTCTGCATACTCAACTAGGAGGACAGCCTGCAGCGCAGGGCTCGGGCACTGGCTCCAGGAGCAGCGGGGTCTGCAGAGGACCCAGCCCCCAGCTCCGCATCCACCCACCACCCTCAGCACTCCCCAGTGGACCCACCTCCGATCCACTTCCCGTTGGGATGCGGTCTCTGAGCTGCTGGGCGGCTCTGAAGAGCTGGGAAGGGGTGGTAATCCCAGGCGGGCAGGCTCCCGCCCTCTGAGCGCTAAATCCCTCCCTAGGCGGCCGGCCCCTCCACCCAGGACAGAGCAAAGGCTGCTACCGGCCCTGTGCCCACCAGGCCCCGTGGTGAGCCACGTGTGGAGGGGCAGGGAGTCACGGGGGGGGCGCGCTGTGGGGGCTTGGACCCACTCCATCTGGCTGGGCCCTGCGGGGTTCTGCCTGGAGTAGCCTGCACCCGCCCTGGGGCTGCCCTGTGTCCCCGCCCCGGCCACTTGCTCTCCTAATCCTCGATGTAGGCCAACATAGTAATCTGGCTCAAGCTCGGCTATTCTGCATGGGCCCTGGAAGGACGGGAAGCAGGAGGCCTCCCCTGCTGAGGACACGCGACAGGAGCTGGTCACCACACACGGAGAGTCACCTCCACCGACCCCTCTGCCCGGTGTCCAGCTCAAGGACGGCCCTGCTAGACTCCCAGCTCCACATGGCATCCTGGCTTTCACACCCACAGCCCCAGACCCTGCCTGGGCAGGATCACCCTGGGTCTGTCTGGCTTCTTAGGTGCTGGGACAGGGATGGGGAGAGTGGAGCAGGGGTGGAAGGAAGGGTGCAGGATGGTGGAGAGAGAGGGCTGAGACCTGTCCACCATGCACCTGGCCCCCGGCAGGCAAAGTTCTGACTCCACACGTCTCCCCGGGACCTGCAGGGTGTTGGTGCCGTGGGAACTCAGGTTCCTCTGAGCTATGGTCCTGGAGAGGACCAGAAGGCCTGTCTAGCTGTTGTTCACAGCACCAAACTCCAAATCCAGCAGATATGGCAGGAACCTCGGGACCTGGCTTGGAGCGCCTACCTCCAGGCACAGAGGAACTCAAGGGATTTCCCATCCAGGACCATGTGAAGAGGCACCTCTGGCCAAGGATGTCCCCGCAGGCCCCCCCATATGCCCAGGAGCCCTGCAGCTCCCCACTATAAAGTCCCATGCCTACAGGCAGGACCGGATTTCCATCAGCTCCAATGTGTGCAGACGACACATCCACCAGCAAAGACAACGTCTCCCATGTGTCTTTGGGACATGGCTGCAAGGTGAACAAGAAGTCCCAGCGCCTGCCACCCACAGGGCGGGTCCCACAGGTCCGACCCGCAACCTCCCGTCCATCTTGTTCTGGGAGTCCCAGGCCCGCCACCCACCAGAGCACTGCTGTGAGCAGCGGTGCTCACTCAGGGTCCACCGAGGGTGCTAGCTCACTCTCTGCCTGGCTCTAAGCCAACACCTCGCTGCCCGCCTTCTCCCACAGGCTGTGCTCCCAGCCCCGCTGGGCCTCTAGCCCAGGCTCCAGACCTGCCCAGGGCTGGGCGTCTCTCCGCCCTCCCTCAAGGTCTACCATATGATAACGGCTGGTAAGAACACGCCTCACACTGACGTCTTGCAGGGGTGGGGCTTGGCCATCTTGGGCCCCACAAGGGCACAGAGTCCTTCCTTGCCCAAGCACCAGCTCAGCTGGACACAAGCTCACACAGACCACACCAGGAAGCCTGGTCTCGTGTCCAGGGGCCACGGTGGCACAGTCCCACCCAAACCCACTTCCAACAGGAGCATACCCAGAAAGGGCGTGTGCCCTCTCCTAAAACGTGACACCCAGCTGGACCAGGGCCAAAGAGGCTGGTGGTATCTGGCCCCCAGATGGGCCGGGTGGGGGAGGGGGACAGGTCCTGGCTACTCAAGCTTCTGGAAGCCTGGCTGGAAGTGGGTCACCACGGTGCAGTGGCATCTTCTCACTTCCTCTCCCGGCGGGGTGGGGGGAAGGGGGGGCATCCTTCCTGGTTAGGAAGCCGGGGCCTCTGAAACTGTGAATGACTCCAGCAGGGGTGGGCAGGGCAGGGCATCAAAGGGGTGGAGCAGGAAGAAGCCCAGGCCCTCTGAGGGGGCCAGCCTGGCTCACACAGGGGAAACTGAGGCTGGCACCGGCAGGGCCAGGGAGGGACCTGGAGCCAGAGTTTAGAGGCTTGCAGCACCTCACCCTCACGACTACACCCTTCCTCCTGGACATGGAGATCACCCCCTTCCACCCCCGATCACACCATAATGCCACTGCCTTCACGATCCTCTTCAAGCCATCTGCACGCTCCTCCTGGCTACACCTGATGCAGGGCAAAAACCAGAAATGGTTTACACTCCGAGACCAAAGAAGCAGTCTGGCTGTGGTCGGAAAGAAACTGACAGCATTCATTCACCCTCGGAACCCCTAGAAGCCAGTGTCCAGGAACTACCAATGCCCCTCATTCCAGCCAAAGATGGGGGGCTTGGTCCCCAGGCTCTCCCAGGATGGAAATGGAAGTGCAAGGCACCTGTGCCAGGCCCGGCCACGACCTGGGTTGTGAGAGGGCCTGTCTGGCCGTGGGGGGCGGGCAGAGGAAACCACAGGTATCCCAGAGCCCTGTGGCGTCCAGAAGGTCTCTGTGTGACAAGAGGGCTCCAGGAAGTCCACGCTGGGGAGGCGTGCTGCCTAGAAGCCTTCACAGGGCACTCGCAGGACGGCCATGGAAGCCCATCATAGCCTGTCTCCTGCACCCCTGGGCCCCACGCTGGCCAGGAACACCTCAGCTTCCACCCTCCCCTTCGTCCCCAACGAGAAGGACCAATGACAGCCAGCGAGGGGGCCCCAGCACCTGGATGAATGAAGGGCGCTCCCTCTCACTGTAAACAGACAGCTCCAGTTACATCAGATGGCCAGTGTCCAGCAGCCCAGACTGACGTCTCTGGTCCTCAGAGAAGATGTCTACCTAGAACACCCAGGAGTCAGAAACAAAGGCCTCCAACACCCTACTGCTGGGAGAGATCTTGCGTCTCCACCACCTAGGCAGTGCCAGACAGCGGAGTGGGCCAGGACCTCACAGCGATCACAGGGACAGGAGGGAGCCCCTTAGGGTGGGGACAGCTCAGAGGTCCAGCTTGGTCTGGGCAGGACCCCACGGCCATCCAGGAGACAGGAGGGGCACCTCAGGGCAGGGACAGCTCGAAGGACCAGCTCGGCCTGGGCAGGACCCCGCGGCCATGCCGGCGACTAGAGGGGGCCCCTCGGGGCGGGGACAGCTCCGAGGACCTCGGGGGCCTGCCCTCCCGGTGCGGACGGAAGTCCACCCGAGAGCTGCAGCAGCAGGACGGCTTCCCTCCGTGAGCTCCGGGAGGTCAGCGCGTGTCCAGGGCCGTCCGCACCCGCCTGTCCCGGGGCTCCGGCGGGCATGCGGCCCACCTCCCGGAGCGCTGCCCGGCTGTGGCCCGCGACTGCCCCCCGCGCCCCGCAGACGCCGCCCCGGCTTCCAGCGCGCACCCTCCGGCCGCGTCCCCAATACCCCGAGGATAGCCACCGCGGGGCGGCTCGGCAAGAGCTTCACCGCACACCCGTACGTAAGAACGCAGGGCCCTGCGCCTGCGAGCAGCCGCCCCGCCGGGACCCCCGGACGGCGTCTCGGGAATCCCGGTCTGCGAGGGGCACGACCCCGCGCCCGCCCCGGAAGGCCCCGCCACTCACCATCCGTGGGGACCCGGCCCAAGGCGGCCGCCGCCAGCCCGGCCAGCGGGCGTCGCAGCATGAGCGCCGCCGCCGCCGCCGCCGCCGCCTCCCGCCCGCGGGGCGACGTCACAGCGCCGCGCCCGGCCTCCGCGGAGATGTACGTCATGGAGCCGCGCCGGCCGCCTGCGTCGGAGGGCTGCGCGTCGTAGCGCGGCGCCGACCTTGCACCGCCCTCAGGGTTGTCCTCAACTCCACGCGACGCAGCGCTCGCGGATGACGTCGCGGCGGGGCCGTGGGTGGACTGGGTGGCAGGTCGGCTGGGACGCCGGGGTTCGGCGTTGCTGCGGAGCTCAGGCAGGGGGGCAGGTGGGTGCGATACGGGTTTTCCCGACGGGTGGGCCGGGCCCCGCCCCCGGCGGCTGGTCTCCCAGCCTGTCCTTTCCCAGCGGGTCGCTTCCGGAGGCGGAGGGAGGCCCGCGGATGCCCTGTCTACGCGGACCGGGAGGCCTGTCTTCGTCGGCGGTCGCGGGCCGTCGGCGTCCCGGCTCCCCCGCCATCCGGATCCCGGCGCTCCGAGTCTCCCCCGCCGTCCGGCCCCCGGTAACCCGTGTCTCTCCCGCCGTCTCGACCTGGAGCTCGGCCCCGGTGCCCCGAGTCCATCCCGCTGTCCCGACCCCGCTGTATGCCGGGGAAGTAGGTAGTCTTGAGAAGCCCCCACAGTGTATGTTCCACTCTGTCCTTGAGCGGCTTCCCCCACTCCGTGACCCGCTGGAAAGGATCTGTACCGGGCCACGGGGTTCCTGACGCAGAGGTTTGGGTGTCCGGCACCTCTAGACTGCAAGTGCGAGTGGGACTGGCAGAGACCCGACAACGACTCCCCCGTGGGAGACGCACTTGGGTCTATGGCTTCTAACGGGCTAGGGTTCCCTGAAGGTCAGTTTGGTGGGAATCCTTGTCTTTTAAAGAGATGTCTTTTTTCCTTGCCCAGCAGGTTGCCCACCAGGCCAGTGGCTGAGCTTGAGCCTCCACGTGCCACAAGGGCCCTGAGGAGGAATGGCTGCCGCGGGCAGGCTGCTTGAGTAAGCAGGGGTTTCTGGGCCCCTGGGAACTGCCATCATGGGGGGCCATATCAGGGGAGCTCTCCCAGCCAGTGTGTTAACTTGGAGCAGATGGAAGCCACAGCAGGTGTGGAGGGTGGAATGAAGCGGTTTGTGAGTCCTCGGCAGCAGACATGTGGTGCTGGTGATGTTCCTGTGGGATCCTGCAGCCCAGCCTGGCTTTGGTTCCTCGCAGAGGGCCATGCCTTCCAGCTGTTCCCCAGAATTGCCCCCGTCCTGCCCTTCCCCTCACCCTCACTATGGTGTGGCCACAGTGTTGCGGAGAAGCCAAGCCGGGGGGTTTCTAGTGGGTCCTGTGGAATCTGGGAGATATGGAGAAAGGGGTGGGGCACATGAAGCTGTGGGTCCACATGGAGCTAGGCAAGGGACTCTGGCTGCAGGGCCCTCGTCCCAAGACAGTTCATGTTCAAGCTGCTGGAACGGTTCCGGCCCCAGCCCGCCCAGCCAGGCTTCTCAGGGGTGGCCGTGTCTCGAGCTCCTGGGCACCGCCCCCCCACCCAGCCTGCCTGCTGCAGACTTCCTTGGTGCTAGAGCTTACCACCAGTCTCCTGTCTGCATTGCCATGACTCTGTCAGTGGGTCTGGGGTCTTTTGTTAGAATCGACTCAGGCACCAGTGACAGCTCCGGGACTTCCCAGCAAACAGGGTGTGTTCTTCCTGGTAGGACGGCAGGGTCTGGTATCCCACACACACCCTCACTCAGCCATAGGGGTTGCTGGGAAGTACAGGGTGTGGAGGGAACGCCGCCAAGGTAGGTGCTGCTGGGCTGGAGCTCTGCGGCCGCAGGGCACTCAGCCAGGCTGTCCTGTGAGCAGAGAGGCCCCAGAGCATGGGGACGCGACTAGAGCCAGTGGGAATGGTTTAGGTGGGACATCTTGGCTCTTGCTATGCCTTGGCAAAGGCATGTGGTGGGTGTCTGCCCCTGGAGTAGCCCACTGTCCCGGGGAGCTCTGCAGTTGTGCCTTGTGACAGCCTAGGGTCTGAATCCAAGTTTGCAGGAAAGCCAGGCTGGAAGGGACGGGATTGCTGTGGGGTCGCTCTGCAAGACAGATGACGCATACAGGGCTTCCTCTTCTCCTGTCACCTTCTGGCAGGCCCCCTCCCCGCAGGGCACCTGCTGTGTGCAGGAAGGGCAGGTGTCTGCCATGCCGGGGGGGCAGTTGGTGGGGGGGGACTGCAGGTGTCTTGGTCTGCTCAGGCTGCCCTCACAGAACGCCATAGGTGGGGCAGCCCCCCTCCCCAGGTCTGGAGCCTAGAAGTCTGAGTGCAGGATGCCAGCAGGCTGGGTTCTGCTGAGTCCTGTCTTCCGAGCTTGGAGTCCTCCCGGGGGTGCTCTGCTCTCTGGCTCTGGTAAGGATCCCTGTCCCAGCATGGAGGCCTTCAGGACCTCACGTAATCCTGATGTCATCCCGTGGAGGTTAGGGCTTCGATGTGCAAGGCTGGGGGAATGCAGAAGTCCGAGCCACAGGACAGGAAGTCGTCTCCTGCCTGATGCTTGGCACCCTAAGCCCACTGGGGTCCCAGCTGCTGCACTTCTGACCTCACTCGTCTGCCCCAGTGGTCTCTTCCATGGGGCAGAAGCTGTTCTGACCAGGCCCCACTGCAGTATGCGTCACTGTGTGTCCCCATGGGGGCTGGGTGGCGTGGGCGCTTTGGTCCCAGCGGCAGCCCCTGACCAGTGTGTGTGTGTGTCTGTGTGTGTTTGCAGCCTGCTGCGGCAGCCCGTGTTGAGGAGGTATGCTCTGGTGCATGCCCGCCTACATACATCCTCCTGGCAGGCCAATAGCAACAGGGCCTCGCTCACGCGTGTGCACCGACAAGCCTATGCACGCCTCTACCCCGTGCTCCTGGTCAAGCAGGACGGTTCCACCATCCACATCCGCTACCGGGAGCCACGACGAATGCTTGAGGTGTGCCCCTCGCCCTGCCCGCACTCCCTGGGGCACAGTCCTGGCAAGCTGGCCTGTAGCAGCCGCCCCTCCCAGGGCTCCTGGGCTCAGGAGCCACGGCAGCCATGAACTGGAACTGCTGAATGAGGAGAGGGACAAGGAAGAGTGGAGTTCCCTAAACAGGTCAGGGCCAGACAGCAGCTGTGTCTGCTGGGTAGCAGTGTTGGAGAAGCAAACAGAAGTGTTTGCTTAAAGATTGAGAGCCCTGAGGGGAGATAGAACCCAGCAGAAGATAGAAACTCTCACCCACACCATGGAGAATGAGGTGCAGGAGACACGGGCAGGGCCCCAAGCCCTCTGAGTGAGCCGTGTACATGTCCCTCCCCACAGATGCCTGTGGACCTGGACGCCCTGTCCCCAGAAGAGAGGAGGGCACGGTTCCGGAAACGTGAGGCCCAGCTCCGAAAGAAAGAGGAGGAGGAGCCAGAGCTCAGTGATGACTTTGACGTGGAGCAGTACAAGCGGTTTTGGACAAAAAAGTGATGGGCCTGGAAGCTGCCTGGGTGGGCGATGCAAGTGTGGGGATGGTGTGTCTTTACATGATGTGTTCACAAAGCCGTCTCCACGTTGCCTTTCCTTCGGGGCCAACCAAGCCAACCAGGTTGTCTAGAATTGGGTCGGGCTGTGGTGTTTGCACGAGGCCTGAGGGGCACGCGGGCCATCAGTGTAGGAGGAGGAAGAGGAACCAGAGCCAGCCCCCATGGGCCCTGGAGCCCCCTCACCCCATCCCCCATTCAGCCTCAGGACATGAGGGGCTCTCCTGGCGGAGCACAGCAGCTGCAGGGATGGGGTGGGAGGAGCGGGGTATCTGGGAAGACAGCACGGGTGGACCCTGCCCCTCACGGGGGCTCCCAGCTGCTCCTGGCCCATAGGAGTAGGGGTGTTCACTGGCAGCAATGACAAACTAGGCATTCTGTGGGCACTTGCCATTTATCTGCTCTGAGGTGGGTTTCCCCTAGCCAGGCTTCTGCGTGACCAAAGGAGCAAGTTTTAACCTTTGCAAGTGCAGCCAGCATGGCCCAGGCCCAGGGCTGACCTGTGTCCTGTCGCATGCTTTCGATCCAGGCTGCGTCTCTGAGACCTGGGTCCTGCACTGCAGCTGGGAAGGACGTGCGGGCCTGACAGAGGAGGGAGGGAGGGAGGTGGCTGTGTCCCTGGCTCCCAGGGACAGGTGCTGGGCTGGTTCACCCAGCTCGCTGCCACCGCTGGTTCCGGGAGACGCTCCTTGGCCTGGTGAGTGCTTGCTGCGCAGAACAAGTTACACACCACACTTGTGGGGAACTGGCAGCAGGGGATAGATTGGGCACAGAAGGGGCACGTGGGCACTGGCAGTCACAGGCAGGGTGTTGGGGATAGGCAGTTGCTAAGATGGCTCACACAGAGGGATTCTGGCAGAAGCCACGCCACGGGGCAGTGGCCCAAGCAGGCCTGACAGCGCCCACAATGCCCAGCTCTGCGTAGGTACCTGCAGCCCTCCTGAGGGTGGGGGTCTGAGTACGGGTTCTCGCCATACCGGGTGAGGCGGACGGGGACCCGAGGGCCTGTCTGCAGAGCTCTGGGAGTCTTTCCAAGTCTCCCGAGACTTCCCGTCCACGGACCCCAATCCCCGGCCTCCACCCATCGCGCTGAGTGGCCGTGGGGGCGGGACGGGAACCCCTGCGCAGGCGCGCCGGGGCGGGGCGCGGAGAATGCCGGACCTGCGAGGGGTGACGTCACGGCGCGCGACGCGGGAGCGGGTGCCGGCAGCGGCGCCGCCCTGAGCGGCGAGGCCGGGCTTCGAGACGCCGGGGGCCGGCGGGCGGCTTCGCATCATGTTCGGCTCCAGCCGGGGCGGCGTGCGCGGCGGGCAGGACCAGTTCAGCTGGGAAGACGTGAAGACCGACAAACAGAGAGAGAACTACCTGGGTCAGCGCGGCGCCGGGCCCGGGGGCGGGAGGGGGGGGTCGAGGTGCGCGGGAAGCCGCGAGTGCGGGGAACGAGGGGCCGCGGATGCGGGGAGTAGGTGCACGGGGAGCCGCGAGGGCGGGGAGCGAGGGGCCGCGGGTGCAGGGAACGGGGCTGTGGGGGTGCCCGGGTGCGGGGAACGAGGGGCCGCGGGTGCTGGGTAGCGCAGGGTTGCACCCTCGGGGGACGCGGGAGGCGCGCCGACCCGCCGGACGAGCCCTGGACACTGCTTCCCCGCAGGGAACTCGCTGATGGCTCCGGTGGGCCGCTGGCAGAAGGGCCGCGACCTCACCTGGTACGCCAAGGGCCGGGCGGACGGTGCGGGACTGAGCCGGGAGGAGGAGCTGGCGGCCGTGCGGCAGGCGGAGCAGGAGGCACTCATGGCGGCGCTGTGAGTGCGCCCCGCGGGGTCGGGGACGCGCTGGGGGGGCGGCGGGCACGGAGGGGCGGGGCCCGGGTGCGGCCTGCAGCCCCTGAAGTTCGCCCGCGGCCCCCGCAGAGGCTACAAGAACGTGAGGAAGCAGCCCACGGGCCTGAGCAAGGAGGTGAGGGGGCCCTTTCGGGGGGCGGGGTGGGGGCAGGGGCCCGGGGTTGGGGGTGGAGCTGCTGCGAGCGCCCGCGTGCCCCCGCACAGGACTTTGTGGAGGTGTGTAAGCGGGAAGGAGGGGACCTCGAGGAGAAGGGAGTGGACCGGCTGCTGGGCCTGGGGAGCTCCAGGTGCGTGGCGAGGGGTGGACGGGGCGCGCTGGGCTTGCAGAGGTAGCACCTGGCGGAGGCCGGGGCCGGTCGGTCTCATCATGGGGATTCTCCCCCGCCTTCCCACAGCGGCTCGGCAGGCCGAGTGGCATTGTCTCGGGAAGACAAGGAGGCCGCCAAGCTGGGGCTGTCGGTGTTCACGGTAAGTGCTCGCGTCCCGCGGGGACCCCCACTCCCGCGAAGCCCCGCCCCCCCCCCCCCCCCCCCCCCCGCCCAGAGTGAGTGACCTTCCTCCGCAGCACCAGCGCGTGGACAGCAGCCGGCCGGGCTCCTCACCAGCCTCGGCTAGGAAGAAGCCTCGGTCAGAGGAGGACAACGCAGAGCCCGGGTAAGGGCTGCACCCCCACCTGTCCCAATGGTCTCGGTGCATTGGCTACCTGCTGGGTCCCCAGAGGGCGGTGCTCCGATGGGACGTGGGCAGGGGGAGGGCGGGTGTCGCATGCTGGATGGGCTGGCTATGGGCCCCTGCGGTCAAGATCTGGTGATGAGGCCGTGTGCTCACAGCCCAGAGAGCCACAAGAAAAGCAGGAAAGAGAAAAAGAAGAAGAAGAAAAAGAAGCACAAGAAAGAGAAAAAGAAAGACAAGACACATCGGAGCAAGGTGGCCTCGCCGCTGCCCCCCACCTCTGCAGGGTAGGTGGGCCTCTGCCTTGGGGTGGCCTGGTGGGTGGGGCAGGGCAGCCTCCCACATTCACGGCATCCCTGGTCTTCCCAGATCTGGTCGCCACAGGCACGGCTCTGACTCGGACGTAGACTGCTCGCCTTGTTCCAAGAGGCGGCGCCGGGACCACAGTGACTGAGGCCTGCCCACCCCCCCCCCCACCCCACAGCCTCTGGCCCAGCAGCTTACAGAGCTAGTGCCACCCAAGGAGGACACACTGGGCCTGGGAAGAGCCCATACAGCCGCTTCTATTTTTCTTTCACTCACTCTTTGTACCGAAATAAACTTATTTTAAGGGAAACCTATCTCACTCTCCGGGGAAGGTGTTGGCCCCATGTTCTGGTACAACCAGCCTGAAACTGTTGGGAGGGGGACTTCCCTGTGCTGGTGTCCTACAGTCCCACATGGGCCTGACGCTTAGATTACAAGGAGCACAGACTTGTCTCTGGCATGTCCCCCCCACTCTCCCCCTGGGGACCTGCCTGCTGAGTCCTCTCTGCTTCTCCTGGGTAGGATGGGGCCTTCTGCCATCTCTGCAGGGGGGTGCGCATGGAACCAAACTAACCCTTAAAACCAACTGGAGTGAGGACAAAACCCAGGCTGGGTTCGTAATTCCGAAGACAACTCTGTCCTCACAACCCGGACCCTGGTCTTCAAGCTGTTGGTAGAGGTGAGTGATCCAGGGTGGAGGCCAGACTGGGCCAACAGCCTTACCGGGCTGAGGAGCAAGGACTCCAGAGTGGAGGGAGGACCTTCAACGAGTAAGAAGGGCATGTGGCAGCAACAAGGGGCTCAGGAACAGGCCAACTAGGGTGTGTGCCTGTTTGCAAGCAGGTGTGCACCAGGGAGGATGGGCATGGGGAAGAGCAGGCAGCCCGCACACAGAACCCCTCCAGCTGGCCTTGAGCACAGCCCACAGCCTGGCACTGCCAGGATGGACCAGGACAGGACACGGCCAGTGGGAACTTCCAGTCAGCTGCACGGTCCTGGTCCCTGGCTAAGGACCCGTGCCATGGGCCGCTGGCATCCAAGCACTGGAAAACCACAAAATAGTTAAGACGTTTTATTCTAGTTGCTATAATTACAGTGCTTGTTTGTCGAAATGAAAACTGAAAACAGGTATACAAAACAGTTGATTACTAATCGTGTATTGAAAGCAGTAAGAGGTTCCACGACACCAAATAAACCAGTTCTGAGGATTTCCCCAAGATAAAGTTTAACAGCTCCAGCTTCTTCAGTGTTTATCAAAATACAAAAGAAAACAGTAGAGGTCGTCGTTTCGATGGCAAATCTGACCCTTGCAGGCTGAGGGAGTGAAAGCACATGTAGACGGGGGCTCCAGGGGCTGAGGCTCTAGGGTGACCGGCCCGCCCGCCTGCACTCCTGCTGGTGAGACCCCAGGCCGCCCAGAGCAAGCCAGAGTGCCACGCAGACCCAAGGGAAAGCCAGGGTCCCCCCCACCCCCGCCCCGGGGTCCGTGAGCGCTGGCCGCAGCTGCCAGCCTGTCTCCTGGGCAGCTGGGAAGCACGAGCAAGCAGAAACGCTAAGGGATTTGGGATGACCCAAGACAGCGAATCACAGGGACCCTACGGTGACCATGCAGAATGGACCGTGGCTGGTTCTGCCCCATCGCACGTTCCCAGCGGGAAACAGACCCCTGGTGGACTGGACTCTGGCCACTGCTGCAGAACCAACACTGGGCACGATTCTCCCTTCTGTAGGTTCAAGTGTTCTCCTTATCTTGTCTTTGTAACTATTTTAAAAATGCACTGAGTTCGGGTTAAAAACCCACCACCCAAATGAATCTCAACACAGATCAAACGCCCGAGGAGGTGTGCCAGGTTGGTCGGACACAGCGACTCCTGGAGGCCCCGTGTGCCTAAAACCCCTTCTCAGTATTAACAGTGGGTTGATTCTCTGTTTACAATAAAAAAAGCTGAGTACTATTGCATAGGAGTACCAGAAACTGCCTCGTTGGGAACAACAACTATTTACATTAAATAAGAACCCGGCTGCAGGCTGCGTCTGCACATTTACAGCATGGGGAAGCACACTGTGACCGACCATGGAGACAGCTTCTGGCACTCACACCACATGAGAGTAAAGCAGGGTGGAGGAGGGAATGGGGCGGGGGGCGCGGCTCACTTCTGGTTCCGGAGCTGATTGGACAGCCAGTCCAGTCCCTCATAGAGCCCATCCCCGCTGGTGGCACAGGTGGCCTGAATGTACCAGTTCCTGTGGCGCAGGGAATGCAGCCCCAGCTTGTCTGTGATCTCCGCCGCGTTCATGGCGTTGGGGAGGTCCTGGTGGGAGAGGCCCGGGGGACATAGGTCAGCACTTGCAAGGACCCCTGTGCGCCCGTGAGCCCCACACCCACCCGCTGAGCATGCGCGCATGCGCACGCACCTGCTTGTTGGCGAACACTAGCAGGACGGCGTCCCTGAGCTCGTCCTCTGCCAGCATCCTCATGAGCTCCTCCCGGGCCTCGTTGACGCGCTCTCTGTCATTGCTGTCCACCACAAAGATGAGACCTGCGGAGCCGTGGGCGTCAGGACAGGCAGCTAGGGCACCCCAACCCCCTCCGCCGGCTGCAGCACGCCCGCTCACCCTGCGTGTTCTGGAAGTAGTGGCGCCACAGCGGCCGGATCTTGTCCTGGCCACCCACGTCCCACACGGTGAAGCTGATGTTCTTGTACTCCACAGTTTCCACGTTGAAGCCTGGGTGAGTGGGATCCAGCTGAGCCTTCCCCAGGCCCCTCCACCCCGCCCCAGCCCCGCCCCGGCCCCGCCCCGGCCCCTTGGCACGCTCCCCTCACCTATGGTGGGGATGGTAGTCACGATCTCGCCCAGCTTCAGCTTGTAGAGGATGGTGGTCTTCCCTGCTGCGTCCAGCCCCACCATGAGAATGCGCATCTCTTTTTTGCCAAAAAGGCCCTTGAAGAGGTTGGCGAAGATATTTCCCATGCTGTAGGCGTGCGGGAGGAACACTGGCCAGAGAAACCTGTAGAGACAGCAGTCCCCGGGTCCCTGCCTGCCGTGTGCGGGAGCAGCATGGGGCCCTTCCTCCAGCTCCTGCCGATGCACAGGCCTGATCCCTCAAAGCTCACAGGGCCCAGGCAGAGGAAACCAGGCTCCCAAGCAGCAGAAACGGAGTCCTTCCCCTGGAAGGGAGCATCTGGGGATCTCAGGACAGGGTGACCAGCACTGGAGGCTGCAAGGCCCATGTGGGCTCAATGACACGGGCCACGTGGCAAGGGGATACAGAGCGTCCTGACATGAAAGCGAGATCCTCCACAACACCCATCCCAGCAGGGACACAGGCCACAGCCAACTGTCCCCGACGTGCTGAGATCTTAGCACTCACCCCCACGCAGAACTTGGAACCAGACCCCATCTGGGCTCTCGGGCAGCACATCAGCCATGAAGTCTGAGGAGAAGCCTGTCCGGCAGGCCCTTCCACCCCAGTGAGGAGGCAGCCCCTAGGCTGCAGCAGGGTCCCCTCAATTCAGAGCAGAAACCTGGGCCCGAAGTGCCACCCACAGCTCCCCACCCCCCACCCTCAGGGCACAGGATGGTCCTTTCACTCTTCAGCAGTGTCCTTTCCACACACGGACTTGGGAGAGATGATCACTCACTCAAAGGCAGACTGCCCAGGAATCCAGGTTTTTGACACCTGGCGGAAGTCAAGCAGCAGGGTGTGGGACAGCCCTCAGACAGAGAGGAGGGTCTGTGTGGACAGAAAACCAGCTGGTCCACAGCAGGCACCGGCCAAGTGCTCCTGAGGCCAGGAGGGAGGCCTGCCAGCCACACCTGTCCCCAGGAGTGGTCAGGAGCTCCCCAGGCCTTGGAGAACGGAGAAGATGCAGGCCCAGCCCACTGCCCCTGGAGGACAGGCTCAGGGGGTGTGGTCACCAGTGAGCACAGAGTGAGCACACGCACATTCCCACTTCCGCCACGTTGGCAGCCAACACACCCTGGCCATAGCAGCCCGTCAGCACCGTCCCTGAGAATTGACAAGGCGGGACATTCCTGTTTTACTTGGTGGCTTGATGCTCCAGTGGCCCCGGGCATGCCAGGCAGAGGCCTTCATACTGGCTTCCGTGCCCCCTTTTCCGGGTGTTGTTAAAGATTTTAAGTCACGTCTACACCCAACATGGGGCCCGAACTTACAACCCTGAGGTCAAGAGTGGCTCGCTCCACCGACTGAGCCACCTGGGCACCCCGCTTCAGTGCATCTCTGACATGTTTTTATGCTTTTGGGGGTGAACAATACTACCTATTCAAAACATTAAAATCTAAAATATTCTTTACTGTAACATTTCTTTTTTTTGCAGACAGCGCATTTTCCTCATAAATGCAGAGAATGAAAAATTCTCTGAGAAACACACTTTCAATGTCAGTTCTGCCAAAATCACTAATGAAGAGATGCCCAACCCCCAAAACCAAAAAGAAAAAGGGGGTGATGAGTTCTGGAAGCCAAGGCCAAGTGTGCTTGGGGGTCTAACCTTGTGTTCTTCCTCAGCTCTGCAGGGAAGGGACCTTCCTGGAGCAATGGAACCTGGGCTCTGCTGCCTGCATCCAGGTGGGCAGGTGTGGGCGTGTACCATGCTGGACACAAGGACACAGCGTGCTGGACAGGCTGGCACACTAACCCGTGGATGGGCACAGATACCTGCAGGCCTCCAGGCTAGAACCTATGGCTGCCTGTATCTGCAGTACCCACCACTGTTGTTTATACCCTAGCTCCCTTTAAGACGCCTCCAGCAGGGGGAAGGGGGGAAGCAAGACAGAAGACTACTTAAAAGGAAAAAACAAACAACCCCACCATCCCCAGGCACCAAGGTGGGGGATCTGGTGCCACGATGCAAGGACAGGTCCATGGCCACCTGAGAGCCAGAATAAGACACACACACACAACAATAAATAAGGATGGGGAGCAATTTCGAAGGCCCACATCTACCCACGCATGGCGATGTCTTTTTAGATACAACACCAGAGGCATGACCCATGAAACACACAGCTACAAACTTCCACTCTGGTCACGACACCGTCAAGACAATGAGCAGATAAACCGGACTGCAAAAAAGTTAGTGCAAGATTAAAGGCTGTCATTGAAGAAATACCCAGAAGGCCAATAACAACTCAGGAACAAACAAATTTCAATTGTATTTAAGAACTGCAAAATGGCTGTGGGGGAAACGGCTCCAGGTGGCTCCAGAGGTTAAGCATCTGACTCTTGGTCTCAGCTCAGGTCTTGGTCTCACAGTTGTGGGATGGGGCTCTGAGCTGGGCATGGAGCCTGCTTAAGATTCTCTCTCCCTTCCTCCCTCTCCTCTTAAAAAAAAAAAAAAAAAAAAAAAAAGGCCAAGAAGAAAAAGTACTGTAAGATGAGCCAAAGACCAGACATTTCCCTGAGGAAGATCACAGATGGCAAATGAGCACATGAAAAAATCTCCTCCAAGAAATCCAAATCAGAACGAGCTGCCCACGACGCACCTACTACCAAGGCCCAAACCCACAACACTGACACCACCAGCTGCTTAGGATACCTCGCAGGTGGCTGTGTCCTACAAAACCAGACACTCTCCTCACATAACAAAGGAGCTGCGGCTGCGTCCACACTGCGTCCTGTACCTGGGCATTTACAGTAGCTTTACCCACAATGCCCTAGTCAGAAGCCCCCAGGCTGTCCTTCAGAAGGACACCACCTGCCTGCACAAACTGTGCTCCACTCAGACCACCCCGCTGCCAGCGCTGCAAAGAAACAAGCTCCCCACCACCAGAAGACGAAGGTGGGAGCGGGGTCGTGTGCCCCTGGGGGAAAGAAGCCCATCCAAGCACGCCACTCGCCCTATGATTCCAAGTGCAGGCAGTGTTCTGGAGAAGGCGGGACTGTGAAGATGGGAGACATACCCCTTAGTGGGCACCAGGAGACATGAGGGAGCCTAGGAGGGCTCGGGGCTGTAAGACCATCAGTCTGGGTGACCCTGCAGGCACAGGCACACGTCCTTCCACACTTGTCCATGTCCACAACACACACACCATGGACAGTGAACCCCTGTGGAAAGGAGGGCCTCCAGCTGATGGGAGTGTCAGTGTGGGTCCATCAGGTGGGGGGTGATGGGGACCGGAGCGCGGAGCTCCCTGTTCCTTCCCCTCCATTCTAGGGCAGCCAGAAACTGCTCCAAAAACCAAAGCACGCAGAGAATTCTGGGGAAGAAACCCTTCAATGTTGCAGCTCAGGAGAGCAGAAACCTCCAGACTGAAAGAGCCTGGCATACAAGCACGGAAACAGGAGTACATGGGGACACCAAGGGTCCAAGTGCTTTATTCAAGTGACACAGCAGTGCTTCCAACCTGTAGTTCTACTCCCAGCCCAGACAGCAGTTCAGGGGAGGGGCAGAAGGATGGAAGGCCAGAAATGCACACCTTCTCAGCAAGGTGGCCACAGGGGAGACTGCCTCCCGCAACCCTGGAGGAGAGGAGGCACAGAGGCAGACTTCCAGAGAAGGGGTACATGCCACGTGCATGACTGGAATGGGGGGCTGGGCCATCCGAGGGCAGCTGGGGAAAACTGGTGACAGGTACCAACCAACGAAAAGAGAACACTGTCATTTTTCCTGTGGGGAACCATCAGCCAGTCACCAGCTGGCTCAGTCCTGCTACCACTGCTGTTGCAGCTAGGGAGATCTGGGCGTCAAGGGGAGACCCCTATGCCCCAGAGCAGACACACTGATGAACAGTAGCACACTCACCATGAAATACAGCCATGGCAGAGCCAGGACAGGGGCCATGTCTGGGAGGCAGGAGGGGGACTGCGACTTCTACCTGCTTTAGCACTATCGCATCCTGTTCTTACAACTCGACACAAAAACCAAAGGATTCGGGGGTGACCCTCCCCAGCCCCCATGTGGGCAGAAGGACCACCTCAGGGCAAACCTGCCCACACACAACCCCTGGCTGGCTGGGCTGTGCTGCACCTTCATTACCAAATCCGAGAGCCCCCAGGAGCTGGGGATGAGCATGAAGTCTGGGGTTGAAGATGCCACTGCACATAGCAGTTGGTCTCCACAACACCTCTAGACACCTCTGTACCTGCCACGCACCTGGTCCAGGGACCCTGGTTGCTCCTGGCCCGTCCTCAGCACCATCTACCGTTTTTGCAAAAGGTCTGCATCAATGGCCAGGATGATCCCATGCTGATCCTCTCAGAACAGGGTCTACTGTGCAGGACACTCGGCCAAGGTGCCAGGCCACACCTGCTGCAGCCTGAGTCCCTTCAACTCATGTCCAAACCTGTCTTTCTAGTTTCCTGCGACGATCCTCTGCACCCGCGTGCAATGAAAACGTGGCCTTGCTCCCAAGGGTTCTCTCCTGCCCAGGAGCTGGCACCAGTCCCACAGCTCTGTGGGAAGGACCAGGAACAAGGTAAAGCAAAAAACAGGCGACCTACGTTCTCGAATGCAAAGGTCTAATGGCCAGAGGCCCAGGCCCACAAAGGGGCCTCCCTGGGGAGGCCAGTCCAGTGAGATAAAAACGCGGTGTTCCACGACACGAATATCCCATGAACAGCGCAGCTGCCGGAGAGCTGGCACTGTGGCCTGCACCTGTACCTGTGGCGGCCCCCCTGAGAGGCCTGGGAGGGGTCAGAGTGAGCCAAGCCACAGGAGGTGGCTGCCTGGACAGTCTCCAGCAGGGTTGCCAATAGCACCTGCACGGCTCACCATCACTAGCATGACGACACCCCACCTGGAGTACGGCAGGAGAGGAACACATGACCTAGGGGCAAAGGTTCAAGGGTCCGGTTCCACCCTGTGCTGTGCAGGGCGAGTTCAGAGGGACGAACCCCCACTTGAATGGAAACCTGAGGGACATGGGGGCGTTTCCCCTTTCCAGCTCTGTCAGAGTCAAGTACCTTGAGGTAAACGTGCAGCTCTGCCACCAGTCGGTCCTAGTGCCTCACGGGAGAAACATGAACACAGCACAGACTTCCCCACAGAGCTGCTAGGCACAGGGGCTGTTTTTTACGGGGTTCATCAACAGCAACTGTGCTCCAGCAGTGACCCCGGAGCACAGGCTGTCCGTCACTCAGAAGCCCAACTCACCCCGACACGCAGAATCTCACCATGGACCACCAAGAATCTGCCGCAGGCGGCTGTCCACACGCCAGCAGACACAGCCTCGAGCTGTCCCCACCGGCAAGCCCAGCGCACCAGTCTATGGCCTGGGCTCCTCCTCCATGTTGTCCCTGTGCTAGGCATATGCACTGCACAGTCCTGGCACAGCTGTGTTGACACAATCATGGGGAGAACATTCAGCCTGGCACACTCAACGGACTGGCCGTTTCCCTCCCAGCGCCATACACCTGATGGACACGCACTATGACTTCCAAGTACCCAGCACAGGGGTCCTCAGGTCGGGGCATCTTGCAAAATGACCACCACATCCTTCATGTCCCACACCTGCAGCTGACCTTCCCGTGAGGAGGATGTGGGCAGTCTCCTCTCCCAGGCATCTCAAACACACTCCAGGCCTGTCTGCCAGTCATCACACTGCACCCCAGGTCCCAGGACAGCCTCTGAGCGCCATCCACCCACTTCCCCCTCTGCCACTACACACGGTGGCCCAGACTGTCCTGCTCTGCACCCTCAGGCCAAGTTCAAGGAGGGCCCGCTGGGGGTGGCCCACCGGGCTTTCCCAGCAAGGCACGAGGGCCAACCCCGACACCAACATGAGGGAGGGGGAGGTACCCCAGGCCCAGGAGGCCAGCCCCTCACTCCACACCCTGTCTCTTGAGAGCTAGAGGAGCAGGGCATCACCTGGCAGGTCTGACTCAAGGCACAACCAGTGAGTGTCACGCTCTGCCACAGCCACAAGTAGCTCTCGCTGTCCGTACAGCTGTTGCAGGAACAAGCACGCCCCAGAGTCCCTAGCCACTGCCTCACAAGGCACAGGTGGAAACAGCCCCACTGCACGTAATGCTCCTCACCACCAGCCACAAAGACCAAAACAGAGTCTTCAGGTTCTGCTTAGCACTTTCCAACCCAACTACCCTCAAAACACCTCAGCCAACTGTGTGCCAATGACCAGCCAGCCTGCAGTTCAATGTACACAACACACACGGGAGGGCACAGAACACAGGTCACGTTGCCTCCAACTGGAGAACAAGGACGCATGAGATGCACGGTCCCCAGCTGCACTGACCACAGACCAAGCTGAAGGTCATTACGCTCACAGAAGGAGCAGGTGCACAAGAACAAGGCTGGACAAAGAGTCTCCACAATGGAATAGGAGTGAGAGAGTGCCACACATGCCCTCTGACTCTACCTCAACGGTAAGCAGACTCTCAAAGGTGTCTTTCACAGTCAGGTCCCCACCAACGTCCTGAGGCTGCTGTACCTGCTCCTGTACCTTCCCAGAGCGGCCACTGAGCCCAGCACGCAGGCATGGGGTGGGCCAGAGCCCTGATAGGTCCCTCCACACCCTCCAGAAGAGAGGGAACTGCAGCCGCAAGCTCTGGGAGTGCCAGTCTCTCCTGCACATCCACCTGGAGTGGCCGGGAGACCCCCCCGAGTCCCCCCTGCACATCCACCTGGAGCGGCCAAGAGACCCCTGAGGCTCTCTCAGCACAGGGCATGATGGCAGGGGGAGGGGTGGTTAGGCCAATCCTCAACCTTGGTGTCTGTCTTCAAGGGACTTCAAGAGACCATTACTGAAAACAGAATTCAGAACTTGCAGCCTCACCTTTCTGTAAGCAATGGCCTTCCTGAGGACACAGAAAATCCCAGTCAGTGGAGGTTCAGCACCTCTGCTCCAACCCCCAGCAGTTTGGCCCCCTCCGTGGCCTCTGGGCAGCCACCTCTGCCAGCCCAGCCCAGAGCACTCACAGGTACAAGGGCTCAGGACCCTTCCCACACTGGTCCTGTCCCAGAGCTCACTGTCCTTATGGGGACTTCTCATGTCTGCCCACCTATCCACCACCTCTTCCTGCCTCTGGCCACACGTGGGACCCGGGACAGCCGGGTGCTGAGGACCCCTGCTGACATGCCTGCCTGTGCCATCCTCTGTTTGGAGGCCCTCCGCAGGCCAACTGCCTGCATACTCCATCCTCCCACTCTAGCACTACCCCCTCCACAGGACATCCGCCCCCCAGACTCTTCTCCTACTGTCCCCCACACTGAACCCCTGACCTCCTCCTACTGCCTTAGGCCCAAACCCCACAAACACCCACCAACGCTCTGTGTCCCCACTCATCCCCTAATCCACCTGCTTCCAGCAACTGCCTTCACCTCTCCCTCTGAAAAGCACACCCCTACGGACACCCCTGGGCCCTGGCCCCGGGGAACCTCATCACCCCTCTGGCTTCCATCCACCAGCAAGGGGCCTGTGGCCTGCTGGGCAAGGCAGATGCCAAGCTGGGGTCCTCACAGAGGTCAGGGCTGGCACCCTGCGGCTGCAGCGCACCATGCCACCATCTCGAGATGGCAGCCGGCACAAGCCACATATGTCTTGGAAGATGAAATCCCACCCTGCTGCTTCGTCTGTCGCGTCCTGGGGACCACGGGACAGTGAGTCATCGTCACACGGGTGCAACTACACCACAGACTCCAGGCGCTGCTGTAAGAGCACGCCATGGCAGGGGCACGGGAACCGAGCTGGCTGGGGCCATGGGGCTGCTCCGTCTCTCCCGCAGACAGAGAACGACGCCCGCTATGGTTCTCCGAAAACAAACCACCACCTCCCTTGCCTACAAGGGAGCGCTGTTCCTGAGAAATGTGATCTATGAAAACCACCACGGCAATGACGAGGGCTGTTTCCGTACACAGAACACAGTGACATTCAGGAAGTTGACATCTGTCCATTCCACGAGGTCCCAAGAACCTGCTCTTCCCAGTCACAGAGATTCCTGAAATACCCCTTCTGGGGCTAGGCCCACTGGCTTGCAGGCGGCCCCCCCACCACCAGATGCGCTTGTGCCGGGGGCCTCTGTGCCTATGGCTGCCCCCAGGTGCTGCCCCACCCGGGATCGGACCCACAGGACCCTGCTCCTTTCCATCTCCGCTCAGATACTGGAAGCACTGTGCCCAAGTCTCTCCCCAGCCACATGCCTGCTCTGCCCACAGCCAGGGCACCACACAGCTACCCAACCTTGCACTGTGCCCATGGGCATACCCCATGGCTCATTTCCCTGGGCACCCACGAGACCACCTGTCAGGGAGCAGAGGAAAACCCGAAGAGCCCATCTACCAAGGCCCAGAGGGATTACATACACACGTGTCGACAAATGGGCTTTTCCTAAGAGCGTGTTGGTCAGGGACAACCCACCAAGCTGACAAGGACTTCGTGCTGGGCCAATCTAACTGGCCCGACAGTCCAAGGAGGTGGCCAGGGCTGCAGACACCCGGCCAGTGACTCCAGCAAGCTTGCAGCTCTCAGCGACGTCCCACGGTCAAGAACGTGCTCCCAGGTGCAGGCACCTGGGACGAAATACATTCTCTCCCCTCTCCCCAGAATTAGCACGTCTTCCGTAGCTTTGACAAAGACATGCTCGATGTTCTCATCATCTTCAACAGTCTCACCACCCAACTCACCAGAATACAAAGCATTTTAAACATAAATCGACAGATTCAGTTCATGAGCAACCCCGTGCTCACCAAACGATGACAGGAAAATTCACAGGGAACAGTTGGCGGCAATTTTTAGGACGGCCTTTGTTTTGAACCCTGCGATCTGAACACTGGCCCCGTGAGCTGTCTTCATTCACACCCCTCCCAAATGAGACTGGACACAATCTTGAAATCATTTCCTTGCCGTGTGCGCTGAGGCTGACCTGATGGCACTTACGACTGCACACCAGGAGGTGCCGGAGAGCTCTAACCGCCCAGATTCCTGTCTGGCTCCCGCACCAGCACCACACAGATGACTCCGCATGTGAGACCAAATCCAAGACCTGTTGTGTTCTCCACACGACGTGCCTTCTGGAATTCCTTCTAGCTTGCTCACGTACCTGAGGACCGAAACTTCCTACATTCCGACCTGACACTCATCAGCGTTGCCACTCCCAATTCCTCAAAACGTGGTGGCGGTGGGGGGGGGGGTAACCCGGGCTCCCACGAGTTCAGGCCATACACTTGTGGTCACCTGCGGGGCTTTGAGAACATACAGAAACGATGGCCTCCTACACACAATCCCCCTTGCTGGTAAAGTCTCCCCGCCTTCAATGCTCTTCTGGCTTCTCCTCTGGTCAGAGCTGTTGGCTGCTGACAGGCCACCAAGCTCCCATGGCCAGGGCGGGCGGGGACCGGGACACCAGGGCCTGGAGGCACCCGGCAGAGGGACGTGCATCCCTGCATCTGCCAGCCAGCCAGCTCACTCAAGGAGGCTGGGGAGGCAGAACGGCAGGGGATGGCCTGACAGACGCCCAGAGAGAAGGAGCTTTGAAGCGTTTGTGTGACCTTTCCTCTCAGCTGGCAGAGGTGTCCTCGCCCACCTTCAGAACAGCCACAGGGGTGGCACGCTCTAGCAGATAGGGTCCACCTAGGCCGCACAGACTTCCCGGTGATCACCACAACAGGCACTGAGGGACACTGTGCTCAGCAGAGGGCGGCACCTGTGACTGGGGAACCCAGTCCCCAACTCTGCACTCCCCCTGCCTGTGGCTACTCTACAGTTAACCCTCCCAAACCACCATCATCCCCACCCGGGACTCACCCCCCACGCCCCCAACAATCACTCACACCCTGGACTCACCCCCCCATACACACTCACATTTGGGACTCGAGCCCCCTCCACACGCACACCCACACTGAGGATTCGCTCCATCCCCTCCACGTTCACTCCCACCCTGGACTCGCCCCTTCCCCCCCACACACACTCTGGACTTGCCCCCTCCCCACACATACGCTCATAGTCTGGACTCGCCTCTCCAACCCTCACATTCACACCCTGGACTCAACCCCCCATGCACTCACACTCTGGACTTGCCTCCCTCCCACACACACCCACACCATAAACTGGCCCCCTCCAAACACACACACTCACGCCCTGGACTTGCCCCCCCCAACACACACACTCACACTCTGGACTCGCCCCCCTCCCTCCACGCACACTCACAATCTGGGCTCGCCCCCTCCCCCCCACGCACACTCTGGACTCACTCCCCCCCGCACACCCACACCGTGAACTCGCCCCCCCCCACTTAAACACTCTGAACTCGCCCCCCCCCCCCCCCGGCACACTCACACCCTGGACTCGCCCCCCACCCCTGCACACTCACACTCTGGACTTGACCCCCCCCCCACACACTCATATACTCCATCCAGCACCCTCTCTCACCCCCATTCCCAAAGCCATCCTCTCCTTCCCACAAGGCAGTTACAACGGATCCATGACCGGGTCCAAAGTGTTTCTGAAAGACTGAACATCCCCCACACCCATAAGGCGCCAACCAAGCACCTCATTCTATGCAGACAGGAACAGCAAAGCAGATCCCAAAAGCAGACTAAAATTCCCCTCTTTTGGAAGAATCTGTGGAAAATGGACTCAACTTACTCCAACACTTCCTACACTGCTCGGAGACGGTGCCAGGTCCCAGATGCGGCTGCCAGGCGCTGGAGAGAGTCTAGGCTGCAGAGGCCGCACCCGGTGTCCCTGAAGCCAGCAGGAGCAGACTGTGCCCTCCTGGAAGTGCAAGCCTGTCCCAGCCTGGGAGCTTCAGCTCAGCACACCAGGGGTGCTCCTAACCTTGGAGAAGAGAAAGCAAGGGAACCAGCATGACCTAAGTCCCTGGATGCGGTAGGTGTGGACACCTGCCGGTGAGGACTGGCCGCACCTGGAGACAGACGACCGGGTCGAATTTCCCAGGCGTCCTGAAGACAACCCAGGAGGCCAGCGGACAAGACCGAGCCTTTGCAGGAAGGCGGGGCGCGCAAACTCACCGCCAGTCGTGTGATGACCCTCACCTGGACACCGCTCACGCGGCACGGGCTCCGCAAGGGGCACATGCGGGGAGCGGTAGGGAGAATGGCGGGTCCCGCAGCCTCGGAGCGCCGCAGGCGCAGACAGCGGGCACACAGAAGCGCGGAGCGCTGACTGTTGGCTGTGAAACGGGAACTACAGCCGACCGCAGGGACACCAGCAGCCGCCGGGCCGCGGTGACTTCCGGGACCGCCCGGCTCCGCACCCCTCCCGTGCAGAACCCCCTTCCCGTGCGAGTCCGCGGCGGCACGGAAGGCGGCTGCCCGGCGCTGAGGAAATGGGAGGCGCGCAGAGCGCGGCGTGAACTGCGCCGAGCCCCGGTACCGCCGAGACCCGCACGCCGCACTCGTCCAGCTCCCGTCTCACCCGCCCCGCCCGCTTGCCCGCCCGACGGTGCAACAAGTCCTCGAACCCGTGCAGACAGTCCTCCAGGAACCAGACCCCCCTCAACGAGGAAGGAAGGGTGCGCTCCGTGCCGATGGCGCTCAGGAAGCGAGCCCGACCGCAGCGGCTTTCCTCCGAGCCCCGCGCCGCCACCTCCCGCGCCCACGGCTGCTCCCACTCCGAACCCGGGACCCCGGCCCACGGAACGGGGATCCCACCGCGGCCATCGCGTGACCTTGGCGGCGTCCCGGGCCGCGGGTGCCGGAGACCCCGAGGCGGGAGCCCACGGCCCGGCCCGGACTTCCGCGCGTCCACCCCGGCGGCGCTGGGGGCGCGAGGCCGCGGGGGGGGAGGGGGAGATTCAGGGGCCGGCGCCGCCGCCGACCCCAGCCCCGGGCCCTGACTCCACTCAACCCTCCCCCGGCCCCCGCCTAGCCCAAGCCCGGCCGGTCCCCTCCCCCGCCTCGGCGGGGCCTCCCCTTGACCCCCAGCCAATCCTCGACCCCCGGCCGAGCCCTAGCGCCCACCGCCCCTCGACCCTCCACCCGCCCAGACCTCGCCTCGCCCGCCCCGCCTAGTTCCCCAGCCCGGCCCGGCCTCGGGCCTCCCCGGCCCAGCCTCCCGTCGGCCCCCGCCCGGCGCGGCCTCACCGACCCAACGCCGCCGCGGTGGGCAGAGCCTCGGCGGCCCGGACCTGTCCCCGCCGCCCGCCGCCCCGACCCCGGCCCATGGCTCCCGGCCCGCCGCCTCACCCTCGGCTGCCGCGGCGAGGCTACTGCTCCGAGCCAGGCGTTGGTTTTGCTCCCACAAGATGGCGGCTCTGACGGCGGCCACGTCAGTGCCTGCTGCCGCGGGGGACGCTGGGGAACGGGGCGGACGCGCCTGCGGCCCCGCCTACTCCCCTCCGCAGGGCGCACGCGCAGACTCCGGGCTGGGGGCGGGCACACGGGACCAAGTCTCCGCCCCGCCCCGGGCCGCGCCCTCCCGCCGCTGCGCGCGTGCGCGCCCGCGTGCCCCTCCCGAAACGGAGTGCGCCTGCGCCGCGCTTCTCCTGGCACGCGCGGTGGTGGACCCGCCTGCCCATGTTGCAGATGGGGGTACTGAGGCGGGCGTGGGCGCGGCGGCTGGGGAGACGGTGCCTGTCCTCTCCCTGGCCAGCGGGCCGCGGTCGGTCTCTACGGGCGCCCACCCCAGGCGTGGAAATTGTGACCACCACGCCGCCCCTGGCCCGCCGGAGGAGCCTCCTCCCGCCCGCCCCGGGGGAGCACGTGGCCATCCAGTAGCACAGGCCGAGCAGGAGCCCTGCTGGGCGGGGGACAAGCGCTACCCCCGGGGTCGCCGTAAGCCCCAAATCTGGCGAACTGGAAGGAGGAGCCCCCTCCTCCTTGAAGCCTCCCTGGGCTGATCGGAAGGGAGACACGGACGAGTCCCCTCTCCACAGTTTCCAGGCTCAGGGCTTGGCTGAGGACCCCACGTAGGACCTTACTCTGGCCTCCTGCCAACCTGGACCCCCCCTCCTTTCTGCCACCTGGTCTCCGTCCCCCCACTGTCGTGCTGCTTTGAGGGGTCCCACACCCGAGAAGTTTTTTTGAGACTGCTGGAGGGGCTGTCCAAACCCGTGTGTTGTAGGGGGCACAAAGCAAGGCCATGCCCTGGGCCCAGGGGCCTGCCTGGCAGTGAAGTCCTGCCCAGCCCCCTCCTGTGCCCTCCTGCTCCCTGTGGGCAGGGCCCCCTCCCTTTCCTGGGGCAGCTGGGATCTGAGCAGCTGCCAGTCCTCAGGCCCTCCTCCAGCCTCATCTTCGGAGAGGCTGGTGGTCGCTTGACCCTGTGATCCAGGGTCACAGCCCCGTGGGCCCACCTTGCAGTCCCAGCTTCCCCCAGGTCTCACCACTTACAAACCAGCTGGTGGTCTGTACCCCAGCATCTGCCCCCAAGGCCCTCCTCCCTTCCAGCTCCCAGCCCACCTCCGTGGGCCTGCTTGGGGTCTCTCCTGCCCTAAGTGTATAGCACATGCTCCTGCAAAGTGCCCTCCAGGGTCTGTATCTCCAGGGAGGGGCACAGAAGCTTCCAGAGGTGCTGGCTCCCCACCCGCGAGAGTCAATCCCCAATCTGCAAATGGTCACTCTGTCTTCAGAAGCTTTCTTTGAAATTTAAAAAAGTATGAGAAAATAGAGGCAGGAAGGAGTGTATGAAAAAAATAATTCCTGTGTACCTGTCCCTAGCTAAAGGAATTTACCTTCCTCTTGATCCTGTCCTTCCTGGGGGTAGGGGGCATCTCAGCCCAGGATGGACAGGTATGGGGCACATCAGGGGAAGGATCCGTGGGAGCAAGGACGTGCCTGGTGGTTCCCTGGGGAAACTGAGACCCAGGTGCTCACCTGGGCTCCCTCCCCCTCTTCCCTGGGGTTGGGAACGGGACACCCTGGGGATAGAAGATGAAGATGGCGCCTGTCCAGCTTCTGCCAGGAGAGGGCAAGGTGAGCTGTCTAGAGGCCTCCGGCCCAGACTCTCACCTCCAGCCTGACCTCCAGTAGGGGGCCTGGTGGCCTGGTGGGGGCTTGGGGTCAAGCTCCTCTCCTTCAGCGGTTCCCAGGCTGAAGGCCAGGTCAGACGCAAGGATGCTGGACAAGAAGGAACTGAAGGGCCGGCTGGAGCAAAGGGGCACAGGCAGGAGAGGGGGTGTAGGGGGTGTAGGGGTTGTGGGGGGAGGAGCTACTCCCTCCCTGCGGGTCTCCCGCTCTGCACATGGCCCCTGGCATTGTTCACGGTGGCTAGGCATGCTCTGGGGAGGCCTGGAGGCTGGGATGGAGGCCCTTGGAACTTGGCCTCTAGCAAGCCACTTGCCAGACCTTCACTCTTCCGCCAGCCCCACCCTGTCCCCAGGATGCTGGTACTTTGCGGCCTCCAGCTGCTGTCTTGGGTTCCTCCAGGTGACCACTTAGCTAAGGCTCTCAATGGCCAGCACCTCCTGGCCGGAAGTTTCATCCCCTCTAAACCTTCCTGGGACAGTGTGGTTCCCAGAGGGGACCCGAGACAAATTTCTATCCAGACAGGTGGGGCCCTACATCTCCCTCTGCTCAGCTCCCTTCTCTGGCAGGCCCACCCCCAGAGGCCCCCGATCCTGTATGGCCCTCCAGGGGCCATACCCAGGCGGTGAGAATTACGGCCAGTTTGAGGACAGGGGCCCAGCCCTCACACTCACACCTTGTTCCCTGCCCCACCCAAGGGCTGCCCTGCCTCTTGTTCTGGGCCTGGGCCAGGAGCCAGCCAGGCCTCGACTCTGCCAGAGTCCCACGGTTGGCAGGGGAAGGGCTGGCCCATGTCCGCAAGGCAGCTGAGAGGCAGAATGTGGGCCACAGCCCCGTGTCACACATGGAGAGGCCTGTGTTACCTCGGCCCTTTGAACATCCCCGTTCTCCCCATACTGGCACCTGCCTCAGTTTCGCCATCTTATATCAGCCTCTCTCCCTGCACCGTTACTGTGTCCTCCTCACCCCAGCCCAGCTTGTGGGGCTCCTTCTCATTGCTGATGGGCTGGAAATGTTCCCAGCCGGGCACTTTGCTCCCTCTGTCTGGGGGCGGGGGCCCCTGCCTCCCCCATGTGGGCACTGCAGTCCTCCCTGGCAGGCCAGCTCCGCAGGGCAAGGGCATTCCCCGCCTGGCTGTCAGCCTTGCCTCATGCCTGAGGATGAAGCAGCCAACAGGGTGCCCCGGGGTCAGCAGGTATGGCATGGGAGCACCGAGAAGCGCGCCTTTGCCCGACAGATAGCATTTTCTGCATTCTGTGTGCACTCGGCCTCATTCCCAAAGAGTGGTGTGTGCAGGACCTATGATTCTGGGGACAACAGAAACCTCCCTTCCATGCCCCACTGTAGCTGCTGCAGCAGCCAGTGGACAGTTTCTGCTCTCCACATGGGTGCACTTGGGGAGGGCATCAGCCCATCACTGCCTCATCCCCCTGGAGCAGACATGCCCATGGGTCCTTCTGGAAAGTGCTTCCTGTCTGTGGCACCCAGCCTTTGGGGGTGTGAGTGGAATGCAGTCAGCAGGAGGGACGCACTTGGAGGTGCTCGGTCCGGGGCGTTCTGATGGCCCTGGGCACCTCTTATCATCCTGTGGAGCTGTGAGACAGCCGTCACCCCTGAGGTCACCTGTCACCCCTGACGTCATGTGCCCAGGAAGTGTCTCAGCTTTGGAGAACTGGCTGGGTTCCTCTTGGAACCGTGCGTCATTTATTGGAGGCACTAATTCAACCTCGTTGTGAGGCAGGGCCCAGTCCGCCAGTGTGTTGGGGTGGAGACCCAGACCCACGGCAGGCCCTACACCTGCTGCTCTCAGATCCCCCTCCTTCCTCAGAACCATGCCCTTAGTCTGCCTGCTCCCGTGTCAGCCCTGAGGCCCGCCCCCATCCCCCAGGGTGGTTAGGATGGGGTCTCTGGGGTCTGCCTGGCCTGGGCTGGCCCCCACCCCAGTCAACAATGGGCGTGTGTGATGGACTGAACAGCTAATCCCACCCGGCTAGTGGGAAGGGCCAAGTCTGCAGCTAGAAGGATTCAGATCCACCAGATAAACGCATGCAGGATGCCGGGAACCAGCAGGGGAGTTGTTTCCATCATCGGGTTGTGTGGACAAGGGGGCCCCCACACCTAGAGTGGCTCCCTCTGCAGGTGTATCCGTCTGCATTCCCCAGAGGACAGGGAAAGGCACAGATGGGATGAGGGTGTCCCGGGCACTGGCTCCTACAGCTCCGGAGACCGGGAAGTCCCAGGATCTGCTGTCTGCAGGCTGCAGACGCAGGAAGGCCAGGTGTCCCGGAGCACCACAGAATCATTCACTCTCCCTTTGCCTTTCTTGCCAGTCACATGCCTGGGGGCTGTGACTCCCTCAGTCTACAGAGCCAGACACTCATCTCTCTGGGACAGCCTCGCAAGACACACCCAGGAAGGCCACAGCACCTCCGGTGGGCGTCAGATGACACAAAGTTACCATGGCAACAGGGCTGGGGGGACTCTGGGCAGAGCTGCATCCTTGCCTGGGCGGGGCTCCGGGTTACCCAGCCCAGAGATGGGGGAGCGGTCCTCCACCCAGTTCCGGAGCATGTCCCACCCCCAGCGTCCATCCTTGCCCACGGAGAGTGGCCAGGGCGCCTGTCTGCTTGGCACCCTGGACTCCAGCCCCACTGGCCATTGGGCCCAGGTCCCAGGGGAGACCAGTCCTTGCTCCGATTCTGCTGGGGACAGCCAGCCTGTCCTAGGGTCTGAGAACTCGCCCACCCCTCCTCCTCCACGGGAGAGGAAACCGAGGTCCAAGGACAGGACAGGCCGCCCCAGTGACCAGTGGCTTCTCTGGGACCAGCCATGGCGAGTGGACAATGCAGTCCTGGCATTCTCCCGAGCTCTTTTTTTTTTTTTTTTAAGATTTCATGTATTTCTTTTTTTTTTTTTTTTTAGGATTTTATTACTTATTTGACAGAGAGAGAGAGATCACAACTAGACAGAGGGGAAGGCATAGAGAGAGGGAGAAGCAGGCTCCCTGCTGAGCAGAGAGCCCAATGTGGGGCTCAATCCCAGGACCCTGAGATCATGACCTGAGCTGAAGGCAGAGGCTTAACCCACTGAGCCACCCAGGCGCCCAGATTTCATGTATTTCTTTAGAGAGAGAGAGAGAGTGCACAAGCAGGTGGAGCGGCAGGCAGAGGGAGAGGAAGAAGTGAGCTCCCTGACGCGGGACTCGATCCCAGGACCCCGAATCTATGACCTGAGCCCAAGGCAGACGCTCCATCGACTGAGCCCCCCTGGCGTCCCTCTCCTGAGCTTTTGAATTTGCAGCTCATTGATTCCGTGAGCTCTGGGACACGGATACACACCTGTGCCTACCCCAGGACAGCCCACCCCACTGCCGAGGTCCAAGCCTTTCCCCCGCAGCAGCGTCTTTGGGCTGCCCTCGAACCTGTGCTGTCCCCCACCCCCAGACGGAAGTTTCCGTCTGGGGAGCTGTGGGTCACTGCCTCTGTGGCTCCACACTGACCCACCAGAGAAAGGAGGCAGGTAGGAATCAGGGACACCCTGGGCACACCTACTGGCCTGGCCAGGCAGGGCTCACCTACTGGGGACCACAGAGTTGAGCCCTACTCCTCTGACCGGTCTTCCTTGGCCTCCTGGGCCTCACCGTCCACAGGTCAGCTCCCCTCCTCACTCCTTAATTACCTTGTTGGGGGGCAGATGATTCTGGCCCTCCCCAGGGCACCTCCTGGCACCCCTGCCTTCCCACCTTCAATAAAGTCCCAAGCCTGCCTCTCTTCTTGGGGGCCCGGGAGGAGAGAGGGGCCTCTCCCATTTCCAAAAGAGCCCTCCCTTGTTTGCTGCAGCTGGGGTGTGTTTGGGACACCAGGGAGTGGTCCCTGGGCCATCAGCAGGGCCCGTGTCAGAGCTCCGGGCTCTGGAAACCAACCTTGCCATGTCCCACCAGGGACACAGATCTGCTGCACCCTGTGGGGCGGGCACAGGAGCCCAGACTTCCAAGCTCTCCGGGAGTGCCTGGGGCCTGGGAGTGCAGCCAGGCTGGGCAGGGAGCCAGCTCAGCATCGAGCAGCTGCATGTCTTGGGATGGCATGGGGGAGCTCCCATCCCGGAGGCATGCAGGAGGAGGCCGTGGGTTTTCAGCACATGGGAGCTGGCATCAGGTAAAGCTTGCTCCAAGTGAGCTAGAGCTAAGATTCCATTATCTTGTGTGTAGAAGAAGGTCTGAGGTGGGAGAGGCATGTGCTGTTTAGTGAAAGACCTTCCTTTTGTCCTTGGAGGAAATGGGGGCAGACCCTGTTTGGTGAGGGTCTTGTCTGGACACAGTCAGCCGGGGTGGGAGACCTGAGGGGTGGCTGGGAAGGGCCTGGCACCCAGTGAGGTGGTGGGGAGGGAAGGGAGGAAGGGGCCAGGACCCCACAGGTCTGGCTGGGGGACAGAGCATGGGAGGGGTACAGCCCCAGACTCCACCAGGAGGAAGCTGTTCTCTTGAGGTCCACTCCCCAGGTTGGAGGGGGCTGGTGCCTGGGCCCTGTGTCTCTGGTCCTTCTCCCCCATTTAAGTCCCAGATAGAGGGCAGTGGGAGGGAGGGCCCTGCCTACTGGGAGGCCCAGAATGCACTCAGGATTCTGAAATCCCTGGCCACAGGCCCAGACCACCTGGCCCCATCCCCCCGGAGCTGGGAGAGATAGGAGGCACCCTCCTGATGCCTTCAGGGGAACAGGGCCCTGCGACACGCTGCTGGCAGACTCCTGGTCTCCAAACCTGGGAGAGGACACAGCCTGCTGTCCTGAGTCCCCACACTGGTGGTGACTGGGCTACTGCCCGCCCCAGGACCTTGGGCAGGTTTTTTCCCTCGATCAGCTGGGACACAGGGCTGAAACGGTGGGGGCCCTTGGGATGCCCGTCTCTCTTCTCTGGGCCTGTGCACGTGGGGTCTGACACAGCAGCTGCAGGGTGGCTGACCTCTTGCCATGGGTATTGCAAAACTGTGCCTGGAAAGATGGCTCCCAGACCCCATCCCAGGGGGGTGGGGGGTGGGCAGCAGCCTCAGGAGCACCTGTCGGGACGCATGAACTCTCTCAGGGACCCACACATGTCTCCCGTGCTGCCCCTCCTGCAAAGCCAGGGCACAGAGACCACAAGTAGAATGGGGGGTCATGGGGTTCAGGGCCCTGTCCAAAGCCCCAGGTAAAGCTGACAGCCTCTCTCTCCCTGTGCCCATGGCTCTCTGCCGCCTGACACCCCCCAGCTCATTCCAGTGTACAGGCCTCCGCACTTCGGCCCCCAGAGCTCCTCAACTCTGCCCAGGCTCCTGCCCCAGGGCCTTTGCACGGGCTGCCCACCCTCAGGAGATCTCCCTCCCTCCCTCGTGGGGCTGTGCTCATCCCATCCTGCCTCTGTCTGCCCCCAGCTCTGCTCTCTTCCCTTGCACATGACACACTGGATGCATTTATTTGTTTTGCTTTTTGTCCCCCACTGACAGGCAGGGCCTTTGCAGTGGTCATGCTGTAGATGCTCGCTGAGTGCTTGTTTGCTTCCCCAGGGCAGAGGACCCAGGAGCCGGGCGGGTTTCGGGGCAGCCAGCAGGCTCCGAGAGGGGCCACACACAGCAGACAGGGCCTCAGGCCCTCGGGGTGGCTGGGCAGAAGGCAGGCGGGCCTCCCTGTGCGTGGCTGCAGAAGGCAGACCCCGGCCCCTCCCGCCTGATCCCGGAGCCCCATTCCGGCGGCGGTCAGGTGGGGGCGCTCCTGCCCCAGCCACTGCCTCCTGTTCGGCCTGGGAACTCTCCACGCTTTAATTAAAACCCGCCCCTCTGCCTGACCCCACTCTGCCACCACATTCTCCACTTAATTGGGCCCCTTCGGAGCGGCCGAGGTTAATTAAAAAGCCCAGCTGAAGGCATCCCAGCTGAAGGCATCGTGGTGTCCTGGCATCGACTGCAGTGCGTCCCGGGCGCACACCCCACCTGGACCCCCAGAGGGCGCACCCCCCCCACCCCGCCATCACATCCACCCCCTCCTCCCCACCCCCATGCCGCCTGTTGTCCCACCCGGGCCCCTGGGTTTGCCTCCTTACAGCTCACCCCTCCAAGAAACCCTGAGACCCTGAGTTTCCGGCCTCAGCAAGAGGGCAGGGCTGGTGGGGACCCCGGCCGACCCTTACTCGCTCCTGACCCCAGCCAGGGGTCCAGATGCTGCTTCTGACTCCAGGACGGGTTGTTCTATCCTCTGCAGCCCCAACCCTCCCCTGCAGGCCCAGCTGTGCCCCCGAACATGGGGAGCCCCTTTCCTGGGAGGTGGGGGGAGTCTGAGGGCTCTTGCTCCCCCAGTGTGTTCAGGGGACTGGGTGTCCCACGATGGGTGCCAGACGCAGGGAGACCGGGGGCCTCTGAGGCCTGCCAGGTGAGAAGCTGGTGACGTCGGCATCTGGGAACCAAGCCTTCCAAGGCCTGGCTGCAGAGAGGGAGGCTGTACCATGGGCTGAGGGAGGCCCAGTCCATGACAAACTTGGCCTTGTTTGGCCACTGACAAGAGGACAGAAGGTCAGAGTATCATGCTGCTGCCCGCAGGATGGCCGCCTGCCTGCACGCCCAGAGCCTGGGCCCCCAGGCAACATGCAGGGTCCAGGCCTGGAGGCCCCAAGTGGCACTGGGCTGGGTCTTGGGGGAGCCCGAGCAGGCATCTGGGCTCTGTTAGGAGGCCTGGTATTGCTTATGGTTGGAGAGAAATCGCCCCTCCTTGACTGCTGAGAAAAATCCAGAAGGAAGCACTAACCGTGGACCAGACCTGGAGACGGAGAGCACAGCTGCAGCCAGACAGCTGCCGAGGGAGCCCTGGGGAAGTCCTGCTGGGTTTTCCGAGCCCAGGCTCGGCCCCACTCCCCTTAACCCGTGGGCCTGCTCAGGGACCCCGGACCCCATGGGAGGGGACACAGGAAGTCAGCATGTCCCATCTCCACCTCACCAGTGGGCCTGGGCCTGGCTCGGCTCACAGCTGAGGGTCAGGCCAGGGGAGCCTCTTGCCCCAGACTTAGGAACACATCTCAGCTCCTTCTACCCAGCTGTGACAGGCCGTGGGACAGGGAGAGACAGAGAGCAGGTCGGAGCCTCCTGAGCCTGTGTCCCAGCCTGAGGCCTCCCACTTGCGCTCTGTGCAGCCCCACCTGTGGTGCTCTGCCTCACACTGGCCCACCTGCGGCTCCCCACCACACCTGTTACCCTCCCAGCTGTCTGCTGCTGGACTGCACCCCTGTGGCTCGGAGAGGACGTGAAGGCCCTGGAGGGCTGAACTGTGTGCTAGTGAAGGCCACGTGCCCTGTCAGTCCAAGCTGCTTGCTGGGCCCAAGCCCCATCGATTCCCTAACCCCCGCACCCCTCCAGGGCCAGCTGCCAAGCAAGTGCTGGCAGAACTAGGGGCTGCGGGCCCAGCAGGTGCCCAGCACTCTGCCAGGTGGGGGACTTGGAGCTGAGGGGCTCAGGTGCTGGTCAGGCACCTGTTGCGGCCCGTGCGGGGGTGTCCGGGAGCCTGGGTGGGCTTCCCCGTCCCCACACTGGAGGACGTAGTCTGACCCTTCATCCTACCTGAGACCGACCCCTGACCTTGGACCCCAGGAGCCCTGGACACGGCCCCTCCCTGGTGGGCTCCTAGGGCAGGAGAGACCTAGTGTGCGGACCTGTCCTTACTTTGCTGTTACCTCTGAGGGGCTCAGACAAGGCCTGTTTCTCTATTTGCAACACAGCTGTCCTTCTGAGACTCGGGCATCCTTCCTCAAAGCCACCTTCTAGGGAGGCTTATGGAGGAGCCACAGGGCTGTTCCCCGGTAGGTGTATGCACCTGAGACCCCCAGCATCATGGCAGGGCCAGCTCATGCTGAGGCCACGCTCTGCTGGTCCCCAAATAAGGGGGTGTCCCTCTGCAAAGCCCCAAGGCAGTACTGTGGTTCATTTGGGCCATGGCCTGCCTGGGGCTGGGGCTGGGGAGGGGGCATCTGTTGGGAGCTGGGTCTTGAGGTTAGCAGAGAACTGGGCCCTTGGAGCCAGGAAGGGTGTCTGTGGTGGAGCGGTGGAGGCAAGGCTGAAGAAAGGCTTGGCGGGGGTGGCGGTGGGGGGGACACTGCAGGTGGGACCCAAGGTCATGACTTAAGGGCTCAGCTTTTCTTAGGACTCTGCTGAGGGCCCCTGGTGTCATGCCCTGCCTGGTGTCAGTTTCTCCACCATGGGTCAGAGGACCCACTTCAGCTCCGGGGTGGGGCAGGGATCAGACTGCAGCAGCTGTAGTCTGAAACACACGCTCCACCCTGTGGACGCTGGGGAGCTATGGAATGTTCTAGAGCAGAGGAGGTGCTGGCTCTGGGCTGTGTGAGCAGGAAGGCTGCCTGGCACATGTCCTCAGCTCCTGAGATTCTGGTCCAGACCTGGGAATTTCAAGGACCCCCCGCCCAGGCAGGGGGATTTATGGGGTTACCGATCAGGCTTCCTGCCTTGCTTCACTGCAGGGCATGGGCTGGCAGGGCTGTGTCTAGCAGGAACCCCGTGGACCAGAGACGGGGGCGACCCCGTGGACCGGATGGGGGAGGCCCCATGGACCGTGGGAGGGGTAGGGGGCTCAGATGTGCTGGGGGTTGTGCATAGGCTTGCCTATATCTCTGTGTCTGGCTCTCCGCTGAGGGTCAGGCAGGAGGGGAAGTGCCCTTGTCTCCCAAACCTTGAATCCCACTACTTACTCTCTTGCATGAAGACTCGGGCCATCCCACGTTCCTGTCTTCCGTGGGGCAGATGGCTGCTGGTCTGAGGAGGGCGGTGTGTCTGTGTCCACAGTCCTGACTTTGCCTTCAGCACTTGGAGGAGGCTGAAGGGGTGGGGGAGGCCTGGCCTGGGAAAGGACAGGAACTGGGTTGGAAGCAGGGGTGCTCTGGGGAGCTGGAGGGTCAGGGCAAGACTTCAGAGCTCCTCTTTGGAGGTACCTCTCTGTTGAGGAAGTCTCACCTCCTCCTAGAAGCCCCCCCAAGGTTACCTGCAATGTGCCACATATTAGCCAGCTCCAGGCAGCCAAGAATCCAGCTGGAAGGACACAGTGCCAGTCCCCTGCTTGGATGGGCAGCCTCCTTCTTCAAAGTAGGGGGGAGGAAGTCACCCCCAGAGTGGGACTGCCCCGTCTCTGCCCTCCTACGGCCTCCCCCCAGCCGGCGTGTTTGGGTGGATGAGTCCTGGTCCTCACACCATAAACACCAATTTGCAGGGCCCCGAGAGGCAAATGACTGTTTACTGTGTGCTCCAGAGACTCAAATAAAAAAGGGAGCGAGAGGGAGACGTGATCGAGGTGCTGGCTTAGAGCTAAACGTCAATTAGCACCTTCTGACTCGCTCCTGTCCCGGCTGCCAGGCGGGTGGTGGCGGCTCCCTGGCTGGGGCCCTCCCAGGGCTGCCCCGGGGCCCTGGGCACCCTGCCTGGTCCTGGGGCTGCAGGGACGGACTCTCAGATGTGTAGGAGGCCTCAGGGGCCTGGAACAGGGTGCTGGAGCCCTAGAAACCACGGCCCAAGTTCGCCTCCTCTGGAAGACTTCCCAGGTGACCCAGAAGGCAGTGAAGGGGCTGCCATCATTCAACCCTCCAGGGCCAAGGTCACCGGGAGAGGTGAGGGGCAGGTCAGATGGGAGGGTCATCTGTCAGCGGCAGGGACAGGGAGGAAGGAAATGGGGTGGCCATCCCTTCATAAACTCATACTGGGGAGGGCAGCCTCACCCAACAGGACTCAGTTTACCCATTGGTGCCTATGAACACAAGGGCGAGATGGGAGGGACACCATCCCGTCCTCCCCCAGCCGTGGACAGTGTCCTTGGAGGTCAGGTGCAGTCCACACTGAGCGTACCCGGCTTGGGGGGGCAGCACCTGGTTGGGGCCAGAGGCCAAGGGGCTTCCAAGAGGAAGGCGCTGACCACCAGGCAGAGATCCCAGAAGGCCCTGTCCTTGGGGTGGCATGAGGGTTTCAGGAAGGGAGATGGGGTTTCAACAGTGAAACAGATGGCAAGAGGGTTGAGCAGGTCAGGGAAAACCTCAGGCTTGGGGTGGGGGAGAATGGTGTAGCAGAGGGCAGAGGGAGTGGGGCCACTACCAGGCTAAAAGACCCCAAAAAGACCCTAAAACAGACTGTTTCTCATTCAGACTCCAGGTCAGGGTCTCATCCCTCAGACCAGATCCCAGGGCAGAATCGTGATACCCAGATCAAACCCCAGGGCAGGGCTGTGCCCCCTACGCCAGAGTCATGTCTCCAGACCAGACCTCAGGCAGAGTCATATCCCCAGATCAGATCCCAGGGCAGGGTCATGATCCCTAGACCAGACCCCAGGACAGACTCATGATCCCCAGATCAGACCCCAGGACAGAGTCATGTCCCCAGACCGGACCCTGGGCAGAATCACAATCCTCAGACCAGACCCCAGGGCAGGGCCCTGTCCCCCAGGCCAGACCCTAGGACAGAGTCATGTTCCCAGACCAAACCACATAGTAGGACCGTGGCCCCTAGACAAGGGGCAAAGACCCAGCCAGTGGGGTCTTGAAGCCCGTCCAGCCCAGGCTCTGATGAGGGGCTGGGGGGTCATCATCATGCAGGGCCTGGGGACAAGGTATGTATTTGGGGGGGAAGTGTGGGCTTAGCCCTCGGCGCCAGGCTTGGGGACGCAGAGCTGGCCCTGCACCTGCTGTTCTGGGAAGTCCCTAACCCTGGGACATTCTGGCCCTGCATAGGACAAGGAGCCAAAGGGAGGAAACTGAGGCCTCAGGATCCAGAAAGTGGGAGTCTAGGGGAGGGAGAGCTGGTGGGTGTTCAGAGGAGGGGGCCAGTCACACCCCTTCCAGGACTTCAAAGCTGCTGTTCTGGGAGTGTGAGATTTGCAGGGGGCTGAGCCAAGGGGGGCCTGGTGGGGTGAGGCCCCATGACCTCCGGGCCTTTAATATGGTTATTCCTCTCCTGTGTCAACTACCTGCGAACAGGCCCACCGGGGCCCATTTCCTCCCTCTCCAGGGAGGCAGGAGGGGCTGTAAACTCCCTGGAGAGGCGAGGGGCCAGGCTGGGTGGTCCTGCTCTGCCCTCTGAGTGGAGGGCTGGGATAGGCTGCAGAGGGGGTCTGGATGGGGTATCCCATAGCAGCAAAAGCCTGGAGCAGAGAAGCCCTGGGGAGAGCCCACTCTTGCTCCAGAGGGAAACTGAGGCCGGCTAGCAGAGTGGAGGGTTTGGGTTCCTCATTCGCTCGGGCCCTTTCCAGCCCCCTAGCCCATACAGCAGGCCGGCCCGTGGCCCCATCCCGGCCCCCTTCTGGCAGTGTTCTGCCCCTCTCCGTCATGCAGCCGTGGACAAGCGAGACCATCTCCACGGAGGTCTTGCTCCCAGGCCCTCAGGGGGCTCATGCCCGGCACCTGGAGGCCAGAGCCTGCCCAGGTCTGTCACATGCTGTGTGTCCTCAGACAAGCTCCTGGCCTCTCTGGGCCCCTGGGGGACAGAGCCTGGATGCCGGGGGTTTGCCATCCTGTGACACAGAGGTATGGGGCCAGACAGGCTGAATGCACCTCTGGTCAGCCCCCCAGGGTGGCACACCTGCTCTCCCTCTGTCCGTCCTCCCTCGTGGCCTCCCACCCCACCCACCTGTCTAACCCTTTCATCTGTGGCTCCCTCGGCACCTGGGTCTCAGCAGGTGCCAATTAGGGTGGCTCCTGCCTTGGCCCTGACTCAGAGGTGCTCGAGGCCACGCTGTGTGCCATGGATGGAGCCCAAGGGTGGAGTCGGGCACCCCCCCCCCGCCCCCCATCCAGGGCCTGACCCTGGGCAGTGTCCTGTCCGACTTTGCAGCCCAGGCTGGCCTGCAGGCTGCGCTTGAAGCTCCCCCAGGGTACTCGGCCAGGAGACCTGGTGCCTGGTGCTCCTGCCTCAGCCATGGCTCCTGCTCCGAGCATCTGCCCACAGCCCACTTGGTCTAGCAGTCCCCTGGGGCCCCAGTGCAGAGTCCCCAGCACATGGGGCAGCCCAGCCAGGAGTGGGCTTTCTTCAGTGGCTGGGAGACTCCAAGGAGGAAGACCAGTGTGGGTGGGAGTGGATGGAGGAGAAGCCTGGGCTGTCCCAAGGAGCAAGGCCACAACCATCCCCCACCCCAGACCTGCATTTGCCTTCCTGGTCCCTCAGTGCAGACCTACTCCACACCCTGTCATGGTTCTCCCAGCACAGGGCTCTTTTGGATCGGATACCCGTGTCCGCACTAGGTCTGCGCTTCTCGTCCAGGATCCCCTCCCTGCCCTGGGTCTGTGCCTCCTTGTCTAGGACCCCCTCCCTTCCCTGGGTCTGTGAACTCTTGTCCCCTGTCCAGGACACCCTCCATTCCCTGCATCCATATCTCCTATCCAGGATCCCCTTCCTTCCCTGGGCCTTTGCCCCCCGTCCAGGACCCCTGTCCAGCCAGCTGTGGCTGTCTGTCCGCAGAGGGTGACTCTTCCTCCCTGTGCTCTGAGAATCCATGGGGCCCTGACTCCCATTGCCAGCTGTCTGCACTGGGCTTCTTTCCCTCTGCCCTGGTGAGACTTCCTCCTGCCTGTCCCTGGCCCACTCCCTTCCAGCAAATGGCCCCTGCAGGGTGAGGGCTGGGCCTTCAGCCCTCAGCATCCTGGTCATCTTCCTCCCCTCCCCCACGGAGACCAGCCTATCCCTCCCACCCCTGACTCCTCAGCCCTCTCCCTCCCTGTAGGTTGGTCTGACTGGATATCAGGGCAGGGCACAGAGCTGGGGCACCGAAGGGCAGAGAGAAGAGCAGGGACCCTGCACCTGGCTTGGAGAGGTGATGGTGCAGCCTCAGTTTCCAGAGGCTGCAGTCAACCCTGTACACTCCACATACCCCTGGATCACCATGGAGGGGCCGTGGGAGACTTCAGCCAGCAGGGCACCTTGCTTGTCCTGGGGCCTCTCCCTGCCCGGCCAGGAAAGGCAGGTAGGGGGCTCCCAAAGGCAGGGCTAGCCCATCCCCACCCTGAAGTCCTGAGCATGGTGCCCACCATACACTTAGAGGCTGCTGAGCCCTGCCAAGCCTTGCACACTAGTTATGCCCTGCCACAGAGGGAAGGCCAGGCAACCGGGCTTGGCTCTGACCCCAGGCCTGAGCTGGATGAGAACAGTGAGGAGACCCTGGGAGATCCTGGCCCCATGTGGTGGCTCTCTCCCAGTAAGTGATGTCCCTGTGGCCTTCACGCTGGATTCCCCACATGAGCTGTAACTTCTGTTGGCCTTGGCCAGAGGAGGCCAGGACCAGAAGAGCCGCCTGAGATCCAGGCTCTGTCTGCGCTGGCCAGGCCTGGGTTAAGGGGCTGTGTCTTACCTCCCGGCCAGGCCAGGCTCTTGGAAAACCCTGAGCAGGGCCACAAGGGGGACCCCATCTCTTTCCCTGGTGACCCTCCCCCTTTCCCTGGACTTCTGGCCTCTGGGGGCCACAGCAGAGGCCCCAGGGGTCCTCCTGTCTTGGCCCATGGACATCTCCCCTCCCAGAGGGCCACCACCCATCCAGCCCCTGTACCTCACCAACCCCCTGCCAAAAATCCAGTACAATCCAGTCTCGTTTCATAGTTTCTTCTTTGTTTTTTACTTCCCCCCCAATTGTTTGCAACTCACAAGCTATGACTGCAATGATTTCTTTCATAGAAAGAAAAGGAAAACAACAACAACACAGCTGTTTGTCTTGCTCCAGTGTATGGTGGCTGTAGCAGCATTGGAAATAACATTAAAACCACAAATGCAGAATTCCAGGCCGAGGGAGGTGGTGTCCCCAGAGGCGTGCAGGTCATGGTGCCGCACCGTTTGCTCCCCCTGCCTGGGCGAGTGTCCTCCGGCCAGGGCTGAGAAACATTTCACAGTGGCAGAGGCTGGGCAAGGAGAGGTCTCTGCCTGGCAGCCACCGGGGGGGGAGGTCCCTCCGCCTCCTGTTCCCAGGCAGGGTGGATGAGTCAGAAGGAGAGGAGCCACCAGCCACAGACTCCTGGACACCACAGCCACAGCAGCAGGCCTGGGGGTGGGGGGGGTCAGTCCTGGACATGGGGGGCGGTGGGAGGGAGACCCCCCTCTGGGGACCAAGGGGCCTTCCCCCGCAGCATGGGTGTGGACTCACCCTCCCAACCCTCCCCAACAACCCAACCCAAATCGAAGTGAGCCTAGGAGCCAGGGGGGAGGGCAGGCCAGGCGGTGAGACTTTCCATCAGTGGCAAAGTAGAGATCTGGGCTGGTCAAGCCAAGGGGGGGGGGGGCCTGGGGTGGTGCTGCGCCACAGGAAGAGGGCCCAGGGGTCCGAGGCCAGGGCGCACAGCAGCAGGGGCAGGGCCAGGCCTCTGGGTCCAGGCCCCTCTGCGGCTGGGCCCCACGTGTTTTCCCCAGGCAAGACTGGTTCAATCCCGTCCAGGTTCCCGGCCGGGTGATGGCTCTCTGGTCGGGGCTCCTGGTTGGGGCTACGGCAGACGCACAGCTGACGGAGGAGTGCCACAAGGCCTCCAGACCCCTTAACTGTCCCGGAGCACCCGACTTGGAGGCTGGATCACAGGGCCTAGAGGAAGGGCTGGGAGGAGACAGGCCAGCCTGCAGGGTCTCCGCTCCGCGCAGGCCAAGTGGCTTGAAATCTCACAGGTGTGCTGGTGGGGAGGAGCACGGCCGCTGGGAGCCCGTCCCCAGAGATGACCCCTCCCCACGCGGAAGCCCACCCACGGAACCCTACCCCCCACCAAGAAGTCCTGCACCCGTGTAGAACCCCAGGGCCCTACCACAGGGTACCCTCCTCCCTTCCAGGAGTCCCAGTCCTGGAACTCCGCCCCCAGGGAGAAGCCCCGCCCCATTCAAGGAAGAAACCAGAACCAGTCTAAGGACACGACCCCCATACTCCCCCCGCCACCCCTGCCCTACTAGGGAGGAGCCCACCCCCATCCAGGAACCCCACCCGGAGGCCCGCCCCCAGAGAGGAGCCCCGCCCCATCGAGGAAGGAAATTAGCGCTTTCAGGGCGAACCCTGCCCCCATCCGGGTGCCCCACTTGAGGGCCCCGCCCCTGTCAGGAGGACCTCCGCCCCTGTCAGGAGGACCTCCGCCCCTGTCAGGAGGACCTCCGCCCCTGTCAGGAGGACCTCCGCCCCCGTCCTGGGAGGAGCCCCGCCCCTGTCCAGGACCCCAGCTGGGGACCCCTGTCCCGGTCCCGGAGGAGCCTCTACCCCGTCCAGGACCCTAGCTAGGGACCCCGCCCCCATCCTGGGAGGAGCCCCGCCCCCGCCCAGGACTCCAGCTGCGCACGCCGCTGCCGTGTGGGCAGCCCCGCGCAGGGCGCGCTACTTGCAGGTGTGCACGTCGTAGACGCGCGCGCACTCCTGGCAGCTCACGTAGCAGCACCAGTGGAAGACGCAGTGGCACTTCTCGCGGCGCCGTTCGGTGCGCGCGTTGTGGCCTCGGCCGCAGCACAGCAGGTCGCAGCCGTCGATGCCATGCGAGCTCACGTTGCACGTGCGGTCGCGCGTGCCGAATGAGCCGGTCTCGGGGTTGGGCTCGCAGAAGTTGGGCGAGGCCTCGTAGTACACCAGATCGCGCTCCGTGGGCACTTTGAAGTAGGTGTAGCGCGGCCGCAGGGTTTCCACCCAGCCGCGCGACTCGCGGTGCTTCTCCACGACCATCTCCGAGGCGCTGTCGTACTTGTCCTTGAGGAAGTCGCCGATGGCACGGAAGTCGGGCTGCGACCACCAGCAGGTCTTCACCTCACAGCTGCCCGACAGCCCGTGGCACTTGCACTTGAGATGCATGTGGCTGGCGATGGCCTGCAGGAGCGTGACGGGGGGCGTCAGGGTGGGCCCCACGCACCCCCCTCTCTGGCTCTCGCCATCCGTGCAGGGGCTGGCTCCCCAGGGGTGCGCTCCCTGCCTGCACCGCCCCACCCTCCCGCCCCATGTGCTCCTGGCAAGCCAAAGGCAACCTGTCTCCTCCATAAAGGCCCTTCTCCGCGGGTTCCTGGTGCCGCTTCTTCTCTGCGCTGCAGGTGCTCTTGTGGGTCCGCACCCTGGCCGACCCCAGATCCCCGGAGGGCAGGGCCTGGGAGCCTCCCCTGTCTCCTGGCTGGGTCTATTTCTACAGCCTGTACGACTGGGTGAAGGAAGGAAGGGACAGTGACAGTAACTGATGGTCTGGTCTGGGCATGCAGGAGGCAGGACATTAATGCTGACTGGGAGAGCCTGACACCACAGCCCAGAGGACATGTACCTGGTGGCAAGGCCAGGGGCTGACGGGTATCTGAGCACGACTAATGGGAGTGGCTTGAGCAGCCCACCTTCAGGGTCTGGGAAGCTGGGCTGGATGGGAATTCCAAGAGGCGGTAGGTAGTGTGGAGGGACGAGGCTGGGGGACTCTGGGGCCCTGAGGGCCAACAGCCGTAGGGCCTGGCTGAGGAATATATTTTTTTCCCTTCTCTATTGGAGGGAAGGGGTGGGGTTGGGGGAGAAGGGGCGTGTAACTCAAACCTACCTGTCCACTGTTGCTTGGACCACTGTGGTGGATGCCTGCCACCCGTGAGCCCTGGAGATCCTCAGACAAGAGGATGTAAACTACCTCCTTCACCAGTTCAATAGTGATGGTGATCACTACTGCAATGATACCATGTTGGTTGGTAGATCCGCCTTGATAAAATTTAATGTTAAAGCTAATGCCACCCGTTTCCTCCTTCATTGTGGCTATGGGGAAGTGTACAGCTATGTGTGCGAGTCCCATTATACTCCTGTTGGCCGGTGTACAGTGGGCTCTACATCCAGACGCTGCCTCTCTCCTGTTTCTTTTACATGGCCCTCTCATACTGGTCCTTTCTGGGCGTTGGTACTATCTGGCATCCCTTCCCCCAGTTCATTTCTGTCTCATATCTATGTTCTTCTCTTCTTCAGAGGACAGACCTCTTCAGTGTCTTCAGGTCGACTTTTATCGGGCATTACAAGGTATAAGCATTACATATGCTTATACCTTGAGGAGTCCAAGCGTCCCTGAGACTCGCTCCCACACCCACTTGTGCATAGCACCTTCCTGACCAGCCAAGGCAACACTGTGCCTCTTGCATGTCCAATGGAATGTTTGTCTGGCTGCTTCTTGAGCATTGGGGGTTCCAGCAATGTGTCCCCTCTCACCATGGAGGGTGGGAAGTCAGCTCCTCACCATCACCCCACCGCTCCAGCACACACCTGCCCAGCCCCCTCCACCCTAAAGTGGAAGCGTAATCCAGCTAGAGTAATATCCAGGACTGGCGGTATTGGGACTGTGTTAAAGTCATACCCAGCCAAACCCCACGACAGGGTAGGATTCCTTTCCTTTTCTACAGAATTTTATTGTTGCTGTTTTTTACATACTTATTACAGATTCAGACTCAAACCCTCCCTAAATCATCTGAATATCCTCTTTGAGATGTTCAAACATGCGGCATATCCTGCGATTTCAGCTTCTTGGAGACATCTTTTTCAGAGGCTATCTGATAGATTTTGTGAAATGTGCATGCCCAAACATGCTGCATATTCTGTGATTTCAGCTTCTTGAAGACATCTTTTTCAGAGGCTATCTGGTAGATTTCGTGAAATGTGCATGCCTGAAAACACATCTTTTCTACGTAAAAAGTGGACAAGATGGTTGAGCTGGGTATAAAATTCTTGGCTGAGAATCTTATTTTCTTTAGGACTCTGGAAGCACGGCTCCATCTTTCTTCCAGCCTCCATTGCTATTCTTGGGAGCTTGGATGGCACTTTGATTCCTGACCCTTTCCATGAAACCCACAGCATGGAGGGCTTCCCTGTGAATTTCGAGGTGTGATAGGTCTTGATATGGGTCTCTTCTCTCACGTGCCAGGGTCACTTACTGGGTCTATTTGGTCTGAAACTTGTGGTCCTCAGTCCTGGGAATGTTCCTGCCTTCTTTGACAACATTCTCTTCTTCATGTTCATCATTGTCTCTCTTGGACAGATCCTCCTTGTTTTCCATTCTTTTCCTATTTTCCATCTCTTTGTCTTTTTCCTTCTGTTCCATGGAAGCGTGTCTCAAGTATCTGCCACCCTTTGTGTGGGGAGTTTGGTTTCTGCTATTCTACTTTTATATACAGCAGCTTTTTTTCTCTTAATAACATTTTCTTTTAATTTAACACCCTATTTCATTTTTATGGAAAGAGTATTTTATCTCTCCGGGGATATTGGCAGTTTTTATTTTCTTTGCCTTTTTTCAATCATTTAAAAAACATTTAAGTAATCTCTGTGCCCAGTGTGAAGCTCAAACTCATGACCCTGAGTCACACACTGTACAGCTGAACTAGCCAGGCACCTGGAGTAGTGGCAGTATTTGAAGTTTTCATCTCTCCTTACAGTGTCTCTTTCTCACAAATTCTGTTTTCATTTGTTTTGGTCTTCACCTTTGTGGTTGTGAGCGGCTTTCCTCAGATGTCCTGGGATCCTTGGCTGGCTGCTCATATTTAAAAGGAGAACGCTACACATCCTGTTGGGGGCTCATGTGCTCGGTGGGGGCTTATCAGCATGGACCCTCATTGTAGAGTGACCTGGCCCCATTACTTCATGGGGGAACCCCAGGTCAGTACATTTGAGTCTCTTCTTGGGTTGGTCCAATCGCCAGGGGAGAGGGTCATCAAGATTCACTGTGGGATACAGAGACTAGGAAGAGAAAGATGTGTGTAGATGGAGACAACTTTCTCTCGGGAAACCTTACCTTCCTCAGGCTGTCCTTGGTGTCCCTCAGTCCAGACACACTGTGCTTTGCCCTTCCTGGAGAACAGACCTCCAGACTTCCACCATGGTAAAGGGTAGGGACTTTGCCTGGTTGCAAGGAGTTGGACAGAAGATCTGGTGGGTTATAAACTGCTCTTAAAGTGGATTATCAGCTCATCTTCCCATGTTCAGCCCCATTATTGATATCTAATTTTCAAGATACCCAATACTAGTAAGTCCTGGGTTGGTTCTCAGAGTTCTCTTTTACTGGTTTAAGATTCTACTTTCTCCTAAGACCCAAGTATTCATGGATTAGTTTATTAGTATGAAAACTTTTGCTGCCACATAAGCCCCTGGTTTCCATTGTCAGGTGTGATTGTGTTCTTATGTGTTGTAACATTCATTTTCTGTCATTTTAGTTGAGTTCCAGGGGTGCAGAGGGATGCTTCTGTTTTGGGATTCCTCAGAGACCCTTCAGTCCTACAATGGCCATGTGATTCCTTCCCAAGTATGTTCTATGACTTACAGTTTCTGGTTCCCTGCTGAGACATTCAGACTTGCAGTTTGGCTTTGTAAACTTAAGGAAGCATATTTCTTTGTTTACAATCCGTGTCTCCTAATTCCAGTATCTGGAGTCCCTGTGGACTTGTCCCTGTGGGTTTTGCCAGTGATCACTCATTGTGTCACTAGCTTACGTGACAGGCTATCCTTCTTGATTATGTGCTGAATGCTGTGTTTGAGAAATTAGTTGTAGAAACATTTTTCTGACTTGAAAAAGGCTATCCTCCTCCAAAGAGGATTTGCCTGCCTTTTCCAGGTGTGTGGGAAAACCAGCAATTTGGGATCACCATAATCTGCTCTCAGATCCTGAGATTTTTCGAGCCTGCACATGTGAGCAAGGGCTGGTCTCCTTCTGGTTTTCCTTTACTCCTCAGGGTCCCAGCCTAAACTGAGGCATGGTTTCCTAGAGATAGCACTCTTGGTGGGCCCATTGGCTCTGGGAGGGTTAGGGTTAGGGTTAGTATATATGCTGTAAATGCAAAACTGGACAAAAGTTCACCAATTGCCAGCCATTGAACACCTGCTCCCCAGAAACTCCCATCGTGTTCTCTTCCAGCTGCATGGAGTCCCCTGTTCAGCCTCTGACACCCTTATACATGTCCTTTTATGAACCCAAGTTCTTTACTTTCATGTGGTCCACATTATTGCTACATGTTTCTTTCATTGTGAGAGATTTTTGGTCCTGTTTGGGTAACCGTTGCCTACTCCAAGGTCACAGAAATGTTCCCCTATGCTTTCTTCCTACCATGTTTCTTTGTTGGCTTTACCTTTGCCACCTGGGTTCATAATTGACCTTATATATGGTGTGAGGTAGGGGTCAAGGTTGGTTTTTTTTTTTTCCTTCCTCCATATGGTGATCCAATGGGCCAGCACCCTTCACTGAAGACCCTATTTCTTGTCAGCACTGCACTGTCGTCCCTGGGATAAGTCAGGTGACGGGCAGCCCATGCTTTTAACAGGACACTTCCCACATTGTGTCCTGTATTTGTCCTGTCTCTGACGGAAAGATGAGTCAGTCATCTCATCTTTAGTTGCTGGCAGTCAAACATCTCAGTCCCCTGCAGTCCCAGGTTCTAAGGCCAGCCCCCTCATTGTACTGCTGAATCTGCTGGGGCTCTCTGGGCTCCACCAAGTGCTCAGGGCTCCATCGGCTCCCTGTGACCTTCAGATGCCATCATTCCCGCTGGGCCCCGTGTTTCTTCTTCCTCTGCTCTCCTCTTGCTGTTTTACCAGATGACTTCACTCACAGGCAAGCACTGGGGCTGCCCCAAAGCTCCTGGCTTCCCTCCACCTAGAGAACTGTGTTCCTTTGCATACACTGTTTTCAGCACCACTGCCGACAGAAGGCTTTTTCTTGAGATGCCAGCCTGGGGTGTGGCCCCTCTGAGGTGCCCACGTCACTTTGTGTGTGCCCTTCCTTATCACAGAATGTCTCACGCAGTGCCATATGGGCCTTGCTGTCTTTCTCCTGGGACATGCAGGCACTCCTGCAGGGCAGGCCTTGAGCCCACCACCCTGCCACCCTGTGGGACTACCCTCGACCCTGGTGCAGCAGCTGGACTGGGCCATTTCAGACAGCCCTGGCACAGGGGAGCAGCTCCCCAGTCTGGCTACCATCGACAGCCCTCCCTTCAGGGGACCAGGGCACATGACCAGCTCAGAGAGCTTCTGGTTCCCCAGGACCCTCAGGAATGCGGTCAGAGGGTGCACCCCCAGACCCCGTTGTGCCTGTGCCCCTGCAGGACGCACAGGGCCTGGATGGATGACCCCTCTGTGCCCAAGAACATGCAAGCCAGGAGCCCCAGGACACTGCCCCACTCCACACACCCCCAGAACCCGCCAGGAGCTGCTAATGTACCTGGCGGCCGGCCTCGTTGTTGTGGCGGTTCATTGCGGAGCGGGCGTCTGGCCGGTTCTCCCGCGCATCGGCAAACTCCCGAGACACCATGCCGCCAAATTCGATGTCCTCGCTGCAGCCGCCCCACTTCCAGCCCTCACCCGGCGAGCCCTGGTGCCGGCTGCTGCAGCCACAGATGGCCGCCGTGCCCTCAGCGCACGAGCGCGTCACAGCGAAGGCCACGCCGGCAGAGGCGATGGCGTGCACAAAGGCAGACTCCCGTGTGGCTGTGGAGAGAGGCGACCGGGTTGGCAGGCCCGGCAGGGGCTGGGTGCTAGACCTGCCCGAGGGCACCGTGGCCCCTTGCTGGGCTGGGCCTGGGCCCCCAGGGTGGGCGTGCATCCTGAACTCACAGTCACCGAGTGGCCAGGCAGGGCTGCCCCTGGTGCAGAACACACGCGAAAGAGGATGAGTATCAGGAGAAAGTACCTGGGGGCCAGCCAGCCCAGGAGTCCAGGAGCAGTGCTGGACAGCCCTCCCTGAGACCCCAGCCATCTGCGGGCCAGCTCCCAGCCAGTGCTGGCCAGTACGTGCAGGATCTTAGCCCTGAGCACTGCTGGGGCAAAGGGATTGGGGCTGCACCTTGGACAGTGTGTGACCTCCTCTTACAAACAGACGTCTCCCCTGTGGCCAGGCCATGCGGCTAGGTATGTACCCGGGAGGACACGCAGGTGCTCGCAGGGCCCAGGAAGCAAATGGCACAGCCACTTTATTGGTAAGAGCCCCAGTGGGGAGGCTTCAAAACATCCCTCTGCAGGTCAATGAGTAGAGATCTGAGGCCTGAAAAAAGTCCGTCCTGGGGATGTGATGTGCAGTTCCCCAGTTGAGGGGGACTTCTGGGGACCTCTGCTAACACATCTGTCTCATGTGTTTGGAAGCTGCTGAGAGAACGGGGCTTCGGAACTCCCACCCCAAGACCGGCAACGGGAACCCTGTGGGGGGATGGATATCAACCAGACCGTGGTGACCATTGTGCAATGCCCACATGTACCAGACCCTCGTGTTGTGCACCGGGAACTGAGCGTCTTGGGTCAGCAGTAGTGCACTGCCAAAGGGAAAGTGGAATTCGGCCCAGCAGGGACAGAATACAGAGCATGGCAGATACAACCAGTAAACCTCCTCCTTGGACCCCAGCAGTGGAGAGCCCCTGACCCAGATGTCCAAGCCCAAAGCGACTGGCAGCCTAATGGCCTGTTTGGGTGGCAGCTCTGGCCCACACACTGTGCATTGTGCCTCTCGTTCTGCCTGCACGCCTTCCCCTTCTCCACCTCAGCTCCAGGAAGGGCCACCTCTTCTGGGACCTGCTCCAGACCGGTGGCCTCCACAGCACTCAGTGCCCTGTACCGGCCCCCTGTGCCCAGTCCTGGAAATGCTGAGGGCCTCAGCATCCAGGCTCCTGCAGACCCCAGACCTCCAGACTCCTGTCTGGAGGCTGCCCAGGCCCCCAGAAGCAGGGGGGAAACTGAGGCTGGGGAAGTGGTTTTGCAGAAGAGCAGTGGAGAAGGGCTGGAGCTCAGGAAGGAACTGGTGAGGTGGGCCAGGAGCGGACAGAGGCATGTGGGGGACGTTGAGGGAGGCCTGGAAGCACAGAGCATGTGGGGGCTCTGCAGAGGCTGGACCCCAGCCAGGCCTCCTCAGACTCTGTGAGTGCACTGCACCTGTGGGTCTGTACAAGCCTTCCATGATGGGCATGGGGTGGGTGACCTGCATGTCCCCAGATTCCTCCTGAGCAGCAGCTGGGACGGTGCTGGGGCTCCCAGTGGCTCCCGACATGGGGTGCACCTGCCTCCCCATCCACATCTGTGCCCGAGAACTTCTGTTTGGGGATGGGGATGAGTGGGTGGGCTTCCTCCTGGGGAGGGAAGAGAGGCTGTGACCAGTGGCTGTGGGCTCCTCCCCATGCCTCCTCAAACTTGCGAGCCCCAAAGCCCAGGCAGGTAGAGGCAGGGGAGTAGCGAGACGGGCTCCAGCCAGCAGCATGTACACACTCAGACTCACTCAACAACCGACACACCTGTCACCAAAAAGCGCACATTTACCATCCCGTGCCTCCCCCCACCACCCCCGCTCCCCTCAGGCCATCCCTGAGTCCAGCCCTCAGCATCTGTCCCTGCACCATCAGAGGCTCCTGGAGGGAACCCAGGGCCCCAGCCTGCAGCTCCCCCCACCCACATGTCTGCACGCACACACATACTCACAAATACACATGCACAGACAGGTGCACATACATGAACACACATGCACACACCAACACACACGCATAGGCAGGTGCATGTGTGCAGACATGCATGCACAGGTGTGTGTACACACAGGCTGTGGGCACAGCCCTTTGCTTCATGACCACCTAGCCCTGCCTGGGCCCCTCTGAGTTCTTGGGGTTATGTCCTTGCTTGACCTGCACACAGGCCTGTCCCACCTGCTGCCCTCCCAGCTCTGGCAGCTGCTCCCTGTCCTCCAGCCACACTCAGCCCCCGTCCTCCCCTTAGGCAGTTTCCAGCGGCCCCTCTGTTCATGTGCACCTGCAATTTGCCCGTCTTCTCCTCGGGCTGGGGTCCAGGCCATGGCATCTGGGGTCCAGGCCATGGCATCTGGGTGTGGTCAGCCCGGCCCGGGAGTTCATGGCGTCTGGGTGTGGTCAGCCGGCCCGGGGGTTCTTGCCTCTGTCCGCTCCCGACTTGTCCCTCCCCAGCCTGGAAGCTCCCTGAGGCGGGGACTGGGTCTCGTTCATCTTTCGTTTCCAGTGGCCCTGGGCTGGGACAGGGAGGATCTGAGCCCATGGGGCTGGCTCTTCACCCTTCCCCACTCAGCAGCCTTCACTGCCCCCTTTCTCAGAGGCCAGCCAGGCAGCCACTCCCCAGATGCTGGATGCCCTGGCCTCACTTTGCTTCTGTCACATAACCCGTCAGTTCTCAGGCAGGCATGGTCGAGGGCCTTCATGAATAAATGCCAGTGTGCCCTGAACACGGAGCCCTTGTCCTTCTGTCCCGCCCTCCAGCAGAGCCCGCCTTCATTTTGTCTTCCCAAGAGAATGTTCTCCTCCGGGTGGGCTTGGCTCCTTGCTTGCTCACCCTGCCAGAGTCCCGGCCTACGGCCTCCCCTACACCCGTGCAGGGCCCTGCAGTCTCCTGGGGCAGGCTGGCATGTCCTGGGCATGGCTGGAACCCAGTACCCACACCGGTGCCTTTCTCCCTGAACCCTCAGGCTGTGCCCAGCTGGCTGGGGCCCCTGATGGCCCTTCTTCAGGCCCCGAGTGCCTGATCCCAGCCCAGGGGGCCAGAAGCACTCCTACAGGAGGAGGCTGCCTCTGCCTCTGCCCGCTTTCCCTCCTCTGAGATAAGGGGAGAGCCAGCGAGCCTGGGGCCTTGCTCCTTCCCGGAACAAGGGCTTGGCTGCTTATCAGGCTCAGGCAGACAGGCCAGGGTGCTAGACACATTCAAGGGGAAGGGCGTGCTTGGGGTGGAGTGGGGGGGTCTTGAACTTGGAGGAAGCAGAACTTGGTCCTGCCCTGCTGTCACCAGCTGGCTGTGTGACCCTGCCCAGGCCTCCCTCCCCCTCAGGCTTCCATTTCCCCTTCTGCCCAGAGAGGAAAGGGCTCATCACACACGGAGTCCGAAAGGCCAAGGACACCTTTTCGCCTGCCTTCACCTTGCTGCAAAGGAAAAGAACCCTCTGAGGAGAGGCCACAGGACCCATGGCCAGAAAAGTGTGCTGCAGTTTGTTCTGGCAAAGGAAGTCTGTTTTCAATGGAGCACGCAGCCTCCACACAGGTTGGGAAGGCTGTGTCCTGGCGTGGCAGACGCCTGGCCTGCCCTACCTTGCCGGAGGGGTCAGGGCTGTGGACACCCCAGGGGGAAGGCGGTGGACACCAAGTGGCCTTGAGCAGATGCTCCAGGGACACCCATGGAGGCCTTCTCACCAAAGATTCAGGAAACATCAGGAAAACCCAAAAAGCCTGACCAAGCTCCTCCTAGTCTCGAAGGCATGAGAGGCAAGGGCCAGGCGGACCTAGGACGGGATCCCAGACAGGTGGTAAGATGGGTGAATCTGGGTAAAGTCCAGAGTTCACACTGGCAGATCTTTGTTCTGATGGATGCGGCTGCATCTGGGGCTTCTCAGCCCTGGGGGTTGGGGGGTGGGAGGGAGATGGACTCGGCTCCGTGCCTGCGATGTTTCTGTATGTCTACAGTTCTTGCAAAAGACAACATGGAAATACATGCTGGGGTCGTGCAGAAGGAAGACCCCCAGTGTGTCCAGGTGATACCCCACAGTAGTGGGGCTTCTGATGTAGGGGTCTCTGGCAGCCTTCCTATGAGCAGGAATCACAGGGCATGCCAGAACACTTGTGGGTTTTGTGTGTGTGTGTGTGTGTGTGTGTGTGTGTGTGTGTGTGCGCGCGCGCGCAGTAGAGAACCCACGGCTTTTATGGGATTTCCACAGGGGGTTGAGATAAGAAGGTCATGATCTGACTGGCTGGGGCAGCCTCAGGCTTTGGAGGAGGTGGGACTGGGCTCCCTGAGGCCGTGGATGGGGAGGGCACAGTGGGGACTCAGGCCAGGGTCTGGAGCCCTGGCAGCCGCCCCAGTCACAGCAAAGTTCTTAGCCACTGACACCAGCTTTATCAGAGGTTTCTGCTTCTGTTTATACAACAGAGGCAGCCAGGGAGCGGGAGGGGAGCCCTGACACCATGGGAAGGGAATCACATCTTTGAAATGAGATTGTAAACACCTGTCAAGGTCACGGCAATGGACTCCAGCAGGTCAAGAGAGGAGGAGAGCAGATGGGTGCCTGGGATAGAGTCGGCCAGAGCCCTTGGAGCTGCTCAGGACTGCCCTGCTGGCTCCAGGACATGTCTTCACACCTGCGAGATGGGCTTTGTCTCCCTGGGTCTCTGCACTCCAGAACTAGACCGATCTTGTCTCCAGACTTGGATGTCACAGGCTGGTCAAGTAACCGAGATCATTGGAGGACTGAACTAGGACTGCCAAGGGCTGTCACTTTTCTCTGAGAGGATAAGACACACGGAAAATGTCTGTCACAATTTCGTAATTGAGGTTGGGGTTGGGAAAAGAAAGAAGAAAGGGAATTGGGTGACAAAGTCGTTCTGTGAGGTAAGCATCCTCCTTGGGGAAGGCCATCTTTGCCAGAAACTTGACATGGTTTCATTACCAATTATTTATTGAGATCCTGCAAAGTATCAATGATCTATTCCTTCTTCCATTCATCTACCATCTTCCCATTTATCTTTCCATCCAACCATCCACCAACGATCTATCCATCTACCATCTATTTATCGTCTATCCATCCACCATCTATCTCCCCATGCACCCATCCATGCATGCACCCATCCATCCATCTGTCCAACCATCCACCATTAATTTTCCACCCACCTTCCATTTACCTATTCACCATCCACCACCCACCCACCCACCATCCATTCATCCATCCATCCATCCACCATCCATTTATCCACTCACCATCCATTCATCCACCCATCAAACCATCCATTCATCCATTTGCCCATCCATTCATTTGTCTATCCACCATCCATTTATCCATCCACCATCCATTTATCCACCCACCATCCATTCATCCATCCATCAAACCATCCATCCATCCACCATTCATCCATCCACCCTTCCATCCATCCATCCATCTATCCATCAACCATCCATCCATCATCCATCCACCCATCCACCCTTCCATCCATCCATCCATCTATCCATCAACCATCCATCCATCATCCATCCACCCACCCATCCATCCACCCACCATCCATCCACCCTTCCACCCATTCATCCATCCATCCACCCACATCCACCCATCCATCCACCATCCATTTATCCACCCACCCATCTGTCCATCCACCCACCCACCATCCATCCATCCATCCATCCAGGATCTGAGAATCTAAGCTTAGAACTAGGAATATGAGGAAGATGTAAAGTATCCATTCTCAAGAACATAGGTAAGAAATCTGCAAGACAATGGATTGCTGCTCTATCTGATGGAATTTCTAACAACTCAGGTTTTCAAAAGTTGAAGAAACTACCCATCCGATTTTCAATTAAGGAGAATCTGGATGACCCACTCTCCAGTGGAAAGAATCCCTGTAGTGGAAAGGAGGAGAGTGAACCAGCGAAATCCTGCCTCTAGCGAAAGGCTCTGCTGTTGTGGATCAGGTTCTTGGTTCCTGCCTTACAATTCATGAGAGATAGAGTAGGGGAAATAATGATACACAATGAAGCTTCGCAACCTGAACTTGGGCAGGATTGGAATGGATGGATGGGTAGATGAATGGATTAGTGAGTGGCTGGCTGGCTAGCTCGGTGGCTGATTGGGTGGGTGGGGGCGTGGATGGGTAGGTAGATGGATAGATATGTGGATGGGCAGATACATGGATGGATGGATGGTGGATCATGGGTAGATGGGTGGATAGATGTATATATGTACGGATGGATGGGTAACTGGATGGGTGAGTGGATGAATGGATCAATGGATGATGGATGGTGGATAGATGAATGTGTACATGAATGGATGGGTGTGTGGATGGGTGGATAGATGGGGGGATTGGCAGATGGGGGATAGATGGGTGGGTGAATAGATGGATGGATGGAAGAATGGATAGATGATGGGTGGTGGATAGGTGAACCTGTAGATGGGTGGATGGATGGATGGATGGATGGTGGATAGATGAACATGTAGATGGAAGAATGGATAGATGATGGGTGGTGGATAGGTGAACCTGTAGATGGGTGGATGGATGGATGGATGGATGGTGGATAGATGAACATGTAGATGGAAGAATGGATAGATGATGGGTGGTGGATAGGTGAACCTGTAGATGGGTGGATGGATGGATGGATGGATGGTGGATAGATGAACATGTAGATGGATGGATGGATGGGTGAGTGGGTGGGTGGATGGATGGATTGATCAGGGTAGATGAGTGTGTCAATGGATGGAAGGGTGAGTGGGTGGTGGGTAGGTTGGGATATATGGTGGATGGACGATGGATGGATAGACGATGGATGGATGGATGTGTGGGTGGGTGGATGCATGGTAGATGGATGGATGAGTAAAGTCTGGGACAGCTGAGGGAATCCTGACTAGTGAGAATGGGGTGTCTGGCAGAGGGCAGGGAGAGCAGCCCCAGAGTGTTCCATCCCAGCTAGTCTAGTGGAGCCTTAGGCGTCAACCATGAGATAGGCTTTGGCAGTAATTTTGCCTCCTTTCAGAACTTGAAAATTAGAGGGATCTTAACAAATTCCTGTTTCCAGATTTGAGTTTCATGGGCTTGTCAAGTACCAGAGATCATTTGAGGACTGAATTAGGATCACCAAGTGTTGTTACTTTTACTTTTTTTGTGGGAGAATAGACATACAAAAAGAACTATCGTAATTTCTGGAAAAAAAAAAGACCCTTTAACACACAAAAAAGATATATTTCCAGGGTACTTTGTGTTGAAGAAAGTTCATCTTTCACATTTCACCATGACGTTGGCAATTGGCAACTGTTAATTGAGCACTGACTGTGTTCTTAGTGGACAGAAACCTGCAGCTTCTGTTCTGAAGCTGACTGTCCTGCAGAGAGGTCATCCAGGAGGCTGTTTCAGCCTGGACCAACAGGTCACCCTGCCTTGGGTTTGGTGCATCTTTATCACTGCTGAGAGAACTGACCCAGACAGGAAGATGGGCACTCCTCTCTGCCTAGAACTGCCTCAGCCCCAGCATACTCAGAGTGGGTCAGTGGCTGACCCATAGCTGACCCATAGTAGTGAATGCTGAGCCCAGACAGGGTCCGGGAGATGCTCCTGCACCTCCAACAAGGGGTCCTGAGATTCCACCAGGTATGTTTGGTGGCCTACCCTTCCTCTCCTGGGGGAGGACTGTGGGGTCCCACACTGGATGAGAAGGATGAGACTAAGGGGGTGCTGGAGTGGCCTTTCTGAGAAACACGTGTGACCTCCAGCAGCAGAAGATCCTGGAAGGGGGCTGTGGTTTAGATGTGACCACTGATCAAAGAGATGGAGTTCCTGGGTGGACCCCTCTGAGAGCTCTGCAGGGAGGAGGGCTAGGGGCTGTTCCATCAGCAGTCACCCCAGGCAGTGTATCACTGCATACACAAGCTGGGCCCTGGGGCCACAGTTCTTGGAGGGACACCTATTTCTCCAAGGGGTCCCCAGGTGATTCTGATGCAACCCTGAGCTGAACCCCCAGGCTCTACTATAGCCCAGGGCACCATGACTGGCAGGCCCACCCCCCCCAAGATGGAGGCCAGACCCAGGAGACCCCCAAATGGTACCCACCAGGAGAGAGGAGGGAGCATGGGGAGGGGGAGAAGAGTCTCTGATAAAACCTCCTTAAGATGGGTGTATGAGGGTGGTAGCATAGAGAACTTTCATAAATCCCCCATCAGAGTGAGAAGGGAGGGTTGATATGGGGAATCTCTGACACTTTACCCATCAGAGGAACCTGGGGGGCTAATATGGGGGATCTGATTCCCCTCCCATCAGAAGGACAGAGAGGAGGCTAATATGGGGGCTCTGATTCCCCTCTCATCAGAAGGACATCAGGGGGCTAATAGGGGGGCTCTGATTCCTCTCTCATCAGAAGGACACAGAGGGGCCTAATATGGGGGAGTTGACATCTCTCATATCAGAAGGACAGAGAGGGGGCTAATATGGGGGATCTGATTCCCCTCCCATCAGAAGGACATCAGGGGGCTAAAATGGGGGAGCTGACACCTCTCGCATCAGAAGGGCACTTCTCGCATCAGAAGAGCTGACACTTCTCGTATCAGAAGGACATAGAGTGATTATTATGGGGAGGTGAAATCTCCACATCAGTGGGGCATGGGAGCTGTGTTGGGGGATCTCTGTCATTGCCTCCTTCCTGCTAGTGTCTGCAGACCATTTGTTGGCCCCTACCTGATGGCTGGCCTCTGGTTACCAACCTTTAGGACTTGGGGGCCTGTCTCTAGTCGGCTGCTGGGAGGCAGAGACCTAGACCCAGGGCTGGGTAAGGGGCAAGCTCCCCTGAGAGCTGCAGGTCCAGCCTACCAGAACTTTTCTTGGCTGACCAGTGGCTGCAAAACGACTGTCCCTCCACTGAACTTGCCTCTGTAAGGCGCCTTGGGACCCCCTGCTCAGTCTCACCTCTGGGCAGTGCTGACCTTGGGGCAAGACCTACATAACACTGAGGCTACTGCAGCCCCGGGTCTGCAGAGGGTTGCCAAGGACAGGGGTGGGGCAGGCTCTCCTTCCTCTGTGGAGCCCCTTCTCCAGCCTCCATGGTATGGCGGGGTAACCACAGGGCCCTGGCCATGGCGGGGGTTTCCAGTCTGCAGCCCCTTCTTCCCCAGCACCTTGCAAGGAGGCTGGCTGGACATCCGGGCTGTGGCTGCCCTCTCCCAAGGCACGTGGGAGTGAGTCCCAGGTCCTACAGGCCAGCCCTGCCGGCCTGGAGCCTTTCTGAGCAAAGAGCACGCTCCTGTGGCAGCTGCAGTGCCCAAGGCTGGATGGGCCTTCCGGGCTCTGGGCTCCTGCAGGTACCAAGCCCCCAGGCTTCTCTGCGCACCTGCCCACCGCTCCTAGAGCATCCTAGGGGTGCTCTCAGCATGCGGCAGCCCCGCACACGCGCGACCTCGACGACAGGGTGGCCTCGGCCTCTCTGGGGCCTCCCAGCGCACTCCCACTGGGCAGGGAGGGATGGAATGAGGCGGCTGCAGAAGCAGGGGCGAAGACGAGAGCTGCGCGCAGCTTTCGCAGGTGCAGAGGCCCGCAGATGCTGGCCGGGGAGATGGGGAAGACTCTTCCAGAACATTCTGCAAGCTGGTGCTCCCTCCGCCCTCGGGGTGTCCAGCGCGGAGCGGCCAGAGGAAGGCCGGAGCCCGGGCCCGGGGCTCGGCCCCAGGAGGACGCCCGGCGTCCGCGGCCCCAGAACGTGCAGAGTCCGGGAGGGGCGGCGGCAGTGGCGGCGTCGGTCCACCCCCGGCTGCGCCCCGCACAAAGGCGGAGCCCTGGGAGCGGAATGCCGCCCGCGCCCCGCGGCGGCTGCGGCCCCTGGCACCGCGCGGCCGGCGTCCCGGTCACCCGCTGGGGCTAATGAACCCGCCTTTGTGCGGCACTGTCACGCCGCGTTAGGCCCACAATGGCCCGCGATATTCTATATGAGCTTCCCCCTGGTCGGCGATTAGGCCGTGGCCCGCCAGTCATAGCAACCGGGAGGTATGCGCTGCCGAGGGGCCAGCGGCGCGGGGGAGCGCGCTATTCACACGCGGCGGCGCGCGGCTCTCCCGAGGGCGTGTGAACCGCCCGCGGCCCCGCGCCTCCCCTGTGCTTAATCTTGTCCTGGTCGCGGGGACATTGTGCTCCGAGCCGGGCGCCGCGGGGCGCCGCCGGGGTCTCTCCTGGCCCCTTACACCCCCCCCCCCCCGCCAGGCAGAGTTAATGATAAGCGGGGAGGCCCGAGCCCCGCCGCGCCCCCCCAACCCCTGGAACCGACACACTTTCGGACGGGGGTCAGGGGTCGCAACCTGGATTCTGGACGCCGCTTCCCCCGGGGCCTGCGTCCCCTTCGCCGCCCTCCCAAGCCCAGAGGCCTGCGGCCTGTGCCGTCCTGGCCCCCGGACACACAGGGCGCCTACCGACCACCCCCCGGGAGCCTGGCCGCGGGGAGGGGCTCTTCCAGGAGGGTCCCGGTGCAGCGGGTCCCAGTGACCTCCTCCGCAGGGCAGGCGCTCAAGGGGACTGACCAAGGACAGCGGCAGGGGGCTGCGAAGGAAGGCCACCGTCTGGGGGAGGGCACAGCCCTGCTGAAAGCTTGATTGACACCAGCGGACCCCGCCCCAGAGGCTCAGGGAGTCCAGCAGTAGGGACCGGGACTGGGACCCCAACTCAGCTGTCCAGTGGGTTAGGTCCAGGAGTAGACCCCCCACGAGGGGCAGCCCATCTCTCTGCACGGGCAGTGAAACCCCCTCCCCACATACCGCGAGGGACACCTGCTCCCTGCTGCAGAGGGACAGGCCCAGCATCTCCCCGGAACTGAGACCCCATGGTAGCCGAGGGAGTACAGCCCTGTGGCTCCAGGGCTCTGAGGGAGTGGACAATGCAGGTTGGGGGTCAGGGCCTGCACTCAGTGCCCTGCCCTGCTGGGGTGCTGCGGGGAGAGGCGGCATGGATCCACATCCCTCTTCCTGCAGCTACATGCTGCCCAAAAGCCCATGGGCCTGGACCTGGGCCACGGTGGTCACTGAGCTCCCGCGGGGGCACGTCCTGGCTGGGCCTTCTTCAGGCTGGCAGTGGGCTTGTCTGCTGGGGCCCGGAGCCCTGGGACCAGTCTCGCCTGCCCTGGGTCTTCCCCACCCCCTCACCTCCGGAGTGGGGGGTGTCAAGAGGAGGTGTTGGCCTGCTCTTGGGGAAAGCAGGCCCTTCAGGTGCCTGGGGGCCTGCCTGGAGGGACAGATAGCTGCCATGCACTCCAAATTCTTCAAATGCTTTCTGCCCCATGATGCAAGTTACATCAGTCTGCTGCCTTTTGGAGCAAGGGCAGAGGGCCTTTCTTCCCACCTGGACTCACATCTAGCACCCAGCCCTGTGTTCTGCAGCTGCGGCTTCCAGAGGTCTACTCCAACAAGCCAGCCCCAAGCCTCAAGCTGGCCAGCCAGCCTCTCATGCGTGCCCGTGCACGCGCGTGCGCACGCGCGCGCACACACACACACACACACACACACACACACACACGTGTGCACACGTCCACACAAGGCTGGGCCCCTCTCCTCCCTTGGCTGGGCAGCGTTAAGCTCTGTTCAAGAGGCTGCCTCAGCAGGGGTGGCCAGACGCCCTGTGGGCCCTGCCACAAAGCCGGGGTGACCTCTGACACGATTAGGGTCGCCCTGACCCTAATCCAATCAGATTGATTACCACAGGCGCAGTCTGGCGAGCAGGGGGTGGGGGGTGCTCCACAATGGCTTCCCAGAGCTGGATTCTCTGGGCACCTGACAGCTCCTTCATCGAGGGCCATTCAACTCTTGGGCCACAATGAATTCTGCCATTTCTCAGCCCTGCAGTGGGCAAGGGGGACAGGGGCCCTTCTCTTCCCATTAAAGCCAAGTGGTGAGAGCCTGGGGGCTGAGACAATTTCCACCAGGCAGAAATGGGAGAAGGATGAGGGCAGAGGGTACAGACAGGAGGTGCAGAGGCAGCAGAGGGCAGAGAAAAGAGTGTGCATACAGGGAGGCGACATGGGGGTCATGGGGGAGTGGATGGGGGGAAGGGACACAGGGGAGTGGACCTGCGGGTCATGGAGTTGGAGGGAACATGGGGAGGGGACATGGAGGACATAGGTATAAGTGGATACCTTACAGGAGAGGGGCCAGGACTCAGGCTTTTGAGGAATAAGGAGGTGCAGGGGAGGACAGGGGCTCTCTGAGACCATAGCCCAGAAGACAGGGGATTGTCTGCTCTCTGGGTGCCCACTCCCTAGGCCCCGGTGGGCCTGCTGTGCCCAGCTCTGTTCTCCTCCCAGCCCCACCAGGTATTCTCAGCACCCTGCAGACCCCCACACAGGAGTCCCAGCCTCACCCGCACCCCTGCACCACTCCCCAACGTCCTCACTTGCAACTAGAGCAGCAGTTTGCTGGATGGGTGTTATGTCCAAGCTCCTGCTGTGTGTAAAATACTCGGCACAGCCCCAGAAAGCACCATACACATGTTCTAAAGAAAGAGAGAACAGCTTTGGAGATCCAGCTCAGGCACCACCTCCCCTGGGAAGGCCACCTGTCTGCTTGGCACCTCTTTCTGAAGCACCAGAGCAAACTCTTGGCAGTGCCCTAGCAGCCGCCTTGCCTTCATGCTGGACATGCCCGCTGTGCACCTGCTGTGTGTGACAGGGGACCCCAGTGGATGTGAGGGCACCCTTCAGGGCCTGGTGCTTGTCCTGGGAGAGTGATGGTGGGCACAGAGTCAGGAAACTTGGAGCTGCTCCAGGACCTGGGAAGAGGGCTGAATGGAGAGAACGAGGATTGCAGGAGCTGACCCAGTTTCAGACTGTGGGGAGCAGTGAGGATGGCATGCAGAGGCAGGCAGCTCTGCATGGGCAGGGAAGTCTGTGTGCAGCAGTGAGGTTTTAGGCAGGCAGGGAGTGGATAAGGCCCCAGGAGAGTGCCCGTGGAGGGGGTGGTGGTCATGCAGAAGGGCAGAGCAGCAGGACTGGGTGCAGAGGCCAAGGGCCCTTGGAGAACACCCTGACTGAGGAGATTGTGTCTGAGCATACCTGGAGGGTTGTGAGTTGGGCTCTGAGATGATGCTGCCCAATGTATGAACATATGAGGGAAAGGATGGAGCTTGTAGCCAGGGAGGGTGAGGCTGCATCCTAGTGGGAAAGATGGCTTACCCCAGCGGTCTCCACGTCAGGTCTGTGTATCCCGGGAGGGTGCATGGAAATGGGCCAGGATCCTTGGACAACATGGATGGTTCCAAGGCACCCTACCTTTCTCCCTGCCTGCACCCCTACACCCACCATCTCCCACTTGTCCCAGGTAGGGACACACAGGTTTCCAGGCCATGTTGATAACAACTGGGCCACGGAGCTCTGTGCAAATCAGGTCATCGCCAACTCCTTGTTTTCCACAGAGTGAAAGGAGGACCCAACCGAGACATGAGTGGACAGATTTTTAAACTTTTTGATAATAGATTATTATGTGATTTTCGTCATATATAACCCAGAAAAAAATCAAAGAATTGAGAGTCACATCATATAAAAATTCTCCCATGTCATGTATTCATTGATATGAATGAAGATCCTGACACCTAGATCTTTAAAAGTTAAGAACTGTATACCCAGTGGTAAAAGACTGAAAGCCACTCCTGAGATCAGGAGGAAATCAGGGGTGCCCATTCTGCTCACTGCCACCCAATATTGTCCCAGAGGCTCCAGCCAGGCAAGGAGCAAGAAAAAGAAAGAAAGAATGTATCCAGATTGGAGGGAAGAAGGAAAACTGGTCCTATTAGCCAATGATATGAAAATCCTATGGAATGCACAGAACATCCATCAGAACTGATAAACCTTCAGCAACATTACAGAGTATGAGCTTGACAATAGAAACCAATCATGCTTTTTTATGCACCAGCAATGAACAATCCAAAAGTGACATCAAGGGAACAATTCCACTTACAACATCATCAAAAAGAGTAAAATACTTTGGAATAGATTTGGCAAATGAAGTACAAGGT